>NC_088389.1:102603333-103239166 GCF_037993035.2 Macaca fascicularis | reverse complement strand
CACACGGTGGGTGTCTTAAAACAACACAAATCTGTTCTCTCAGAGTTCTGGAGGCTAGATGTCTGAAATTAAGGTGTCAGCAGGACCACACTCTCTGAGAGGCTCTAACAGACAACCTGTGCCATGCCCTTTTCTT
This sequence comes from Macaca fascicularis, assembly GCF_037993035.2. NCBI lineage: Eukaryota > Metazoa > Chordata > Mammalia > Primates > Cercopithecidae > Macaca > Macaca fascicularis. The sequence goes on along the minus strand of NC_088389.1, from coordinate 103,239,030 downwards.
AGTTTCTGATATTGCTGGCAATATTTGACATTCCTTGGCATGTAAACACATCACTCCAATCTCTGCCATCATCACATGGCCTTTTCCTTATGTGTCTATGTCTCTTCTTCTCTTCTTATGAGGATGCCAGCCCTATTGGATCAGAGCCCACCCTAGTCCAATATGACTTCATTTTAATTTGATTACATCTGTAAACATCCTAATTCCAAATAAGGGCATATTTACAGGTCCTGGAGAATAGGACTTTAGTCTGTCTTTTGGAAGGACTCAATTCAACTCTCAAGACCTACTTATGTTTGAGATGGCTCAAAACAATGGCTACAAGAGGATAAAGCTTGGACCACTTCAGCCAAGCTGTCCTCAAAGGTCTGGCTGAGAAAGCAGTGGAGGAGGCTGAATCCCCCACACCATCTGCTTCCACAGTTCTGGCAACTCAACAGGGGGAAGGTGATTTCCCAGCAACATGCTAAATCATGGGCTCATAGTGCCCTTACCAGGTCCAAGCTCAGAACATAGTGGTGTTTTGTTTTGCTTTGTTTCTGTATTTTTGTTTGTTTGTTTGTTTGTTTGCTTTCCCCATAAGATCTTTTTTTTTTAGATAAATGGCTGGGGCAGATGGGTCCCAGGGCCCACTATATAAGTTTCCTATTGCTGTAACAAATTACCAAAAATGTAGTGATTTACAATAACACTAATTTATTATCTTACAGTTTTTAGAAGTCAGAGGTTCAAAATCAGTCTCGTCAGACTAAAATCAATGTGTCAGAAGGACATCCTTCTTCTATAGCCTCTAACAGGGCCATCTATTTTCTTGTCTTCTCCAATTTAAGGTTACTTGCATTCCTTCGCCCTCAGCCCCTTCCTTCATCTTCAAAGCCAGCAACAATATAGCATTTCTTTCACCCCAGAATTTATAGGAAACAATATTGCATCTGTAAATCTGACTGATCTCAGCTCCCATCATTCCATCTCCTTCTTTGGCTTTTCTGCTTCCCTATTTTCTTTCTAGGGACCCTTGCGATGACATTAAACCCACACAGATATTCCAGGATAATCTCCCTAACCCTCGATTCTAAATTTAGTCACATCTGAAAAATTCCTTTTGCTACAGAAGGTAATCTAGTCATGGGTTCCAGGGAATAGGACCTGAACATCTTGGGAGAGGGAAGAGGTAATTATTCTGCCTACCACACCCACCACCCTTTTTACTCCCTATTTCAATTTCCCAGGACTGGAACAACCATACTTTTTTTGTTTTTTTTTTGTTTTTTTTTGAGACATTGTCTTGCTCTGTCACCCAGGCTGGAGTGCAGTGGCACGATCTTTGCCCACTGTAAGCTCCGCCTCCTGGGTTCACACCATTCTCCTGTCTCAGCCTCCTGAGTAGCTGGGACTACAGGTGACCGCCACCACACCCGGCTTATTTTTTGTATTTTTAGTAGAAACGGGGTTTCATCGTGTTGGCCAGGCTGGTCTCACTCTGTCACCTAGGCTGGAGCACAGTGGCACAATATGGGCTCACTGCAACCTCTGCTTCCCGGGTTCCTTGAAGCAATTCTCCTCCCTCAGCCTCCCGAGTAGCTGGGATTACAGGCACCTGACCACACCCAGCTAATTTTTGTATTTTTAGTAGAGACAGGGTTTCACCATGTTGGCCAGGCTGGTCTCCAACTCCTGACCTCAAATGATCCGCCTGCCTTGGCTTCCCAAAGTGCTGGGATTACAGGCAGGAGCCACTGTGCCTGGCCTGGAGCAACCATACTTTTAAATCTTCAAATTACAAAAAAGTCGTGCTTCACCTTTGTGTCAGGATATCAGGGTGATTTGTCCTGCATTATCTTAGTGAATTCAGGTTGATATTCTACCTCCATTTAAAATGTAATATGGGCCAGGTGCAGTGGCTCACGCCTGTAATCCGAGCACTTTGGGAAGCCGAGGCAGGTGGATCACCTGAGGTCCGGAGCTTGAGACCAGCCTGGCCAATATGATGAAACCCCATCTCTATCAAAAACACAAAAATTAGGCCGGGCTCAGTGGCTCACGCCTGTAATCCCAGCACTTCAGGAGGCCAAGGCAGGTGGATTACAAGGTCGGGAGTTTGAGACCAGCCTGGCCAACACGGTGAACCCCATCTCTATTAAAAAATATACAAAAATTAGCCAGGCATGGTGGCACATGCCTGTAGTCCCATCTACTCAGGAGGCTAAGGCAGGAGAATCACTTGAACCCAGGAGGTGGAGGTGCAGTGAACCAAGATCACATCACTGCAATCCAGCTTGGGCAACAGAGTGAGACTTCGTCTCAAAAAAAAAAAAAAAAAACAATGAATTAGCCAGATGTGGTGGTACGCGCCTGTAACCCCAGCTACTCAGGAGGCTGAAGCAAAATAATCGCTTGAAACTGGGAGGTGGAGGTTGCACTGAGTGGAGATCGTGCCACTGCCCTCCAGCCTGGGTGATAAGAGTGAGACTCAGTCTCAAAAAAGAAAAGAAAAAGAAAAAAAAAAAACCCACATAAAATTTAATATGGCTAGACTTACTAAAGAGCAAAAAACATAGTTGGGCATGGTGGTTCATGCCTGTAATCCCAGCATTTTGGGAGGCCAAGGCAGAAGGATCCACTTGAACCCTGGAGTTCAAGACCAGCCTGGGCAACATAGTGAAACTCCATTTTCACACACACAAAAATAATAATAATAATGAATAAAGAACAGAACACACCATTAAATTATTTAGTGAAATATAATATCTGATGATTACCTTTGATGGGAATATATGAGTGTATAATAACAAGTCTTGCAAGCATTTGTAGTAAATAATAAAATCCAGAAAAGAGGTTTGTAAATAAAGTTGCTAATTTGAAATGTTGATCTCTGAGGATCTATTGTTCCTTATAAAGTATTCTAAAATTTTTCTTCACTTATTTATTCCACAAATATTTATTTCATGTCCACCATGTGCCAGCTAGTGTGCAAGGCACTAGATATATAGGTGGAGAGAGGGGATGTGGTTTCTTCTCTTATGAGCTTGCTGTCATGGGCATGTGTGTACCCAGAGCTGGGGCAGCACATCGTCTTTCAAAAAATTAAAAGCAGTAATAAAATTGACAAAAATGAGTGGTTTTATTTTTATTTTTTTAGAGATGGGATCTCACTGTGTTGCCCAGGTTGGTCTCCAACTTCTGGGCTCAAGCAATCCTCCTGCCTCGTCCATTCAAAGTTCTGGGATTACAGGCGTGAGCCACCACAGCAAGACAAGTCTGCTTTTTGCCATGCACTGGCAATTGTAGACAATGTCAGTGATAAAAAATACAACTCCCGGAAAAGAAAACATATCTTGTTGGTTTAAATTCTAAACAATTGCAGTTACTGTTAACTTTTTTTTTCTAAGACAGAGTCTCACTCTTTCACCCAGGCTGAAGTGCAGTGGCATGATCTTGAATGAACCTCCCAGGTTCACTGAAGCAATTCTCCCGCCTCAGCCTCCTAAGTAGCTAGATTAGAGGCATGCGCCTGACCGTGCCCAATTAATTTTTGTATTTTTAGCAGAGACGGAATTTCACCATCTTGGCCAGGCTGATCTTGAACTCCTAGCCTCGTAATCCACCCTACCTCGGCCTCCCAAAGTGCTGGGATTAAGGCGTGAGCCACTGTCCCCAGCCCTGTAGACCTTTAATAATAATATATGTGCTATAAATTAACACATTTTTTATTACTTATCCTTTAATAAATACTGTATTCTACATGGAAGTTAATTTAAAGAATTCCGATTTATGCAATCAGTTCCCAACACATACAGACTCAGTGCTATGGATTGAATGTTTGTGTACCCCCAAAATTCCTGTGTTGAAGGCTAAATCTCCAAGTGATGGTATGTGGAGATGAAGCCTTTTGGTTATGAAGGTAGAGAGCTCGTAAATAGGATTAATGTTCTTCTTAGAGGAGACACGAGAGATGGTCTGCTCTCTGCTCTCTGCCATGTGAGGATAGAACAAGAAGATGGTCATCTGCAAACTAGGAAAAGGAACCTCAGCAGATACCAGATCTTGGACTTCTCAGCCTCCAGAACTCTGAGAAATAAATGTTTACTGTGAAGCATTCCAGTTAATTGATATTCTATTAAAGCATCCTGAATGGACTAACACACTTAGCTATACGCATTTGTTTCTAGATTAGGTGCATGGTGGGTGTAGAATAATTTCTGTTCATTTCAGGCTCTGTTCCTATCTCCAAGTCTCTGATTCTTTTTCAGAACACTTAGTCTTCCCAATGGTTTACACTCTGATCAAATGTAAAGTCTTCATTTATGTTCATTTTGAGAACAGCAAATTTGAAAGAAAATAGTCATTCCTGGGTTTCTTTCTATTTCTAAGATAAATACTCCTGAACTCACATGGTAGTCACCATATGACTGAATTGTGATATATTGGACATGAACCCCTATCATCGCCAAGGACATAGCAATGTTGAAAATACGGCCAAGACTGACTACAGTGTTTAGGTAAAAGTCGAAGAAATTTATCCTAAATCCTCATTTGTGCTTGTGCAAATCAATCTCCAAACTCCACTGTTTTGGAAATGTGTCTTCATGTATGATTTTTTTAGAGGGGTGGAGGGGAACTTGGAAAATTTTTACTTCATCTTCTTAACCCTTTTTTTTTTTTTTTTTTGAGATGGAGTCTCATTCTGTTGCCCAGGCTGGAGTGCAGTGGCACAATCTCAGCTCACTGTAACCTCTGCCTCCCAGGTTCAAGCCACTCTCCTGCCTCAGCCTCCTGAGTAGCTGGGATTACAGGCACATGCTACCATACCCAGCTGATTTTTGTATTTTCGGTAGAGACGGAGTCCTGACCGCAGGTGATCCACGCGCCTCAGCCTCCCAAAGTGCTGGGATTACAGGCGTGAGCCATCGCGCCTGGCCTTTTTATCAATTTTAAAAAGATTCACTGATGGTCCATGCTGAAGATTTTAAGTATGACAATGAAAAGGCTTTCCCACACACAACAGAGTATTCATTTTGAAGCTATGCACACAGTAAAGTTTAAGAAACGAGTCCCAACCTTTGAAGTATTATACTATCTAAAAGAAAATGTAGACACAAGAAAATCAGTAGATTTTTCTCTCTGCTGAGGCTATTTATCTTTTCTGAGTTAACTTTTTTCCTGGAGTGAAATCTTAGATGAACTTAATCAGACACAAACTTCCGAAGAGACAGAATCAGCTTTGAAAAATGTGCATGCTTTAAAATTCTGTGTGCATGCTTTAAAATTCTGTGTGCAGTCTTTAAAAGTTTGTGTGCAGGTTTTAAAATTTTTTCTTGAAGATCAGTGCAGAGAACTGGTGGAAAGGCCAATAAATATTTAATCACAAGTATAAGGAAATGGCCATTTACATCTTTTTCAAAGCAAATTTTGAAGAAAACAACCAGCAGCAATAACAAAATATGCCGGTCTGATGTTACCAGAAGAAAACAAAAGGACAGTGTTTGAATCCCTCAATCACTTTAATCAACAACCGGGTACTTGCTCTAAAGCAAAGTATTAAATAATGTCAATGTTTTCAATCATTCAGTGGTTTCTCTAACTGTTTGCAGAAGAGGAACATTTCATCAGTTTTTCCAAGTGTAACATCAATTTATTTATTTACATATTTTTTGAGAGGAGTCTCACTCTGTTGCCCAGGCTGAGGTGTGGTGGTATGCTCTCAGCTCACTGTAACCTCTGCCTTCTGGGTTCAAGCGATTCTCCTGCCTCAGCCTCCCAAGTAGCAGGAATTACAGACATGCACCACCACGCCCGGCTAAGTTTTTCATTTTTTTTTTTTTTTAGTAGAGATAGGGTGTCACCATGTTGGCCATGCTGGTCTTGAACTCCTGACCTCAGGTGATCCGTCTGCCTCGGCCTCCCAAAATGGTGTGATTCTATTCGTGAACCACTGCACCCCATCTGTACCATCAATTTATGATTAATTTTCTAGTGAAGATATTTTAGTGGAACTTTTTTGAGTGATGACATTTGAAAGCCACTATAATTGATCTGAAAGAAGTGAAGGTATTGTCAATTTTACAATTTGTGAAAATTACTGTGCAATAGGATTTTTATTTCACCAACCACATCCTTTGTTTAAGACCTTTTTATGGAGGCTGGGTGCAGTGGCTCACTCCTGTAATCCCAGCACTCTGGGAGTTCGAGGCAGCTGGATCACACTTGAGGTCAGGCGTTCAAGACCAGCCTGACCAACATGGTGAAACCCCATCTCTACTAAAAATTCAAAACTTAGCTGGGCATGGTGGCAGGTGCCTCTAATCCCAGCTACTCGGGAGGCTGAGGCATAAGAATCACTGAACCCGGGAGGCAGAGGTTTCAGTGAGCCAAGATGGCGCCACTGCTCTCCATCCAGGGCGACAGAGTGAGAACATGTCTAAGAAAAAAAAAAAAAAGGCCGGGCGCGGTGGCTCAAGCCTGTAATCCCAGCACTTTGGGAGGCCGAGACGGGTGGATCACGAGGTCAGGAGATCGAGACCATCCTGGCTAACACGGTGAAACCCCATCTCTACTAAAAAAATACAAAAAAAACTAGCCGGGCGAGGTGGCGGGCGCCTGTAGTCCCAGCTACTCGGGAGGCTGAGGCAGGAGAATGGCGTGAACCCGGGAGGCGGAGCTTGCAGTGAGCTGAGATCTGGCCACTGCACTCCAGCCTGGGCGACAGAGCGAGACTCCGTCTCAAAAAAAAAAAAAAAAAAAAAAAAAACCCCAGGCGCAGTGGCTCACGCCTGTAAACCCAGCACTTTGGGAGGCCGAGGCGGGTAGATCACGAGGTCAGGAGATCGAGATCATCCTGGCTAACACAGTGAAACCCCATCTCTACTAAAAATACAAAAAATTAGCTGGGCATGGTGGCGGGCACCTGTAGTCCCAGCTACTCGGGAGGCTGAGGCAGGAGAATGGCGTGAACCCGGGAGGCGGAACTTGCAGTGAGCCGAGATCCCGCCACTGCACTCCAGCCTAAGTGACAGAGTGAGACTCCGTCTCAAAAAAAAAAAAAAAAAAACAGTTGACAAATCTGGTTAAACTGTCTATTGAACCTGATTATATTTTTAAAAAAGATCACTTTTAATGAAATCATTGACCAGTTTGCAGTTTGCCAAGTCATTAAAATAAAAACCATAATGTTGTTATACATTATTGTGACAGACCAATATTTATGTACAGGGGTTTTTTTCTTTTTTTAAAAAAATATATTAGTATAATTACAAAGTATTAATTCTGAAGCATAAGAAGAAGCCAGCCATTCAAAGGGCAGGGTTACAAATGCCCATCAATCAATGAGTGGATAAAGAAATGTGATAGATATATATATATATACACACACACACACACCCTATGAAATACTACTCAGCCATAAAAAGGAGCACATTAATGGCATTCACAGAAACCTGGGTGGAACTGGAGACTCAGGAATGGAAAACCAAATATTGTATGTTCTCACTCATAAGTGGGAGCTAAGTATGAGAATGCAAAGGCATAAGAATGATACAATGAACTTTGGGAGCTCAGGGAAAGAGTTGGGGGGGTGAAGAATAAAAGGCTACACATTGGGTAGAGTGTAGGCTGCTCAGGTGATGGGTGCACTAAAATCTCAGAAATCACCACTAAAGAACTTTTCTTTTTTTTTTTTTTTTTTTTTTTGAGACGGAGTCTCGCTCTGTCGCCCAGGCTGGAGTGCAGTGGACGGATCTCGGCTCACTGCAAGCTCCACCTCCCGGGTTCATGCCATTCTCCTGCCTCAGCCTCCCGAGTAGCTGGGACTACAGGCACCCGCCACCTCGCCTGGCTAGTTTTTTATATTTTTTAGTAGAGATGGGGTTTCACCGTGTTAGCCAGGATGGTCTCGATCTCCTGACCTCGTGATCCACCCGTCTCGGCCTCCCAAAGTGCTGGGATTACAGGCTTGAGCCACCACGCCCAGCCAAGAACTTTTCATGTAACCAAAAGCCACTTGTTCCCCAAAAACCTATTGAAATCATTAAAAAAAAAAAAAGGGTAAAAAGGCTGGGTATGCTGGCTGGCTCACGCCTATAATCCCAGCACTTTGGGAGGCTGAGGTGGGAGGATCACCTGAGGTCAGGAGTTCGAGATCAGCCTGGCCAACGTGGCGAAACCTCATTTCTACTAAAAATACAAAAATAAGCCAGATGTGGTGGCGGGTGCCTATAATCCCAGTTACTCAGGACGCTGAGTCAGGAGAATCACTTGAACCCAGGAGGTGGAGGTTGCAGTGAGCCGAGATCGCACCACTGCACTCCAGCCTGGAAAACAAGAGCAAGACTCTGTCTCAAAAAAAAAAAAAAAAAAAAAAAAAGGTTAAAAAACAACAACAAAGGGCAGGGCTAAAATCATTCCACCTGGAAGAAGCAGCAAGCTCAAAGACCTTGAGTTAGGAAAGAATGTGGTATGTTTGAAGAATTAAGACGAGACAAACATGGCTTGAGTGAAGTGGAGAGTTTCCGGAGTTATACCTTGAGGGGCCTGGTCATATGACACCCTATAGGTTCTGGACATGAATTTAAACTTTATATTAAGCACAAAAATAAACTATGGAAGCGGCCAGGTGCGGTGGCTCAAGCCTGTAATCCCAGCACTTCGGGAGGCCAAGACGGGCGGATCACAAGCTCAGGTGTTCGAGACCAGCCTGACCAGCATGGTGAAACTCTGTCTCTACTAAAAATACAAAAAATTATTGGGGTGTGGTGGCACGTGCCTGTAGTCCCAGCTACTCAGAAGGCTGAGGCAGAAAAATCACTTGAACCCGGGAGACAGAGGTTGCAGTGAGCCGAGATCACGCCTCTGCACTCCAGCCTGGGTGAAAGAACAAGACTCCATGAAAGAAAGAAAGAGAGAGAGAGAGGAAGGAAGGAAGGAAGGAAGGAAGGAAGGAAGGAAGGAAGGAAGGAAGGAAGGAAGGAAGGAAGGAAGGAAGGAAGGAAGGAAGGAAGGAAGGAAGGAGCTATTGAAGCATTTTAGGGAGGAAAGTCACTGGGTGTGGTGGCACATGCCTGTATTCCCAGCTACTTGGGTGGCTAAGATGAGAGGATCTCTTGTGCCCACAAATTAGAGACCAGTCTGGGCAACATAGAGAGAGACTTCTCTTAAAAATTCTAAAAATTAAAAAGAAAAAAAGATTAAGCAGGACAATGGTGTGATCAAACTTTATATATATATATATATATGGCCTCCCGGGTTCAAGCAGTTCTCCTGCCTCAGCCTCCCAAGTAGCTGGGATTACAGGCGCCCGCCACCACGCCCAGATAATTTTTGTATTTTTAGTAGAGATGGAGTTTCACCATGTTGGCCAGGCCGATCTCAAACTCCTGACCTCAGGTGATCCTCCTACCTCGGCCTCCCAAAGTGCCAGGATTACAGGCGTGAGCCACCATGCCTGGCCTAAACTTACATTTTGAAAAGATAATTCTGACTGCATTGCAGAAAATTGATCGGAGGGGAGTCAGAGTGAAAATATGAAGACCAATAAGAAAGTTATTCCAATAATCTATAAAGGAAGTGGTTGTAGCTCTGGATAGATTAGTAGCAGGAGAGATGGGAAGAAGTGCATAGACCTGAGATGCAGGAGATAGATTTGGGAACCATATTTAAGGAAGAACGGACAGGATTTTCTCATGGAGTAGATGGAAGAAGTGAACAAGAGGAGTAGGAATCAAGGAAGAGTTCCAAATTTCTGGCTTAAACAATTAGTGGATGGTGAGGACACTGGTTGAGATGGGAAAAATCACTGTGTCAAGGCTCAAAGGCAACCTCACAAGATGAAATGTAAACATAAAGATAAAATGTAACATGACATCTTCACTTAAAAAAAATTATCACATAGAGAAAGCCAAGTGAAGGGCTAGTGCATATTTTCATTTTGCACATTAGGAAGCTGAGACCTCGCTGGGCGCGATGGCTCACGCCTGTAATCCCAGCACTTTGGGAGGCTGAGGTGGGTGGATCACGAGGTCAGGAGTTTGAGAACAGCCTAGCCAAGATGGTGAAACCCTGTCTCTACTAAAAATACAAAAATTAGCTGGGCGTGGTGGCGGGCACCTGTCATCCCACCTACTCGGGAGGCTGAGGCAGGAGAATTGCTTGAACCCAGGCGGCAGAGGTTGCAGTGAGCCAAGACTGTGCCATTGCACTCCAGCCTGGGCAACAGAGTAAGACTGTCTCAAAAAAAAAAAAAACACAAAGGAAGAAAGCTGAGGCCTGAAGAGTGAAGATGACTTGGTCAATGAGTCAGTGCCTGGATCAGAATTCTTTCTTTCTGTTTTTCCCCCCTAGGCTGGAGTGCAGTGACGCAATGTCAGCTCACTGCAACCTCTGCCTCCTGGGTTCAAGCGATTTTCCCACCTCAGCCTCAGGAGCAGCTGAGATTACAGGTGTGTGCCACCACACCCAGTTAATTATTTATTTTGAGACAGAGTCTTGCTCTGTCGTCCAGGCTGGAGTATAGTGGCACGACCTCAGCTCACTGCAACTTCCACCTTCTAGGTTGAAGTGATTCTCCTGCCTCAGCCTCCAAGCAGCTGGGACTTCAGGCACATGCCACCACACCCGGCTAATTTTGTGTATTTTTAGTAGAGACAGGGTTTCACCATGTTAGCCAGGATGGTCTCGAGCTCCTGACCTCAGATAATCCTCCCACCTCGGCCTTTCAAAGTGCTGGAATTAACAGTCATGAGCCACCTCGCCGGGCCCTTTTTTATGTGTATTTAGTAGAGATGGGGTTTCACCAAGTTGGCCACGCTAGTTTCACACTTCTGACCTCAAGTGATCCACCCACCTCGGCCTCCCAAAGTGCTGGGATTACAGATGTGAGCCACCACGCCCAGCCTCTCAGGTCAAATTCTTTGGCTCTAGTATTGCAAATACCTCACCCAGGTTTTGGGGGGTTTTTTTGTTGTTTTTTTGGGTTTTTTTATTTGTTTTTCTTTTTAGTTTTTTTACAATCCTTTCTCTTACATCCTCTTTCAGTTTTTCAGCTATGTATGCTAATAGAACTTATGACTCACTTCTTCCTAAGGGCATAGACTGATGCCAAGAAGTTTCTTCCTGACTTCAGATCTTTCAGTCTAGTCATACCTTGTTTCTGAGAAGTACACAGAATGCTGTTGATCTGGAAGTTTTCATCTATCAAGCTTCCTCTTCTAAAGCCAATACCCCCAAGACCACCCTGGAAAGCTTCTAGGCTTTTTTTTTTTTTTTGAGATGGAGTCTTGCTCTAGTTGCCCAGGCTGGAGTGCAATGGTGTGATCTTGACTCACTACAACCTCCGCCTCCCGGGTTCAATCAATTCTCTTGTCTCAGCCTCCTGAGTACCTGGGATTACAGGCACATGCCACCACGCCCAGCTAACTTTTGTATTTGCAGTAGAGACAGGGTTCCATCGTATTTGTCAGGCTGGTCTCAAACTCCTGACCTCAAGTGATCCGCCTGCCTCGGCCTCCCAAAGTGCTGGGATTATAGGCGTGAGCCACTGCACCCAGTTGCTTCTAGGCTCTTTAAGAGAATTCTAGTTATTCAAAAAATTCACACAGACAGATACTTATTCAGTATCTACTGTTATGTAGGGTTTGAATAACTCAAAAGTATGAGATTTGATTCTTGGCACCAACAAGTCTTAGGTTTGGTTGGAGAAATTAAGACATAGATGTAAGACTTGATTAAGTGATAACATTGGTTGGTGTAAAGATTTGGCATCAAAATAGGTGGCTAGCACTATAAGGGCTATGACATTTCAGAAAAGGTAACCATCCATGTGGGCAAGAGAAATCAAAGATTATGGGGCTAGAGATGGAAAATGAAGAACAATTTGGCACTGAGAAAAAAGGAAGGGAAGGAAGGTAGATTTAAATTTGACTTGGAAAAACCAATTTGGTTCAGGACCTGGCCGCATCCAAAAAAAAAAAGTCAGAAGTTTTAATAAAGATTGGTAGTATTGATGATTGGATTTAATGGAGGCAGAAAACTAATCATTATATCTGTATTAACTCACTGAAGCTTCACAACATCCCTTTGAGGAGGTACTATTCTAGTTCCATTTTATAGATAAGAAAATCAGGACACAGAGTGGTCATTTAACTTGCCTTAGTCACACAGCCAGCATGTTGTGCTGAGTTTCAAGTTAAGCTACAGGGCCTGTGCTCTTAACCACTACAACATGTGGCCACTTGCATGAGCTCTCGTGGTTTGTAACAGTCAAAGGGAGGGGCATCAAAATGACCACAGCAAAGTTCTGGGAATCATGACTAGGGACAAAAATAAACAACTACCAACATGGCAATGCAGAGACAGATTGCAAAGACAAACAGGCATAAGAGCCAACTTCAAAACAGTAAGGACAAGGATAAAGATTGGAAAGGAATAGTGCCAGGTTTGGAGAGGAGGTAGAATTAAAAGAAAAAAGAAGTCAGAATGAGGAAAGTCAAAGATGAGGAATTTCCCTGAGGCAAATTCCTGGCAGAAAACTGTCTGCCCCTGATTTTACTACCTATGTGGCTATCTCTGCCATTGTACCTTAAGGAAGTCATGCAAGCCTCAACAGAAGAATAAGTGGAATAAAATTTGATAGTACAGGCTGAGCATGACTGCTTAGAGTACACCAAGAACTCATCTTCCTACCCCCCATTTCCTGGGATAAAGGATAAATATTAGAAAACAACAAGAAACAAGGTGCTGTAGTTTGGATGTTCGCCCTCCCAAACTTCATGTTGAAATTTAATCCCAATGTTGGAGGTGAGGCCTAATGGAGGTATGTGTTGTATGGGTGGATCTCTCATGAATAGATTAATGCCCTCCCTGGCAGGGGTGGTAGTGAGTGAGTTCTCAATCTGTTAGTTCCCTCAAAAGCCTGTACCTCTGTTAAAAAGAGTGTGGCAGCTTCCTCTCCTCTCACACTCTTCCTCTCTCACCATGTGATCTCTGCACATGGAGGCTCCCCTTCACTTTCTGCCATGAGTGGAAGCTTCCTTGCCTTCACCAGAAGCAAATCCAGGCACCATGCTTCTTGTATAGGTTTGCAGAACTGTGAGCCAAATAAACCTCTTTCTTTGTAAATGACCCATCCTCAGGTATTCCTTTAAAGCAATGCAAAATGGACAGTCAGAATACTGGTACCAAGTAGTGAAGTGTTGCTGTAAAGACACCTGAAAATGTGGAAGTAACTTTGGAACAGGGCATTGGACAGAGGTTGGAAGTACCTGGAGGGCTCAGAAGAAGACAGGCAGATGAGGGAAAGCTTGGAACTTCTTAGAGATTGGTTAACTGGTTTTGACCAAAATACTGATAGAAATATAGACAGTAAAGGCAATGCTGAGGAGGTCTCAGAAGGAAATGAGAAACTTACTGGGAACTAGAGCAAAGGGTTCCATGTTATGCTTTAGAAAAAAAAAACTTGGCTGTATTGCGTCCATGTCCTATGGATTTGTGGAAGGTTGCAGTTAAGAGTGATGGAGTGATGACCTAGGACCTAGGACCTAGGATATCTGCCAGAATTTTTTTTTTTTTTTTTTTTGAGACAGGGTCTTGCTCTGTCACTCAGGCTAGAATGGAATGCAGTGGCATGATCTCGGCTCATTGCAACCTCTATCTCCTGGGCTCAGGTCATTCTTCCACCTCAGCCTCCCAAGTAGCTGGGAGTACAAGCACATGCCACCACACCTGGCTAATTTCTTTTTGTACTTTTTGTAGAGATGGAATTTTGCCATGCTGCCCAGGCTGGTCTCAAACTCCTGAGCCCAAGTGATCTGCCCACCTCAGCTTTCCAAAGTGCCTGCCTCTCACAGGCATGAGTCACCATGCCCAGCCAGCAGAAGAAATTTCTGAGCAGTACCGCATTCAAGAGGTGGCATGGCTGCTGGAAATCAAAACTAAAATTCAAACTCCCCTCAATCAACGGAATGGACCCCTTGGTCAAGGAGATCCCAAAGAAACCTGAAAAACTAGCTCATGCCATAACAGGATGAGAGGGTATCCAACATGCCTTATTATACCCTCCCCCTTTGGAGTTTAGACACGAATGACCAGCATTACCATTAAAACAGAGATCATATGACTGACAAAAGAGACTCTTTGTAGCAATAAGATACCAAATGTGAACCCAACTCTGTTATAGCAGCACAAGACATAGCAAGACCTAAAGGAAATAAAAGCATTTTATTGTCCATGTGCGGTGGTTCACGCCTGTAACCCCAGCACTTTGGGAGGCCAAGGCAGGCAGATCACTTGAGGTCAAGAGTTTGAGATCAGCCTATCCAACATGGTGAAACCCCGTCTGTAATAAAAATACAAAAAATTAGCCAGGCATGGTGGCAGACACCTGTAATCCCAGCTACTCAGGAGGCTGAAGCAGGAGAATCACTTGAGCTGGGGAGACGGAGGTCACAGTGAGCCGAGATCGTGCCACTGCACTCCAGCCTGGATGACAGAGCAAGGCTCTGTCTCAAAAATATGATACAATACAATACAATACAATACAATACAATACAATACAAGTGTTTTATCCCAAAATATATTTATTTGACATTTTGAAAAGGCTCCGCAACGTTGTCTCTTGTGGGGGAAATTAGTGTTCTGTAGAGAATCTCTTTCCCTTACCAAGTCTTTTCCAGAGAGTCTGACACCTTTTAAGTTCTAGTAAGAGACATTCATCATCTATTCACTCTGAAGCCTGCTGCCTGGAGGCTTCATCCACGTGACAAGAACCTTTACTTTCACAATTTTATTTTTTATTTTTTTTTCCAGACAGGGTATGGCTCTGTCACCCAGGCTGGAATGCAAAGGTGCAATCTCAGCTTACTGCAACCTCTGCCTCCTGGGCTCAAGTAATCCTCCTGCCCCAGCCTCCCGAGTAGCAAGGACTACAGGTGTGCTCCACCATGCCCATCTAATTTTTGTATTTTTTGGAAAGACAGGGTCTCACCATGTTGCCCAGGCTGATCTCAAACTTCTGGGCTCAAGCAGTCTGCCCACCTCAGCCTCCTAAAGTGCTAGGATTACAGGCATGAGCCACAGTACCCAGCCAACCTCTTTATCTTAATTCAAACTGACTTCAATTCTTCAGGCAGAGCTTAACTCTTTCAACCAATTGCCAATCAGGAAATTTTTGAATACACTTATGACCTGGAAGCCCCCACTTGGAGATGTCTTGCCTTTCTGGGCCAAACCAATATATACCTTGCATGTATTGATTTATGTTTTTGTCTGTAACTTCTGTCTCCCTAAAATGTAAAAAACCAAGCTACACAAAACTACCTTGGGCACATGTTCTCAGGACCTCCTGAGGCTGTTTCATGGGCCATGGTCCTTAACCATGGCAAAATAAACCCTTACATTGATTGAGACCTGTCTCAGATACTTTTTGGTTTATACTGCTTTTTATTGTAAATCTGATTGTTAATTAGATATAGCAGCAAAGGAATGACCTAAAGTTGTAAATTGTAACTAAAAACCAAGTAAAGCATAAAAATTTGGAAGATTTGCAGCCTGGCCATGTGGTAGAGGAAGAGAGAGTGTTTTCAGGAGAGGAATTCAAGGATGCAGCCAAACACTTGCTAGAGAGATATTAGCATGACTAAATGGGAACTAGGTTCTAATAGCCAAGACATTGGAAAAAAAGGCCCCAAAGGCATTTCAGAAACCTTTGAGGCTGCTCCTCCCATCACAAGCCTAGAGGCCTAGGAGGACAAAATAATTTTGCAGGACAAGCCTGGGGCACCACTGCCCTGCGCTGCCTCAGGATGCTGCTGTCCGCATCCTGACCACTCTGGCTCCAGACATGGCTCAAATGGCCCCAGGTATGGCTTGAGCCACTGCTCAGGTGAGTGTAAGTGGTAAGCCTTGGTGGTTTCATGGTGTGAAATCTGCAGGTGCCCATAATGCAAAAATGTTGGAGGCTTGGCAGCTTCCACCTAGATTTCAGAGGATTTACTGGAAAGCCTGGGAAGGCAGGCAGAAGTCTGCCATAGGGGCGGATCCACCACAGACAGCCTCTACTTGGGCAGTATCTATTGCCACTATGGGAGCAGGGCTACCACCCTCCAGACCCCAGAATTATAGAGCCACCAGCAACATACAACTGCAGCCTGAAAAAGGCACAGGCATTGGGCTGCACCCAGCAAGGCCAAAGAGTGGGGCTGCCTAAGGCCTTAGGACCCACCCCTCACACCACTATGCCCAGGATGTGTAATATGGAGTCAAAGGAAATTATTTTGGGGTTTTAAGAATTAATGTCTGCCCCACTGGTTTTCAAACTTGGATGGGCCCTGTTACCACTTTCTTTTGGCCAGTTTCTCCATTAGGGAAATGGGAATATTTACTCAATGCCTGTACAACCATTGTATCATGGAAGAATATAACTCATTTTTTATTTTACAGGCTCACAGCTGTAAGGAAGTTGCCTTGAGTCTCAGGTGGTACTTTGGACTTTGGACTTCTGAGTTTATGCTGGAACCAATTAAGACTTTTAGGGACTATTAGGAAGAAACTATTGTATTCGAATGTAAGAAGGACATAAGTTTTACGGGGCCAAAGGCAGAATGCTAGAGTTTGGATGTTTGTTCCCTCTCCAAACCTCATGTTGAAATTTTATCCCAATGTTGAAGGTGGGGCCTAATGAGAAATATTTTGGTCATGGGGGAGAATCATTCACGAATAGATTAATTACCTCCCTGTAGAAAGAGTCAGTGAGTTCTCACTGTATTAGTTCCCTTGAGAAGCGGTTGTTAAAAAGAGCCTGGCACCTTTCCACACCTCCCTTGCTGCCTCCCTTGCCCTGTGCTTTCTGCACATGAAGGCTCCGCTTACCCTTCTGCCATGAATAGAAGCAGCCTAAGGCTTTTACCAGATGCTCAATCTTCCAGCAAGCAGAATTGTGAGCCAAGTCAGTCTTTTTTCTTATTAAATTATCTGGCCTCAATCTTCCTTTATAGCAGCCCAAACAGACTAGAACATAAAGCTAACTAGATACATCAGATTGTGGAACACCAAAACTCAGGATGAGTGGCTACAATTTAATCTCAGAGGTAATATGGGGCCACTGAAAGTTCTTGAGGAGGAAGTGAGGGAAAAAATTGACAAATCACATATCCTCCCCTGATATGGTTTATAGGTTGGATTAGAAGGAAAAGAGCAAGGTTATATGCAGCTAAATTTAAATGCAACCAAGGGAAGAGGACATGGAGGTCAGGATCAAAAGGATTCAAGAAGGTAGTTAACACAATGACAGAAATACAAGTTTTCAGGAGAAATCCAGACTTTCAAGGATGACTTCTAGCAGCTCCGGGAGAGTTTCTTCCCACAATGCTAATAGTGTAGAAGACATTGAGGTACCTTTGTAACATGCTAAACAAAATGCTGAAAAGATGAGTCCCTTGGAACAGAGGTGAACTGGGTAACTTTAGGTAGATTCATAGTTTCCCCTGAAAACTTTCCCTCATCCATGATAAATATAGCTTTAAGCAGTATCCTACATGATTCATATAGCTGTAACACATCCAACTATTTTTTTTTTCCTCTAAGAGATCCATGAATCAACTGCCTTTGTGTAAGAATCAGGAGTCTTTGCAAGCATCAACTTAGATAATAGATATATCTGAAGTAAGTGTAGTGATAATGAAAATAAACTGTTTCTATTCTGGTATAAAAAAATTAATAGTAGTCTTTTTATTTCACTTTATCTTTGAATACTCTAAATCTTTATAACAGGCTGCCAACTACATTATTGGGTTTTGGACTTCTTAATTTCTTAACCGCTATTTGCAGGGATATCTTTTTTCAGCATTTAGAATGAAAACCTAAATGCATCTTGAAAATAGCTTTATAATCTTTTGATTTCAGTTCTGTTTCTTCATCAGTAGAGTAAGAAATTTAAACTGGACATTCTCACAGGTACTAAATATAAAGGATTCCACTAACCTTTTCGTTAACATTTTTCTAATGATAGCCTTTGAAGTATCTGGGATTTGTCTATATATGCCAAAATAATATGTAGATTCAGATACTAGATACAGATTTAAGAAGTTATATAGGCTGTGCACAGTGACTCACACCTGTAATTCCAGCACTTTGGGAGGCCGAGGCAGGTAGATCACAAGGTCAGAGATCGAGACCATCCTGGCTAACACAGTGAAACCCAGTCTCTACTAAAAATACAAAAAAATTAGCCAGGTGTAGTGGCGGGCACCTGTAGTCCCAACTACTTGGGAGGCTGAGCCAGGAGAATGGCGTAAACCCGGAAGGCGGAGCTTGCAGTGTGCCAAGATCCCACTGCACTCCAGTCTGGGCAAGAAGCGAGACTCCGTCTCAAAAAAAAAAAAAAAAAAAAAAAGAGGTTACATAATCTACATGTGTGTTAGCTTTTAACCAATCAATCATAATTTCTTCATGAACACAATTGAAAGAATTTTCCAGCATGTTCATAAATATAACAAATAGTTTTCTTTGGTGGAGCCCTTTTAGAATATCTGTTCAGCACCTACCTCCACCTCCCAACCACTTTTTCTGTGAACTGCTGTCCATCTACATAGTTAAAGGTTGGATCCTAATGTGATATTTCTGTTTCATGGCCTTACCCCACAACAATAGTCAGTTGAGCCAGGGAAAGCATCTGACCCAGGAATTGAGAATTGGAAAAGAGAGAGAACAAGAGACAGCTGTCCCTCTCCAAATTGTTGACATTCAATGTTGGGAAATTGTAGAAATTTAATTAATTTATTTATTTTTATTATTTTATTTATTCATTCATTTATTTTGAGACAAAGTCTCCCTCTGTTACCCAGGCTGGAGTGTAGTGGCACAATCTCAGCTCACTGCAACCGCTGCATCCAGGGTTTAAGCGATTCTCCTGCCTCAGCCTCCCAAGTAGCTGAGATTACAGGCGTGCACCACCACACCCAGCTAATTTTTGTATTTGCAGTAGAGACGAGATTTTGCCATGATTGCCAGGCTGGTCTTAAAATCCTGATCTCAAGTAATCCACCCGCCCCAGCCTCCCAAAGTGCTGGGATTACAAGCGTGAGTCACTGCACCTGGCTAGAAATTATATTTTTAAAATTTGTATATGAAAAGTAGAAAAAGCTAGTCCACAGAGAGAAAGAGAGAGAGACGAAGGGAGAGAGAGAAGCGCATGAAACCAATTACACAAAGGAGTAGAAGTGTTTAAGTCTTTGGTCCAGTTTGTTCTGATGCTTAGCTGTTTTTCTGCCTTAGATTGTATGAGAGTGCCTGTATCCTCACCATAAATTATCTTTGTTTTCATAAGCTATCTCAAATAAGTTTTCAGCCTGAGTTTGTCTCTCCAGAACGGTAACTCACATGACAAGTCATGCAAGGCTATGTGGACTGCATCTCCCGTGGATTTATTGGATTGGCTAGGTGTACTTAACCACAACTCTGGTGGTTACTGGGAGACATCTCTGGGAGAGTACGGTCAGGGGAAAATCAGGAAGGGAAACAGTAGTCTTTGCTTAAAGCAACAACTCGCACCAGTGGATGGCTGGGTCATGCCCTCTTTTCCTTTAATTTATCCCCCAGTCTTTGGAGCAGAGAAAAGTAAATCATGCCGGCTGCCCAGAGTTTCTTCTAGAGCCAGGGATCGCACCTTGGATTCCTCCAGATCTCCAAGCCTTTATCACTTTATGCATCATAAGGTGGGAGGGTTCAATGGATGAATATACTCTGCAAAAAGGGGCTCAGTTTCCCATAGGTAAAGCAAGAAGAGAGGGCAGTTAAGCTGATCCTGGCCACTGTCTCACAAGTATTTCCCCTCCAAGGCTAGGGAAGAGTCAGTCCTTATTATAGAATGTACCTTCTTCTGCAAAACACAGCACCTCCTTCTCCCTTAGCCCCAGCTCCCACATGTATGCTAGGCCATCATTTTATGGCAGATTAAGAGATGAGCCAGTCTGTGACTGAAACAGGATCCTCTACTCTAAGTAGCCTGAGCCTGGTGGACTGACTCCCTTTTAGCAATTCAGAGCCATAAGGTCATTAAAAATAGTTTGCTCTGCCTTTCCCTTGTTAGGCATTCCTCAAACACTTGGAAAATTTAGTCTCATCAGCAAGCTCTAACAAGACTACATTTGCATTTTGTCTTTCTGAAGATTAATTTGAATCTACCCAAAGAAATTAAAATACACTATTGCACTCTTTTTGAAGCCTCATCATAGTCTATCGCCCAAAATCATCACAGCCCCAAATCAGCATAGCATCTGAGATTCTGTCTCATCCTACCTCACCGGTTCTTCCACAGCGTCATGATCATGACTTCAAGATGACTGGAATTTAATTCTGGTCAAGTTTTTTTTTTTGTTGTTTTTTTTGTGTGTGTGTGTTTTTGAGACAGAGTCTTGCTCTTGTTGTCCAGGCTGGAGTGCAGTGGCACGATCACGGCTCACTGCAACCTCTGCCCCCAGATTCAAGCGATTATCCTGCCTCAGCCTCCTGAGTAGCTGGGATTACAGGCATACACCACCATACCAGGCTAATTTTCGTATTTTCAGTAGAGACGGGATTTCACCATGTTGGTCAGGCTGGTCTTGAACTCCTGACCTCAAGTGATCCACCCACCTCAATCTCCCAAAGTGCTGGGATTACAGGCATGAGCCATCCTGCCCAGCCCAGTAAAGCATTTTTAATAAAAACTTCAGGCTAGATGTGGTGGCTAATGCCTATAAACCCAACATTTTGGAAGGCTAAGGCAGGCAGATCACCTGAGGTTAGGAGTTCAAGATCAGCCTGGCCAACACAGTGAAACTCCATCTCTACTAAAAATGCAAAATTAGCTGGGCATGCTGGTGGACGCCTATAGTCCCAGCTGCTTGGGAGGCTGAGGCAGGAGAATCACTTAACCCCAGGAGATGGAGGTTACAGTGAGCTGAGATCATACCACTGCACTCCAGCCTGGGCAACAGAGTGAGACTCCATCTCAAATAAATAGACAAATAAAAATAAAAGATGAAAATCTTAGAAGCATCACAGGGCCAGCAGGATTCTAATGAATTGCCAGCCAGATACAGGAAAAAATGGGAATTCAGATAGGAAAGCTTGGCACTTGGAGCATTTTTAAATTGAGGGCATTTTCCAATTGAAGATAGGTGGCCAAGAGGGAAAACAAAAATCAGTGCCTAGAGCCAGAGAAGGTAGGAATTCAGTAAATTATTCTTCACTTTGGACTGGTAGCTCAAAGAGCTACACCCTAGATGTAAGAGTAATACGGAAGTAAACTATTCCTCTTACAAACTACAGGGCAGTGTGAGAGCAGCAGAATATTTTATGTGACTGAGAGCTCCATAGTATATAAGACAGCTGCAGAATTGAACTGATATTGCTTTAAGAAATAAATCATGCAGCAGGGACAGTGGGTCCAGCTGACCTGGAAAATATCAAATCTGAAACTTGAATTAACATCATCCTGAGTTAACAGTGTCCCTACGAACATAACTAAAGTAATTTAAAATCTTTTTTGGTGAACAAAACACCAGTCTAGGCTTCGTATGATTTGTACACATTGTGTTTTAAAAATTATTTGTCAAAAACAATGTCTAACACACAATCAAAAGTAACCAGGCATAAATGCAGACTAGACACTGTTAATGTAAATTAAAAAAAAAAAAAAAATGGAAGTAGACGAAAGTAGACCCTAGAGGCGCCTGATGCTGGAATTATCAGATAAATATATAAACAACTGTGCTTGCTATGTTTAAGGAGCTAAAAGTCATGGTTAAAAATTATGACAGAGGCAGGTGGTGGCTCATGCCAGTAATCCCAGCACTTTGGGAGGCCGAGGTGGGTGGATCACGAGGTCAGGAGATGGAGACCATCCTGGCTAACACAGTGAAACCCCATCTCTACTAAAAATACAAAAAATAACAATTAGTTGGGCGTGGTGGTGGGCGCCTGTAGTCCCAGCTACTCAGGATGCTGAGGTAGGAGAATGGTGTGAACTCAGGATGCGGAGCTTGCAGTGAGTTGAGATCGCATCACTGCACTGCACTCCAGCCTGGGCGACAGAGTGAGACTCCATCTCAAAAAAAAAATTATGGCAGAAAACAAGCAGCAAATTAGATATCCTAAAGCTTAAAAATTGATACCTAAAACTAATAATTCAATAAATTACAATACTAGACATAGCTGAGAAGATAATTAGTGAACTGGGAGACAGATCGCTAAAGTTATTCAGAATGAAACACAAAGACATAAAGATGAAAAATACAAAAGAGAAAACAAGAAGCACAGAAAATACCTTGAGAAGCTCTTTTTTTTTTTTTTTTTTTTTTTTTAAGATGAAGTCCTGCTCTGTCACCAGGCGGGAGTGCAGTGGCACAATCTTGGCTCACTGTAACCTCCACCCTTTGGTTCAAGCGATTCTTCTGCCTCAGCCTCCTGAGTAGCTGGGACTGCTGGTGGCTCACGCCTGTAATCCCAGCACTTTGCGAGGCTGAGGCGGGTGGATCACTTGAGATCAGGAGTTTGAGACCAGCCTGGGCAACATGATAAAAATCCCATCTCTACTAAAAATACAAAAATTAGCCAGGTGTGGTGGCACATATCTGTAATCCCATCTACTCAGGAGGCTGAGGCATGAGAATTACTTGAACCAGGGAGGCAGAGGTTGCAGTGAGTAGAGATTGTGTCACTACACTCCAGCCTGGGCAACAGAGTGAGACTCCATCTCAAATAAAGAAAGAAAGAAAAAAACTATGGAGCTCTCAGCCACATAAAATATTCTGCTGCTCCCACACTGACCTGGGATTTCAGAAACTCAATCAGGCTGTCTCATGCCCACCTGCCCAGATACACTATAATGATATTCCTTCATTCCCACTTTAACATGATCATGTAGAAATTCTGGGTTTTACCTTGCTCCCCAGACCTGATTTCGTGGGCCTCTCTGACCTTCACTGACAAAATATACTAGAGAGGGAGAGGGTGTCTTTTATTCTCTATTCTCAGAATTCGGGCAGAACCCTTAACAGGGAGTCAAGTCTTCAATCTTTCCTGATTCTCTCCTTCCTCTAGAAATTTTTATCCAGCTGCAGGTGAAGGAAACTGGTTTAGTCTCATAATCTGACTCTAAATGTTCTCTCTTATGTGCAGACCACATCCTCAAAGGAAGAACATTTGATTCTTCTAAGTGTTTTGCTGTGTCACTTTTTCCCAAAGGCAGTGAAAATCACTGAATGAAATAGGAAAAAAAAAAAAAAAAAAAAAAACAGAGAAACAAGAAAGCACACTTGAATGGATAGCTCAAGACATTATTTTATAACATATGAAGCCAGATTTTTTTTGTCTTAACTAATACAGTATCCACACACACAAACACACACGCACACATTTCCTATACACATATGTATATACACACTACATAGATACACAGACATCATTTTATGCGTGCAGGTTTATTACAGCAGAATTTTTCTTTTTTAGAGACAGGGTCTAGCTATATTGCCCAAGCTGGTGTGCAGTGACTATTCACAGGTGCAACCATGGCCCTCTATAGCCTCAAACTCCTAGGCCCATCTCAGCCTTCCAAGTAGCTAGGACTACAAGTGCCTGCCACCACACCAGGCTTGAATAAGCATACTATTCTTTAATTTTTGGCCATTTTCAGTCTTCATGTTTTTCACACAGTCCTTTATTAGTTCACAAAAATAGGAAATGATTTAGCAATTAGAGTTATCCCTTGGTATTCATGGAGGACTGGTTCCCGGACCCCCACTGGATACCAAAGCCATAGCTGAAAAGATGCTTCAGTCCCTGATTAAAAAAAAAAAAAAAAAAAAATGGTGTAGTATTTCTATATAACCTGTGCATATTCTCTCACATACTTTAAATCATAACTACACTACTTGTAATGCTTAATACAATACGAATGCTGTGTAGTTATTATACTATATATAGTTTAGGAAATATACAAGAAAATAAAGTCTATACATGTTCAATACAGACACATTTTTTTTCCAAATATTTTTGACCCATAGATATGGAAGGCAGGGATAGAGAAGGCCAACTATATTTGTCTAACCCTGTAAGCAATCTATTTTGTAAATGTAACAAAGGTCATACTAAAGGTCACTCTGCGAGTCCACCTACATCAGAAACTGAGGAAATTTATATTGGGCCCTCTGAAAATAGTGGGAGCAGGACACTAAGGCTAAGAGCCAAGTCTTGGGTCCTCAGATTCAGAACCTTCAGGATGGTGGGGGTTTTAGTTCATTTGGGATGCTAATTACAAAAACCATGAACTTGGACAGAGGCGGTGGCTCTCGTCTATAATCCTAGCACTTTGGGAGGTCGAGGTGGGTGGATCACCTGAGGTCAGGAGTTCGAGACCAGCCTGACCAACATGCAGAAACCCCGTCTCTACTAAAAATACAAAATTAGCCGGGCATGGTGGTACATGCCTGTAATCCCAGCTACTTGGGAAGCTGAGGCAGGAGAATCACTTGAATACAGGAGGCAGAGTTTGTGGTGAGCCAAGATAGCACCATTGCACTCCAGCCTGGGCAACAAGAGCGAAACTCCGTCTAAAAAAAATCATGAACTTATGGTTTATAAACAAGAGAAATTTATTTGTTTACAATTCTGGAGGATAGGAAGTTCAGGATCAAGGTGCCAGATGATTGGTGTCTGGCGAGGGACCGTTCCTCGTAGACAGCACCTTCAAATTCTGTCCTCACGTAGTGGAAGGAGCTAGCGGGCTCTCTAGGGCCTTTTTTTATAAGGGCAGTAATTCCATTCATGAGGGCTTTGTCCTTATAACTTAATTACCTCCCAGAGGCTTCAGTGTCTAATACCACCACCTTAGGGGTTAAGATTTCAACATATGAATTTGGTGAGTTGGGGGGAATATAAACATTCAGACCATAGCAGAAGGTTGCCCTAAATTCTGGAGTGGGGGAGGGGGGAAGTATTGAAAGAAAACAGGAATACTGAAAGACATGGATTCCTTCTCAGATCTCAGAGAACAAAAGAAAGAACTAAATGGAGATGTGGGAATCACAAGGCCACAGTTTAGGGTCTCGCAGTGCCATTGACAACAAAGCCTGAGAGCCTAGGCGATAGAGGCAGAACACCGAGAGGAGAAACCCTTTCCCCTTGCACCGTGAGCCTGGTGTTTGCAGCTTGGTAGCAGTGGCAACAGAACAATGAGTTCTCCTACAATAAGCCAGGGACGGAACAAACAACAGCAGCAGCGGTAGCAGGGAAGCAGAGTCTGTGTTGGCATGCAGGGAGCAGGCAGCGTCTGCAAAGTAGCGCTGGCAACCACAACAGACAGGCCAGCAACAGACGGAGCAGGAGGAGCAGTAGGAGCCTGAGTCACTGGGGTCTGGGGGAGGGCAGAGGAAAGAGGCCGCTCTCCTGCTGGTAAACATTCCCCAAATCAGCAGAGCAAAACCAGGAAACACCAGAATATCAACCTGTGATTACACAGGCAGATTCCTGGGTCCTACCACAGAGCTGCTATATCATCGTGTCAGAGTGCGGGGAGGCGGGTGGAATCCAGAAATTTGCATTTTTTTTTTTCAGGTCAGAGAGGTAATGTACCGGGTCATAAGGAGGTTCAGAGGGTGGCACGTCTCACACATGCCTGTGAACACCCAATCATCATGCTTTTGAACCACAAAAGGATTGAGACATTTACATTTTAAAGAAGTTCTCAAGGGCATTTTTAAGTAGTACTACCCACAGGCCTGAGCAACTGGGAGCTTTGTCCTGAGCCCTGCCTTTTAGAGAGCTCAAGGCTAGCCTTCTTGCAGCCACGCCCCTCAGAGCTAACATCCTACAAGACAAGGGAACATGCCCAATGGAACCCCATGCTCACCTAGTACATAACACTCCCTACCTAGAACATGCATCTGGTACCCAGGACCCTGGATTCATGCCCAAATGGCATTGAGACCAATTCCATGACCTGAATGGACCTCTGGCCCAGGCAGCACCTGTTCTGTGCTTCTGCAGGTGGACCACACTGCATGGTGTGCACAACTCTGGAAGGAAGAGTTCCTCATGGGCTGCTTGGTGGACTCATGTGTTGAGCTGATCATATGTGGTCTCTAAGCCTGACCCTCTGCAAGAACACAAGCAGGAAAAGAAGCAGGCGGTGGTGCTCTTCCTCAGCCTTCATGTTCATTGGTGTTCCCAGTTCACACATGTTAAGCACATCTGTTGGCCTAACTAGACGCTTGCACATTATTCTTGGCTATTTTTTTTTTAAGTCACGGGAGTTTTAATTTAGTTAATCTTGTTTTGTCTGTTTTACTTTGTTTTTAAGCACCAGAGAGGAAAACAAAGCTCTTAGGGTGAAAATACCAATTATAAAATGAGTGAATCCTACAGTTTAATTCCTTTACAAGTTTAATCATTTTACAAGCTTTGATTTTTCCCATGGCAGATGAAGTTTTGGAGAACCAGGCTTATATGATTAAGTAGCATCTTAAAACTTTGAATTCATAGTTAATTTAGTGTAAGTAGTATCCATTGAGGGTTTTCTTACTGTGTTCTCCATTGTCCTACACAGTGAGAGAATCAATAAGATAGGATGAATATCCTCAAAGCAAGGCCATTGGATAATTCAAGTTGTACACATGAAGAGAAAAAAATAACAGCTGTGCAAGGGAGTATGTATGTTATTTTAAGTGCCAAAGTGAAAGCCCAAGACAAGGCTAACTGCAATAGGAAATTAACAAATCTCCAAGATCCTCTCCTTCTGTTCTCAGTGTTGTCTCCTTCTAGAGGACACACACACTTACACCCCACACCCCCGACTCCCAAAGCAAGGGCCTGGTGCTTTCAAAGTTCAGGCACAAGCAAGATTAGCGAATGACACTCTGTGTAATAATGCTTACTTAGTCTGTGGTTAAGGATTTTTTGTTGTTTGTTTGTTTGTTGAGATGGAGTCTCACTCTGTGGTCCAGGCTGGAGTGCAGTGGCACGACCTCAGCTCACTGCAACCTCCACCTCCCAGGTTCAAGCAATTCTCCTGCCTCAGCCTCCCAAGTAGCTGGGATTACAGGTGCCCGCCAACACACCCAGCTAGTTTTTGTATTTTTAGTAGAGACGGGGTTTCGTCATGTTGGCCACGCTGGTCTCGAACTTCTGACCTCAAATGATCTGCCCGCCTAGGCCTCTCAAAGTGCTGAGATTACAGGCATGAGCCACCGCGCCGGGCCAACGATTTTTTTGTTTTTCTTTTTTTTTTTTTTTTTTTTTTTGAGACGGAGTCTCGCTCTGTCGCCCAGGCTGGAGTGCAGTGGCCGGATCTCAGCTCACTGCAAGCTCCGCCTCCCGGGTTCACGCCATTCTCCTGCCTCAGCCTCCCGAGTAGCTGGGACTACAGGCGCCCGCCACCTCGCCCGGCTAGTTTTTTGTATTTTTTAGTAGAGACGGGGTTTCACTGTGTTAGCCAGGATAGTCTCGATCTCCTGACCTCGTGATCCACCCGTCTCGGCCTCCCAAAGTGCTGGGATTACAGGCTTGAGCCACCGCGCCCGGCCGGATTTTTTTGTTTTTCATGTGAGCAAGGAGAGAGACACAACAGTTCAAAATGTTTCCCTTTCTTTCAGTGATGATCCATCCACTGATCCTTGTCATCTACAACAACAAGCTCTGCATTTGTCAGTCCCAGATGGCCTTTGATAGGATGAGTGTCATCTGTGTTTCTTTCTGGGTGGAATATTGAGTAATAAAATCTCAAAAGAGATTAACTTATTCACACTGTTGTTAAAGTAAGACATTGGTCTCGCCCTAAACTTCCCATCACACAAGCCTAAGGCGTCTGACTCAGTACTTACAACTGCCCTGAGGTAACAAAGTATCTGGTTCACTTTTTAGCCAATGAAGCGTGCTGTGGAGGACAAAGAGCAACAGAGGCAGGAAGCAGTGACAAGGAGTGAGCTGGGGAATTCCAGCTGCCCTCCTGTCCTACTTACAAGGAATAGGTATGACTCATTTTTAAGATGCAAACAGATGCTGACTTGGCTAACAAAATCCTATATAAAATGTAACCTCTAAGACCTTGTTTCCTTTTCTGGAAAAAATAAAACAGATAAGCTATTATATTCGGACACCTGGATACCATTGTTAAGTACTGGTTTAAAAGAATAGGCATACACGTATTTGTTTTCTCTTTTTTGAGACAGAGTCTCGCTCTGTCGCCCAGGCTGGAGCGCAGTGGCGCTATCTCGGCTCACTGCAAACTCCGCGTCCCGGGTTCACGCCATTCTCCTGCCTCAGCCTCCCAAGTAGCTGGGACTACAGGTGCCTGCCACCACACCCTTATAATTTTTTTTTTTTTTGTACTTTTTAGTAGAGATGGGTTTCACCTTGTTAGCCAGGATGGTCTCGATCTCCTGACCTCGTGATCCACCTGCCTCGGCCTCCCAAAGTGCTGGGATTACAGGCATGAGCCACCGTGCCCGGCCATGTATTTGTTTTGAATATGCCCTTTCTTACATACTTGAAGCTGGCCTTCTTCTGGACCGTATCTATCTACTAAAGACAAAGTCTACCCGAAAAACCTCCACAATCCAGGCTTGGGCTGTGCACGTGTGTGGTGATCTGCTCCTTAGAGATACATGGAATTTTCCGGTAAGGACGCTAATTAGTTATATCCTCAGGTCCACCACCACAGAGGAGTCCAAACATCTGGTTTATAATCCTGGCTCTGCACTAAATGGCTATGTGGCCTTAGTTTTTTCACCTGTAAAATCAAGAGGTTGGTCCCTTAAGATTTCTCTCCCTTCTCACTTCTTTATTGTTTTATAATTCTAGGACTTAAAAAAATTGAAAATGCATACCTATCTTTTCCATTTACTTATCTACCATAAGAATGAGCACTTATATGGGATGCAACATTTTGTGTTTATCTGTTTTCTTTCATTGCAGGGAGAAGAAGGCATGACTGGGGTAATACTGGGTCAAGGATAAGATATAACATGTATTCGAGTTAACAACTATTCCTCACTTACCTCATCGGGTTGTTATAGTGATCAGATGAGATCACATCCTTGAGAAGTTTATCAGGTATTATTAGTCTCTATTAAAATGTGGTTAGTAGTACTAATAATAAAAGTGAACATGTATCTAATAAACATTGGCCAAACACCTACATATCAGGCACTATGGTAAATATTAAAAAGACATGATCCTGTTTTTTCAGGCTCACAGGAAGTCAAAAGAGCTCAGATAAATTGATAACAATATTTACCCTTAAAATTATTTTTTCCTTTTTGAGATGTTTGGACAGAATAAAGGCACAAATTGCTACATGCTATTTTCTTTCTCTATTTTCAAGTACTATGCATCTTTTTAAGTGCCCCATTCTAAATGTGAAGAAGAAAACCACATATCTAAGATTCTTCAAAAGCTCAACTGATTTCAGGCTAGGTGAAGAAATAAAAGATGCTGCAGTCTATTAACTATTGGGACCAAGTATAGTGGCAAGTATTTAATGGGCTCCCTAGCACTGACGAGTGAAAAATGGATGATGATAACCTCACTGCAAAGGGTAATAGAAGACTGACCTTGGGCTATGAAAAATGTGTTCTGTAGACTTGTGGCTGCAATTTCAGAGCCCATGATTCCCCTTTCTCACTTTATGCTTCAGTAGTAAAGCATTTACCACCTTTGAGTTCTTTTAATATAATATGCTGTTTCAGGCCTCTGTGCATTTTTTTATTCTCTGTTCTTAGCCTGGAACAAGTACAGTTGACTCTGAACAAGTCAGGTTTGAACTGCATGGGTCCACTCATACGCAGATTTCTTTCAGTGAAAGCTACACCGAGTGTGCCTGCCTTTCCCTGCCTCCCCTTCCACCTCCTGCACCTCTACCACCCCTGCCACCCCTAAGACAGCAAGGCCAATCTCTTCTCTCTCTCCCCCTCCTCCTTCAGCCTACTTAACGTGAAGATGACAAGGATGAAGACCTTTATGATGATCTACTTTCCCTTAATGAACAGTAAATACAGTTTTTCTTCCTTACAATTTTTTTTTTTTTTTTTGAGACGGAGCCTCACTGTGTCACCCAGGCTGAAGTGCAGTGGTGCGATCTCGGCTCACTGCAAGCTCTGCCTCCCGGGTTCATGCCATTCTCCCGCCTCATCCTCTCCAAGTTGCTGAGACTACAGGTGCCCGCCACCATGCCCAGCTAATATTTTGTATTTTTAGTAGAGACGGGGTTTCACCATGGTCTCGATCTCCTGACCTCGTGATCTGCCTGCCTCGGCCTCCCAAAGTGCTGGGATTACAAGCCACCACACCCAGCCTACAATTTTCTTAATAACATTTTCTTTTCTCTAGCTTACTTTATTGTAAGAATACAGTGTATAATACATAAAACATACAAAATATGTGTTAATAGACTGTTTATGTTATTGGTAAAGCATCTGGTCAACAGTAGGCTGTTAGGAAAGTTTGAAGGTAGTCAAAAGTTAAGCTCAGATTTTTGACTGTGCAGGGGTCAGCATCCCTAACCCCCAAGTTGTTCAAGGTCAACTATAATTTCCTATTACTCTTCACTCTTCCTCCCTCCTTCCTCCTCTTCTTCTTTATCCCTTCTCCTTCATTTTCCCCACAGGCTAACTGAAACTCTGCCCACCTCATTTCCTAATTTTCCTCCTCCCTGCATCCACCCGAGTCTTTGTGAGAAGCTCTTCCCTTCACTCCTGCCAGCCCTATGGTATCATGGCATTATCATCGTGTATGGAAAACTTCTATCTCTTTATCTGTTTCTCCTGCTAACCCAGTGGTTTTCTTTTCTTTTTTTTTTTTTTTTTTTTTTTTTTGAGACAGTCTCTCGCTCTGTCGCCCAGGCTGGAGTGCAGTGGCCGGATCTCCGCTCACTGCAAGCTCCGCCTCCCGGGTTCACGCCATTCTCCTGCCTCAGCCTCCCGAGTAGCTGGAACTACAGGCGCCCGCCACCTCGCCCGGCTAGTTTTTTGTATTTTTTAGTAGAGACGGGGTTTTACCGTGTTAGCCAGGATGGTCTCGATCTCCTGACCTCGTGATCCGCCCGTCTCAGCCTCCCAAAGTGCTGGGATTACAGGCTTGAGCCACTGCGCCTGGCCAACCCAGTGGTTTTCAACTGGAGACAATTTTGCTCCTCAGGGGACATTTGGCTAAGTCTGGAGACATTTTTAATTATCACTTCTTGGGGAGGGGGTTGATTCTGGCATCTACTGAGTAGAAGCCAAGGATACTGCTAAACATCCTACAGTGCACAGGACAGCCCCTCACACAAAAGGATTATCGGGCCCCAAAGGCCAATAGTGCTGAGGTTGAGAAACTGCACTAGGCTGAGTTCCTTTCAAGTAGGGTCCTATTCAGTCCTGTTCCACCAGCTCCACAGACAGTGTCCTGTGCTCAGTAGGAAGGAATCCAAACAATTTTAATATTACATTTGAAATTTTAATTGAAAAGAATCTTCCGACAGCTCTATGATATGACTAATAAGCAATATGAGCACATACGACAATTCAAAGGAAAACCAATATCCAGAGGTAGAGGTGGCTTACACCCATCAGTCTGACACTTCCTCCTATCTAGTTCTCTGTATTTCTTCCCTTTCTCCTTTTCTCTTGTCCCTGTGCTCACTGTCCGCCTTTACTGTCATGTTTGTTTGAATTCCACCTCAAAATGGGAATTTGAACAGAGTGCAATAAATTGTCCCACATTTGTTTATTTTAGGAATTCATTCCATTTAATTTTAACATTTAAACATATCAATTACTGGGCGACATGCTGTGCACTGCAGGAAAAACAAAGATAAATAGGAAACTGGGGTTATCCTAACCGGGGGAGATTTCTGTAGCAGTAGAAAAGTAGAGGAAATATAGTGTTACTTCACTAATGTGATTAGGGAATATCTCATGGAGAAAGTCTTTGATTTAGGTCTTCACGCATGTTTTATAAAGAGTGTTAACACACTACACATAGGTAATAATGTCGTCTTTCCTTACCTGATATCTCGTTATGAGGGCCACTTTTGGGGGCAGTGATTCTTAAATTTCAGCAACTCCCGGAGGGTTTGTGAAAGCACAAATTGCTGGGTTCTGCCCTCATGGTATCTGAGGCTGGAAGTCTTCGGTGGAGTCAGAAAACTGGTGTTGCTTTTTTCTTTTTTCTTTCGTGACGTCACCCAGGCTGGAGCGCAATGGCGCGATTTCAGCTCACTGCAACCTCCGCCTTCCGGGTTCAAGCGATTCTCCCGCCTCAGCCTCTGAGTAGATGGGATTACAGGTGCGCGCCATCATGTTTTTGTAGAGACGGGGTTTCACCATGTTGGCAGGTCTTGAACTCCTGACCTCAAGTGTCCGCCCACCTCAACCTCCCAAAGTGCTGGGGTTATAGGCGTGAGCCACTGTGCGCCTAGCCTTTTTTTTTTTTTTTTTTTTTTTATCATAGTTTTTGCTCTTGTCACCCAGGCTGGAGTGCAATGGTATAATCTTGGCTCACTGCAACCTCTACCTCCCAAGCAATTCTCCTGCCTCAGCCTCCCAACTAACTGTGATTTCAGGTGCCTGCCACTACACCCGGCTAATTTTTGTATTTTTAGTAGAGGCGGGTTTTTGCCATGTTGGCCAGGCTGGTCTCAAACTCCTGACCTCAGGAGTTCAGCCTCTCAAAGTGCTGGGATTACACGCATGAGCCACTGTGCCCGGCCTAGAAAACTGGTGTTTCCAACAAGTCCTTTGGTGCTGCTGGTGCTACTGCGGGTCTTCTGAGGACACTTTGAGAACCGCTGCATCAGGATTATCAGCCTGGTAACTCCTGGCCAAAGAAATGCACACTCTTCATTTGGCTAAAATAATTTCCAATGTTCCTAAAGGAAACACAACTTGTGGATTCTCCAAGCGGGAGAGGAGAATCATGTTCCAGTCTATTGACTAACGAAGGGCTCAGGTTTCAAAGGTAAGTTAATTGTCAGACCCACTTTATTGTACCCAGTGTCCTTCTGAAACATAATTATTTATTGGAAATATGTCACAACTAACAAAACATTCTTAAAAATCTGTTAAATTAGAAACAAAATACTGTATTTGCTGATATATTAAAACATAAGGGCCTAATATTTAGAATTGCACTTCTCATACTCGTAACATATACTTGAAATGCTGTTAACATCTACTTTGCTGATTGTTTTGGCGTTACTTGAACTAATGCTTCCGTTTAATAATTCCTTTTTTTTTTCCTTTCATTTTTTCAATCAATCCTTTCTCTTTTCTATGAAGATCCATGTCATCTTAGAATTCCATTTTGGCCTTCTAGGTTCTTTACTTCTTCCTCCAGCCTGTCATTTTCACGTCTTCAGTAATTTCTCAGAGTTCTCACAGAAGGTTAACCACTTTTGTGCATCTTGAAACTTTTAACCTTTGATTTGAAGATAAATGCTAAAAAATAAATATAATTCTTATGAATACATTATGCACAATGTTAAATTCAAAATGACATGTTTCATGCTGTGTGCTATAGATACGCCAAACTTCATTTCAAACAGATTAAATAAAACACATGGAACTACATGCACTTTTTGTGAACAGCATCTTCATACCTGTTGTTTGTTAATGTCAGCGATTATAAGCTTATAGGTGTGTTTTTCAACTGATCATTGAAAATAAATGTGGCATGTCTATTGGCGGAGCCACTCACACCTACTAATTATTTGAGAAATGTACTCAAACACACAGTAGTGCCTTCTAGAGAAAGCATAGTATAGTCCTCCCTCACATCCAAGGACAACAATTAATTTCTTTAAGCTTTCTTCACAAAACAATGCAATAAAAGAGGAGGAAATTGGGACTTGATTGAAGAAATATCTCTTCTGGGAGCATAAACTAATCATGAGTGACTGTAAGAAATCTCTCACAGGCATTTTTATTTTTGCCTTTTGTTGTTGTTATTTGCTTGGTTTTCGTTTGTTTTTAATTTTTATTGTTTTATTTTATTTTTATTTTTTGAGGCAGAGTCTCACTCTGTCACCCAGGCTAGAATGCAGTGGCACTGTCGTGGGTCACTGCAGCCTTTGCCTCCCGGGTTCAAGCGATTCTCCTGCCCCAGCCTCCTGAGTAGCTGGGATTACAGGCACCTGCCATCATGCCTGGCTAATAGAGACAGGGTTTCACCATGTTGGCCAGGCTGGTCTTCAACTCCTGACCTCAGGTGATCCGCCCGCCTCAGACTCCCAATTGTTTTTTTATTTTTTAATTTTAATTTTTTTTTTATTTTTTGGGGGACAGGGTCTCACTCTGTCACCCAGACTGGAGTGCAGTGGTGTGATCTCAGCTCACCGCAACCTCCGCCTCCTGGGTTCAAGCGATTCTCCTGCCTCAGTCTCACGAGTAGCTGGGATTACAAGCATATGCCACTACCGCTTGGCTAATGTTTGTGTTTTTAGTAGAGATGGGGTTTCACCATGCTGGCCAGGCTGGTCTTGAACTCCTGACTTCAAGTGATTCACCCACCTCAGCCTCCCAAAGTGCTGGGATTACAGGCATGAGCTACCGCACCCAGCCAGTTTTTTATTTTTACCATCACTAAAACAAAGGCAGCACATGCAATTGTCAGTGCCATTTGGCATCTTAAATTAAGACTGAAGACTGCAAAATCCATTTCCTGTTTTCATCCCTTGCTTAATATGAATTTTTCAAAAGATCACTTCCCCTAAGTTACAATAAGAAAATTAGAAATTAATTTGCTTTATCACAAATGGCTTGCATGCTGAGGCATTGTTTAAATGTGTCTGGTCTTTTCTGATTTTTATAACTTAGAGCTCTAAGTCCTGTTATTTCAGTTTACACCATGGTTTTAGGGGCACAGAAATTTAAAAGTGAATGTACAAAAGGCTCTCTGGAATGCTGGCCTACTTTGCACAAGTGAGGGGCTACTTTTCAAACCTTTTCTGTAGTACATGTGTTAATATATCTTGGGCTCTTTCCAGAAGTTATTCTGGCTAAAGGACATCCGAAGCACATCGGAGTTCTCATTCTAATAAAGAAAAGAATGTAATACCAAGGCAGTAGTTGCTTCCTCAGCTCTCTTTACCTCTCCCAATGTTTTACTGGAAAAACCTTCTCACTTATTCATATTTATATACCAATCATGACATCTATCTGGTGATAACTACATGCTAGGTTTTGTAAGTATTATTCCATTTATTTATTTATTTATTCGTTTAGAGACAGAGTCTCGCTCTGTCACCGAGGCTGGGGTGCAATGGCGGGATCTCAGCTCACTGCAACCTCCGCCTCCCAGGTTCAAGCGATTCTCCTGCCTCAGCCTCCTGAGTAGCTGGGATTACAGGCACACACCACCACACCCAGCTAATTTTTGTATTTTTAGTAGAGACGGGGTTTCACCATGTTGGTCAGGCTGGTCTCGAACACCTGACCTTGTGATCTGCCTGCCTCAACCTCCCAGAGTGCTGAAATTACAGGCGTGAGCCAGTGCACCCAGCCTATTTTAAAACCACCTTATAGTTGTTAGTGTCATCCTCCTTTTATGGATGAGGAAATGGAGGTTTGCATAAGTTTAGCACCTTGCCTGAGGTCACACAGTTAATGAGTGATCAGGGGAGGATTGGAACCCACTTTTGACACCCTGGCCAGAGCCCTTAGGCACCAAGCTGGGCCACCATTTACCTTTCCTTACGTCCCTTTTCCTAACTCCCAGTTACTTCTTTTTTTCTAAGTGTTCTCAATAAAAGTGACTTGCAATTTGCTGATATGGAATTGGAATTCCATATCCTATGATCTGTTAAAAGATGGTACAGAGACAAAATGATAAAAGGAAGAAGGAGGATAAGAAAAACATGAGCTCTGCCCTGAAATAATGGAAGACTCTAGACACACATGTTAAACAACTGAAACCCACACATCAGAACAATAAAACCAGTGCCGTAGGTGCTAGGGAAATGTCTGTGGAACTAAATGTGAGATCAAATGAGATCTAGAAGCACTAAGGGGGTCTAATTATGGACATGAACAGCATTTGTGAAAAGTTTGTTAAGAAAATATGGATTTCTTCTTTACAATAGTAAACATTAACTCTCCACACTACTCCCCCATCATCCCAAAGTTCCAAAGGTCATGTGACAATTGTGAGTGTTAAATAAAAGGATCCAGCTTAAGAAATCAATTTATTACAGTGAAAACTGTCATAATTCAACAAATGTTCATTGAATGCACACTATATGTAGGCACTGCACAGCAGATATTTTGAAGTCTTAATTTGTTCACAATATTGGCAGAAATTCCTAAATAACTATTCAAACTGTAGTCAGTATAAAAACGGTAGTCCATGAAAACTCACTTCGTATGCTTATTTCTCTCTAAATCGGAAACATTTTGAATTAGGG
The DNA here is from genome assembly GCF_037993035.2 of Macaca fascicularis. Lineage (NCBI taxonomy): Eukaryota > Metazoa > Chordata > Mammalia > Primates > Cercopithecidae > Macaca > Macaca fascicularis. Next base: position 103,202,630 of record NC_088389.1, on the reverse strand, counting down.
TAAGAATTTGTGATTCTAGGCTAATTTACTTCAAGTACCCATTTATTTCTGCTATTCAGTGTTTTAAATTTAAAGCAAGCTATGTCTTCTTCAAAAACATAGTCTTTAACATTGTTTTCTGAATTTAGCGTGTTTAAAAATATATGAAAAACCAAAATGGGCTATGGATTCCCGCATGTCACAGTTAACTCATTCGAACCTAGAATCTTCTTCCTGCAGTGCAAAACTGTAAAACTCTCTCCTTTAAATACTCTTCACTATGTTTGAAAGTTTAAGAGGTCACATTTTATCAATATAAATACTGATGCACCTGATTCTACTGACAAGCCATTTTCCACAATGATACTTAATAAAATGATCTTAACAATAGAGAACCTAGACCAGGCTCGGTGACTCACACCTGTAATCCTAGCATTTTGGGAGGCAGATCACTTGGAGTCAGGGGTTTGAGACCAGCCTGGCCAACATGATGAAACCCCGTTTCTAGTAGAAATACAAAAATTAGCCAGGCGTAGTGGTGCGCATCTGTAATCCCAGCTACTCAGGAGGCAGAGGCGGGAGAAACGCCTGAATCCAGGATGCAGAGGTTGCAGTGAGCTAAAGTCGCGCCACTGCACTCCAGCCTAAGTGACAGAGCAAAACTCCATCTCAAATAATAATAATAATAAAATAGAGAACCCATACACTGTTTCTCAACTTGAAAACATTTTTATCTTGGCAAAAATCATAACATCATAAAAGAATGGACTACTGAAATGAAATCTATTATTCAACAATCAATACCTATAACATCAAAGGGCTAAGATGAGCACGAATTTTAGAAAAGATGATTATGCACCATGCAAATGTGCATATGAGAAAGGGTTCTACAGACAAGTGGGACAGAGGTAGGAAAGAAGGTCATTTGTATGGATGCCTGGTAGTGCTATTTCTTTTTCAGCTCATGACTAAATATATTTACTTAAAACACCTCAATGGTTTCTCATCGCCCACATTATAAAATCCAGTCCCTTACCATAGTCTCAATGACCTGAATGGAATTCATCTCTCCAACTTCATTCCCTAGCACTCTCCAAAACACTCCCTGAATTTTTCTCATACTAGCTTTCTAGTATGTAGTGGTTCTCCAAATAGACCATGGGGAAAACTGCAAGGATTTTCATCCAGAGAGTAAAAATCTGGTTTATGCTTCCTTTTTTACATGCAGTTTTTCCTAACTGAAACAACCTTCTTTACCTATTCCACCCTCAAAACCAAGGCTAAGAGAGTCTTCTGTGAAGCCATCTCGAACCACTTTCCCAAAAGCTGCTACACTCTTTCCTCTGTGTCAGACAGTATTCCTTTTACATTATTTATTACACTTATTACCCACTTAATTCCCTTTTAAGTTGGACAATTCATCATGCCAGAATCTGTGACTTAGTTATCTTTGCATCTCAGGTTCTAGCACAGTTTCAGACATGTCATAGAGGTTTGATAAAACTTAAGTTTTGTATTGATGTTGAATCTTATGTAGACATAAAACGTACATTTGAAAATCATCTCGGCCGGGTGTGGTGACTCATGCCTGTAATCCCAGCCCTTTGGGAGGCTGAGGCGGGCAGATCACAAGGTCAGGAGTTCGAGACCAGCCTGACCAACATGGTGAAACCCAGTTTCTACTAAAAATACAAAAATTAGCCAGGCATGGTGGCGGGCCCCTATAATCCCAGCTACTTAGGAGGCAGAGGCAGAAGAATCGCTTGAACTTGGGATGCGGAGGTTGCAGTGAGCCAAGATCTCACCACTGCACTCCAGCCTGGGTGACAGAGTGAGACACCGTCTCAATAAAAAAAAAAAAAGAAAAAAATCTGTGTATTTCAATAGTTATCATTTTTATTTTTATCTCCCTACAATATCTATATATATTTTCCCTCTGTTCCACCTTCTCTCATATCAAAACTTTTTGCTTTTCTAATGGGTATATTCAACTGGCTTCATTGTACAGCATTATAATAGCTAGCAAAAGAACACAATCTGTGGAAACAGTTAAGCTCACTTCTTTTTTTTTTTTTTTTTTTTTTGAGACCGTCTCACTCTATTGCTCAGTCTGGAGTGCAGTGGCATGATCTTGGCTCACTGCAACCTCCACCTCCCAGGTTCAAGCGATTCTCGTGCCTCAGCCTCCTGAGTAGCTGGGATTACAGGTGCCTGCCACCATGCCCAGCTAATTTTTGTATTTTTAGTAGAGACGAGGTTTCACCATGTTGGCCAGGCTGGTCTCAAACTCCTGACCTCAAATGATCCATCCACCTTAGCCATCCACCTTAGCCTCCCAAAGTGCTGGGATTACAGGTGTGAGCCATCGCGCCCAGTCAGCTCACTTCTTAAGAAGTAGAACTGTCCAAAATTTTAAAATTATTAAGTACGTATGTGCGTGTATGTTTGAATACAGCTATTATTACATAACTTGGAATGGAAGAGTGAGCTAAAGTTCTGTTTCAGTCATGAATCAAGATCTGTCCCACAAAGGTTATCACAAAACTAGCAATAAAATGATAATGAATATTCACCCAAATGTCTAGTAACTTCATTAGTTTGTGGATACAAATAATGTCAAATTTTCAGTTAAATTTGGACTTGTGACTGGGCACAGTGTCTCACACCTATAATCCCAGCACTTTGGGAAGCCGAGGCAGGCAGATTACCTGATGTCAGGAGTTTGAGAGATGCTGAAACCCCATCTTACTAAAAAAAAAAAAAAAAAAAATTAGCCGGGCACGGCAGTGTACACCTGTGGTCCCAGCTACTTGGGAGGCTGAGGCAAGAGAATTGCTTGAACCTGGGAGGCAGAGGTTGCAGTGATCCAAGATTGTGCCACTGTGCTTCAGCCTGGGCCACAGAGCCAGACCCCATCTTAAAAAAAAAATAAAAAATAAAATAAAAATAAATTTGGACTTGCTCTTGAAGGATTCCAGATCCTTTCAGATCCTTTCTCCCCTGAGTTGCCCAGTATGGCAGAATCACTAAGGAATGTCTTACAAATCATTCCTGGTCATCACACACTGCCACCTACATTGGTGCTGCTGTGAACAGTGCCAGAACTATGCAGACCATGCTCCTACCTCGCTTTTGTCTTTTATTTTGTTTGTTTCTGTTTGTTTGGTTGGTTTTTGCCCTCCCAAGATTGTTTCCAGCTAATAATGTTCACAGAGAGAGACAAGTGAAAGAATCTGCTCTGTGTGTTATGCTGTCCTTGGGGATTCTCAAAAATGGTGGACAGCAGTGAGAAGAATGGAAAAAAAAAAAAAAATCAGGGGCCTGGGATGTAGGATTACAAAGGCAGTGAAAAACACGTTTTTTTCTTTCTCCTTGGAGTGACATACAGGGTGAATTTATCAGGGCTAATTTCAGGTATTAGCTGCCACACTTTAATATTTCTTTCACTCACAGACCCTCTGTCCTTTGGCCTATACTGGAGTCTGACTTGTCCAGCAGCACGTTGTCCTCGTGGTGAATTCTGTTATCAGGTACTCCCTCCAAGACTTCATGAAATTGGTCAGCTTGTGCTCCCGCCTCCAAAACATACACACCCCAGCCCCGAATCCACCAGACATACCTGTGTGCATCTGAACCCCAGTTGTGAACTACCCTTAAGTTGTTCATTTTTTCTTTCAGGAAGTTTCTCAATATCCTCTTAAGATCAGTAATTACAAAGATAGACTCCTAGGGAAGTGGAGTATCATCTACCTCTATGCCACCTAACTCTATGCCACCAAACTATCCAAAATTCAGCCTTGAATCAGAGGTGATTTCCTTCACAACAGCAATTACCATTGTAAGAAATATGTTAATTATTAGCATTTGTAGCTTTGCTAAAGATTATTCCCATCAAAAGGTCCAGAATTTGAATTAGACATTCACTGTGAAATTAAATGGCGAGAAAGTCATGAAACCACATGCCTTTGGTTTTCTCTATCTAGTGAAACATAATTCTCCTCTTCTCTTAACATTGGAAAATTTTATTGATGTGGTTGTTACAGGAACCTCCTTCTTTTGATGAATGGCTCTGGTTTGAGCAATTTTCCTTCTGCCACTGTGCCACATGTAACTATTAACTGTGATGTAACCTACTCTACAAACTGAGATTTTAAATTCAAGGGCTAATTTTAATCCTGGTTATGTCAATGAGACTTCACTGAAGATAAATATAGCTTGCTGAATTTTTATGTCAATAGAGTGAACATAGTAGAGTATATGCAGTTACCCAAATTAGAAAGAAGTTTGTTATTTGTTTATTTATTTATTTATGGGTTTTGTTTTTTGGTGTTTGGGTTTTTGGGTTTTGTTTTGTTTTTGTTTTTGAGACAGTGTCTTGCTCTGTCACCCAGGCTGGAGTGCAATGGCATGATCTCGGCTCATGATAGCCTCCTCCTCCTGAGTTCAAGCAATTTTCATGTCTCAGCCTCCTGAGTAGCTGAGATTACAGGCCCGGCTTTTTTTTTTTTTTTTTTTCCTGGTATTTTTAGTAGAGATGGGGTTTTTCCATGATGGCCAGGGTCTCAAACTCCTGGCCTCAAGTGATATGCCCGCCTTGGCCTCCCAAAATGCTGGAATTACAGGCGTGAGCCACCACACCCACGCAAAAAGAGGTTTTTTAATCCCTCCACTTTGAATTCTCTGGTCTTCCAATGTTACAATAGCTCCTCTTTGGACAAAGTATTGGGATAAAGGTCAGATATTTCAGATGACCAAATGGAAAAAAGCACTAAAGCAATTTTCTAGCAAATGTATCTGAAATATTATTCATTATACAGTTTGGGTATCCACAGTAATTGAATTTACTAAACCATTTATTTTGTGTGGTTACGCTTTGACATTATAGGTCAGATCAAAATGACACACAAGAGCAATAGAAGGCCATTTGCTCAAAGTACATGTGTATTTATCTTTCTGCTGTAAATGCTTCCAAATATTACAGTTGTTGGGGGTAGAACAGTTAAGGGTTTTGTTTGTTTGTTTATTTAAGTTAAGGAAAAAGGTAGAGCAAGTATTCACCCAGTGTCCTGAGAGAAGAGCATAGGCCTTTGGTTTTTTTCCAGGAGCTGAGTAAATCTGCCCATATGCTGATAAGCAGAGGTTTTTCTTGGGATGCAGGTGGCCCAATCTGCATAAAGATCCCAGTCCCTGAACTCTGGACAATATTCAAAATGAAAAATGCTAATCATGGAAAATAAAGTACAAAATTGGCAGGGTCTTTGAGGACAGGTGATGCAAGGCTACCACCTGGGTTTAAATGTTTATGAGAGAGGGCTTGTTTGAGCAGTGACTAATGCTGGAAGTTCCCCCAACCTAGGCACCTTAACATAGTAGATGGATTTGACAGCACAAAAGTGTAAACTAAGACTAGCACGGTGGCTCATGCCTGTAATTCCAACACTTTGGGAGGCTGAGGTGGGCAGATCACCTGAAGTCAGGAGTTCGAGACCAGCTGGCCAACATGGTGAAATCTCATCTCTACTAAACATTCAAAAATTAGCCAGGTGTGGTGGCATGCACCTGTGGTCTCAGTTACTCGGGAGGCTGAGGCATGAGAATCACTTGAACCCAAGGACAGGCAGAAGTTGCAGTAAGCTGAGATCCCACCACTGTACTCCAGCCTAGGCAACAGAGTGAAACTCTGTCTCAAATAAATGAATAAACAAATAAATAAATAAAAATAAATAAAAGTGTAAGCCAAAATGTGTTGTTCCCCTGGGACCCAACCCAAGGCCTGGTCAAGGACCCAGGCCAACCAGACCATTCTAGTAGCAGTGTAGACTGCATGGGACCAATCTTCATTTATGATATCAAGTAGTAGCAAGAAGCAACAGCTCAGACCTAACACCACCATCCCCATCACTATCTTTGAACTGAGATTTTTACACTATTTGGAGGAGTGGAATCACAAGGAGAAATACCAGATTCTTGCTAGTAAGTCTTATGGGGGCTAGAATGGTCAATTCAAATAATTTTTTTAAAAAATATATGAACATATTTGTATCCTAAGTTTGTACATCAGGACCTACTGTTTATATAGTTCCAAATAATCTGTTATTTATTGTTATCTTATTTTTTTCCTTTTCTACAGGCTAATTGGATCATTTATACTAAATAAATAACTGCATTATTATCAGGGAAGAATTTGTGAAGTTCTAAATACGAAGTGGAGAGCATCTATTCACTAGTGTTAGCTTTTTAATGCTCTGAGGAAAGATAATTGGTAATTGGCAACTCTGTAACTCTGTTTTTTTTTTTTTTTTAAACCTACTCAAACATTTTGATGAAGAAAAATTTTTTACTAGAAAAAAGGGAGGGACAATAGCAAAAACAGATAAACAGGCAGCTTTATTGGTTGACCTTCTATGTATTAAAAGCATGTCTCTGACTCTGCAAGTAAATATAAATTTGTGGTTATGCATAGGAAAGCTTAACTATTTCACACATAAGGTCAAGTACTCAGATGGCCATAGTTTGCAAAAGGGTCACATGTACATTAGAATTCAAAATATAAGTATCTGCTAAGATAAACTTTTAATTAAATGTTTGTGATGTTTGACTTTTCCTTGCCAGATAAATAAAATCCAGCCACTGACTAATTAAGTAGAAAACTTGAGCACTGAGACAGGACACAGAAAAACAAAAATAATTTATTCAGTGATTTTGCCTTTCTTAATGAGGCCAGGATATGTTACAGGGGGTGAATTTGCTTCAGACTAAAGTGTTTGAAGAGTATGAACCACCAAAAACACAGAGTCAACCCATGTAAGAATCCACAAATGCACACACACACATATTCCTCAAAAACATCAGGCATTAAATGTCTAGGGTTTTAAAAAAATATATCAGTTCTTAAAATGACTCCACAGAAATGACAAATCTGAAATTCTAACTAGTGGCTAAGGCCTCTATTTTATGACTCAGACTTTCTGTTCTTGTCAGAGGAATGGAAAGGAGAGCAGTACCTCTTAGTTTAGTTTCTCCTCAAATCTACTTATCAGCTAAGATTACAGTGAAGGTCACAATTATAAAATGGTTGAATTCTCTCTATTTTAGGCAGTGGAAGATACACTTTGATTGTTTTATTTAATTTCCTTACAAGGGACAAGCCATTAATGCATTTCTTATTTTTTTAGAACTTAGTTTTCAAATCTACCTGGATCATTCAGTGTCTTTTCTTGCTTTGGGGGTAATTTTGGAAAATCCATTGCAAGCAGATCATGAAGACGATAAAGAAAATGCAGCTAGTTTGTTCCAAGTCCTTCAGTTCACTGCATTTTATTGTGTTATAAATTTCATATTTTCAACTTGGACTCTCCTCTAGCTCCTCTGTCCCACCTCCCTCCCACACTCTTCTGAAAGATAAAACTATGTGAATGTGAATGCTGTCTTTGTCTACTCAGACTTTTACAGAGTAACAGTAATAGCTTTGAAAATCTTCCAGTATAATTAATCTAACCTGTGACATCATTTAACTGTAATGACTCACATTTGTGTAGTACTTCAGAGATTACAGTATTTTCTTATTTGAGACTTGCACAGCCCAATGAGAAAGATAAAGAAGGAATTGCTACTATTTCTGTTACACAATGGAGAAAATTGTGCCTCCCAGGGCCAGATGATGGCCCCAAATCAGCTAGTAAGTGGAGGGGCTGGTTTGCCTACTTTGACTATACTACTTTGCCTCTTTCCAACTAGTTCTTATGTGACTTTCCATCTAGCATGTTTTCAACATACTCAGCATTTATGTTTGTCTTATGAAGCATAAGTTGAAAAACAATAAGCAAAATAGAAGAGCGAATTTAGAGAATTCTCTAGATAGTTGCCTGTTGCCCTGGATAGAAGTACCCACTTTGATCTCTATAAAGATTGCACATAAGCCTTTACATAAAATATCATACGTATCTCACAACTAAAACTCAAATATCAATTAATATTCAGAGCAACAAAAGTTAGTAGCCCAAGAAATTGTTCTTGGAGTCTATGCTTCAGACCTGTCAGTCTGAGTCAAGGTAAAAACTCTTAACCCTATTGATGGTACTAGTGCTTCAGCGTCAATAAAAATATGTTGGTAATTCCACAAATATGTTCAGATTTCATATGTTTTTGCATTTCATGAACTCCTTAAAGCCTAAGCCCAGTTCTTATTTGCCCTTATATCATTGCAGATAAGCTCAGTGCCTTGAGCATAATAAACATTCAGTACATGTTTGATTTGTTGTTAAGCACTTGACAGATACCTGCATCATAGTTTCTAACTTAGGCTGACTAGTCAATATGGATCTCAACAGGACTCTGAACAAAACTCCATTGTTGATCCTAATTTGCACATAGACACAATTATTCTTTGGTAGATTCACAAAATAAAGGTTATGTTTGCAATTCTATTTCCAACCAAAGCATTAAACTGAGTCTTTAACTTACCAATCACTATAACTTGATAATGAACCTCTGTGTGTGTGTGTGTGTGTGTGTGTGTGTGTGTGTGTGAAAGGGTGGAGAAAACTAGAAACAGATATGTGTGGTTTTCTGTGTTATTTGCTAGAATGGCAAATTTTTCTTCATTATTTTTCTACAAATTGTTTTAATAATTTCATTATTTTTCATTATTTTCTACAAAACAATTCTCATCCAAATAGGTTTGCTTTAAATTAAGATTAAAAAAAGAAAACGACTGTATTATGTATTTAAATATTTATAATACATTACATATAAAATATATTTAACATGTATTTATATATTACATAATATATCTTTATATAGCATATGTCTGCATACATCTATATACATATGTATGCATGTGTGTGTGTGTGTGTGTGTGTGTATATATATATATACTTTCCAAAAGAAATCTTAAAAGGGCCTATTTGGGGAATCTATTTGTTACTATTCATTTTTATCTCAAGGCTCATAAACATGTATAGACAATGTCTATAACTATGGAAGATACCAAGTATTATCCCTCAGAAAACACTATAGCAATTAAGATTTTTTCCACCCAAAGCATCAGGAATCAGCCCTGGCTAAGCAAAAGGGGTTTTGTTGGCTGGGCACGGTGACTTACGCCTGTAATCCCAACACTTTGGGAGCCTGAGGTGGGTGGATCCCCTAAGGTCAGGAGTTTGAGACCAGCCTGGCCAACATAGCAAAACCCCATCTCTACTAAAAATACAGAAATTAGCTGGGCGTGGTGGTGTGTGCCTGTAATCCCAGCTACTCAGGAGGCCGAGGAGGGAGAATCACTTGAACTGGGGAGGCGGAGGCTGTAGTGAGCCAAGAAAGTGCCATTGCACTCCAGTCTGGGTGACAAGAACTAAACTCCATCTTAAAAAAAAAAAATATATATATATATGGGATGGGGTTTGTTATGAAGACGTCAGATAGTACACAGAATCTACAGGTAGGCTGGAGAACCAAACTCAGAACCAAAACAAGGCAGAATCGAAGGCCACCAGAGTTACTTGACCTTCTTTTCAGGCTGCTGCTACTGGAATAAATAAATGACCATCAACCATTGTCACTGTTTTGTCCACAAGTCACTTCACTTGGTGTTCAGAGAAAGAAAACACAACTGGCTTAGCGTTGGCCACATGTCATACCTTAAGTTTGGGATTGAGGAAATTATGCAGCGTCAATCAAATGATATGAGGTTGAGGAATGGGTGGAGTCCCAAATGAAACTGAGGAGTATGCCTAGGACTGAACTGAAGGCTCCTGAGTGGCCATATCTCCTTAAATAACTAGGATCTCCCATCCCCTTGTGCTACCCCTACAGGTTTTTTCCATGTATGTGCCTTTTTCTAAAATGCCCCCATAGAACACAATGGAACTCCTTTACTGAATGCTCACTCATCACTTCCTCAAAAGGAGATTATCTAAATTGCTATTACTTCATGCACTTTTTTTCCAAGTACAGGATCTCCTGTGAGACATCAATTTCCCCTCTAGTTTCATCATGATTCTACCTTAACGTATAGTAAGTTATGGTTAAACTGAGTATGGGTTGAATTGTGGCCGCCTCAAAATTTATATATTGAAGTTCTAACCCCTAGTAATTCAGAACATGACCTTATTTGATGACAGGGTCTTCACAGAGGTAATCAAGTTAAAGTGAGGTCACTAGGGTGGGCCCTAATCCAGTATCACTAGTATCCTTACAAAAGGGGGAAGTTTGGGCTCAAAGATCCACAGAGAGAGAGGTAAGACAACATGAAGAATCACAGGGAGAAATAACCATCTACAAGCCAAAAAAAGAGGACCATGACAGGTTTTTCATCACAGTCCTCAGAACAAACCAACCCTCCAATACCTTGATTTTGAATTTATAGCCTCCAGAACTGTGAGGATAATAAATTTCTGTTGTTTAAGCCACCTCATTTATGGTACTTTGTTATGACAACCCTAGCAAGCTAATATGTCATCAGAACACTCTTCACATAATATTGGGGGGGGAATCATTACAATTACAAATAAACATATATCAAGAAATTTAAGGCCAGGCACACACCTGCAACCCCAGCACTTTGGAAGTCCAAGGCAGGTGGATCACCTGAGCTCAGAAGTTTGAAACCAGCAAGTAGCATGGTGAAACCCCATCTCAAAAAAAGAAAATACACAAAAATTATCTGGCCGTGATGGCATGCACCTGTAGTCCCAGCTACTCAGGAGGCTGAGGTGGGAGGATCGCTTGAACACAAGACATGGAGGTTGCACTGAACCAAGATTGCACCACTGCACTCCAGCCTGGGCAAGAGCCAGACTCTGTCAAAAAAAAAAAAAAAATAGAAGAAAAAGAAATATACAGTTGTATAAATATACTCTTTATGCACGGGAGGTGAATAAAGTAAAATCTACCCTTTGTATTCATTAACCTATACTTTAAGGGATACTTCAGGGGGACAATTCCCTCAGAATGTATTAATTTCCTACAGATTTCAGGTATAGCAATGTCTTAAAAGAAAGAAAGAGTTAGCAGGACTTCTGCAAATGTTGACATACTTTATGGGAAGTCTAGTCTCTTTGGGTTCAAACTCATAAAAATATCAATGTCATCTGATGTTACTTCCTTGGCTGGAGAGATACCTGATAGGAGAAAAATTTTGATCACTCAAAACTAAACAAAATTCCTAGATTTTTAAGATTCCCCCATTTATACTTAGACCCAATTTAATGTCAGCAAACATTTATGAAGCACTAATTGCTGCCATACCCTGTGCTTGAAACTAGAGGATACAGTAACATCATTTCTACTTTCAAAGAACTCAGTCCAGTGTAGGAAATAAATAAGTAAACAAATGACTTTAATATAATATATTCAGATTATGATGAGGATAAGCAGAGTATTATGGGGACCCAGTGAAAAGGCAAGTTGGTAAGGTTGGGGACGTAGGGCTTAGAAAAGGCTTCTAACAGATTCACTGATAAAGCCAGAAGCAGGGTTGATTTCTGACCATGTGCAGCATCCAAGGAGAGTGCCTACAACTCAAAACCCAAAGTCACTATACAAGCAAGAACAAAACACACCAGCAAGACAAATGCTAGGTATCTTTCATTCAATAAGCACCCTGGGAATAGAACCGAGTTTATTAATGTTAAGCTATTTGATTAAACATACATCAACTCAGTAATGCCAGTTTATTCAATATCACTTTAAAACATGTCCAGAGAGGGTTTGTAAAGGTGCTGGCAAGGAGGTGCTGTGGCAGCAGTAGGTGAGAGGGGACTTTTCGGGTATACAGCTCTTCCTCAGTCGAAGGTCTGCTTCCTCCACCCACTTCTCCACTTTTTCTGTATGCAAAACATGGAGCTCTTGTCCCCTCTGATTTCTTCACAGGTACATATAGCCTTGTTGAACTTTTGGGGTGCTACATCAAATCTTGGGTTCCCTCTTTGACTTTTTGCTCCAGTCATGGATTAGCCCATACCCACATGATTCAGGCTATTCCATTTCTTCCTTGATCACTCATACACTAGGACCACAGGACAAAATAGTGCTGCCCAGCTTCACCCTCTCCCCACTCCTGCACACAGGCCCCACAAGGCCACCTCAGGATGTCTGATCTCAGCTGATGCCAAGTGGCCACAGATCATAAGTAACTGGGCATTTTACTCACAGTCTCACACTTGAGAAATACCTCAATTTCTCAAGTACTTCTATGTGCATAGGAACATAACAACAAGTGGGTATCTACCACGGTATTTCAAAGGAAGAAAATTTAAAACAGGCCTATAGGCAACCTCCTATGCTGAGAACAGTATCTTGGATGTAGAGTTCCCTTAAAATGTTTCTTTTTTTTTTTTTTTTTTTTTTTTTGAGGCGGAGTCTGGCTCTGTCGCCCAGGCTGGAGTGCAGTGGCCGGATCTCAGCTCACTGCAAGCTCCGCCTCCCGGGTTTACGCCGTTCTCCCGCCTCAGCCTCCGGAGTAGCTGGGACTACAGGCACCCGCCACCTCACCCGGCTAGTTTTTTGTATTTCTTAGTAGAGATGGGGTTTCACAGTGTTAGCCAGGATGGTCTCGATCTCCTGACCTCGTGATCCGCCCGTCTCGGCCTCCCAAAGTGCTGGGATTACAGGCTTGAGCCACCGCGCCCAGCCTAAAATGTTTCTTATAGGTTTGTTCAGACAAACAGTATCCTGCACAGTTTCTGGGCAACATAGAAGTGTTGACTACTTATAGACTTTTTTGTGCATAAATTTGGGTAGTTAAATTACAAAAAAGCACTGGGGAAGGCAGGCCACTGAGAATGAGAGTGGAAAATAGTGCACTGCTAGATGTGGTTTACGTAGATTCCTTCCATGCTGTTTTTCTCTGATTATTACAAGCAGGAAAAAATTTAAAAAATTAAATCTGTCACATTAGGTGCTTAGTTACCCAAGGGCAGAAAAGAGGTCTATGCATATTTGTCAAATACAAAATATGTTCCCAGGAGCCTTCTATTTATTCATTCATGGACTTAGCAAGCATGTTCTCAACACCTCAGGTACATATTTGATACTAATTTGTTATTTCCAAGTTCCAAGAAAAAAAAAAAAAAACAAGTTTCTTCAAAGAGAAGGAATAACTAATTAAATTACTATCAGTAATGACCACAGGCTTAATCACATAATTTCTAAAAACTGCCATGCAAAATCAGAGCTCAATTTTAAAATACATATTATTAATCATATTGATGATTGACATTAGAGAAACAACCACTCAGAGAAGTAGGGAAATTGGCTCTTCTCTTGGACTCGGGTTCACCCTGAATTCATGTTTACCAAGGTGTTGACTAAAGTGAGGGATGATTAATTTTTTTTATTTTTTTGAGATGGAGTCTTGCTCTGTTGCCCAGGCTAGAGTGGCATAGTGCAATCTCAGCTCACTGCAACCTCTGTCTCCCCAGTTCAAGCGATTCTCCTGCCTAAGCCTCCCAAGTAGCTGGGATTACAGGCGCCCGCTACCGCCCCCCGCTAACTTTTGTATTTTTAGTAGGGACGGGGTTTCACCATCCTGACCTTGTAATCCATCCGCCTCAGACTCCCAAAGTGCTTGGATTACAGGCATGAGCCACCGCACCCAGCTGAAATATTTGATATTTTTAATGGAGGTTTCTGCTCAGTTTTTAGGATACATACACATGGTGGTGCACATACTGTATACCGAGTGAAACAAACAAAAGAACAATTCCATCTGGATAAATTAAGATGTGATAGGCCAGGTACAGTGACTCATGCCTGTAATCCCACAACTTTGGGAGGCCAAAGCTGGCGGATCACTTGAGGTCAAGAGTTGGAGACCAGACTGGCCCACATGGTTTAACCACGTCTCAACTAAAAGTACAAAACTTAGCAGGGCCTGGTGGCATGCACCTGTGGTCGCAGCAACTCAGGAAGTTGAGGCACGAGAATTGCTTGAACCCAGGAGGCAGAGATTGCAGTGAGCCGAGATCAAGATCGTGTCACTGTACTCCAGACTGGGTGACAGAGTGAGACTCCATCTCAAAAAAAAAAAAAGAAAGGATAAGCAGGTGCTAGTAGCCTAAGAAGCTACATCCCTAAGATGATGAGAGGGTAAACACCACAGACAAGGCCTGATTTGTAACACAAAGTCTAACCAAAAGTAAAAGGACTCTCCTCACCTTTCCATCAGCAAAGCAAAAGCCACAGCCATAACAGGTGCAATGGGTACTTCCCAATCACTTGTCCCAGTTTTCCCTGTCTGGAGAAAGAATCAACCTCTTGTCTTTTGTTGAAGATAGTAGTGTTTCTATACTTGAAGTCTAATTTTGCTGTCAGCAAGAAGGGATGTGACTATTTCGCAGTCAGAAATAACATCTCAAAGTTTATGGGTACTCTGTTAAGGGGGTAGAGTTATGAAGAGCTCCTGGGATGAAGTCGGATGATGCTTAGTTAATATCAAGTCTGACATAGCTGGGAGACTATAAATGATCTTGTTTACTTCTCTGAGCCTCAGTTTCCTCCTCTCTGTAAGAAGGCATTAAAATAACAGAATAGTAAAGATGTTTAGCTGTGGAGTCAGACAGATCTGGGTCCTAGTCCTGGTTCTGTCACTTGTTAGTCGGATATTCTTGGATGAGTTATTTAACCTCCCTGAGTCTTATTTTACTGATATGTATCATAGGGACAAAAATTAAAGCACCCTCTTCAAAGTATCTTTCAACAAGAATGGTATTATTGGCTGGGCACGGTGGCTCAAACCTGTAATCCCAGCACTTTGGGAGGCCAAGGTGGGTGGATCATCTGAGGTCAGAAGTTCGAGACCAACCTGGCCAACATGGCAAAACCCCATCTCTACCAAAAATACAAAAATTTATCCGGGCATGGTGGCACATGCCTATAATCCCAGCTACTTGGGAGGCTGAGGCAGAAGAATTGCTTGAACCAGGAGACAGAGGTTGTAGTAAGCCGAGATCGTGCCGCTGCACTCCAGCATGGGCAACAAGAGTGAAACTGTCTCGAAAGAAAGAAAGAAAGAGAGAGAGAGAGAGAGAGAGGGAAAGAAGGAAGGGAGGGAGGAAGGAAGGAAGGAAGGAAAGAAGGAAGGAAGGAAGGAAGGAAGGAAGGAAGGAAGGAAGGAAGGAAGGAAGGAAGGAAGGAAGGAAGGAAGGAAGGAAGGGAGAGAGAGAAAGAGAAAGAAAAGAAAGAGAGAAAAAGAGAAAGAAAAGGAAAGAAGAAAGAAAGAAAGAAAGAAAGAAATCATTATTGTAAGCATTAAGCATTATAAATCTACATATGGTGATTAGTATAGCGCCAGGCTCAGAATCAGCAAGATAGGCCAGGTGCAGTGGTTCACTCCTGTAATCCCAAAACTTTGGGAGGCCGAGGTGGGCGGATCACCTGAGATCGGGATTTCAAAACCAGCCTGGCCAGCAAGGTGAAACCCCATCTCTACGAAAAACACAAAAATTAGCTGGGCGTGGTAGCAGGTGCCTGTAGTCCCAGTTACTCGGGAAGCTGAGGAAGCAGAATTGCTTGAACCAGGAGGCTGAGGTTGCAGTGAGTTGAGATCGCACCATTGCACTCCAGCCTGGACAACACAGAGAGACTGTGTCTCAAAAAAAAAAAAAAAAAAAAAGAATCAGCAAGATAATTACCATTCCTACTCCCACAACACTACTGCTACCTTACTACACTTCTACTCCTACCTTACTTCACTCCTACCACCTTCTCACACTAATATTACCATACTACACTACTGCTACCTTACTACACCTCTACTACTCTTACTATACTTACACTACTACCTACCATACCACTACTATTATCTTATGACACAACTACTGTCATGCCCACTACTACTACCTTACTACACTAATACTCCCTTACTATGCTTCTACTAGCTTACTTCAGGACTATTACTTCCTTATCACACTACTATCATACCACATGACTACTACCATGCTACATTTTTACCTTTTTTTTTTTGAGACAGAGTCTCCCTTTGTCACCCAGGCTGGAGTGCAGTAGCATGATTTTGGCAACTTCCACCTCCCGGGTTCAAGCGATTCTCCTGCCTCAGCCTCCCAAGTAGCTGGGATTAGAGATGCCCTCCACCACGCCGGCTAATTTTCATGTTTTTAGCAGAGACGGGGTTTCACCATGTTGACCAGGCTGGTCTTGAACTCCTGACCTCAAGCAATCCACCCACCTCGGCTGGGATTACAGGCGTGAGCCACCGAGCCCAGCCCATTTTTACTATTCTTAATATACTTCTACTACTACCTAACTACCCTATTGCTATTATCCTATAACACTACTATGACCATACCACACTGCTACTACCTCACTATATCTTTATTACTGTTTTACTAGACTTCCACCGCTACCTTACTACATTACTACCTTAATATACTATGACGATAGCTATAGTGCTACCTACTGTAACCACTGTATTATGCAAAATATGTATTAGTTCTCCAGGGCTGCCATAACAAATATCACAGACTGGGTGGCTTAAAAAACAGAAGCTTGTTTCCTCACAGTTCTGGAGGCTGGAAGCCTGAGATCAAGGTATAAGCAGGTTTGGTTTCTTCTCCCATCTTCTTGGCTTGATGATGGTTGTCTTCTCACTGTGTCCTTACTTGGTCAGGATCCTACAGAGAAATAGAGCCAATAGGATGAGTATATATACAGAAAGAAATTTATTTAAAGGAATTGGCTCATGCAGTTGTGGAGCCTTGGCAAGTCCAAAATCTAATGGTGAAGGCCAGCAGCCTGAAGACTCAGGAAAGAGTTGCATTTCTAGTCCAAAGGCAGTCTGCTGATGACCCAAGAAGAGTTAATGTTGCAGTTGAAATCCAAAGGCAGCTGGCTGGCAGAATTTCTTCTTGCTTGGGAAAAGTCAGCTCTTTTCTCCTTTTTTTTTTTTTTTTTTTTTGAGACCGAGTCTGGCTCCATCGCCCAGGCTAGAGTGCAGTGGCACAATCTCAGCTGACTGCAACCTCCGCCTCCTGGGTTCACACGAGTCTTCTGCCTCTGCCTCCCAAGTAGCTGGGATTACAGGCATGTGCCACCACAGTGGGCTAACGTTTGTATTTTTAGTAGAGAAGGGGTTTTGCCATGTTGACCAGGCTGGTCTCAAACTCCCGACCTCAGGTGACCCACCTGCTTCAGCCTCCCAAAGTGGTGGGATAGATAACAGGCGTGAGCCACTGTGCCCAGCCAGCATTTTGTTCTATTCAGGCCTTCAACTGACTGAATGAGGCCTACTCATGTTATGGAGGGTAATCTGCTTAACTCAAAATTCACCCATTTAAATGTAAATCTCATCTAAAAATATTCTCACAGAAATACCCTGGGCATCATGACTTGGCCAAATTGACTCATAAAATTAGCCATCACACATGGTCTTTCCTCTGTCCACATGCATCCTGGTGTCTCTCTGTGTGTCCAAATTTTCTTTTACTCTTTTTTTTTGTTTTTTTTTTTTGAGATAGAGTTTTGCTCTTTCATCCAGGCTGGAGTGCAGTGACTCGATCTCAGCTCACTGCAACCTCTGCCTTCCGTTTTCAAGAGATTCTCCTGCCTCAGCCTCCTGAGTAGCTGGGATTACAGGTGCCCACCACCATGCCCAGCTTTTGTATTTTTAGTAGAGATGGGGTTTCACCATGTTGGCCAGGCTGGTCTGGAACTCCTGACCTTGTGATCTGCTGGCCTCGGCCTCCCAAAGTGCTGGGACTATAGGCGTGAGCCACTGCTCCCAGCCAATTTTTCTCTTTTTATAAAGACACCAGTCAGATTGGATTAGGGCCCACACTAATGGCCTCATTTTAACTTAGTCACCCTTAAAGGCCTTTTCTCCAAATACAATTATATACTGAGGCATTAGGGCTTTAACATATGAATTTTGGGAGGAAATAATGGAACCCATAACACTGATTTCTACTACACTTTACTAGCACTACTATCTCACTACTGCCATTGTACTCTACTACCGTTACTACTACTACTCATCCTCTTTCTATTACCAATACTTCCATAAAGTTCCTTCAAGTTGCAATTTCCTGTGTTTCTACAAAAGAGATTGTATACGGTTGGCACCATGAAGCTCGGAGTTTCTTTTTTATTTCTTTTATTATTTTTAAAATATTTATTTATGTATTTATTTATTCATTTTTGTTAAAACAGAGTTTCGTTCTTCTTGCCCAGGCTGGAGTGCAATGGCTCACTGCAACCTCTGCCTCTCAGGTTCAAGTGATTATCCTGCCTTGGCCTCCCGAGTAGCTGGGACTACAGGCACCCGCCACCACATCCAGCTAATTTTTTGTATTTTTGGTAGAAACGGGGTTTCACCATGTTGGTCAGGCTGGTCTCCAACTCCTGACCTCAGGTGAACCACCCACCTCGGCCTCCCAAAGTGCTGGGATTATAGGCGTGAGCCACCACGCCCATCCGAAGCTCAGAGTTTCTACCAAGATTGAATGCAGGTTCAGCCAGAGAGTTAGTTCATGGAACACAATTTAGATCACCATTGGAGATTATTTCAGGATACAGGAGTTTTGGTCAAGAAGGAAATGCCCAACTATAAAGAAGTTAGGCCAGGAGGATGGAAAAACTAAGACAACTTACCCAAGAGGAGTTTCAATCTGTAAATGGTTACCGGTAAGTGACTTTTCCTGGCCATAGAGCTCAAACATTCTGGAACGAAAGACTCAGCGGCAGTTTTGGTTAGATGTCATGAGAGGTTCATCACTTGAGTGGCTGGTCTGGTTTTCCTCAATAGGAGAACCTAAGGAATGTTTACCTTTTATTTCTCTTCCAAGCATTAATTATATACTTTTGTTTATCAATTTTATGGTAATACCCAGACAACAATTAAGAAATATTGCCAGTGAAGAACTAAGCGGTGAATGAGTGGAAAACACTCCACATATACATATGCATTTATACTCATAGACATTAACAGGCCAGCAAATGATGGTTTTTCTCAGTTTCTTTTTATATTCCATACAAATCAAACTGTACAAAGACAATACGATTCCCAAAGATGATGGCTGAGTCATTCTTAAATTTGTGGTTCTCACTGTGCCTTCTTCAGTGTCTTTTACATCATTGTTGTTCAGGAAATATTTGCTGAGTTGAGCAGAGAGCAGATTCCCCAAATTCTGACAATACTAGCTGCACTTCTGCTCTGTTTCTCATTCAAATATATGTATCAAGTTCAGCTATTCTGCCAGCCATCGAACAAAACAAACTCGCACCGTACATGTACCTGAAGATTGAGAGTCTATAACACAGTAAGCAGTTCAAGTAAATCCGACAGTCATTTATTCAGCCTACACTATGTGTAAAGCACTGCAGAGCTGCTCATCCATTAAGTCAGACAGAGTGTGTACATGAATATCCATAATTCAAGGCAATTTTCTCTATTAATAGAGAAATAAATAATGTACTGGGATGTGGAACATGGCAGAGACAAGGCAGGAAACTGAAACTAGTGCCAGATTGTGGAGCAGTTTGAAGGCTGGGCACCACCCTAATCGCCACTGATAAATCCTTCTGTCGGCATTCGTAAAGGTTGAAAAAATATGGAGACGCAAAGCCTGAACAGCCTCATTACCCTAATGGGCACAGCATGGAGTAGCTTGGTAGTACTGACACCACTTCCAGGAATAACACCATGTTCGTGATAAAATGCCCAACCTTACTCTCTCCGGAACATTCAGTTATGAACAGTTATACACCAATTACTTTGTATTTTAATCAAAATATAATTGAAGCAAGTCAGATTTAAAACTCTTTGATGCCACAGGCAACAAGATAAAAATTATGAAAGTTAAAATAGTTACATAATCCCCCTAAGGCTACCATTCTGTAATTCCAAGGCCAACTCACTTCTCCCTTTCATCTCTCAGATTGACACAAAAAGAGGGGGGAAAATCAAATGAAAAGAGTTAAAGTGACTCATAAAGAGCTGTGAGAGAGGGAGGAGGAAAGAGAGAAAGTAGAAGCCACACAGGTTTAGGGGAGGGAAGGTTTGGGAGGTGAGTGGATTGGTATGAGGTAGGGGACAGTTGTGCGTAAGAAAGTATGGAAGCTGGGCACAGTGGCTCACCACTGTAATCCCAGCGCTTTGGGAGGCCGAGGCAGGTGGACCACCTGAAGTCAGGAGTTTTTGACCAGCCTGGCCAATATGGTGAAATCCCGTCTCTACTAAAAACACAAAAATTAGCCGGGTGTGGTGGCAGATGCCTGTAGTAGTCTCAGCTACTCGGGAGGCTGAGGCAGGAGAATCACTGGAACCCGGGAGGTGGAAGTTGCAGTGAGCCAATATTGTGCCACTGCACTCCAGCCTGGGTGACAGAGTGAGACTCAAAAAAAAAAAAAAAAAAAAAAGGAGTGTGGAAGTATTGGGGAAAGGGGAGAAAAGGATATGATGGTTATGATTTGGATCCCTGCTAATGTCCTTTGAGAGATACAAGTAAAGAACACATTTCTCTTTTAATTTAGGGGAATAAACAAGATTGGCTATTGCACTGTGCTTCTTGAATGCCAAACTGAAACCTTTGGGACCCCAATTTATTAGGGTTGCAATGGAATCTGAAATATTTTGGTTGATGTGAAATGCAATGAATTTATGCCGAGCATTTCCTAACTACGCAATTAAATTCTGATTTAACCCAGAAAACTATTTTCTTAACCTAGTGATACAATTTCAAGACAATGGATATGAAAATGAAACATTAAGGGGTTTTAATTAGGACAAGGGCTGGTTGTTGTCTAACTACCTATTATTTTTCCCAGAAGCAAGCTACTTGAAATATCTAGGTCAGAAATTAAAACCTCTCAGTACCAACTGAATTGTAAATGCAAGCAGTTAATGAAAGCTTCATTCCTTTACAATCTATGGACTGCATTACCCAGTTAATGTTGATCCTTTGGAGTGTCATTTTAAAATTTTATAACAAAGATATGTGTATGCTTGTGTCTATTCATACCAAATAAGTGACTTAAGCTGTCATATATATCAAATTAATTTAAACATGTAACAACCACAATGTCACTAAAAAACCTGGCTTGCAATTTGTTTATTGTTAATATCTGATATCAAAATTTCTTGGAATCTTGAAGCTATAGCTCAAATAATTTAATCACACACACATGAACACACACACACACACAATTAATTATGGCTCAGTGTTCCGGAAAATGTATACCTTCTCACCTAGTACCAAGTAGAAAATTAAAACTTCCCAAATTAGCTGGGCATGGTGGCGCATGCCTATAGTCCCAACCACTCGGGAGGCTGAGGCAGGAGAATCACTTGAACCCGGAAGGCCGAGTTTGCAGCGAGCCAAGATCGAGCCACTGCACTCTAGCCTGGCAACAGAGCCAGACTTCGTCTCAAAAAAAAGGAAAAAAAAAAACAAAAAACTTCCCTTCCCCCAAAGCAAGCTAAAAGATTAAACACAGGTTGTTAGTACTTAAGGGTACTAAATATTTGCATCCAGACCCAAGATAGCTCTAAAACAAGCAACTGGTTAAGTAGAAGAATCACACTATCTGCAGGAGTAAATACAAGTCCAGAGCCACTGACATCCTTAAGATCAATGTGGGAAGGGGAATCTAAAACAGAGGACAATGGCTCCTAAAAGAAAAAAAAAAAAAAACTGTGTGTAAATTGCTTATCATCATGGCTTATAACATGTCATTATTTAACAGTCATTAGCATGGCAACCAGGTAGCAGTTGCTCACTCAGAACATACCTTCAGATTTGTATGCACTTAATGGATATACATATATGGTAAACATAAGACTGTGGTATAAAGTCCTTTGCACGTTTGCTTAAAGGAAGAATTTTATTTTTCAATTGAATAAAAGCTAAACATAATTCTAGACACAAGTTCTCTCTATTCTCTGAGGGTTGTGAAATGCATACAGCTCTCTTCTTTTGATAAAGATCAATGAAAGGGAAAGAGGCTGAACAGCAATCCCTACTCTCCCTTCCTTATCTCCAGTATATTTCAGTCTTAAGCCACATCCCAAAGAAAGAGAAAGTAGGGGTGGGATGAGGAGAAAAAAATAGGTCCAGAATCACTCTAGGGCAAAGGTTGATCGTGGCAACTCAGAGATATATTATTTGGCCAACCTGTGTTTTCAGATGGAGAAAATTTACATTGAAATAAATCCAGATTTCTGACCAGGCGCCGTGGCTTACCCCTGTAATCCCAGCACTTTGCGAGGCCAGAGTGGGTGGATGACCTGAGGTCAAGAGTTCGAGACCAACTTGGCCAATATGGCGAAATCCCATCTCTATCAAAAACACAAAAATTAGCTGGGTGCTGTAGCGGACGCCTGTAATCCTAGCTACTCAGGAGGCGAAGGAAAGAGAAATGCTTGAACCCGGGAGGCGGAGGTTGCAGTGAGCCGAGATTGTGCCATTGCACTCCAGTCTGGGTGACAGAATGAGACTCTGTCTCAAATAAATAAATAAATAAATAAATAAATAAAACAGACTCTTTAAATTCCTATGCTCACTTCAGCTACAGTTGAGTACCTCTTGCTACCCGTAAATAAGACAGCTGTTCTCTAGTTCACCACAATTTTGAGTTGATCCACTTTAGTCATGTCTGTTACCTGCCAGACCCTATCGACATGCAGCTTTACCACTCAGGTAATCTCATAAATTACTATATCTCATAAAAGCCTCAAATAAAACTATCTGGAACTTCATGTATTTATACAAGGTGTCTTAAATTCCACAGTTTTCTTTCAGGTACTTTCTGAGGTGGATTGCAAGACATGGAAATTGGTCTTATTTATATTTCTCTCTCTCATAGTTCACACAGTGCCTGTCACATAAAAGGCACTCAATAAATGTTGATTGTTACAAACTAAGGGTAGAATGGACCATAATAACCCTCAGAGAGCTAATCTGCTTTGGACATCTTTGATTTACTCAGAGCCAAATCCATGGATCCAGGATTAACCTTAAATTGAAATGGGCCTGGAATGTAAGGGGATTACAGAGGTTGTGTTGCTGTGAAGGTCAGAAGTCAGACCAGCTTTCTGGGAGCAAATTTGTCTACACTGAAGAAAGGACTTGCCTCAGCATTAGGAGTCCTGGATGCATTGATTACATAAATAAATGTTATTCATTGTCTACTATGTGCTAAGTGCGATGGATAGAAATATGAATATAACAAGGTCCTTTAAGGAGTTCAGAAATCAAATACATAGTTTCCATGAAAGCCATGTGAATGTGGGCAGGTCATTTAACCTTTTCAAACTCACCAGCAAAAAAAGGGAGTGGCAAATCTGTCTGTTGGGGCTTATTTCCTGATACAGTAAGAAACAACTGAAACAATGGGATTGTAAACCTTGTGAACCATAAAACATTGGCAACAAGATGGTAGAACTGGATTCTTCCTGCCTTTGTTTCTTAGGATGCTAATATTGTAGTCAAAAAAGTAAGCATGAGACACACCCTGCCCCAAATACAAAGACAATGTTGAAGTTTTATAGAGAAATGACCTCTGAGAACCTGTTGCACGCCAGTTGGGTTTCTCGAGCAGACAAATGATTTTTTAAAAAACATCAGGGTTAAGAGGAGACAGGTGCTGGCATGCTCAAAGTCGCCAACCCCCACGTGTCCATCTCTCCCGTATTTTTCTCACCTCAAGCCTAGAGAGGTGAGCATAATTCCAAATATGTTTTCTGTAGTTGGGAGTAACACAGGACTGTTGCCTGACTCCCACTAGAGGCATCTAAGGTAGAGAGTGGATGGTCCACCTGGGGAAATATGGAAGTAGGAGATGGCATGAGTAGTCACTTCGGTGGTGGATCTAAGGAAGCTACTGTATTGGAACTGCATTACTCACTTCAAATTTGCCTGCACAAGAGATATGGGATGTTTCCTGTTGATTAGAGTGAGCTACCTGAGAGAGAGATTGGCCTCTGTTGCTACTTCTGTGCCCTATCAATTTGGGCCACATGGAGGTGTGAGGTGACCTCAGTAGAAAGAGACTGGGTTGCAGCCGGGCACAGCGGCTCATGCCTGTAATCCTAGCACTGTGGGAGGCTGAGGTGGGCGGATCACAAGGTCAGGAGTTCGAGACCAGCCTGACCAACCTGGTGAAACCCTGTCTCTACTAAAAATACAAAAATTAGCTGGGCGTGGTGGCTTGCGCCTGTAATCCCAGCTACTCAGGAGGCTGAGGCAGGAAAATTGCTTGAATCCAGGAAGTGGAGGTTCCAGTGAGCCTAGTTCATGCCACTGCACTCCAGCCTGGGCGACAGAGTGAGACTCCATGAAAGAAAGAGAGAAAGAGAGAGAGAGAAAGAGAGAGAGAGAGAGAGAGAAAGGAAGGGAGGGAGGGAGGGAGGGAGGGAGGGAGGGAGGAAGGAAGGAAGGAAGGAAGGAAGGAAGGAAGGAAGGAAGGAAGGAAGGAAGGAAGGAAGGAAGGAAGGAGAAAGGAAAGGAAAGGGGGGCAGAGGAGGGAAGGGAAGGGAAGGGAAGGGAGAAAGGAAGAACGAAAATAAGAAAGAAAGAGGCTGGGTTCCTAACCCAGATAACCAAGGTCTGTACACAGAGGTACTAGTGAACACCTGGTTTACAGATCCATCTCTGGAGGTAAAAATGAACTATGGGAGAGAGAGAAGTCCAGCAAAGGAAGAGTCCCTGAAACTGCCGCATAGGAGAGAGTCCATTTTTCTTCCATGTCTTTGCAGCCAGGATCTCTAAGGGGAGCTGTCTTTAACCATCTGCCAGGTCAGAGAGCCAAAGTTACCTCACCAAGTGACAATGGTTCTATCCCTTTATTTCTCCTCTCTGCCAGCCCTGCTTTTGAGCTTAGGAAAGTGGTGAGCAGGAAGCGAGAAGGAGGAAGAAGAGACAAATTCACCTCTTTTTCTACTGCAGGCTTCAGACTAAAACAGGACATAGCTAGGCGGAGATTAGATTTGATACCAAGTTGTATTTGGAGTTCTGACCTTGCACAGAGCTGGACAGTGTTAAGACTGAATTAGGTCTGTGTCTGTGACTTAAAATGATTGTAGGACTGCTTTTTACCTGACTAAACAGAAAAGACATGGGAATAGCCCAGATATTCACCCAAGGTCAGGTGAATATTACCTTCCCAATTCCAACTAATAAAAAATTAAGGGAGGGTAGAAAGCACACACAAAGATGCATTTGATTGAAATCCACACATCTTGCACCATATTTGCACCATGTAAACAAGAGTAATTCTGGTATGAAGCAGTGTTATTTTCTCTTCCTGAAAAGTAGCTTTCATAGTGAACTATTGCCAAAGTTGCCATAATCATCTTTTTCAACTTTCTTATTTTTAAGATGAAATATAGGTAAAGCTTATTGATAGAATGATAATGTTTATGGATCATGGTGCAGGTCCTGAAGTTGAAGTGAAATCATTTTTGAAGAATTATAAGTAATGAGAGAGATCTAACATGACTGACTCCATCTTGCTTCTACGAGTGACTGCATCTTATTTTATTTGTAACCTCACAGACTAATCTTTTTTTGCTTGTTTTTTGTTTTTTGGTTTTTTTGCTTATTCTAGCACTGAAGCCAAGATAAATGTAGTTTATAGTTAAACTTAGAGGCATAGGAAACTGAATATCTCCTTGTTCACAGATTGAAGCTGCATTTGTAAGACACGTTTAGAATGACGGGAAGGACTTGAACTTTGTGAAGAATAGGCATAAACAATGACCTGCCATTGCTTTTCTGTCAGTTGTTTACCACTCCAGAGTCATGTAACCAGGGATTGTAAGATTTATACTTTCCCCAACTACTCCTATAGATAATGTCAATATTGCAAAACCTGAAGAAATAGTCTTTGAGATATTTTTCAAATTTAGCGTTTTGGTAGACCAGGAGATGCCCTGTGGTCCTCAGACCCCCTCTTGGGAACTAACTCAGCCACACAAAGGCAGTTGTAGACACCCCTGTGATTTCTTCCAGACAATCAATTATTTCCATTTTCCAGCCCCCTGCCTACTAAAGTACCCTTAAAAAAAAACCCTAACCTAGGCTGAGCGCGGTGGCTCATGCCTATAATCCCAGCACTTTGGGAGGCCAAGGTGGGTGGATCACTTGAGGTCTGGAGTTCAAGACCAGCCTGGCCAACATGGTGAAACCCTGCCTCTACTAAAAACAATTTAAAAATTAGCCAGGCATGGTGGCAGGTGCCTGTAATCCCAGCTACATGGGAGGCTCAGGCAGGAGAATCACTTGAACCAAGGAGGTGGGGGTTTCAGTGAGCCAAGATCACACCACTGTACTGCAGCCTGGGCAATAGAGCTAGACTCTGAAAAAAACAAAAACAAAAAAAACTAGCTTCTGAATTCTCAGGGAAGCACATTTGAGAAATACCTCCTGTCCTTCCACTTGGCTGGCCCTGCAATTATTAAACTCTCTTTGCTGCCATACCTACCGTGCTTAGCACATTGGTATTTCTGGGAAGCAGGCAAAAAGAACCTGTCAGGCTGTGACATATGTCAGTTGAAGAGGAGCCTTGAAAACACTTTCATTAGGAAGTTTTGTACCTCCCTAGTAATGTTAATTCAGTTGCTCCCCTTGAAATTTTAGGGCTTCCTTCAAATTTTGGAAATAAGAGTAGTCACCCTGTCATGCCTCATGCCTCAGTGGTCAAGTTTCTGTGATCTGTCAGTCAAGAGGAATCCTTAGAAACACCAAATGGCCCCACTTGGCAATGAAATTGAGTGTAGATAGAATAATTATGCTATGCACCTGTGCCTCTCTGCTATCCTAATAAAATCTCAGAAACAGTGTCCCCATTTTCCCCACACTTCCTTTCACTACCTTACTCAAGAAATTTAAAACTCATATAAGGAAAATGTAAAAGAAAAAGCTCTGTGCTTCAAATAAAAATTATTCTCAAGATTCTGCCTCATAATTTTCTAATCTGGATTATTCCTCATAAATTTCTAATCTGCCCATCCTGTGATTCATAGAGTGGCTGAAATTGAAATCTGTGAAAGAAATTAGGATTACTCCTTTACTTCAACCTTGAAAAAAAATATAGCCTAAAGGAGTTTCGGATGTAGATTTTGCATAGAAAACAGGCATTTAAAAAAAAAAAAAAAAAAGCCAAGTGCAGCGGCTCACGCCTGTAATTCCAGCACTTTGGGAGGCTGAGGCAGGCAGATCACAAGATCAGGAGTTTGAGACCAGCCTGACCAACATGGTGAAACCCTGCCTCTACCAAAAATACAAAAATTAGCCACGCGTGGTGGCACGCGCTTGTAATCCCAGCTACATGGGAGGCTGAGGCAGGAGAATCGCTTGAACCCAAGAGGTGGAGGTTGCAGTGAGCTGAGATTGTGCCACTGCACTCCAGCCTGGGTGACAGAGCGAGATTCCATCTCAAAAAACAACAACTACAACAACAACAACAAAAACCCTGAGGATTAAAAAAGTGGAAAAGGAGAAGGCAATATCCTCTTTCTCTCCAAAGGTGCTTTTCTACACTTATACCTCTGATTCCTTTGTTTCTACCTTTCCATTTCCACGCTCCCATACTTTTATCTAGAACAGCCTAAATGCTGCTGAAAGCACCTTTCTTAGCTTCTGCTGTATTGCCTTGAAGCCACAGTGCTTACCTTTTAGACAGTTACTGCTGCCTTCTTCACCTATGTGGCTCATTGTCAGGGACAGAGATGTTTAAAAAACAATCACTTTATTATCTTGAAGATCACTGCTAATTAAACTCAACCAGAGTATTTGCTGAGTGTTTGTTGTCTGTTCTTTATCATGCATTTTCCTAAGATCTTCTTATCCCTAAGTGAATTATACCAAAAGACAGCAGATTGTCTGAGCCTCAGGGGAGATTTTTCCCCAGTTTGCATTTTTGTTGTTATTCTTATAGCATTACTCTTGATCATTTGTTAAAGCAAATATTTTGAAAAAAAAAATTTACAGTGGAAATTTTAAATTTTGAGAGAGTTGATATTTAATTAACACTTACCAAATGGTATTAAGTAAATATATATGCCTAAATATGTTATTCATGTCACTACAGAGGCATATTGCATTTAGCCATGCAGGTATACCAACAGGCTTAGAGGAAACTGGGACAATAAATTGAAACAAGTATTTTATCAAAACATTTTGAGCAGCTGTTTATATAATATTATAAGCTTAAAAGAAACATTAAAGCATGGGCCATGCTCCTAGAAACCATAACATTTAGTTGAATAGATCTGAATATTTTGGATCTCGTGGACCAATAGTTTTTTGGAAAAGGAAGAATGGGAGGGACAGACAAAACAAAGAATGTTGATTTTTTATTGTTTTGCTAAAAAATAAAAATGGTTAACTGTAGTAGTCAGGATTCTCTTAGAGAGACAGAACTAATAGGATGTAGATATAGATACATAAATATATATGTGATATATATATATATAAAGAGGAGTTTATTAAGTATTAATTTACATGATCACAAGGTCTCACAATAGACTGTCTGCAGGCTGAGGAGCAAGGAGAGCCAGTCCCAGTCCCAAAACTGAAGAACTTGGAGTCCAGTGTTCCGGGGCAGGGAGCATCCAGCACAGGAGAAAGATGCACGCTGGGAAGCTAGACCGCTCTCTCCTTTTCACATTTTTCTGCCTGCTTTATATTCACTAGCAGCTGATTAGATTGTGCCCACCAGACTAAGGATGGGTCTGCCTTGCCCAGCTCACTGACTCAAATGTTAATCTCTTTTGGCAACACCCTCAGACACACACCCAGGATCAATACTTTGTATCCTTCAATCAAGTTGACACTTAGTATTAAACAACACAAGTCTACCGCTTCTCAACTTGAACCTATACAAATATCCTGAGATCATACATAATCTTCAAATAAAGACAATAATGAGTGACCTCATAATTACGCCTAACATAATACAACTATCCTTTGTACAACCAGAAACGTGCCAATCCCCAAATCAAAATACTATTACATAAAGTTAACAATACTTAAATGCTGATATGAAGTCAGTAAGTCTTAAGTCCATGATAAAGGAAAAGGAAATAAAATGAAGATATTTTCTTAGTACAAGTGTGTACATGCACAAACATGTTTTTAACAAAAGAAGGAGGAAATACTCATGACAGTCACTGTCCTCGTTTCTGCAGCTGGTCACATGGTCATAGCTAGTATTGATGCCTACCTTCTTCTACTACCCATCCTGTATTCCCTTTGCCTTCAGCAAGCACCTCAGCAAGTAGTGGCTTTTTTTCCTGGTGTAGTGACCCGAACCTTCATTCCTGTGGGGTCTGGGTCATTTGTAGTCCTGCCTGGATTGGGCTATTGTAGTTTCTCATTGACGTTAATCACAAAGCATAGCAATACTAAGAGATGCCCTAATGGATCTTCTGTATTCCATGCGTGCTCTTCTTTACCTCCATTGTGGAGTAGTAGACTGATTTCATCCTGGTAGTAAGGATCAATCACCCCAGCCAACGCTGTAACTCCCTTCTTAGCCTTTTGACTTAAAGGTAGGAGGAGCCCAAAGTGTCCAGGTGGGAATCTTAACTTCCGGTTTAATGGAATCGTTGCTGTGTCTCCTGGTGGCAGCATTCCTTCCTCTGGAACTAAGACCTCTAGGCCAGCAGAACATAATGTCATGGGAACACGTAGTAAAAATTTTGCTGGTGGATAACTAGGGGTGATGTTGAGTGGTGCCACTTCCACTTCCATCCCCTGATTCCTGGACCTGTGAATCCTGGCTATGGGAGAAACAGTACCATATATTGAACACTAATTCAGAGCATACATGGCCTTCTGGAGAACATTGCCCCAGCAAAGTATTGTCACCTAGTTGGCATTGCAATTGTGACTTCAAAAGGCCATTCCACTGTTCTATCAATCCAGCTGCTTCAGGATGATGGGGAACATGGTAAGATCAGTGAATTCCATGAACATGAGCCAAAAAAACCCAAAAATCTTCATTCAGCCAATTTAAGGAGGTGGCGGTAATAGAAGAGTGAGCACAAAGAATGAGGACACAGGAAAAAAAAAAAAAAAAACCCAAAGGGACATAGAGAAAGAGGCTGTAGCTGTTCTGGCATATTAACAGAAAAGTTCCCGAATACACCAGGACATCAGACTGCCCTTGGGCTCACAACATCCTCAGGGTCAAAATGACAGACACATAATTCCATACTGAACAATACGAGCAGTCATTGCTCCTAAGAAGCTTCCATTCTAGTGGTAGAAAATGTAGGTCAAAATCAGACAGGGAAGTTCCTTGAATTTCAAGCTTAGAAATTTTGACATTATATTCTGGCTAATGAGCAATCAGCAGAGTTTTACTACATGTTACTCGAAGTTTCTGAGTAGACTCACAGAAGGGTATTTATTCATTGGCTCCCAGATTTGAAGTAAATCAACCATAACTCTCAGGTTAGTAATGGTGTTTCTGTGAATAGGAGGGGAAAAAAAGAGGGGGAAAAAATCCCCCGTCCAATGAATACAAAGGGGCAGTCCAGGGTAATGTGTATTTATTTCTTTTTCCAAGAACTCAAGGCACATTTTCTGCCTTCAGCTCAGTTTAGTTTTCCTAGTCTGGTCAGTAACATGATATCAAGGGGTGTGTGTGTGTGTGTGTGTGTGTGTGTGTGTGTGTGTGTGTGTGTGAGAGAGAGAGAGAGATTGGGAAAGGGGCAGGGTGAGAAGGAAGTGCAATCCAGTGGTTACTAATGGATCACTACATTTTTCCCCCATGTAAAGAATTTTTAGCCCCCTCTTTCTTGCATCTTATGTCATGTCTTGGCATCCAGTCAGCCCTCCCAGAGGCAGACCCATTAACTCTTTCAAGCCCAGTACTATTCATACCATTCAGTGCATTCTGGTACTGCACTAAGCGCACCATGCAAGAATGCTATTTAGTTCAATGCACTCGTGGTACATAAAGCAATTCCCTGAAGGCCTGAAAGAGTTAACCTACATCCCTCTCTGAATATTTGGCTTAGTGCAAGGGACTGACTGAGAAACTGGGGACAACAGAGGCCAATGTCTCATTAACTGGCATAGAATTCTATTGACATAAGAAGAAACAGACAATATCATCTTTAATATGCAATTGGAAAAACTGAGAACCCCAAGAAGTTTTTGCCTACAGTCACCCAATCAGCTGGTCTTGCATCCAAGACCATTTCCAGGTCTCCAAATGTTCTGCCTGGAGCTCTGCCTCTGGTTTCCTTTAAACCCAAACTCACGCAGGGAAGGAGCAGATGAAAGTGTGTGAGAGGGCAGAGGTTAACACAAGAGTCCTGTGGGCTCATGTCTTATAAATGCAAAGGCTGGATTATTCTGTTATAAATCCTTCTTGGGAGGAAATTTATAATTATTATTATTACTGAAACGGGGTCTCACCCTGTTGCCCAGGCTGGAGTGTAGTAGCACAATCTCAGCTCACTACAACCTCTGCCTCCCAGGTTCAAGTGATTCTCCTGCCTCAGCCTCCTGAGTAGCTAGGACCACAGGCGCGCACCGCCAGTCCTGGATAATGTTTGTATTTTTAGTAGAGACGGGTTTTCACCATGTTGGCCAGGCTGGTCTTGAACTCCTGACCTCAAGTGATCTTCCTGCCTTGGTCTCCCAAAATGCTAAGATTACAGGCGTGAGCCACCACGCCCAGCCAGAAATGAAATTTTAAATAAAACCTGTAAAATCATCCCTTCCAGATTTCCTTCCTGGACAGTGGTATAGTCACCTCCAACCACACTAAACCCAGCAACCTTTCTGCATTTTACCTCAATTCCCATCAACATGTTTGCAATTTCCCATAGTTTGTTTTCATCTCTTTCTAGTGGGGGTGGAGGGTGGGGTGGGGGGAAGGTATCTTGAGAAAGGAGAGAAGATGGGGCCAGAGCACACACTCTCCTGCTAGCTCGACAGAAAGTATTGCATGAGGCTGGGCAAGACTGCTTGGGGTGCCCCTGGGATGCTGTACAGCTAATTTGCACACTGGCAGTGCATTTGGGTTCCTTATGAGATGAGTCTCAAGTTTAAAGCACTCTGTGGCTGGAAATAAAGAAGGTGGTGAAATTTCCAGGATTTTGCAATAGAACTGTAAGTAAACCCTTTCATGCTAAAGTTCAAAATAATATGCACTGGAGCTGGAAGTGAACTTAGATATCACCTGGTCAAACCCTCATCTTGTCACCAAGAAAACCGAGGTAGACAAGGGAAGTGACCTATCCCAGGCCACACAACTCATTAATAGCACAGTTGGTGGGTGAGGGTATTTTAAGTCATGAAGAATGAAAGAGAAGCTCATGATTATGTCAGATAATAAGGATTGATTTTAAGGATACACAGGGGTTAGGAGATGTCAGCAGTAACATGACCAAACCTCACCAAGCACTAAACACTGCAGGCACATAAGGTGGATTTATACCCATTCTACTTCTTTTGCTCTGGCAGATACTCCTTAAATGCAGGTATCTGTCTGCCTGCTTCAGTCCTCTGCTGTTACGAGCACTAACTACTCTTTGCCTTGCTTTTACTGCTATTGTTCACATGCATTCATATTTCTCTACTTTCCTTTTCTCTGTTTCTTAATTCCTGCTTGCCAGAGCTTCTGCTTCCTGGCTTATTTTCTGTGTGTCTTTTCCCTTCTGTCCATCTTCAAGGGTTGACTTCCCTTTGATAGATTTACATTCAAGTTCCTGGAGGGAGGATCTGATGGGTTCTTGTAGCAACTCTGCAGTAGTGCTACAGAGCCCTTCCTCCAGATCTCAGGGTTATTAAAGATGATGGCTTTATTCAGGGAGGCTTCTACACTGCAGTGTTTCTTAACTAGTGTGTTAGGCTGTTCTTGCATTGCTGTAGAGAAATACCTAAGACTGGGCAATTTATAAGAAAAGAGGTTTAATTGGCTCATGATTTAGTGGGCTGTACAGGAAGCATGGTGACATCTGCTTCTGGGGAGGCCTCAGGAAGCTTCCAATCATGGCAGAAGTCAAAGGGGGTACAGACATATCACATGGCAAAAGCAGGAGCAAGACAGGGAGACAGCAAGGTGCCACACACTTTTAAACAACCAGATCTTGGGAGAATTCACTCACTATCATGAGGGCAATACGAAGAGGACGTTACTAAACTGTTCATGAAAATCTGCCCTTATGATCCAATCACCTCCCACCAGGCCCCACCTCCAACGCTGGCGATTACTTTTCGATTTGAGATTCAGATAGGGACAGATATACAAACTATATCAACTAGGGAGTGGATTATAATGCCCAGGACTTTAAAAAATGCATAGCCCCCAGACATGCTGGCTCAGCACCAGTTCTATGGGACTTAGACATGTATAATTTGAAAATGTTGATTATTTAACTTCAACAAATCTCCATTGGGAGAGATCATTTACATCCTTAGTCCTTACACTGAGTTTGGAGGGCAAGAGCTGATGACTTTCATTCATATTCATTACTGGTCTATAAGAATCTATGTATGCCTGGCTTTCCTGCCCAGTGTCCTTATGGGAAGACCACACTTCCGGTCTGTGAATGAATTAGAAGGATATTTGGTATTTCTGGTGTGTGCATCTTCTGATGGAATACAGGTTAGGAACGGCAGACACCAAACTAAGATCTTCAATAGTGAATTCTCAATATATTAAGAAAAACTCAATTTAATTTTTCCCTTCAAAATCTGGAGAGCCGGGAACAAGACAAGGATGTTCACTCTCATCATTTCTACAGTGTACTGGATGGTCTAGTCAGGGCAGTTAGGCAAGAAAAAGAAATAAAAACCATTCAGATTGGAAAGAAAGTAAAACGATCTCCATTTGCAGATGACATAAACTTACATATAAAATTCAGAGAGTTTTGCAAGGCATCCTTTTGGGCCCTGAAAACCAAAAGGAATTTCCATCTCCCTCCCACACACCCTAGAACAGTGATTCTCAAATGTTTAGTGTACAAAAGACAGTTGTTAATCTTCCAGCTATGTCCAGCTTCCAGAGATTGTATCTGATGTACTGGGCTGGGAAATTTCATTTTAAGAAGCACCCCCGAGAAATTCAATGCAGGTGAATTTTAGACAACTTTGTAAAATGCAAAACAAAATCTTTCAAAATTGTTTAGCGCAATGATTTAGAGTATAATGCCTATAACTTTATTGCCTGGGTTTGATTCTTGACTTGTCTACTTGCTAGCTGCGTGACCTTGAGTGTGGCACTTACCTTTACCGTGCCTCAGTTTCTGCAAATGCAGAATGGGGTTAATGATGGTACACCTGCTTCACAGGTTTACTGCAAGCATTAAATACAGTAATGTCTGTGAAGCAGTTAGACTAAAAATTGTTCTTACTGTCACTTATTTGCTATAGGAGAACTGCCTGGTTATCCCTGGAAGCTACACCTTGCCTGTAGACATTATAGCAAAATGCAATGACTCTAATAAGTGTAGGAAAATCACACGAACTCTGTTCATGCTCTTCTCTACTGATGCTCACATGTCCCCTCTGAAAAGCTATGGCAAAGAGACACATTCTGTTAGAAATCAAATGAAAACATGGGTCAGCCGATCCTTCCACAGTTCAAAGCCCTCTCTGCCCTAACGGATCGTGGCTAATCTGCAGTGTGATCATCATATTTGGCATATTACCAGAGGTTTCTTTTTTCCATTATTTTGATTTATGCCATTAGCGAACCTGGTTTTCCATGTTCTGTTTTGTTTTTGTCTTACAGCACATTTCACCAAGAGTTCATTTCCAAATGCAAACATGAGGACTAATGCTCCATTTATGACTCATAAAATGTACTACTCCATTCCCCCCATTCACTAGCATGATAGCAAATCTTTAACAGATTGCCTTGCACGTAGGGAGGCAGCTCCCAGTGCTCACATAAATAATTTATTCTGATCAACACTTGCTCAAATTAATGGAAATGATAATGTACAGAAAGTGTTTTCCTGTGTTTCCAAGTCTATTCCCCAAGGCAACATTATTTGTATTCCTAGATATGCAGGAAACTGACCTGATGGCTCCCAGTTCAAAAATCACAGGTAGGGGCCTTGTTTTCGGAATTTCCTTAGTCAGCTAAGAACAGTTTCCTTACAGTGCAAGGTCTATTACATACTAGACATTGTTCATACTTTAGTGACAAGAGGGCAGAAATAGCTCTTATTGTATAATGCTGCTGTAATTTTTCTATCAGCCAACAACTACGGTTTCCTGAAGTAGCAAAAACCTGAAAAAAAAAAAAAGATGAAGCAGTTCAGAGAGAATGAATCAGAGTGGGCTGGTGATTCATGCATCCTCAGGAAGAGAGTTGGACAGGACCTCTTAAACATCTTTCAACCCTGTTTTTGTTTTTCTACAATTCTACTCAAACACCAATTTATACTCAAATATTAGTTGCACCTCAGAAAAAAACAAGTTGTTTTATCCTCGCCTGCCCCCGCAATTCCCCAGTGTTTTGGCTTTAAACTTTCCTCTAGAAAACTGATCAAACATGAACACAAGTTAAATTGAAGCCACTTTATTCATGTCATTCTTTGAAGCCCATAACAATTACAGAGTGCCTTTGGGTAGCATTAAAAGAAAAACTCCAAAGCAAATGTATCTCTGGAGTTCAAGTCAGCATTTCGCCTAGAGTGTAAGACAACACTATTTATTCCTTGAAGAGACAAGAAAGGATATATATTTGACCTTAAATGACCTATTCTTGATCCCTGGTAAACATGAAAGGCTGGCAGCTAGGTATTTGTGTGCTAGACTCCACCCCCTCATCCACATACCTTGTTTGGAGCAACTCAGAAGCACTTCCTGTTTGGGATCATAACTCAAGGCCAGAAATTGCTCCTCAGGCAGAGTTAGAGCAACAATATCTGCTAGTGGGATTGGCTCCTCCTAAACATCTTCTTTGAATCCCTCCACCCCCATCCTTCAAAGCCCAGATACTTAGAAACAAAATCTAGGCAGAAAGCAGCAGGAAAGCTGAAGATCATCATTAGACGCAAAGCTCTTCCGTGTACCATTTATTGCCATTCCAGCTCACCTCCCTGCAGACCATTTCTGGGTCCCCGGCTTCCCTTCTCTCACACAGATACTGTCCTGGGGGCAGGAGGAGTGTATCAAACACAGGATTACAGTTCTTTGAAGTGGTGACATCCGTTACAGATCTAAAGTCAAGTTTACAGGACTGTCAGTAAGGGAAAAGGAACTTTGTGAGCTGAACTTTCTAAAATTAATCCACTTACAAGCTACACAGCAATAGAGGTATAAGCAGGAGATACCCACTACATCTTGAAGAAGACTTTTCCCAGTTTGCAAAATTACCTGGTTAATTAATTCAGGCATCATAATGATTGAACTAATTTAAAGCCAGAATATCCATCATGGAACAGAAATAGATCTGCTGTTTTTATCAAGGTAATTACCAGGACAATTGCCAGACCTCCTCTGAGTTTTGCTCCATGAAAGCCAAGCCAAGCCTGCTGGTTTACATACACTTTTATGTATACACATGCCCTTGTATTAATAAATGAGAGTCTTCTGAGGACAGCATTCACAGTCAGAAACTTCCTTCCCAGAAGTAAGAATAGGAAAGAAAGCAAAGGCTGTGTTCTCAATCCAGGCCATGGATTTTGTATAAATGAATGGAAACCTAATTTAAAAATCTATGTCCTTTTTGTGCCTACATTCAGTGAGTTTCTAGAAATTATAATAAAACCGCTTTATTGTCAAATATCAAAACAGTACATTGATGAGTGAAAGGTAAAACAGTTGTACAATTTCAAGCTACTTCCAAGGAGGATGGAAGTTTGGGTTTGGCACATTCTCTCAGGATTTGTGAAGCTGTTCTTGCCTCTTCCAATATGACTCTTCATCCACATGAGCCTGAAGGAGTGGGGCTATTAGAGCTCCTTAACCAGCAGCCTTCTTTTACACCTAGCTGGTAAGCTGGCCTGAGACGCCTCCAATATGTCTCTACTGTGAGTCACTATCCACAAAATCAGTGAGTCATTGACCACTTTAGAGAGAAATCCCACAGAGTTTTCTTCAAAGCAAGGGCCTCAAACTCAAATATCTACAGGGGCCAGGTAGGTAATGCATAGCAATGAGGATGAATGAGATAATTGGAAATTATCTAGTTACTAGTTACTAGTTACTTCTGCAGTCTCTCCGTAACTCCAGCCAATCTTTGCATTGAGAGTTTATGCTTCCCATTTTGCCACATCTGTCATTTCTGATTACAGAATTCTGCTTTCTTGTCGTTTGCTGATTTGTAAATGTTTGCAAAAAATTTGATTTTGAAAAACGCTATGCTAGGAGGTCAAAACACATCTGTGAGAATAATCACCAATTTGTCATGGTTTTTAGTATCAGCTCTGCACACATAGACACACATGAGCACACACATGTGTACGTACCCGCCCCCACACAAACAACCGTCAGCCTCAAACATGATGGATTCTGGGAGTTGAATTTGTCAAACTTCAATCATCCTTGGAAGTAGCTTGAAATATTCCTCTCATTCCTTTATCGATTTGCTATTTTGTAGATATTTTCCAGTAAAAAGATTTTATTATAATTTATAGAAACTCATGGTAATAAGAATATAGGACACACATTTTTAAATGAGACTTTTCTTTCATTTACTAAAATATAAAATCCAATAGAGAAAATTCTATGTAAAGACTAAAAATCATACATATACCAAAATATCTACATATTTCACCAAAAAGTGAAAAATTAATGTTTTCTCATCCAAAATGTTGTTTATTCTTCATAATTGCTAGAGTCAGAGAGTTTGAGTAATAGAGCCAGAAATGACACTCAGAGAGGTCATTTTCCTCACCTGTGTAAGGTAAGCATTTACTCAGCAGCAAACAGTTGCCAGGGTGTGTCATCATAGCTCACTGCAGCCACAATCTCCTGGGCTCAAGTGATCCTCCCGCCTCAGCCTCATAAGTATCTGGAACTACAGGCATGTGCCATCAAACCCAGCTAATATGTTTTTGATTTTAGTAGAGACAGGGTCTTGCTCTATTGCCCAGGCTGGTCTCAAACTGCTGAGCTCAAGCAATCCACCTGCCTTGGCCTCCGGAAGTGCTGGGATTATAGGTGTAAGCCACCACACCCAGCCCAGTTAAAGCCACCACACCCAGTCCAGTTTGTTTTTTTTGTTTTTGGTTTTGGTTTTGGTTTTTTTTTGAGACAGAGTCTCGCTCTTTTTGCCCAGGCTGGAGTGCAGTGGTGCAATCCTGGCTCACTGCAACTTCCACCTCCCGGGTTCAAGCGATTCTCCTGCCTCAGCCTCCCCAGTAGCTGGGATTACAGGTGCCCACCACCATGCCTGGCTAATTTTTGTGTTATTAGTAGAGATGGGATTTCACCATGTTGGTCAGGCTGGTCTCAAACTCCTGACCTTGTGATCCACCTGCCTTGGCCTCCAAAGTGCTGGGATTACAGACGTGAGCCACCGCACCTGGCCGGCCTAGGTATTTATTTATTTATTTAAAGGTATAGGCCAGGCGTGGTAGCTTATGCCTGTAATCCCAGCATTTTGAGAGGCCGAGGCAGGTGGATCACCTGAGGTCAGGAGTTTGAGACCAGCCTGGTCAACATGGTAAAACCCCGTCTCTACTAATAATACAAAAAGTAGCCGAGCATGATGACGGGCGCCTGTCATCCCAGCTACTCTGGAGGCTGAAGCAGGAGAATCTTTTGCACCCAGGAGGCGGAGGTTGCAGTGAACTGAGATCGTGCCACTGAAAAAAAAAAAAAAAAAGGGATAAATGAGAAAAGATAGGTGAGTTGGCATCCATATTATATATTACATTAAAACTTTTGTGTCGTACATTAAAAAAAAAACTGTCAAACCAAAAGAAGTTTTCAATCAAAAAAGCCATTACTGAATCAGGTTATGAAAAAGGAATGTTTAAGGTAAAACAGGG
The DNA here is from genome assembly GCF_037993035.2 of Macaca fascicularis. Lineage (NCBI taxonomy): Eukaryota > Metazoa > Chordata > Mammalia > Primates > Cercopithecidae > Macaca > Macaca fascicularis. Next base: position 103,163,725 of record NC_088389.1, on the reverse strand, counting down.
ACTTCTGAGAACAGGCAAGTAGATTCTGTTCTGATGTTTAATTAGACATAAATCTCTACAGAAAATTGTTCTTTAGAAAGAAAAATACATCTACTGTTCAAATACATATTTATTGTGGATTAAGAATATGTCATGCACATACAAGAGATATTTCCTGACATGTTTACTATAGAGTTGGGCAGTCACTGTGCGATGATGGTATCTTGTTCCCTGTCTCACAAACAGCAGACTTTATTTTCCTCTGGAGTTTGTTGAAAGGTTTTTCAGTGTTCTGAGAATTGGGAGTCATTATGGAATACACACTGAAAATACTTGCTTATTCAGAATAAGCTGAAAGTAAAGGGCTATTATTTCCCGTCTGAATCGTTTTAATGGGATGGGTTATCAGTTTCTTCCCTAAATGTTTATATTTAAAATGTTTTCCTTTTTCTCTCACTGAAAACTTATGTTGCTTAAGAGCAGAGTAATTGTGTTTACAAACTCCTGATAGCCCTGTATAAGCACCATGATTACAAACTCAAGGCTAGACTTCAATGCTATATGTTATATCACAAAATAGCTGCTAAAAATCAGAGACTGTTCAGAGTGATTTGGGGAGAGGTCGTTTTGTTTCCAAATTTACCATTGTTATTATTCTATGCATATCCACAAATCAGTTGGCCTTTCCAATTGTGAAGTAGTTACTACTAAATGTATTTATGTATTTAGAGAATTGAGAACGCACCTCTGCTATATGGAGGTGGGCTTTGGAATCTGAAAGACTTGGAATCATGTCCTGCTTCTGCTCCTTAGTAGCTGAATGATCTTTAGCGAATCCTATAACCTCTCTGGGCCTTTGTTTTCCTATCTTGAAAATGGCATTCAGATCTGCTCTTCAGGGTTGTTGTGAGATTAAAAGAGAAAATTACTGTAAAGCATTAAGCACAGTGGTGAAAATTTAAGAATAAACATGTTAGGACAAAAGCAGTTTCAGTTTGTCAGGATGTAAACCACAGAAACACCTTTCCAAGAGAAGTCAATAAATAACCTTCAGAGGAAATTATTGAGTTCTTAAAGTTGGTCATTTCCATTTGCTCATAAAATAATTGTTTGTGCTTACTAGGTTCACGGAGAATATACATGAGCAGGGAGGGAAAAGAGAAGGAAGATAGGTCTGCGTAGCTGAATTAGTTCCTTAAAGAATTTAAACTCTGGTAGTAAACAAGAAGATTAGACTTGCCAGTGAAAGGCCATAAATCAGAACTGAAAGTTATACCTGCTGTAACAGAGATACAGTCAAAGAGGAATGACACCTGGGAGGAAGAAGAGATTATTTTGCCTCTGACTTCATTTTTCTTTCACAGTCATGACTCTGAAAACCGTAGCAAAGTCCATCCTATAAAATTATATTTCTCAATTCACACGATTTAGAGAATTTTAGAATTCAAATATATTTTTAAGAGTTTGTGTTTAGAACTTTTACATTTTACAGATGAAGAAACCTGTGCCCACAAAGATGAAATCAAGTTAGAGTAAGACCAAACCATGAAGTCATTTATTATGTTCTTCCTGCTTCACATGACCCATGAATTCTCTTTCTCTGAGTCAACTGGAAATACCCTTTATACATTGCATGTCTCTTCTATCAGAAGAAAACTTGCAAATTGCAAATGACAAATCTCTACAATAGTTTGGGCTTTAGGCTTTTCCATGGCCTTTTTCCTTTTGTTCTTTTCCACTCTATTTTTTCCTCCAGAGATTTTCATTTCTACCTAGACTACATGACTTTTTTCACCTGTTAATCTGTTGCCTAATAAACAAACCCAGTTGACCCTGAGCCAATGGCTTCTTTCTTTCCTTCCTTTCTTCCTCCCTTTCTTCCTTCTGTCCTTCTTCCTTCCTTATTTCAATGTGGTTTCCTAAGACACTAGACTTAGACCTAGTATTCCTAGATTGACCAAAGGTCCCTGGTGTCCAATTGTGGAAAATGTCAGAAGGAGTTCTAAGCATAGTGGGCATCTCAGCAGGACTTGATGTAGACAGAGACCAATGAGTAGCAGGACTTGCCTAGTGCCTCAAAGATTCTTCACCCTTGGCCTAAAACTGAAGAAGGTGGGGAATCCCAAGAATCATTGAGATTGAAACTCCCAACAGTCTATATCAGCGTCAAAATTAAATAGAAAGAAAAAATAGAGGGGAAGCTAGGAAGGAAAAAAGGAAGAAAGGAAGGCAATATTTCTAACACACTTAAGCTATGGGCTGACATTCACGAACACTAAGCTTTATTTACACAGTGATGTAGTAATGATATTTTCTTTATACGTCATAAGAAAGATAGTTTTCATTCATAGCTACAGAGTAATTATTCTCAGCCCAAGTAAAAGTTTGATAGCTACCATTACTGAGCATCTGCTAGGAACTTTATCTACATTATTTTATTTTATCTCATCATCACGATGACTTTATAATCTTGGTTTTGTTATCCTTATTTTAGAGATGAAAACAGCGGGCTCAGAAAGTTCAAGTAATTTGCCCAAGATCACACAGATAGTAAGTGACAGAACCGGAATTAGGAACCATGTGTCAAACGCCACACCTATGCTCTGTCTCCTAATCTGCCCTGTGGCCTGAGACTGTGCACTGAGTCAAGGCACAGTGACTAAAAATCTTATCGGAAGTTGGGATATTTCAGTTTAACTCAATATTTGTTCCCATTGTTCTTCCTGCTTTCCCAGAGACTGACTTTCATGCAACTTTTATTCACATTTGTGTCTTCTATTTAGCAAATTCACTATCTAACCTTGGCCACAATCCCCTTTCAGATCTTGGCCTCCTGTCAACACTCTGCTATCGTCTGACACCCGCATCTTCACACCCCTCATCCTCATCCATCCCCATCTCCTACCCTGACCATCCTGGGTCTGCTTTTGTTATGCCTGTCTGACACTGAGTTGACAGGGCCACTGTGTGACTCAAAGGAGATAGTGAGTGTCAAGGCAGGCATTCAGAGAAGATTAAGATGGCTACAGGCTGCAGAGACCAGGGAAGGTTTCTGGAGAAGGAAGCTTGATGGGAAGAGATCGTTGGATTAAGTGGAAATGCGGAAGAAGACCATTATTTTTGGAAAGAAGAGGGTAAAAAAAACTGGAAAATGGAAATGCAGACATTAAGTAGTCCACACTGGGAGAAGAAGAGAATTGATCTTGATTATAGCAGGAGATTACTTTGGAAAAGTTAGGGGTTAACTGAATGGCTTGAATTTTTTTTTTTTTTTTTTGAGAAGGAGTCTCCAACTGCCACCCAGGCTGGAGTGCAATGGTGTGATCTCGGCTCAGGGCAACATCCGCCTCCCAGGGGCTTGAATGTTTTAAAGTTAAATTTATCTCAAATGTTGTATAGTATGTTTAGGAATAGAAAAGAATGAAGGCAAAAAACAAACAAACAAAACAATAATTGTCACTACCAAATAGACAGGATCCAAAATGACCCCATGGATCTAAGCCACAATAACTAAGAGAATGACAATGACCACTAAAAGACACAGGAAATTCAAGAGGCAGACACTGGTTACAGAAAAAGAACATGAGTTTTCATTTAGCCATGATGAGCCTGGGGTAATTTGGTAATGTTCCAGTGGAACCACCACTCAAGAAGTTAGAACTGCATGATCAGAATTGGTAAAATTGGTCTAGTGAGATTATCCACACAAAGGCAAGCTTTAATTCCATAAAAACAGTTGAACTACCCAAAGGAATAACAGAGACAAGATTAGAATTTATCAACACAACTCTGGCTGCTTTTATAGCCACGACAATTTGTGTGTGTGTATGTGTGAGAGCCAAAGTTTTATGTGTTCATTTCTTGCATTTTAAGGACTTTTCAATGGCATCCTTGGCCTGAGACTCCTTGCCATAGTCCTTAACTACTACACAACTGCAACCAACCACTTTACGGGGCTTCCTCTCTCTGTCAGTTTTACAGAGGACTACCCATTCTCCTAGTTTCTTTTTTTTTCTTTCTTTCTTTTCTTTTTTTTTTTTTTGAGACGGAGTCTTGCTCTGTTGCCAGGCCAGAGCACAGTGGCACAATCTCTGCTCACTGCAACCTCTGCCTCCTGGGTTCAAGTGATTCTCCTGCCTCAGCCTCCTGAGTAACTGGCATTACAGGCACACACCACCACGCCCAGTTAATTTTTTGTATTTTAGTAGAGATGGGGTTTCACCATGTTGGCCAGGATGATCTCAATCTACTGACCTCATGATCCGCCTGCCTCAGCCTCCCAAAGTGCTGGAATTACAGGTGTGAGCCACCGTGCCCAGCATTCCCTAGTTTCTTAGGCTCATCACAGTTGGATGGAAGCAGACAAAGATGGGCTTGGCACTTGTCTAAGGCTTTGGCAGTTTCATGAATTCCACATGCTAGACCACCATGGATGAGGCAGTTTTCAGCACCTCTTGTAAAGCAATATTGACATCCATTATACCTCCAGCACTCCACAGTCATGGTGGTGGATTATGGGTGAAACCAAATCTTGAATGCACCTGAGTCTCCACCTCCATGTGACTCAGTGGCAGGGAAAGAAGCCACAATTATTTACTGATGATTTATATATTCTAGAGATCAGAGTAGATAAAATTAATGTTTTCATTTCTAGAACAGACAAGCACACCTGGTTATTTTCTTAAAAACTTAAAAAAAAATTAATTGTGGTAAAATGCACATATCATAAAATTTGCCATCTTAACCATTTTTAAGTGTACATTTCAGTGGTACAAAGTACATACAACCATCACCAACATCCATCTCCAGAAGACAATTCATCTTGCAAAATTGAAACTCTATACCAATTAAATAACTCCCCATTCCTCCCTCACATCCCTCCAACCATAGTAACCCCCTTTCTTTCTTTCTTTCTTTTTTTTTTTTTTTTTTTTGAGTTGGAGATTCCCTCTGTCGCCCAGGCTGGAATGCAGTGGTGCGATCTCGACTCACTGCAACCTCCGCCTCCTGGGTTCAAGCGATTCTCCTGCCTCAGCCTCCCAAGGAGCTGGGACTACAGGCATGTGCCACGATGCCTGGCTGATTTTTTGTATTTTTTAGTAGAGATGTGGTCTTGCCATGTTGGCCAGTCTGGTCTCGAACTCCTGACCTCAGGTGATTCACCCACCTCGGCCTCCCAAAGTGCTGAGATTACAGGCGTGAACCACTGCGCCCGGCCCCACAATCCAGTTTTTTTTTTTTTTTTTTTTTTTTTTTTGAGACGGAGTCTCGCTCTGTCGCCCAGGCTGGAGTGCAGTGGCACGATCTCGGCTCACTGCAAGCTCCGCCTCCCGGGTTCACGCCATTCTCCTGCCTCAGCCTCCCGAGTAGCTGGGACTACAGGCGCCCACAACCGCGCCCAGCTAATTTTTTGTATTTTTAGTAGAGACAGGGTTTCACCGTGGTCTCGATCTCCTGACCTTGTGATCCGCCCGCCTCGGCCTCCCAAAGTGCTGGGATTATAGGCGTGAGCCACCGCGCCCGGCACAATCCAGTTTTAGAACATGTTCATCACCTCAGAAAAATACCTGTGCCAGTTTATGATCAACCCTTGCTACCAGCCCCAGCCCCAGGTCATAACTGATCTGTTTACTTCTCTATGGATTTGCCTGCACTCAATCAAATTCTACAAGTTATTTTAAAACTATCTTTTTAAAAAACTAGTATTTCATAGAATTGTAGATGGAAAAGTATGTCTCATAATCTCCCATCAGTTTTTGTGTGTTTTTAACAGATCTCTGTTCACAGATCCATCATTTCAGCATCATGTTTTATTTTTATTTTAATCTTTGTCAAAAGCAAATTTGAAAACTGATCTTATTGGTAAATGATACACTTAAATATGTTATTAGAATGTTAGTTATTCCTTAGAGTCGTATCTCTTATCACTGACTAATTTCCTTCTAAAATAAGGCATGACATTTCCACTAAGGCACCCAGGTGAGTTATGTGCCTGTCCTAATCAACAGCCACCTGTCATGATCTAAACAGGTTTCCAGGTTGTTTATATTCTCTGTTCCTCCCTCCCTAACCCAAGACTGAACCTCTTACTGTTCAGTGCCGATCACATGTACTCTGCACACACTACCACCTGCACTGAGTGGAATTCAGAGGCCTCAATTGAGCCTTGAATACACTGTAAGTGAATTCCTTAAGGCTTTGGCATGTGGAGGCCCACACCCATGGTTTCACACTGGGTTCCTTCCAAAGCAAGGTTTAAAAAAGAACAATGTGAAAGGTAAAACACACACACACATACACACACATAGAGAAGATTTAAAAAATAGCAGTGTTTTGTTTGGTCTTGATAAACAAATAATGTCTACCCAAGTACCTGAAACAATATAGAGACAGATTTTATCCCTGATTTTCTGAGGTGATGAGATCAAATTCTGAGCTATAGGTTTACTAAATAGGTCAACTTCAGATTAAGAGTTTTGTGTTTGGCTAGTCCACGTGACATGTATATGCTTTAGTGAGTTTCAATTGCGGATGATGCCTTTAATAGAGTGAAACCACTTAATTTTAGGGTTAAGAGTAAGACTTGAATCATACCATGCCAAAGCAAGATAACAATGTAAAAGGGTATTATTACAGTGCAGGTTATGTTTGTGGCTTGACAATGTACCCCACACCCCTATTATCTCTGTGTGTTCAACTCAAAGGATGCTAAGTAGGGAATGAACACATTTGTCTAGAAACCAAGGAGTCTCTAGGAAAATAAAATGCTCAAACCCCAACTCGAATGAGTTTCACCATTTTAAATGGTCTTGACTGAGATCAGTGGACAGGGAAGGGCCCCAAGGATATGCTTCCAAAGGAGGAACCAACCCATCATAAGAGATGGGGTCAATGAGTCAGTAGTCTTGTCTCACCATCATTACATAAATAATTCCCAGGAGAGTTCTGGACACAGAGTATAACTGAGATAAACTGGCCTAGGTTCTCCGGCACTATGGATATGCTTTGATGAGGAGCTATGCCTGTTAATATGACAAGCAATCTTATTGAGTTCCAGGATAAAATGATAGGAGCAATCATAGCCAAGTATAACCCTATGGGGAGATTTCTCTACCTCCCTCCCCTCCACACTGGTCCTGAGGAATTACTGCCAAACGATTGCAGTGACAGGATATCAGGAGGCTGTAAAGCCCTGTGAGTCTGGCTTCTTCAGTTTTCTCTCTGTGAGGCCCTTGGCAGCAAACTTGGCAATGTTTCCACTCTGGACTGTCTACCAGGACATTTTTTTAAAGAAGAGCTAAAAAAAAATTATAAAGGTTAAACATTATGACACAGGTTTTCTTTATGTTTAGGTTATAACTAGAAAGGAAATTCTACGCTTTGCAAAAGAGCAATTAACAATAGCATGAATTCTTATTCTATGCATCTTTGATGTAGCGGAGTGATCTGCAGGTGATAATGTAACTTGTATTGGAATTTTTACTGTATAGTAAAAAGTCTCCTATCCATGGAGTGGATAACTTGTGAAGAAGGAATAAAAGCTGTTCTACCGCCAACCCCAAGAAAGGGCAGTGGACCAAGTCTTGTGTTTCTAAAGCCCAAGCCCTTCTTAATGGTCCTTTAAGTTTCACTATGGGAAGAAAGAACAGAGGGTACCATTTCTATTTTAGAAGGATGAAGAAGGAAAGCAATCCAGACCTTGAGGGAATTCTAGAATTCAAAAAAAGAATAGTGATTGTCCTTTCTGAGAAAGGGAGATGCCTGGACGTGCTTTGGTTTGGTGAACGACAATAGAGGGGCATGGCTGTGCAGAGGGTTCTGAACTGTCAGAGAGCAAGTTGTATTATCCTTTTATGCCACTCTCCTTCAAAGTCCATGCTACTCAGCAGCAAACTGTATAAGTTGACGTGTTGTTAATCCCTGATGCCACAGGGCCAGAGGTACAATAGAAAATGTATGAATCCAGCAGAGCCCAGACAGTGAAAGCAGCAGTGAACAGGGATTCACCAGGACCCCGAGTCACTTGAGAGTGGAACCTGGCACACTATGTTGGGGTGCACAAGTCCCTAGGAGTCCAAATAACCCAGGAGAAGGGGTTGGGAAGTCAGGAGTGTGATCATGGAATTTCTTTAATTCTGCAAGTAAAGCTTAGAGTCATTTCCATTTTAATCTGAAAGTAAGAAATATGCCCTGCTGTTCATCACAGAGTGCAAAACACTTCCTACTTGTTATATAGTTGTTGCTGGGTTTTTTTTCCTTTTTTTTTTTTTGTTTTTTGGCTTCTAACATACTAAGCATTCATACTTATTATATAAACCATAATGTTCATAATTGGGGTTTCACAAATATATTGGCATTTTTTCATCAATTATTAATTCAGTCAGTATCTAATAAAGAGAAACAGACAAACTACTGGGGCCCACCTACCCTGGAGTAGGTACTTAACATAATGAAGTCAGTTAAATTCTGCATGTGAGACATTAACAGTGAGCTGTGGCAGCACAGCATAGTGAAGGCCTAACCCAGGCAGGAGCTTCCTAAAGAGGTGACATTTGACTTGAACCTTGCTGCATGGGAAAGAGTTTGCTCTTTCTTTCATATCCAGTCTTTCAGTGAAGACACCACCAGCCAATGCAAATCTCTACCAGAAGCATATCTGTGAATTCCCCTTCCCTTAATCAGACAGGCACCATCTCGATCTCATCTTTCCTAGCTCTTCAAAACACTTTTGACCCCATTTATTTCAAGTGCCACATTAAGGTAAGAGTTTCAGCTGGGACTGGAATTTCTTACTCAAGGCAGCAACCCATTCATTGCCTTTAGTTCTTCTATCTCTTCCCAATTTCATGTACCTCCCACAGAATTAACCAGCCAGATCTGCAGTGCTAGGCCTCTTGAGCAAAACAGAAGAATCAAACATTTGTAGGTAGAGAAAAGGATCTGATAGGAAATACTTGTGGGTCTATCACATTCCTGGAACCCATTCATTTTACCCTTTTTTTATTATGACTGCTAAACAGTCACAATTTTATTCAACCCATGTTTATTTAATATTCCTGGTAGATACTTTGGGCAGTGAAAGATGAGAAAGCTGGGAGCTATTAGAGTATAGTGGCTTAAAACATAGGCTCTGAAGCCAGGTTTAGGTTTAAATTCTAGATTATCCAACCCAGAGACTCTCACGTTTCCCGCCAACCTGCTTCCTCCAAACCAAAAAGAATGGGTCACTACACTACTCTTTAGGAGCTGCTACTTCTAATGAGAATGTAGCATACTTCTAACAGTGAAAAAAATAGATTAAGAACTGCTAAGATGATTCGCATAAAAGGCCCAATACATGCCTGGCACGTTGTAAGTATAAACAAATGACTCCTTTAGGTAAAGGAAATATAAATAGAAAATGTGGGTGTGTAGCTACTTTTTCCTATCTGGGATTTACTGGCTAGTATGAGTGTCATACACACGTTATACCAGTTACGCACATTTAAGACTCACGTCTTCTTCATCCTTATGCAAAAACACTTTACTACAATACCAGTTAATGATTTCTCATTTATAAAACTGTTCTGTCTTGTACATCTCAAAAAGTTAATTTTCCTCTAGTTTTTCATTCTAAATTCCCCCAAGCTATTCATTTTCAATATGAAGCTGCCGTAATTAAACTTTTTCTTGAAGAAGAAATAAACTTCTTTAGTCATGAGAACAGAGCTCCGTCCACATCAGAGGCAGTTATTGTGAATTCCTCCCTAAATTATTCAAACTGAGCATATGTCCAATTCAAACTGGTTTCACTCAAAAATGAAATCCTTACAGGACAGTAGAGAGTAAACATGAGAAGTATACCCCTGCTATTTTTTACCTCCCCTACAAATTGTTTCCATCCATGTCTGAAGTGCCAGTCTGTTTTCATGAATTTTAATTAAAACTGGCACCAGATTGCTGCTGGGGATAAGGGTTGGACTGGGAGGGAATGGAGGCATTTTGACATCTGCCGAACTCCGGAGAAGCTGTGAGGTTTGCACTTGAGATTGGCTTCCTGAATGCAGGAGGAAACTAGTGAGAGACCAGACTTTCTGGCCAGTCTAGTAGCAGACATCGACCTCTGAGGTTTTCTCAATGGACAAATACAAAAGGCATAACGTCTGCAGTATGCTAAAATTGACGGAGAAAAAGGAGAACTACTAGAATCAGATATGAACTTGATCTAATGAAGAAATTCTATGACGTAATGAAGAAGAATTGAAGAGAGCTTTGGCCAATGCCAGTGGTACTGTTAGACACTATGGTTGTTCCCAGACAGGAAAAATCTTGAAAGGATGTGACCTTTGAGACGTGAAATTATGTATCTCTTTTGGCCAGAAAAGACATAGAGGAGGTGTCTCATTTAGCACAACTTGTAGTATGAAAGCAGGCTCTTTGCATCTCGACAAATACCAAATACATTTACATTGTTGGGGCAGAATAGAATTTTTTCTTAAAAGAATTCACTTCTTGCTCTGACATAAAGTAAACAAAGTCAATATCATTAACATCAATCCTCCTTCGACACCAGGAAAACTGTGCCCTCTCCAAACATACCGAGCATCTGCAAAGTGCACCCATTATATGTGTAAGAATCAATAACAATCAGTGAGATCTGTAAGCATACAATGATTTCCCCCAGAATAAAAGCAAATAGACAGTAGCAAGAGTGTTAGTTAGCTAGATGGCTATGGAAGATACCGCACAAAGCAAATTTAGTCAATAATAGCTTTAGTATTTAAATAGCCAGAAATAAGGATAAACAATATGAATGTGGAAAATGTAAATATACAAGCAAGTTTGTGCCAGTATGCAATACGCACGGCTACAGAGGTGCATGTAGAGGAGTAATGGTGATTTGTGTCACTCTGCCCAGGACTTCAGCGGGTCAAGGGGAGTTCAGTCAAAGGAAAGGTCAGGCAGCAATAAATCCAAGATATCCCAGTAGGAAGGTTGAATCCATATATCATTGTCTAAATCAGTGGCTTCTAAATTTTTTGACCTATCCACCTATAAGTAAAACAAAATTTAAGCGTACACTTTCAATATACACACACATATATATACACACACGTACTATACATAGTATATACATGTGTGTCCTAGTATATGATAGTATATGCATGTACTATTAGACTGGCATATAATATAGATAAAAATATACAAATAGACAATTTTTAAGTTTTTATTTCAGGTTTGAGGATACATATAAAGGCTTGTTACATATATAAACACGTGCCATGGGGGTTTGTTGTACACATTATTTCATCGCCCAGATATTAAGTCCAGTACCCAGCAGTTGTCTTTTCTGCTCCTCTCCTTCCTCCCACCCTCCCTCTCAAGTAGACCCCAGTGTCTGTTGTTTCCTTCTTTGTGTTCATGAGTTTTTATCACTTAGCTCCCATTTATAAGTGAGAACATGCAGCGTTTGGTTTTCTGTTCCAAAATAGACATTTTTAAAGGAGGAAGTCAAGATCACCTAGTGGTTTGTTTTACTTCTATCTTATTAATTTACAAAGACATCTTTCTCTTTTCACTTTTAAAAATCATGAAGACTGCTAAAACGTGTAAACAGTATAATTTAATTACTTAATTATGTTTTAAAATCTTTGTGATTCACTCTGGCATTATGTTTATTATTTCTGGACTTAATGTTAATGATTGTCATAACAAAAAATTAATTCCTAATGATACAAGGATGTGATTTAAAAAAAAAAAAAGGACCTCATTATCTTGCCTACGAAATCATGGTACTTATTTTTTAATGTAATCCTCCAATTATGCAAAAGTTTTTGTTTAAAGTCGACACAGTATTCAAGTAGGGTGAGGTCTACAATGATAGAGGAAATAAATCCATATTTCATAATTCTCTTGATCATTTCAAATTTCATTAGAATGTATACATTCATCTTTTACCTCTTTGGCTGCTGAAGAACTAGTTCCATAGGATTAAGGGAACTTTCAACTCTGCCACTTTTTTTCATTATCAAGCAGTGCATTTACTATTATCTTCAATGTTAGACACTTTTGCAGGAATCTTTTATATCCATTTGTCTATTCTGTGAAGTCAGTAATGAAATCCCTAAATCCACTTAACTAGGTACATGCAAACTTCAGTATGTGCTAACACAACGAAATCAAGCAAGAGAGAACTCTATAGCCAATTCTTTGGGGTTGGGTTCACAGACTACTGCCAATCTGTGTATTAAATATTAGTAAAGCTTAATTTCTTCTCTCTACATATTAATGTAAAGCCATAAATTATAATACTTTTCTCCACACATCAATGAATGGTCTTCTTCACACCCTGGTGAGCATGTCCTCCACTTGAAATGAATGTCTCTCCATAAAAAGCCTGTCTTCTGTCTCCCTGCAGAGTAGGTGAATGCGTGTTTTACGGCCCATGGAGTAGTTCTGGGAGTGGGGTTACAGGTTAACAATTACTTAACATTTCCCATGACTTTGGATTCTGAATTAATTTCCTTTGTGGAGAGTCCAACTAAGAAATATCATCATTCATTCATTCCATAGATAATGTGCATGGCTGTGTTTCAATAAAACTTTATTTATGAAAATAGGTAGTCAGAAGGATTTGACTTGTGAGCCAGAGTTTGCCGATTCCTCATCTAGACAATTGGTTTACTTCCCCTATCTGATTTGACTATGGTGATATGGGCCTATGAAATTTTACTTATCTGACTTTTGAGTCATACTGTTTTCTTCTATTTGAATAAGTAAGAAAATTTGGAAAAGCTAGTCCGTTTATTGATGCATATTTTTATACTTTATTTTTTCAGACACTTGCTTTACTTTCTGTCCCCAGATGCATTGACCAAATGAGTCAATCCCTTATTTCTTTTTCTTTTTCTTTCTTTTTTTTTTTTTTTTTGAGACGGAGTGTCGCTCTGTCACCCAGGCTGGAGTGCAGTGGCACAATCTCGGCTCACTGTAAGCTACGCCTCACAGTTCACGCCATTCTCCTGCCTCAGCCTCCCAAGTAGCTGGGACTATAGGCGCCCACCACTACGCCCGGCTAATTTTTTGTATTCTTTAGTAGAGACGGGGTTTTACCGTGTTAGCCAGGATGGTCTCAATCTCCTGACCTTGTAATCCGCCCGCCTCGGCCTCCTAAAGTGCTGGGATTACAGGCGTGAGCCACCGCTCCAGGCCCTTTTTCTTTTTTGAGACAGTTTCACTCTTGTTGCCCAGGCTAGAGTGCAATGGCACGTTCTCGGCTCACCACAACCTCTGCCTCCCGAGTTCAAGCAATTCTCCTCCCTCAGTCTCCTGAGTAACTGGGATTACAGGCATGCACCACCATGACCGGTTAATTTTGTATTTTTAGTAGAAATGGGGTTTCTCCATGTTGATCAGGCTGGTCTCGAGCTCCTGACCTCAGGTGATCCACCTGCCTTGGCCTCCCAAAGTGCTGGGATTACAGGAATGAGCCTCTGCCCCCAGCCTAGTCCTTTATTCCTTACAAAATTAATTTGACATAGAGTCAAAGGAATGACTTAAAGACATAATTCGGCCTGTGAAAGAACAAAAGTCTCCTTGACCAATATCTTCTGGCTGGAAACTTCAAGATGAATCTTGTTTGTTTTTGTAGGTGATAACATATATGTCAAACACTACAGGGGCAGGAGAAGCAGAATAAGGCTTTCAGAAAGAGAGTTAACTTCACCTGTAATAGGTAAAAATCTACCTAGTAATGACTACAGTGTGCTACTGGCACACTGTATTGTTCCCTTGTCAGTGTGTTCTAAGATATAGTCTACCTCAATACTTATCCAGTGGTTCTCAAACTTGAGTGCTTACAGGCTTTACTTTGGAAGTAAGTTAAAATGTTGATTGTCTGTAGGTTTCCTGGGATTGGGATTCAGGGATCTGTCACCAAACACTTCCGGGGATTCTGATGGGGCCAGCCAAAAGACCACATACTTACTGAAAAGAACAAAGTAAATTTTCTGAGTTCAAAATCTCCGCTGTAAGGCAGGACTGAAGATTAATGAAAATATGTCTGAAGCTCCTAAATCAGAACTTGGCAGATAGTAACATGCTCATTAGATCTAAATGATTTTATAACTAATATTATTGTATAATTATTATGTTATATATAAAGAGAACTATATATTGCATCCTATGAAAACTGGAATCATTTAAATTGCAATTAGGTAAAAAGGAGAAGGGAGTTAGTTAATAAATCTTCAATACCAAAAATAAATGCACCATGAGAGGGTCAGAAACTGCAAGAGTTAAAATGAAAGGTCATAAACTGCTGAATCATTAGGTAATCATTAAACCAAACTAGAGACAAGTAATGAAGGAAAGGGGGAAAACTCCTTAATAGCTATTTGCCCACACGTCACAAAATTGAGGCAAAGATATGTTTATTATCTGGATCATCTGGGCCTTATTCACAGTTCTCTGATTCTCTTTGCCTGAGTAAACCTCTGAATCTGAGGCTATAAAATTGAGAAAGTAATGGGACTTAGGGAAAAGGGAGATTTTCGAACTGTGATTGAAATCAGAGAGCCATTTCAGTCTAACAAGATCATTGCTCTTCTCAATAAATCCCCAGAGATTGATGGTTTTGCCATTTGCTAAGCCCCTGGCAAGGAATGTCTTGAACTGTTTTCAGGCGATGCCTGAAATGCATTCACTTGTTCATTCCTTCATTCAATCAATATTTAATGACGTGCCAAGAACTGTTCTAAGCACTTGGGATGCATAAGTGAACAAAACAGATAAAGATCCCTGCCATCATAGAAATTACAAAGAAAGGCAGATAAGAAAAAAATAAACATAATTAATAAATAAGCTATATAATATAAAAAGAAAAGGAGCAGAGTACAGGAGAATGTGGGGGTGTAAGTTGTGGTCAAGGGAAAGTGAGATTTTAGCAAAGACCTGAAAGGGTGAGGGAACAGAAGCCAGACAAGCAGCTGTGGGCAACGGAGACTTCCGGCAAAAAGAACAACCAAGGTCACAGGACCAGAGAGTGCAGGACTTATATGTATTCTTATTCTTATTATTTTTACATAAAGAGAGCTATATACAGTCTCACTGTCATCCAGGCTGGAGTGCAGTGGTACAATCTAGGCTCACTGCACCTCTGCCTCCTGGGTTCAAGCGATTCTCCTGTCTCAGCCTCCCAAGCAGCTGGGATTACAGGTGTGTGCCACCATGCTCGGCTAATTTTTGTATTTTTAGTAGAGATGGGGTTTCACTGTGTTGGTCAGGCTGGTCTCGAACTGCTGACCTCAGGTGATTTGCCTGCCTCAGGCTCCCAGAGTGCTGAGATTACAGGCGTGAGCCAGGACTTATTTTTAAAGAATATTAAGAAGGCCAGGCACAGTGGCTCACACCTATAATCCCAGCACTTTGGGAGGCTGAGGTGGGCGAGGTCAAGAGTTAGAGACCAGCCTGGCCAACATGGTAAAACCCCATCTCTACTAAAAATACAAAAAATTAGCCGAGCATGGTGGCAGGCACCTGTAATCCCAGCTACATGGGAGGCTGAGGCAGGAGAATCACTTGAACCCAGGAGACGGAGGTTGCAGTGAGCCAAGAGGGTGCCACTGCACTCCAGCCTGGGCAGCAGAGCAAGACTCCGTCTCAAAAAAAAAAAAAAAAGTATTAAGGAGACTAGTGCGGCTGGAGGAGAGTGAATAATAAGAAATGACAGCAGAGAAGTAACTCAGAGCCCCAGATCATTGTAGAGCCTTGCAGGCCATTCACTGTAAGAACTTTGGTTTTTACTCTGAGCGAAATGAGAAGACTTTGTATGGTTTTGAGTACAGGAGTGACATGGCTACTTTAGTCTCCAATTAGCTCAATCTTGCTGCTGTGTGGAGAGTGGAGAGTAAGCTATAGAAGAACAAGTGTAGATCACGCCTGCAGTAATCAGGCTGCATAGCTTATTGAACTCAGCAACAGTGCTTTACACATAGGGGCACTTGGGAGCTCCACTCCGAATACTGATCTCTGCCTGTGCTTGATCGCTGACCCTTAACTGAAGGTTCTGCTTGCTGCTCAGTTTTGACCTCTGGCCACCGTGAAATCTAATTACGTGGTCTCAGCCGTCCTGTTGTTCTCTCAAGTTTGCATAAGCTACCCTCAAAAGGTGCACAAAGTTCACTCTTTTTTATCCAGCAAATTCCAGAGCCCATCACTGTATTAAAAATCAATTGGAAAGTAGAAGCACTTGAAACCTTCTTTAAGAGATAAGAATAAGTATCATATCATATTTTTAGTTTCTACAATATGCCAGATGCTGCACTTTATGTATATTAACAGTTAATCCTCTTAACTCCGAGAGTTAGTATTATTATGGTAATGTCTCAATGCTAGAAACCATATCTTGAAGATACAAAGTAATTTGTAAGAACAGAAGGCAAGATTCAGACCCAGAAAATGATACTACTACCCTATAATATACAATCAGCTTTGAAATATTTATACCTTAAATGCCTGGTTTTAAAAAAACTGTTTTGCACACTATTCATTAGTATATTATATCCTGTTAAAACTATATTAAGAGAACAAAGGAAATGTCAGCCTGGCCCTGATTTCAATATGACAAATTAAATTCCCTGTAATCAAATACAATCAGGATTGGCAGTTAGTTGGTTAATCCAAAAAAAGTTTACGTGAGAAAAGTAAGGAAATTTTACATGTATAGCTGAATAATATATTTTGGCATCAATTATTTCTATCTGCATTCGTTCATCAATCTTTTGTTGTAGAACACTTTCTTACAGTTTGATTGGAGTTCTATTGCTTTCTCGCATAAAAGCATCATCTTTGATCTCCAGTTTCAGTTTCTTTAAAGTGGAATAAGAAAATAAGGTCAACTGTGAAGAAATATAAAAATAGACTTCTCTAGATATTTATCAGTATTTTCTAGCTTTTTATGATGTCTTCTTCACACCTGATTATATTACATGCTTATAGACTCATCCAAAGCATTAGTTTCTCATAGAAACAGCTCTTTTTTTTTCTCACACTTATATTACTTTGGCTTTTACACTATTTAACAAATTATGTAATTTCAATAATAAATATAACTGAGATAAACAGATTTGGGAACAAACTCAGCTGACTCTTGGTAGACATAAAACTCAACCAATAGGGGAAGGAATGGATGAATGTACTAGAATAATCATCTGGCTGCTAGCTTTCTGCAAAAAGCATTGTCAAAGTTTTACAGAGAGAATGGAGAGCATGGGTTACCCGAGTGGATTGGTTAAATGGATGTTGATTAACTGAGCATCTATGGTATAGATTATTGGATGCCAAGTAATGAATCTTATTTGGAATTGCACGACACAGGAACTGGAAGGAACAATAACAAAAATAGCTAGTATAACCCAATCATTTAACAAATGAGAAAATGTAGACCCCAAGAGTTAGAATACCTTCCCAAGATTACTTCATTAGTAAGGAAAGGAACAGATTTCATGCTCTCTGTTCAATGTTCCTTCCTACACTGGCGAATTCCATTCTGCCACTACTGGATAAAGTGACTTGAAGTACCTAATTTTCTCTTTTCCCTTGACTGTTTTCAAGCGCAGTGCAAAGAAGAATTTCTCTCATCTGAGACTAACATTTTTATTACCTAAATAAAAAATTAGAAATGTTTTACTTTGAAGTTTTTATGCAAAAAAAAAAAAGACTAGTTTGTTTTTCATTTCAATGTTAGCTTTATATAAGTCTCTTCCAAAAAATGAAAACTCAGAACTAATTTTTTTCTATATACATGGCCCATTAAATTCATAGGGACTCACATTTGGGCATTGGTCAGAAACTAGAAAATAGCTTGAGAGAAAAAAAATGACTGAAATACTATAAAGACCGAAAAAATAAACAAGAAACCAAACTTGCAGCTGACTTTTCCGGATATTTTGCCAAGATGACTAAGGTCATTGGTAACCACTCTATTCTCATGTAACACCAACAAAAATATCCACCATAGAAATAGATCAGAAATTGTAATATTTACTTTGCAAAAAGTACAAGGCTTGTGTGCGTGTACTCATGTATATTTATAAAAATGGGTCAAAATATAATGCAATAAAAGTCTAAAAATGGAACTGGAGAATTAGAACCAGGTTCCATATTCTCCTATTGGTTTATTTTTCTTATCTATTTTCTTTCTACTGGAAACATATCTACTAAAAAATTAATTTGGCATCAGTAATGTGTACAAGTATTAACTCCACTTTCAACTTGGGCCTCAGCCTTCTGACAATAATGAAATACTTTTTTTTTTGACAGGGAGTCTAGCTCTGTCGCCAAACTGGAGTGCAGTAGTGTGATCACGGGTCACTGCAACCTCCACCTCCCAGGTTCAGGCGATTATCCTGTCTCAGCCTCCCAAGTGGCTGGGACTACAGGCATGTACCACCACACCCAGCAAATTTTTGTATTTTTAGTAGAGACAGGGTTTCACTATGTTGGCCAGGATGGTCTCGATCTATTGACCTCATAATTACCCACTTTGGCCTCCTAAAGTGCTGGGATTACAGGCGTGAGCCAACTCTCCTGGCCAATAATGAACTACTTTTAAGCCCTACATTTCAAAATTACTTCCACCAAAGAGGAGTGGTGGGTGCCTAACATCCCCTGAGGAGGAGCATCACTGCTCCCTTCTTGCTGGAAATCCTCACCCCACCCTAGAAGGATCAGACTGGTACTGCCTTGGGGGTCACTTGGGTAATTGATCTACATGAACTTGTAAATATTTACTCCAAAATTTCCATATATTCCATTGGTTTATTTTCAACCCTTTTTGATTTTGTTCCCTCACATATATTTTTCCTTCATTTTATCATTAAATATTGGGATCCCACAGAGTTCCAGACCTGACCCATTGTTCTTC
This sequence comes from Macaca fascicularis, assembly GCF_037993035.2. Taxonomy (NCBI): domain Eukaryota; kingdom Metazoa; phylum Chordata; class Mammalia; order Primates; family Cercopithecidae; genus Macaca; species Macaca fascicularis. Next base: position 103,144,842 of record NC_088389.1, on the reverse strand, counting down.
CTCATCACCTATTCTACATGACTTCATTCCCTCTCGGAATTTTTGCTATCACTTGCTAGGGGTTCCCAAATCTATGAATCCAGCACAGCCTCTCACCAGTAAATGAGAGTCATGTCAAATTCCCACAAAACAGCTCCAGATTTTTACCATTCACTTTGGATTTTTATCAAGTGTGTAATTACAGAGTCTTAAGACAATGCAGCCACGCGCGGTAGCTCACACTTGTAATCCCAGCACTTTGGGAGGCCAAGGCGTGTGGATCACCTGAGGTCAGGAGTTCGAGACCAGCCTGGCCAACATAGTGAAACCCCGTCTCTATTAAAAATAGAAAATTTAGCCAGGCGTGGTGGCAGTTGCCTGTAATCCCAGCTACTCAGGAGGCTGAGGCAGGAGAATCGTTTGAACCCAGGAGGCAGACGTCGCAGTGAGTCGAGATCGTGCCATTGCACTTCAGCCTGGGCTACAGAGCAAGACTCTGGCAAAAAGAAAAAGACAGTGCAGTCTTACTTAAATTAATAATTCACTGTTCTTCATAATAGCACACTAACAAATTAATTAATAGCTTTTCCTGGTCGCTACACAACCACCACCACCACCACTACCACCAGCCCTGGCTCTATTATACCTTGTTTTTTCTCCTAAGCCTCTTTGCAGATTTATAGTCACAATCTCACATGTTGAAATTCCTAATTTGGGAAATATTGTCAACATACAACTCCACAAAGGCACCACAGATTACATGTGCTTTAGGAATACAAAAACAAAAACCAAGAAAAAAAAAATCAAAACAAGAAAAACATGCAAGAACCAATACTGAGTATCCAAGTGCATAGTCTCATTTGACTTCACGTGTTTATTTGCATCTTTATTTCCCAGAACTAAGAAATGAGGAAGGGGAGTGGGGAGCAAAAACACTTCTCTGAGAAAAAGTTCCAGAAATAAAACTGTAGGTAGGAGATCGGGTAGGAAAAGAGGTGAAAAAAGTGCTGCATTTTCCACTTACACTAATTAAATCTAATCACAGCTGCCAACTAACTGTTGCATTGTGGGTATATAAAGTCAGCTTAAAGGCTCCATTCCTGATTAAATCAGTACAAGCAGTCCTAATGGCACTAATGATAAAGCAAGCCCCATTAGACTGTTAAAATATAACAGGGATCCACTTTCACAGGTCGTTGTATTTCTGTGTAGCAAGAGCCTGCCACTCTGCAAGTGCATCAGTAATCATTCTCTCTTTCTTGATCTTTTGCTACTTTCCCCAGGGCTTGCAGTAAACTTGAGGTAGAACAATGAAGTCTTTCATGTGGAAGAAAAGAAAAAGAAAAGAAAAAACCCTCTGAAGGCAATGGTCTCTCTTTCCTTTTCTACATCACTGTGAACATACTAAAAGAAACAAAAGGAAAGGATCAACCCCCTTTCCAGTGGTCACAAGGTATTTCAGAAATAAAGGAAGAATCCTTGAGAATGGCTTTGTGTCTGTCTGTTTTCCAATTGACTGCCACTGATGGTATGTGTTAAACCTTTTCAATGTCAGGAATCCAAGCCCAGAACAACCACCAAAGCACAGGCTCAGGTTGTCTTCTACAAAGCAACGAATGACATTTTGCTAGGATGACCAAGGCCCCTTGGCATTATAGAGATTTCTATAAGAAAAAATGCTGGCACCATGGGGCTGTTTGAATGTTAGGCAGACAAATATAGACCAACCTCCTAAACTTGATTTTATTGTTTACAAAATAATTTAATGAGATGAATAGTGAGATCTTGAAACTTCCATTTAACTTCAGAGTCAAGAAAGAAGCCAAGGAAAATAGAGAGTTTGGAAGATTAGAACCTACATTATGTCTAGATCTCAACTATTTCCTGTTCTTCAATAGAAAGCAAAAGAAAAGCCAGAATGTTTAGAAGTAGAACCAGTACTCCATAAGATCTAATCAGTGCATTGTTCGTAATCCACAAACTACTCAAGAGGCAAAGGACTCAGGAGTTGCGGCTTCTGCTTTTTTTTTTTTTTTTTTAATAGATTGTTAACAGTAGACCTTTTAGTCCAATATGTCCTGCCTTAATATAGTGTTAAAAATTATTTCAAAATAATGTTCCTTTATATTTGTATAATACTTTACAAACTAAAAGGAAGGTGCCTAACAGGATTTATTCTTCATAAACTCGCTTTATCCTGACTTCAACACAGGTAGGTATTATCTCCACTATTAGTGAGCCAGTGTGAGTGATAGCAACTCAGTTGTATAAATGAGTAGTCAGATCATTGGAGAAGCTAAGAGGATTAAACAAGAGTCTTATACTTTGGAAGTAATAGAGCCCAGAAATGAAACCTATTTGTTCATCTAGCTTTATGTTACCACATGAACAATTTATATTTAAATAACATAGAAAGCTACATTTTATAAGAGGCAGGTAGGCAGTTTTAATCCTGTTTAACTCATCATATACCAAAGCAAAAGCATTTGTCTAAGGACATTCAGCCTCATAATCAACATTAGCCAAACACATTTAGAATGGAGGACCAATGCTGCATGAATGTGTACTCACTGATGAAGTTAATTATTAATGTCTTCATCTGTTAAAACAGAACCATATTGGCACAGGCAGGGACCCCAGCTGAACCCCTCTCTTCTAATACTCCAAGTGGTAACAGCTAATATCAATTTTAATACTGCTGATTTACATGTCATAATAAATGCATCTGGCTGCGCATCCCTGGAGGCTTATTTAGAAGTGAAAACAAAGGTACTATTTATAAAGATTCTCTATGTTCTTAATTTAGTTGGAAAAGCAGAAAGTCACAAGAGAGACAGTTACATTTGGGTCATGGTACATAATATCTTTAGTATACTATGAGTGTTCAATCAATCTTAAGGCACAACATAATGAAGATTTTCTGATTTCTATATATTTTAACTAATATTTATTGAGTAGTTGGTATCCAGAATGCATTTTAAGACTATGAAAATGGGCTGGGCATGGTGACTTATGCCTGTAATCCCAGCACTTTGAGAGACTGAGGCAGATGGATCACCTGAGGTCAGGAGTTCGAGACCAGTCTAACCAATATGGTGAAACTCAGTCTCTACTAAAAATACAAAAACTAGTTGGGCATGGTGGCAGGCACCTGTAGTCCCAGCTGCTCAGGAGGCTGAGGCGGGAAAATTGCTTGAATCTGGGAGGCAGAGTTTGCAGTGAGCCGAGATCATGCCACTGCACTCCAACCTGGGTAGAGCAAGACTCCATCTAAAAAACAAAACAAAACAAAACAAAAAAACAAAAAGACTGTGAAAATGAATAATATGACTAGATCTAGCATACAAATATCTATGTCTATATACCAGCTACCTACGTACATATATATATATATATATACACACATATACCTTAATAAGACCCACCCAGCCTTAGCAAGACCCACCCATGCCTTCAGCGATTCCAATATAAAGATGTGTATGTGTGTGTGTATATGTGTGTGTGTGTGTGTGTGTATATATATATTTCTTCTTCCTCCCAAAGTCATTAAAATTATATCAAGGAGATAAAAATTTGTAAACTGGATTTGGAAAAAGATGGGCAGTAGGTTCGATGGAAGAATCTAACTTTGCTCCCACCAGAAACCTCTATAAAATCACTGTAAAGGGACAGATAAACAGACAGATATAGATATGCTTTTAAAGACATATACCCAAAAATAAATGAAGATAATATAACAGCACAAAATTTGGGAAGTCAGGAAAGCAGTCATATGATTGTTTACTAAAGAGCCTTGCAGACCCAAGAAGAAAATGAGGAAAGCTGAAAACTGACCTAACCTTCACTTCGAACTCACCAAAAGTCTCAGAAATCAGCAGTAACAGATACCTCTGGAATGGGAGATTAAGGGGGATGGGGAACCAAAATAAGAAAAATTGGCTGGAAGATTTAAGAAAAGCAATTGGAAGCTGGGGATGGTGGCTCACACCGTCAATTCCAGTGCTTTGGGAGGCTGAAGCAGGAGGGTTGCTTAAGCTCAGGATTTTGAGATCAGTCTGGGCAACATAGCGAGATCCCATCTCTATATAAAAATAAAGTAATAAATGAAATAAAACTAAAAAACAATCCCTCTCCCTGGATTCTATTCATGCCACTGAGTCAATTCCCTTTCAACACAATTGCATAAGACTAGAAAGTTTAAACAGAGACTCAACTGAGAGGGAACTCACGTCATAATTGAGGGTGTGAGTGCCAGTCCGAAAATGTGTGGGCTACCAGATTCCTAGCAGACATAAGATTAGAAGGTATCTCTAGAGAATCAGCAGAAGTGGAAAGACTTGATACAATATTAGGAGTTCCCCAATAGTAGCCCAGCCAAATTGTCCTACAAGGAAACTCAGCCTTAACAAGACCCACCCATACCCTTGAAAATTCCAATCAGAAATTGGATTTCCACACCCTGAATCACGGACAGTCAGACAAAGAGTACCAGAATCTGATGAAAATTTCTAACGTGGAACATATAGGCAAGAAAAAACTAAATAAAACACTTAGAGAAAAGTGACTAAACAGAGAGAAGGCTTCACAAAAATTCTCATTAACATCCCCAGAGAGAGGATTTTCATTTGTACAGATTGCTAACAACTAAGTAGCATTTATGAAAAAAGAATAAGATGGTATAAAATATAATACATTCAGAGAGCAAAATAATTGTAAGATTGAGGGATCCCAGGATGAATGTGGAATGTGACAAAACAATCTGTTATAAATGTGTGAAACAACCTCACTGAAAGAAGGGGTGGGATACTGACTGAAATTATATTGGAAATGTATGGAGTCTGCAAGACCTTTTTTTTTTTTTTTGAGATGGAGTCTCACTCTGTTGCCCAGGCTGTAGTGCAGTGGTGCGATCTCAGCTCACTGCAACCTCTGCCTCCTGGGTTCCAGCGATTCTCCTGCTTCAGCCTCCCAAGTAGCTGGGATTACAGGAACACACCATCACACTTGGCTAATTTTTGTATTTTTTAGTAGAGACGGGGTTTCACCATATTGGCCAGACGGATCTCCAACTCCTGACCTCGTGATCTGCCCACTTCAGCCTCCCACAGTGCTGGGATTACAGGGGAGAACCACCGCGCCCAGCCTGGAGTCTGTAAGACTAAAGGTAAAAGAAATTACACAAGCACTGAACTCTAGTTGATAAAGTTATTCTCATGAGGGCACCAGTTAACAATTTAGATGTCATGATACATGTATATTGGAAATGAACAATCAAATAAGTGGATGTGGGATGCTATGAGCCAGGATTCTCACTCTTGGAGTGTGAGTTTACATGTAAGAAAAAGAAGCACCTAGAATAATTTGTGTAATATATTAGAGCTGAAAACATCCATCTGAACTCATGTTTTGCTTAATATCAATACCAATGTTACATACACAAATATTAAGAGATATATGTATATATGAGTTGGTGTGTACACATCTATTGCTTGCTCTGCCAGCTGAGAGGTCCTAGATGCAACAATGTTCTGCTAGTGACAAACACATCTAGTGCTCAGATCTTGGTTTCTAATACAATTTCCTAGTAAAAGGAACTAGGTCTTCTTGGAGAAATGTCTGATTCTAGGATTGGGAAAGGAAACATACAAGGTAAGACTGAAGTATTTTATAGTGCCAGAAAGTAAAAAATAATGCTCCCAAATAAATAAATAAATAAATAAACCCATAATGTTGAAGGTATTCAAAAAGGTCAAAGGAGCCAACTTAAAAAAACCCTAATGGTCAAAGCTGGAATAATTCCAGCAACAAAATAAATAAAGTAGTATTAGATTATAACCCAGAGTATAAAATAAATATTTATGAATACCTGCTGTTATAAATAAATAATTGAATAAATAAATAAAGGAGAGAAAAGAGAAAAATCTCCCATGCAGGAGAATTTCAAATAATTTATGTGGATAAAGAGGTAGAGCATAACTCCCCACCTAAGTATGAGTGGGGAAGGGAAGTGCCACACACTTTTAAATGACCAGATATCACGAGAACTCACGGTCACCAAGTCACCACCAAACCATGAAGAATCTGCCCTCATGACCCAAACACCTCCCACCAGGCCCCATCTCCAGTATTGGGGGTTACCATTAAACATGAGATTTGGGTGGGGACAAATACCCAAACTATATCACATACTTTTAGGCAAATTTAGATAATGACACCAGAATAATTAAAATCCCAAGCTGTTAAGAATTAGACATAATTTTCTCCATGTAGGGAGGAATGAGGCAGCTGCTTATTTTTTCTTATTTGAAATCTTTAACTAACAAGGGTGTGTATTACTTTTAAAAAGATAAAAGTGGCCAGGTGCAGTGGCTCACACCTGTAATCCCGGCACTTTGGGAGGCCAAGGCAGGTGGATCACCTGATGTTGGGAGTTCAAGGTCAGCCTGACCAACAAAGATAAACCCCGTTTCTACTAACAATACAAAATAAGCCAAGTGTGGTGGCGGCTGCCTGTAATCCCAGCTACTCGGAAGGCTGAGGCAGGAGAATTGCTTGAATCTGGGAGGCAGATGTTGCAGTGAGTCGAGATTGTGCCACTGCACTCCAGTCTGGATGACAGAGTGAGACTCCATCTAAAAAGAAATAAATAAAAGGATAAAAGTTGGCTGGGTGCAGTGGCTTAAGCCTGTAATTCCAGCACTTTGGGAGACCAAGGCCGGTGGATTCCCTGAGGTCAGGAGTTCGAGACCAGCCTGGCCAACATGGTAAAAGCCCATCTCTACTAAAAATACAAAAATGAGCCAGGCGTGGTGGCAGGCACCGGTAATCCCAACTACTCAGAAGGCTGAGGCAGGAGAATTGCTTCAACCCGGCAGGCAGAGGTTGCAGTGAGCCGAGATCATGCCATTGCACTCCAGCCTGGGTGACAGAGTGAGACTCTGCCTCAAAAAAAAAAAAAAAAAAAAAGAGAAAAGTTATCTTTTAATGACTAAGATGCCATTTCTGTCCTGAGGAATCTTGCACTCTGTACAGAAAACTGATTATATAAGGGGGATGAAAGGAGAGAAAGAAGTAGGGAGGTGACAAAATCTTTATTGAATGTCTACTTGGTGTTATGCATTTTGCTGGATAAATTACATATATTATCTCATTTAATCCTTCTACTGTTCCAGTGACTTCCCCCATTTTACTCTGAACAATGAATGCTTGAAAAGGTTATCTAATTTATTTAAGATCACAAAATTTCTCCATACCAGAGGAAGGAATCAAACCCAGGTCTATCAAAGTCTTAATTTATGTACTTCCTCATATAGAAGGCAGTCATCTAAGTACTAAAGATATTTAGTACTAAAGTACTAAGTACTGAAGATATTTGGATATCAGTAAGATTTTTAAGATAGACACTGCTCTCTTGCTAGACAAAGTTGTAGTAAAGGACAGGGTTACCTTACAGATCTAGGACACAGCAGGATAAGTCAAGCTTCAACCCCTTGGTGAGACCTTCTCTAGAGAAGCAGACCGCTGAGGGACAGTTTTTGATGTCTATGTCCTATCTAACACATTCAAAACTCTTAACAACTGGAGAGATGAATGATTCATCTAAACCCATCCCAGGAGTCCTGAAATCTTCCCCTTTGTTGCAGTGAGACACATTAACTGGAGGAGAGATGGCCTCCTGCGAATCTCCATTACAGTCAACCCTCCCATCTTCTTGTTCCACTTCCCTGTCACTCACTTATGAGATTTGGAGATAAGCTAATTTGGTCACACTATTCCTCAGCTGGTCCCTTTTGGAGAAATCTTTTTAGGTATTTTGGTCACCTTATTAGGTATTTTGGTCACCTTATTAGGTATTTGGTCAACTTATTCCCTTCCTTGGAATAATTTTTGTTAAACTCTCACCACCCTCTTAACTTTTAATTCCTCTTCCTCTTTTCCTCCTCCTCCTCCCTTTCTTTCCTCTTCCTATTTCTCTTTCTCTTCCTTTTCTCTCTTTCTCTCAGTTGATAACTGTGCCTACCACATCTCCAGGAAACATAGAACATCAATTTTATACCCTAAAATCCAATCAACCTCCATACACATCCATTCTTCAGAAGAAGAGGAGCCCTTCTTCTAGGCAAAGCTAATTCTGCTGCTTTTGTCCTTATCCTGTTTACTCCTGCTTATCCTGGAGTCTGTGCCATCTTTTATTATCTCTCCTCTGCCTTTTCACTCCTCCTTCTCCGTGAGCATCTTTCCCTTACTATAAAACGTAACTAACCTGCTCCCACTGGTGAATATCTTTTCTTTCTTCTCAATTCCACTTTCTTTCCCAGGTGTTTGTGGAGCATGTGCTATGTACCAGACACTGTGCTGGGTGATGAGAATACTTTGGGAAATGAAACATCCAAACCTTGCCTTCAGGGAGCTTACAGTCTAGTGAGAGAGCAGATGATAAGTAGGCATATAAATATAAATGTATACATTTCCACAAATAGGGCACAGTGTTAGAGAGTAAAGGGGGAGTCCTCTAAGTTAGGGTAGCCAGAAAAAAGCTCTTATCATTCCATCACCTCCATTACTGGAGTTCAGACTGTTATCTCTCACGGGGGTTCTAACGAACTCTTAACTGGATTCTCTGCTTACAAATTCCCTTTTCTGGTCCTTTTCACATATTACTACCATAATTCGGTGTCTAAAGCAGATCCAAACTTGTCATTCCTCCATTTATGCCTTCAGTAGTTTCTCAATACCTGCAAGCCCAGATACTTGAGCCCAACATTGTAAAGCACCTAGATGAGTAAAGAGACTAGAGATTGCTCTATAAACAGAGACCAGTGCTGTGAGCAATGTTTGGTGCTGATGTTAATCTCCAGAACTCCCTTGGGCTTGTTATTTTTGACAGCCATTCTCTATTTTTATTTGTCTACTTTAACAAAACCAAACCAAATGAAGAATGAAGAGCATCTAGTGGAAGACCTAGAGCAATCACATTCTCTCCTACAACTACTAAGTAGTTCTAAGAAACAGGTTAGGCTGTGGAACCTGCAAAGTGGAGAAGAAAGTGACTGAAACTCTGGTGAGAGAAAGGGCCACACAGTTGACTGCTGCAGGAGACCAAATTTGACATTCTTCTTTAAAATGCTATTAGTAAAACTGGTCAACTAAAACAAAAAGAAACTAAATTTAGTGAATTTCTCATTTGGTGAAATGGGCTTTTGTGAATTGACCATTGAGTGAGTTTTTTCAAGAGTCTAGGGGAATTTGACATTCTGACTATTCGACAGATTCCACCAGGGGGAAGTGAATTATATGAGTCAAGGTTAATGGTATGGGCAGAGGAGCTCCTGCTCCACTTCCTTTTTAGTAGCTGAGAGCATATTGTGTCTCTTGTTGCCTCTGTGTCAGCCTGTGGTTAGCAAAGCGTGGGTCTAAACTTCATGCTCCCAATCTGCCCCAAAAGAGAACGTGGAACTTAATTGAGGGCCTGATTAGGAGCTTGATAGAAGATGTCTTGACAAAGAAGATGAGATGACCTGTTAGTGGTGAGCCAGAGATGGGCCGCTGGGTCAGAGCCCTGCCTATTAAATTATAAGAAAATTTGCAAGCCAGTTGTTAAACACAGCAGTAATTAAAAACAAAGATATTTCAACTTACATCTAAATTAATTCTATTAAAAATAAAGACAATATTCAAAATTGTCGCTCCATAGTTATTAGACTACATTTTACATATTATCTATGTTCTTGAGCTTATATGCATCTATTCTATCTGTAAGACAGATCTTTTTCCAACTTCACATTTGGTGACACCACACTGGTACCTTGAAATGCCAAGGCGGGAATGTTTACACCACAGAAGTTTGCAAATACCACAAATCAGGGCTCAACTGACTCAGAACCAACTGCTAATCATACTGGGGTCTACACTGCAGGGCAGACTTCCTGTTCAAAGAGCCAGGAGAGGCTAGCATGGTGACTCATGCCTGTAATCTCAGCACTTTGAGAGGCCAAGTGGGGTGGATCACTTGAGGTCAGGAGTTCGAGACCAGCCTAGTCAACATGGTGAAACCCCATCTCTATTAAAAATACAAAAAAAAAAATTAGCCTAGCATGGTGGCACATGCCTGTAATCCCAGGTACTCAGGAGGCTGAGGCACGAAAATCACTTGAACCCAGAAGGCGGAGGTCAAAGTAAATGGCACCACTGCGCTCCAGCCTGGGTGATGAAGTGAGACTCTGTCTCAGAAAAAAAAAAAAAAAGAGCAAGGAAAGTCACATTGGACCTCTGCAGCACTAACAAGGTAAGGTCATGTCAGCAAGGATAAGAATGGTCCATGCATTACACCAGTTACAGGCTTCAGTTCAGATACCAGCAGAACACCCCAAAATTGCACCAGTCCCTCCCAGTGGTCGTGAGTCCAGGGAGCAGCCCAGACTAGCTATGACACAGCAGAAACCAACAATGTCAAAAGGATGCCAAGAGCTCCCGATCTCCTCTGTCCTGCTGAAGTCGCTTAAGCCTCACATTCAGATGTCATCTTGAAGAGAAACAGAGTGAGCAAAAACCTGAAAGACTGAGCACTTTCTCTAAAAGAGATAAAAAATTTACCTAAAGACACGATTCTCTTTATAAAATTGAATAAAATTCTGGTGAGACTGAAACTGTACTTGTCACCCTTGGGGAGGGAGTGGTTGAGTGAGGACGATCTTTGCTGAACACAGACCAAGTATAAAAAAAAAAGGAGCCACACTTTGTTGTCGTTGCATATTTGAGAACAGTGTAACTAACTTTACATTTCTGCTACAGTGGGGATTTTGAGCTTTTTTTTCTTTCTGACTCTAGACAAACAGATATTGAACTTTTATTAAGGGATAAGTACTATTAGTATCTTCCATGTGCAGATAAAGAAATCAAGCCTCAGAAAGTCTCTGTGACTTATATAAGATGACCCAACCAGGAAGAGGATGAGTTGGGTCTCGAAAGGAATGTTGGTATGACTGCAAGGGTTCTGCCCTGGTTTTACTGCTTGTTGTCGACTCTTTTTCAGGCCTTTTGTAGATCCTTTTGGCTGTATAGGTACTTCTCCAAGAACTGAGACAAACCAGGAGAGAGCATCCCCTCAGGGAAGCATCTGGAACAGATAACCTGGGGACAAGTCAAGTCAGGAAGGCTATTACTTTAGACACTGACCATGAATACTTTAGGATCTAGGACAAGAAACGAAATGTCACTAGAAAGGAAGTTGAACTCAGAAGCTAAGTGCACAAATCATGAAGAAGGTAAATGGGCCACAGGGCTGGCAGCTAATAGAGTTAAGAGACCGGGGCAATGATTGAGATGTGGAGCAGAGAGGTTGGAATGTGAAGAACTAAATCCAGGAATCCTGAGCAAACGTTCCTTTCACACGGGGCCCAGCTCATCTTGCCAGAGCAGCAGTAGCCTCATAAAGGAGCCAAACCAGGCATGAAAACAACCTCTTTCCAAAGTGCGATTATTACTCACTCACTCCCTCCCACTGCCCTGCATGCCCCAAGACTGCTATCTCCATCTGACTCTTAGTTGTCTTGAAAAATAAGTATTTTTATTAGTTTATCGAAGTAATTTATGCAGGTAATTTTAGAAATTCAAATATAGAAAGACTTAAAAGAAAAGCAGAAGTCACCTGTCCCAACCTACTCCCTTTCCAATCCAACTCTTCACGCTTTGCATTCAACTTCTGTAAATTTCCAAATGCCCCATGCACTCCCATGGCTCACACAGAACTGCACACGCCAGAACCTGTCCCAGTATTTCTTTTCTGGTTTTATTATCCCAAAGAGACGGAGAGGAGCCCAGCACAAAAGTCCCAAAATATAGAGCCTTGGTGAATACAAATAGATTGAGAGCCAGAGTAAGCACGGGAGGGAAGCGAAGGTGTCCACCCAGGCTCCTTTTGTTTCACTGATTTCCATGGGTGGATGGATGGTTTCTCGCCATTGTCTGGGGTATACTGTATACTCTGCCAGCGCAAGGGAATGAGTCAGCTTCTTGCTTCTCCTTTACTTCCCATCTGCTGATAATGCAGCTCTCTACAACCTGTTGATCTCCATTAATAGTAAGAAGGCCATCAAACACAATTTGAGTTCAAAAACACATTTTTCCGTTTTGGTAGCAGAACTTTCTTCTGAGGTCTAGTGTTGCAGTGGCTCAAGTTTTCCTTTGTCTGCCATCCTAAAGGACATCATTCTTGTATTCATTCATTCAACAAACATTTGCTAAGCATCCACTCTGGGTCAGGCATGTGATCAGCACACTGGACACAGTTTAAGTCCACAGTCTGTGCCCTTGTGCCAGAATGGCCTAGGAAGAAAGTCAGATGAAAAGGCCACCACAAGTCGGTTTGATGAAAGCTCTCACAGATAAGTTTCTATGGAAGCATTAGGATGGGCACTGCACTCCTGATTGAGTAGTCAGGGACAGCCTTCTGGAATGGGGATATTGAGGTGAGTTTTGAAGGCCAGCTATGAGCTAGGGTCTCTGCAGAGTATCTAGGGGCACTGAGTATGGCCAGAACAATCTTTCTCTGATCACAGCCCCCAAACTGCTGAGATATTCACAACACCTGGCCAACAACTGTCAATTTTCTGGGTTAACATCCTAAATCTTGACTTTTTAGACAACGGCACCTGAATCCCAGCAGATACTGGCTGTTATTAGCCATTTCCCCAATTTGAGAACTCTATCCTTGGGCCCAGGTCTCTGCAGAGCTAAACAAAGCACCTTGTTCCAGCAGCCAGACCTCCCCTGCTCTTTGGGTCTGCCTGGACTTCTGGTCCAGCTTTGCTGCTTCCCGAGACCCAGCTCCAATATTTGTCACCCAGACACTTTCTTCCTCTCAGAAGGGTCTGACCTCTCCAAGACCCTGAAAGAGGAAGTAAATGCTTCTCACAGCTATGTCCCCACTGTTTCAAGAAATTATACGAAGGATAGAGGAAGACACATGGAAGTCTCCAGAACCTTAGCCAGTCCAGAAATTTCACTTCGGTGTTTCATACCTTTATCTAGACACTTTGGTAGCTATTAAACTGAGATTTGTCCTAGGAAAGTAATATTTGGAGCAAATAAATTGCAAAAAAAAATTAAAATAAAAAAGGTTTTATTTTCGTGGAAAGAAAGTAATAACAATAACACTGAGGAATAGAAAAGTGGAACCGGGCCGGGTGTGGTGGCTCACACCTGTAATACCAGCACTTTGGGAGGCCGAGGCCGGTGAATCATGAGGTCAAGAGATTGAGACCATTCTGGCCTACATGGTGAACCCCTATCTCTACTAAAAATACAAAAATTAGCCAGGCATGGTGATGGGTACCTGTAGTACCAGCTACTCGGGAGGCTGAAGCAGGAGAATCGCTTGAACCTGGGAGGTGGAGATTGCAGTGAACCGAGATCGTGCCATTGCATTCCAGCCTGTATGATAGAGCAAGACGCTGTCAGCAGGAGAAGGAGAAGGAGAAGGAGAAGGAGAAGAAGAAGAAGAAGAAGAAGAAGAAGAAGAAGAAGAAGAAGAAGAAGAAGAAGAAGAAGAAGAAGAAGAAGAAGAAGAAGAAGAAGAAGAAGAAGAAGAAGAAGAAGAAGAAGAAGAAGAAGAAGAAGAAGAAGAAGAAGAGAAGAAAAAGAAAGAAAGAAAAAGAAAGAAAGAAAGAAAGAAAAAGAAAGAAAGAAAGAAAGAAAGAAAGAAAGAAAGAAAGAAAGAAAGAAAGAAAGAAAGAAAGAAAGAAAGAAAAAGAAAAGAAAAATGAAACCATTGAAGAGAGGAGACAATTCAGGTCTAAAGGACTGAGAGGTTGAAATTTCACAAGTTTGCTTAGGATTAGACCTGTTTGAAAGACGTGGAGAGAGAGAAACAAGGTAGGAAAAGAAGCAGGGGAAGAGGGAATAATAAGGGCACTATTAGAAGGAATGACTGAGCTGGGGCAGAGGCATAAGCAAGTAGGAGGGAATAAAATGCTAAAACTAGAATCATGTAGACAGACAATTTTATAGGAAACGTATGTTAAAATAAGTACTGAAAACAGGCAAAGAAGACAAGATAGCAAAGCTTGAGTGATACCATACTTGGTTCTTAGAGAATCATTTTGTCTTCACCTGACTGCAGAAAAGTCCAGCCAAAGACTCATCAAATATGCTGTTTCCTGTTGTCATCTATGTGCGACTTCTTCTAGCTCATTACATCCCCAACATGGCTTCCCCTGTAGGGAACACACTTGTACCTGGGGCAAGAGTCGCTCCTCTTAACTTGCGACGTGCAGGGTGGGTTGAGTTCTGCTAAATTTCAAAGCTAAAATTAAATTTCTTCTGCTCACTTTTGTAAATTCCTTCTGAGTTACTTCTCTACCCCTCCCTGGCTCATTTTCTGAGACTAAACAGTCAAATGAACAAAGAGTCCAATTATTTTCCATGAGTAGGAGAAAGGAATTATAGCAACTCCAAGAAATCATTAGTCAAAATTAATGCATAGCATGAAAAATATTACACACATGCACAGGTACACACACTTACATTCACACATGCCACCTCCAAGAGCCTCTGTCTTCACTAACAATCTACTAAAAAGGCCAATCAAATTTTAGCCTAGATGAGGACATATACTTTCAATTTGTCTATTTGGTACACATGGATGGCTTTTTTCTGCATATTTTTTCAATAGAGTGCCCAACAGGGAATTGTAGCTTAGTATTTTAGAGATCAACCCACTGGGTTGGGGTGGGAAAATGGTCTGTTCAAATTATTCACCCACTATTGAGAAGTAGATCTTTCCAATGAAGAAAAAAATGTCAAAGAGGGAATTTTCTACCCATGTGTCTCTCTTGATAAAACTAGAGAAGAAAGGATTACTGCGCACTAGGCGTTTAGAGTAAAGCTGGTGGGAACACACAAAAGGAATTTCGTGAAGCACTACTGGGGACTGCTTACAGACCTCAATCGTAAGTAGTACATTTAGAAAACCATGTTACCCTAAAAACATTATTTATTTTTCTCTATGAGCTTTGGAAAGTATTGATTTGGAAATACGGATTTCTTTGCCCACTGAGTCTTTTGGAAACATATTCTGGTTATTTTTATGAGCCCAGCCTGTCTTCCTGGCTTTATATGGAAATTAATTTCTTTTGGCAACATATCCACTTCTTGATCTAAGGCATATATGAGGTTTAACTACATCTCTTCAGAGCTTTGCAAATACTCATACTGAGTCTTTCTGGAAAAGGAAGAATTTTAACCCCATCAAAGGGAGTCTGGTCAAGAAGGATTGTGGGTCACTCTAGCAAAAAATAGGATTCGTTGGTACAAGAGGGAGCTAGTTAAGCAAGAGCATGTTAGGGTAAGCATTAAGGAAGAACTTTTTTTTGACAAATGCAATGTCTAACAAATTCTAAAACTGGCTATCAAGGAATATCTGTAATAGCAAACACTTCAAAGAATTACCCATGTTACACCACCATTTCTTTTAAATTGTTTAAGCAGTAAGAGGTTTATAATGCTGAAAACTCTTAACTACACTAGGGGGGAAAAGCTACACTCACAAATCACTTCTATCATGCAGGTTTATTACAAAGTTACATAAGAATGTCGGCTCAGGAGATCTCGCCTTTGCACTCCAGCATGGGCGACAGAGTGAGACTCCCTCTCAAAAAAAAAAAAAAAAATTATCTGCTAGGCGCAGTGGCTCACGCCTCTAATCCCAGCACTTTGGGAGGTCAAGATGGGTGAATTGCCTGACCTCAAGAGTTCGAGTCCAGCCTGGCCAACCTAGTAAAACCCCATCTCTACTAAAAATACAAAAACTTAGACAGACATGGTGGCACATGTAGTACCAGCTACTCAAGAGGCTGAGGAATGAAAATCACTTGAACTCGGGAAGCGGAGGTTGCAGTGAGCTGAGGTCATGCCACTGCACTCCAGCCTGGGTGACAGAGTGAGACTCTATCTCCAAAAAAATAAAAATAAATTAAAAAGTAAAATGTTGCGGGGGCAGAGCTCGGCAGAGACCGGGAAGGGTTCGCTGTGACTCCCGCTCCTCGAGTTGGGGGCTCCGTTGGACGCTGCTAGGCAGACAGCGAGTAACGAGGGCGGGTGACCGCGGTGTCCCTGGGCCTAACCATGTCTCTAACCATGCTCAACTGCGGTTAGAGACGACATGAGTGCCGCGGGGCTGCTGGCCCCGGCCTCGGCCCAGGCTGAAGCGCCGCCAGCCCCCAAGTACTACCCAGAGGAGGACGAAGAGCTGGAGAGCGCCGAGGACGAGCTTAGCTGTCCGGGCCGCGAGTCGGACGAAGACACTGAGGATAGTGAAACTGACCTGGCAAAGCATAATGAAGAAGACTATGTAGAAATGAAGGAACAGATGTATCAGGACAAACTGGCTTCTCTCAAGAGGCAGTTGCAACAACCACAAGAAGGTACATTACAGGAATATCAGAAAAGAATGAAAAAACTAGATCAGCGGTACAAAGAGAGGATACGGAATGCAGAACTCTTCCTCCAGCTGGAAACTGAACAAGTGGAACGAAATTACGTTAAAGAAAAGAAGGCAGCAGTGAAAGAATTTAAAGACAAGAAGGTTGAGCTGAAAGAGAACCTGATTGCTGAGCTAGAAGAAAAGAAGAAAATGATCGAAAACGAAAAGCTGACAATGAACTGAATGGAGATTCTATGGAGGTGAAACCTATCATGACCAGAAAGTTGCAGAGGCGAACAAATGATTCCGTCCCCATCCCAAACAAGAGGAGGAAACCTGCTCCAGCCCAGCTAAACTATTTGTTAACGGATGAACAGATCATGGAGGATCTGAGAACATTAAATAAGCTTAAGTCACCCAAGAGACCAGCATCTCCATCCTCTCCTGAGCACCTGCCTGTGACACCCGTGGAATCTTCCAGCCCAGAGGTTTGAAGCTCTGATAGAAGATGGCAAACTGTGCTATGACAAAAGATGGTACCACAAAAGCCAGGCCATCCATCTGGAATCAAAGGACAACCAGAAACTGAGCTGCATGATCAGTTCTGTAGGAGCCAGTGAGATCTGGGTGAGGAAAACAAGTGACAGCATCAAAATGAGGATCTACCTGGGCCAGCTTCAGCCCAGGCTCTTCGTGATCTGCCAATGCTCAGCTGCTTGACTTTCTGCAGTGCTCTTCTCTTGATCCTTTTTCTGGAGTGGGTTTTATTTTTGTTTTGTTTTGTTTTCTTCTTAATAGAAAAAATGTTAACTTACTGGGAATAGCTACTCAGCCTTGGAAATGGAGAGCACTGTCATGGATTCCTTAAGGCACTTTTGTGGCCGGCCACTTGGAACTCTGTCAGTCTTTTCTGCCTCAACTTCTTCCAGACATCAGTTACCATGTGACTGTTTTACTTTCAGGAGTATTGGGGGTTTGATTTACTTTCCTTTTATCACTTTATTTTTTGCTTATACTTGTTTTTGAAAACCTCCTCTGAGTTTGAAGGGACAGCTGTTTTTATTAATCTTTAGGTCTCTCTACCATGGAGAAGAACAGGAAGGGATACACTCTCCAGTGCATTTTCATGTTTTGAATCTGATTAGTGGATCAGGTAGCTACTTTGCCTGTTGAGCCCAATTCACTATTTCCCCAGAAGCTTGGGGCAGAGGTCCCAGCAGGAGATGAATTCTCCTGGCTCTCAGCCTTCTGGGAGAAATAAATGCTTTGTGTAACATCTGGCGCCCGCCATCCATTCCACTGGCTGAGTGATGGAAAACCTTGCCTGGGAGACTCTGTACACTGAAGCAAATGGGTTTGGGGAGGGGACATTTCATATTTATAATGTGTTGAAGGTACTATATTTTAAATATTATTTCATGCAGGTAATTTATTCAAACATTTGTTCTAGCTTAAAAAAAAAAAAAGTAAAATGTTAGTTTTAGGCCAGGTGCTGTGGCTTACGCCTACAATCCCAGCACTTTGGGAGACCCGGGCAGGCTGATCTCCAGAGGTCAAGAGTTCGAGACCAGTCTGGCCAACATGGCAAAATCCTGTCTCTACTAAAAATACAAAAACTAGCCAGTGGTGTCTCACACCTGTAATTCCAGCTACTTGGGAGGCTGAGGCATGAGAATCGCTTAAACCCGGAGGCAGAGGTTGCAGTGAGCTAAGATTGTGCCATTGCATTCCAGCCTGGGCAACAGAGCAAGACTCCATTTCAAAAAAAAAAAAAGAAAGAAAAAAGAATGTGAGCTCAAATAAGAAATTCCTCATCAGCCACACTCCTCCTCAGGGTCTTAGGTGTTCCAGTGTTCGGCTGCAGGCTTCTAGGAGCTTCAGAGGAATAACTCAACACTCAAGACTGCAACTCAAGCTTGAATGACCCATATTCTTCTGTTTGACTAACATCTTTAACTTCCGGAAGAAAGAACTTGGGTGAATTTTCTATCATTCAGTATACTGTAACCTTGATATGTAGAAAACAAAGAAAAGCAAAAGCAAAGAATCTTGCAGTAACAAACCACCTTTCTCCATAAACAGACTCCTCAGTTAAATCGACTGTAGCTAGGACAGCAGGGTTTGTTTGATTCAGAAACAATACCATGTGAATTACTGGATTCTGCAGGAAAGAACTGGTTGGGGTCACTTTTCTTAAAAGACTTCTTTGCCACAAAAATATCCAGGATATAAATAAGATTGAAAAAGAAAAAGTAAAAGGAAAGATATATGCAATACATGTTGCAGAGTATTAATATCTCCAATATTAAAAATATCTAATAAATAAGAAAAAACGAAGAAATGATATTTGTCTTTTTGAGGGTGGGCTACCCAGCATATGAATGGTCATCTAATGCAGGCAAGTATTAGTAGAAACTAAGCCCCCATTTTCTACTACAGAAGCCAAAGGGGCCAGAGAATCCTGCACTTATCCATTGACTATCCTGTCAGACATCTGACATGGACTCAGTCAGTCACGTGCCTCCACCTGGGACTCTGAGTCTTAAGGAATGATGAAAAGACAGCGGAGCAAGTGAGAATTTATTTACAGTAGTGTTGAGCGTTCCAAGACAGCAGTGGTTGGTTGTAGACAGGATACCAACGACAACATAGTAACTGTCCTGTCTTGTGATATTACATGTACTGCATTTCCCACTGCCTAGCACTCTTTTACCAAGCCTGGTTCTCCAACTTTCTCATTGATTCTCTAAGCTCTCCCATATCCTTCCAGCAAAATCTGTTTCTGCCTAGGTTAACTGTAGTTGGCTTTGTTGCTTGTAACTAAGAGCCCTGACAGAGAAAATGACTGACAGTTCTCAAATGAAGCAACATTTGTGGATAACAAAAGCAGAGAAAGATGTCAAATCCCATAAATAATCGAGAAATAGTAAGTAGAGAATAGGGTATGCCTCATCTCTATGTTAGCGAAGATTAAAAGAATTGTTAGAATCCAGTGTTGGCAAGAGTATATGTAGGGAAACATGCACTCTTAATGAACTGGTTTGTTGTTGTTGTTGTTGTTGTTGTTGTTGTTTTGTTTTGTTTTTTGAGATGGGGTTTCGCTCTTTTTGCACAGGCTAGAGTGCAATGGTGCGATCTCGGCTCACTGCAACCTCCGCCTCCCGGATTCAAGTGATTCTCCTGCCTTAGCCTCCAGAGTAGCTGGGACTATAGGCACCCACCACCATGCCTGGCTAATGTTTTTTGTATTTATAGTAGAGACGGGGTTTCACCATGTTGGCCAGGCTGGTCTCGAACTCCTGACCTCAGGTCATCCACTTGCCTCAGCCTCCCAAAGTGTTAATAAACTGTTAACAGGAATGTAAGTTGATGCAACTTTTCCGGGGGGAGATTGGAAATGTATGCCAATATTTTAAATGTGTACACCCTTTGATCAGCAATTTCTCAACTAGCATTTATCTTAGAGAGATAATTAGTCAAGGTAGAGCAGCAGTCTGGATATGACAGCAATGTTTATAATTTAAAAATGGAAACAATTTAAACAGACATCAGTAGAGAGATTGTTATGATAGACCTTTACAAAAGAATATGATTCAGCACTAAAAAGGCAATTTAAAAGGTTTTATGTATATTTAATGAGAAACATCTGCACAGCATGGAAGAGAAGTAAAGCTTTCAGAAGAATAAGTGTTGCATAATTTCATATTTTAAATGTGGAAGGCAGAATTCTAAGATGGCCCCATGATCCCTGTTCTCTATTATACTTGTAATTATGTTACATTACTAGAAAGTGGACATTACAATGTAATTAAGATTACTAACCAGTTGACTTTGAGTTCATCACAAGGGAGATTATCAGGTGAGCCTGACCTAAACCCATGAGCCCTTAGTAGCAGACTTCAGAGCAAACCCATGAGCCCTTAGTAGCAGACTTCAGAGCAAACCCATGAGCCCTTAGTAGCAGACTTCAGAGCAAAAGGGAATATCAGAAATTCAAAATGCAAAAAGGACTCAATATGCCTTACTGACTTGAAAAGGGAGGGATGGAAGGGACCACATGGAAAGGATCTGATCTGAAGAACTGACAGTGACCCCCAGCCAACAAGAATATTCAGCCTATAACCACAAAATAATTAACAACCTCAAAGAGGCAGGAGGTGGATTCTTCCCCAGAGCATCCAAATAAGAGCCTGGCTAACATCTTGATTTCAGCCCTGTGAGACTCTAAGCAGAGGACCCAACTGAGTCGGTGGACTTTTGATAATTTCTTATACAGCAATAGAAAGCTATAAACTGAATATATATATATACACACACACATATATTTCAGTTATTGCTTCCTAAGCAATGAAATTGGGAGGGTGGTATTTACATTATATTTTATACCACTCTGGATTGCTTGCTTCTTCTTCACAAATATAATTAGAAAAATATCAGGCCAGGCACGGTGGCTCATGCCTGTAATCCCAGCACTTTGGGAGGCCAAGGTAGGCAGATCACTTGAGGTCAGGAGTTCAAGACCAGCCTGGCCAACATGGTAAAATCCTGTATCTACTAAAAATATACAAATTAGCTGGGCATGGTGGCACATGCCTGTGATCCCAGCTACTCAGTTGACTAAGGCACAAGAATCTCTTGAACCCGGAGGAGGTTGCAGTGAGCCAAGTTTGCGCCACTGCACTCCAGCCTGGGTGACAAAGCAAGACCCTGCCTCAAAAAAAAAAAAAAAAAAGAGAAAAATATATTTTAATATTTCAAAAAAATGGAAGCCATGTAATATGCCTGGAAGCCACTTGAGCATCTATGGATTTCTCCTGTAGCCTACAGAGGAGAGAAGCCTTCCTTCTCCAACATCTGAGACTGGGAAAGTGGGGTATTAGGCCCACTGGGTTTTGGTGGTGGCAGTGGTGGTTTTTCATGCCAGCTTGTAGACATGTCAATTCTCAGGGCTCTCCCACACTTACTGGATCAGAATCTGAATTTTAATGAGATCCCCAGGCGATTTGGGTACATATCAAAGTTTGAATAGTGTTGCTTTACTTGTCATGTAATTCTTACCTTCATCTTAGAAGAAGGTGCTACTTCATTTCCATTTTATAGGTGAATAATTCGAGTCTGGGACAGGATAATTTGCCCAAGGTTAGTGAGGCACAGTCTGATTCCATGAGCTGAGCCAGTCTGCTTCACTGCTTCTCATAGCAGATGTCTGATTTATGACAGTGGAGTGTAACTAGAATTCCATAGCCCTCCCTGCTTCCCTTAGCCATGCCATCCTGGTGTAGGGATGGCCTGAATGGTGTTTCCAAATTATAAAGAAAAGAATGGGGAAAAATCGGACGGGTGCAGTGGCTCACACCTGTAATCCCAGCACTTTGGGAAACCAAGGCGGGCGGATCACCTGAGGTCAGGAGTTCACGACCAGCCTGACCAACATGGAGAAACCCCATCTCTACTAAAAATACAAAATTAGCCAGGCCTGGTGGCGCATGCCTGTAGTCCCAGCTACTCGAGAGGCTGAGGCAGCAGAAACACTTGAACCCAGGAGGTTGAGGTTGCGGTGAGCCAAGATCGCGCCATTGCACTCCAGCCTGGGCAACATGAGCAAAAATTCTGTCTCCAAAAAAAAAAAAAAAAAAAAGAATGGGAAAAAATAACATTTTTAAGCTGTGGGAGTACTGAGCCAAAATAGATTTAGAACAAGTCCTTGTAATATTTTCTTATTTCTTTTTTCTCTTACTATGTATTATTACCAAGTGTCGTTTCCTATGTTAGTATTAACTTAAATATCTATATGCATAGTTCTTCTCTTCTTATTAATAGTCTTGCCCAAAAAGAGATATTGAATGTGAATGAGAACCTCCATATTCAGTGAAATGCACTTGGTGCACATTCAATCTGTAACTAAGGTCCAGGGTAGATAAAAAGTATTTGATTCAAGCAGCTAGTTCAAGCTGATAATATTTTAAATATTTGATTATTTATGATACCTCATACTTGCGTATCACCTTACAGGTTGGTTTTTACGTATATTATGTACCATAATCCTGAAAATAACTCTGATGGTAGATATTATTATTCTAGTCTGATAAATAGGACACTGAGGCTTGGTTAGTACGTGGTAAAACTGGGGCTCGACCTGTGCTTGGAACACATTTATCTAGATGTATATTACCATAAGAAATTACCTCCAGTGATTACATGTTAAAGTTCAGTCTCATGGAGGTAGACAAATCTGAAATACTAATTTCTGAATTTTAACAATATGTAAGGAAATATGCATTTATTTTAAATCATATAGGAGTAATATGCCCCCGGCAGAGACTTAATATGTTCCCTACACTTCTTTTTATATTATTAATTTGCATAACTAATTCTTTTTTCATAGATTATGTGGCAAAATGGCATTTGTGAAAGCAGCTGGCGTATGGCAGAAATTGAATAAAAATTATTAAAAATAAAAGCTCCAGTCCAGCACTTGTCTAATCCATCACAAATTCTATTTCTGAAATGAAATACAGTGAAATCCTTTTTGACATTACTTCAGAGAAAAAGACCTACTCTATACTAACTGGGCTAACAGTCTTCAGATCAACTACTTGTAGTTATGGTTTTTTTGTGTGCAGTGCATGATGTACAATATAGATACAAATGAATGACATGAACAATGATCATCTACCATATTTTTGTTCCTTCTGTTAAATACCAGTATCTTATCAAACTTCAGCAAAAGGCCAGGCATGGTGGCTCACACCTGTAATTCCAGCACTTTGGGAAGCCGAGGCTGGCAAATCACCTGAGGTCAGGAGTTTGAGACCAGCATGGCCGACATGGTGAAACCCCATCTCTACTAAAAATATTTTTTAAAAATTAGCTGAGTGTGGTGGCCCACACCTGTAGTCCCAGCTACTTGGGGGGCTGACACATGAGAATCACTTGAACCCAGGAGGCAGAGGTTGCAGTGAGCCAAAATTGTGCCACTGCACACCAGCCTGGGTGACAGAGTGAGACTCTGTCTCAAAAACAAACAAAAAAAAAGTCTACAACAACAAAAAAATGAAAAACAGAACACCAGAATTACTTGCCCCAAAATGATTACTTCTGTTATCATCATATGTCCCCAGTTTTTTCAGCATGCAGGGTTCTGAGTCAAATGTGTTCCTCAGCAAGCAATATAGTTTTATAGCAAATTTGTTATATGCATAAGATGGAGACTCAAGCAGCAAATATTTTCTGTTTTCTTTAGAAAAAAAAATTTCTCAAACTGGAATTGCTGAAAATTCTGAGCTCTTCTTTTTCTTAGAAGGAAAAAAAAAAATAAGGATAAATGTTGCATTTCTATTGAAGTAGAAATAATGAGGTTAAGTATCTTTTTCGGTCCAGGTGTTCAGGCTCTTGTCCTCCTTCTCCAGGAGGTGGTTCTCTCCTGGAGAAATATGCATGGACAATGGAAAGAGCGTGCCTTTCTTTTTCTAGCTGATGGAGAGTAAGTGGCGAAAAGAAAAAATCCATTTGATCTTGTGAAGAGTTGTTGATAACAACTACTCTTCTTGACTTGCAAATTTCAAAGGTTTCCAGTGTTTACTTTAAGGCAAGGCCCCATTTATCTATCCTAATAAGGTAGCCATCAAAAAAAAAAAAAAAAGGACAGAGGACATTGACAAGTCCAGACAAGTCATAAGAACAAACAATCTGCCAAGAGCTTACTATGGGCCAGGCTTTATAAATGCCAATAAAAATAATAAAATAAAACAACAACTAGCATCGGCTGAGCACTTACCATGAGCTAGGCCTTATTCTAAGTGTTTTACATGTATTACATGCATTAACTTACTTAATTCTCACAGCAACTTTACAAAATAGGAACTGTCATTATCCGCATTTAACATAGCAACCAGAAACTCAGGGAGGTCTAGAAACCTGCCCAAGATTACACTGCCAGTAAGTGGCAGGGGCGGGACTTGAATCCAGGCAGACTGGGTCCAGAGTCTGTGCTCATAACCTCTGTACCATCATCTCACTTAACCCTCACAATGTGCACCATGATTGATGGAATCCCATTTTTATCTCCATTTTTTAAAAACCAGACTATGTCTCGGAGAGATAAAGTGTCCTCTGTAAGACCATGCAGCTGGAAAGTGTGAGAAACTGGAGCTTAATCCCAGGCCGAATTGACACAAAACTTTGGTTCATTAACAACTTGACAATTCTGTCACTGAGTTTAAAAATTAAAATGTTATGATCTACCGCCACGTTAGGTAATCTGTGCGTAGTACTTACAGGAAGAATGTTACAGGAGAAAAAAATATCTGAAAGTTATTGCTGGTTACTAGCAGACTGGTAATTATAACTACTACTGGGATTCTTCAGAGATCTAGTAAAGTAAATGTATGATGGAAGGAAATGTTTTTCACTTAGAAGCAATGTCTGGCACTCCTGAAGATGGTCATTTATTCCAGACTCTAATGTTCTCAGCCTGTATCAGAAATTTCAGGGTTGAGGATGAAGAGGGAGATGGGATGTAGAAAAAAATAGCACCACTGAAACAAAGCCAGGTATTACAAATAGAAGCGGATTATATCTGGGTTTCTGTAGAAAGGCCAACAGATTCAATAGTACTCCAGGGTGGCTCACACCTGTAATCCCAGCACATTGGGAGGCCAAGGTAGGCAGATAACCTGAGCTCAGGAGTTCAAGACCAGTCTGGGCAACATGGCAAGACCCTGTCTCTACTAAAAATACAAAAATTAGCCAGGAGTGGTGGTGCACACCAGTAATCCCAGCTACTTGGTTGACTGAGGCACAAGAATTGCTTGAATCCAGGAGGCTGAGGTTGCGGTGAGCTGAGATTGTGCCACTGCACTCCAGCCTGGACGACAGACCAAGACCCTGTCACGGAGAAAAAAAAAAAATCAATAATACTCCAAAAAACTTGCTTGAGATAAAAGAGAACTAGAAGAGGTTAAAAAAATAAAAAAATATGATGGGAAAAAATTCACCATGAATAATTAAATTATGGGTGATTTTCTCTCTTTATTTTCTAATATTTTTCTAAATTTTCTAGTTTTTTTAATAATACACATATATTACTTTTAAAATTAAAAATGTACTTCTAAACTTCAAAGAAAGTAGCCAGTTGTAACTTTAAGATGAAAAAAAAAAATGACCAGGGATGTAATTGAATTTTTACTTATCAACATGGTACCCCAAAGGGAGTTGTTCATACTGTCCTAAACTACTCCTAAAGTTTATAAATGCCCATTTGGTTCTGAGTTTCTAAAGAGGTCACACGTAGGGCCACAGTAGCGATCTTCTCGTGGTTACCTACTATGGTTTTGTGGAGAGAAAAGAGATGAAGATGCTACTGGAAAGTAAGATTAGAAAACAAGGGAAGTGAATATTTTACTACACTTAAAGTGAAACCAGTAGTAGGAATCCTCATCATTAGACCACTGTAGGTGGACTTTTTCTTTCAAAGGACTTCTCTTAGAAATCACTTCTAGCCAGCCGGGCACCGTGGCTCACACCTGTAATCCCAGCACTTTGGGAGGCCAAGGTGGGCAGATCACCTGAGGTCGGGAGTTTGAGACCAGCCTGACCAACACGGAGATAACCCCGTCTCTACTGAAAATACAAAAATTAGCCAGCGTGGTAGCACAAGCCTGTAATCCCAGCTACTTGGGAGGCTGAGGTAGGAGAATCGCTTGAACCTGGGAGGCAGAAGTTGCAGTGAGCCAAGATCATGCCATTGCACTCCATTGCGCTCCAGCCTGGGAAACGAGTGAAACTCCATCTCAAAAAAAAAAAAACTTTTCCTATCATCTGGTGGTTGCCAGCTATCCTTGGCATTCTTTGGCTTGCAGCTCCATCACTCCAGTCTCTGCCTCTGTCTTCTCTTTTGTGTGACTCTGGGTTCAAATTCCCTTGTCTTATAGGAATGCAATTTATATTGAATTAGGGTCCATGCTAATCCAGTATGGTATTATCTTTACGTACTGCAACGACCCTATCTCCAAAAAGGATCACGTTCTGAGGCACTGGGGGTTAGGACTTCAACATGTCTTTTTAGGGGTCACAATTCAACCCATAGCATGGGGGATGTAGGTCATATTATTTAGAGTCCTTTTCTTCTAATGTCTTTAAGATAGGCCTTCATTGAATACATATTTATTAGTAACCACTGTATGCCAGGCACTGTTATAATCACTGAGTATATATCGGTGAACAAATAGGTAAAACTCTTTCACTTTTTGGAGACCAAATGGTTCCCTTTTTGTCCAATTCTGTAAAAATACACAAAAAATAATTAGCATTTTCTACCCATCTGACAAAGGTCTAACATCCAGAATCTACAACGAACTTAAACAAATTTACAAGAAAAAAATAAACAACCCCACCAAAAAGTGGGCAAAGGATATGAACAGACCCTTCTCAAAAGAAGACATTTATGTGGACAACAAACATATGAGAAAAAGCTCATCATCACTGATCATTAGAGAAATGCAAATCAAAACCACAATGAGATACCATCTCACGCCAGTCAGAATGGCAATTATTAAAAAGTCAGGAAACAATAGATGCTGGTGAGGCTGTGGAGAAATAGAAATGCTTTTACACTGTTGGTGAGAATGTAGATTAGTTCAACCATTGTGGAAGACAGGAAGGCGATTCCTCAAGGATCTAGAACCAGAAATACCATTTGACCCAGCAATCCCGCTACTAGGTATATACCCAAAGGAATATGTCATTCTACTATGAAGACACATGTGCAGCACAATTTGCAATAGCAAAGACGTGGAACCAACCCAAATGCCCATCAGTGATAGACTGGATAAAGAAAATGTGGTACATATACATCATGGAATACTACACAGCCATAAAAAAGAATGAGATAAGGACATGGATGAAGCCACCACCCTCAGCAAACTAACACAGGAACAGAAAATCAAACACTGCATGTTCTCACTCATAAGTGGGAACTGAACAATGAGAACACATGGACACAGGGAGAGGAACAACACACACCAGGGCCTGTTGTGGGGTTGGGGGCAAAGGCAGGGAGAGCATTAGGACAAATATCTAATGCATGCAGGGCTTAAAACCTAGATGACAGGTTGATAGGTGCAGCAAAGAACCGTGGCACATGTATACCTGTGTAACAAACCTGCGCATTATGCACATGTATCCCAGAACTTAAAGTAAAATTTTAAAATAATAATAATTAGCATTTATTGGGCAATTACTTTATATCAAACACTATTCTGCATACATTGTTAAATCATCAGAACAATCCTTTGGGGTGAATATTAATGGGAACCCTATTTTACCAAGGCAAGGGGAGTTAAGTGAGTTGACCAAAGTCACACAGGTAGTAAGAGGAACAAAACTAGAACACAAAACAAGTAGGCTGTCTCAGCATCCAGGCTCATAACCAAGACACCATATTACATCCTTTGTGGATAAGGCATTGACAGAGAGGGAACTACATATTGAAAGTTCTCTACTCTTATTCCTGCAGCACTAAATATTATTTCATTATCATAATTTTTCATAGTATCCCAAAATTCTAAACCTTTATCAGCAAGTATGTATACATGATAAGTGTTTTTGAGCTATTAGATATAAATCAAATGTCAATAGTTTGCATCATAAATCATGCTAAATTTGCACGTCTTCAGAAGTGATTTCACTTTGTTTTCAAAGAATATTTTGTTGACAATGGCTCTTAATTCTTGTTTATTGTTGACAGATAAATAAATGATATGTAATTATTGACAGACAATTCCTCCCTAGCGTTTCTCTTTCTCTCTCTTCTATTCCTCTCTCTCTGTGAGAAAAGGCCTAAATACATTAAAAGAGACTGCTATTTCAAAGAACCACAAAAAGAATGCTTTTAAAATAAGGGTAAATAGACTTTAAATTCAACGTCCTCTAGTATCAGCATTACATCTGCAGCATTGGTGGAGAGTGAGATTGATCAGCATTACTAGCTGTAGATGCGGTGGTCCATGCCTGAAATCCCAGCACTTTGGGAGGCCGAGGCAGGTGGATCACTTGAGCTCATGAGTTCCAGATCAGCCTGAGCAACATGGTGAAACCCAGTCTCTACCAAAAATACAAAAAATTAGCCAGGTTGTGGTGGTGCACCTGTGGTCCCAGCTACTCAGGAGGCTGAGGCAGGAGGATCACTTGAGCTGGGGAGGCAGAGGTTGCAGTGAGCTGAGATTGTGCCACAGCACTCCAGCCTGGGCAACAGAGGGAGACTGTGTCTCAAAAAAATAAATGAATAAGTGCATTATTTTAAGGAAAATTAAGACCCAGTAAAGTCAATTTCCTTGGGACCTACATTGAGGACATGATGGGAGTGAAAACAAAAACAGCTCGTGGGTACTTTTTAAACATATTTATGAAAAAATATTAGTATGGTTGGAAGGCAAAAATCACCCCACCCTCAATCTCTGGGAATCTACAAGCTTGGCAACACTCTTGCAACGATAATTAATTCTGTATACTACTTAGAATGATTCAGTTCCCCACTTAGGAGAGGACTAAGAGCCAAAAGATTAGAAAATCTTTGCTATTGTTTTTCTTTGCACAGTTTAGGGAAAGAACATGACAGGCAAAATTGTTCACATTTGAGGGATTCCTTCACTTAGCTTTTTACAACATAATGTCTGAGAGCCTAGAAAAGAATGCAGGGTAATACCCTGAAACTCCCAATTTAGGGAAGTTTGTAAGACAGAGGGAATCTTACTTTGGTCATAGTCGCATAATAATAACAAAACTCCTCTCTAATGTAAAATTTCAGTCTGAAAGATCAACCACATATGCATTACTAGGAATTTTTCTGTACTCCAAGTCTGTATGCCTAATTTCCCTGTCTTGATAGGAAGATCTTATGGGTGCAAAACATTGCTTTGCTTCCTTTAAAAAGTGTCCACTCAGGGAATAAGCAGTAAGTGAGCACCACTAGCATCTTCAGGTCAACTTACTAAGTTGTCACACATATGAATCTGATAAAAATCTTACAGTATAATATACATGACATACAAAATGTAATATATAAAATATAGGAGAGAATGCAATAAGTTTATAAGCGTTTATAAGGATTTCAGGAAACCAGTTATAATGTAACAGAAAGAATATTAGCCTAGGCACATGTTTGAATCTCTGAGTCTGCAATTCACCAGTTGTGGGATCTTTGGCAAATCCCTGAGCCTTTGAGTCAGAATGGCTTCATCATCATATTGTTATAGGTACTGCATTGGAACACCTAAAAATTTAAAACTTAAACCTTTATCTTCTAAGTAGCTTCTGATCTGAAGGCAGAAAAGACCTATAGCTATGAGGTGAAGAATAATTGCAAGGTATTCTGAACAAGGGTATGAGCCTTGATACATGGGTATAATAATAACTATACTCATAGCATTGTTTTGAGAAATAAATGCAGTAACTTATGTGAGAGTGCTTAATAAATAATAAAACAACTTTTGAAGATTCCATGCTATGATCCCATTTCCACCAGATCAGGTTTTCTATTTTTATTGTGTTATTCAACTAAAATATTTGTTATGTCATGCCCATAACAGGTTCCCATATTGGAACAGTCACACTTAATATGTACGACTCCCAAGATGATTTGGGCAAGTATCTTGTGTCCCTTGAGGAGGATTAAGTTGCCCTCTCCTAAGCTAGGCATGGTGGCTCATGCCTGTAATCCCAGCACTTTGGGAGGCTGAGACGGGTGGATCACCTGAGGTCAGGAGTTTGAGACCAACCTGGCCACCATGGTGAAACCCTGTCTCTACCAAAAATACAAAAATTAGCTGGGCGTGGTGGCAGGCGCCTGTAGTCCTAGCTACTTGGGAGGATGAGGCAGGAGACTCCCTTAAATCTGGGAGGCAGAGGTTGGAGTGAGCCAAGATCCTGCCATTGCACTCCAGCCTGGGTGACAAGAACAAAACTCAGTCTCAAAAAAAAAAAGTTGCTTTCTCCTATATTGTCTTCAGCCTTCAACTGTTACCCAAATATAAAAGAGTAGAGTGTCATGCCTGGGAGACTAATACCAACCCACATCAGTAGAGTGGAAATCTCTTCCTTATTATGAAAGAAGACACAAGCACAAAATCCATGTTTGACTGAAATGATTTTTCAGTTTCACCGTAAGGTCCCTTCCATCCCCAATCATTTTTTGTCACCTCTACCATAAAGAGCTAATAGGCTAAACATTGTAAGTTTGAGCTTGGAAAACTTTCGGAAAATTAGCAAGAGAGAGTTATTAGATAAGATGATGGATACAATGAAACGGAATTCCAAAAGAACTGTGGACAACGGTAGTAGCACTGGTTATGTAGGAGTATCTTAAATGGTATTCACTTTCCCCCAGCAAGCATAACAATGTGTTGGATATACAGTTTATAAGTCTATCAATTCCAAATGACCTAGTAGCAGTCGGGCAGAAGAGTGAGTATAGTGGGGGTAATGGGCATCTCAGCTCACAGCTTTCAAAGATACAAATAGGGGATCATTTTGTTCGATCTTATATGGAAGAGTAAGGTAAAGCCTAATTGTGGAGGGTAAATTCTGTGCCTTAAATAACCATAAAACAACAATCTGTGTCAGTTCATCGCAGGCAGAAACCAGATTAATTTTGGAACACAGCATGGTAGAAAAAAATCCATTAATTTTTAAGCCCCCAAAGACTGCTGATGCTACTTTTCTTGTGCCACAATTCCTTCCCCCTGTTGGGCACCAGTAAATAAATGCCAGCTATTTAATCTTGCAGATGGAGTTTGTGGCTGAGAACTAGGAGTCAGTATTAGGAGTAAGCAGTGCATAGTGCAATAGCTCTGTCTCCTAGTGTGTGTTCAAACTCAAGTTGCTGCATTCAGGTAGCTTATCAAGATAATGAGAGTTATTTCAGCCTCTGAAATTTGGAGTTCCATTCACAAGTATAATAAGTAGATCGAATGAAAAAACCACCTTTATTTTAATGACTGAAACCCCTGTGAAACAAAAATGCAAACCAAACGAAAAAGTTGGTCACTAAAGAGCATTAAGGAGTTCATTAAAATATACCCAAATAAGGCTGGGCGTGGTGGCTCATACCTGTAATCCCAGTACTTTGGGAGGCCTAGGCGCGTGGATCACAAGGTCAGGAGATCGAGACCATCCTGGCTAACACAGTGAAACCCCATCTCTACTAAAAATGCAAAAAAAATAGCCAGGCGTGGTGGCTGGCACCTGTAGTCCCAGCTACTCAGGAGGCTGAGGCAACAGAATGGCATGAACCTGGGAAGTGGAGCTTGCAGTGAACAGAGATGGCACCACTGCACTCCAGCCTGGGTGACAAAGTGAGACTCCGTCTCAAAAAAAAAAAAAAAAAAGTGTGTGTGTGTGTATATACACACACACAAATAAAATATAGAATATATAATAAAACTCAGGATATAAGCCTTTAACGAGACTTGAAATGAGTAAATGCATGATGTCCACTGAGGACAAAGATTTAGGTCAGGTCATACATTAAGCATGCTGACTTTCATGATTAATTAACCCTATAAAACACATCACTGGCTGGGTACAGCATTTGGGAGGCCAAGGCAGGTGGATCACAAGGTCAAGAGTTCAAGCCAGGCGTGGTGGCTCAGGTCTATAATCCCAGCACTTTGGGAGGTCAAGGCAGGTGGATCATGAGGTCAGTGATTCAAGATCAGCCTGGCCAACATGGTGAAACTCTGTCTCTACTAAAATTACAAAAATTAGCTGGACGTGGAGGCATGTGCCTGAAATCCCAGATACTCAGGAGGCTGAGGCAGGAGAATCGCTTGAACCCAGGAGGCAGAGGTTGCAGTGAGCTGAGATCATGCCATTGCACTCCAGCCTGGACGACTGGGTGAGACTCCGTCTCAACAACAACAACACAAAAAAGTTCAAGACCAGCCTGGCTAACATGGTGAAACCCCATCTCTACTAAAAATACAAAAATTAGCCAGGTGTGGTGGCAGGCGCCTGTAATCCCAGCTATTCAGGAGGCTGAGGCAGGAGAATTGCTTGAAACTGGAAGGTGGAGGTTACAAGAGCCGAGATCGTGTCACTGCATTCCCGCCTGGGCCACAAGGACAAAAGTCCGTCTCAAAAAAAACAAACAAACAACAACAAAAAAACCCAGACAACTACAAAATCTTAGCAGCAAAAATGTAAAGTATTTATTTTTCACTCAAGCATCCACAGGGATTCAGTCGATCTAGGCTGGGCTCTAAGCTTTGCGAAGAATTTTGGTCTGGTTCTACATTTCTTTTATTTTTCTGGGACCAGTACCTGGAACATGCACAAGCACAGCTCAAGCCTCTGCTTCATCACATCTGCTAACACCCCATTGGTCACACAACCACACCTAAAGCAAGCAAATTACACAACCACTCCAAAAGCCAAGGAGCTGGGAAGCATATTTTTCCTACCCTAAACCTATGGCTGGGCCGGGCGCTGTGGCTCATGCCTATAATTCCAGAACTTTGGGAGGCCGAGGCGGGCAGATCACCTGAGGTCAGGAGTTTGAGACCAGCCTGGCCAACATGGTGAAACTCCATCTCTACTAAAAATACAAAAATTAGCCAGGCATGGTGGCAGTTGCCTGTAATCCCAGTTACTCGGGAGGCTGAGGCAGGAGAATTGCTTGAACCTGGGAGGTGGAGGTTGCAGTGAGCCGAGATCGCGCCATTGCACCCCAGCCTGGGCAACAGAGCAAAACTCTGTCTCAAAAAATAAAATAAAATAAAATAAACCCATGGCAGGGATATAAATGTATAATGTTACTATAACAGGGGAATGAAGAATTACAGCCAATAACGTAATCTGCAACACCATAGATGTTGCCAGGAGAATGTGTCATTGATGGCACAGTATATATCACATTACTGGGCCTTTATATATTAGGAAAATATCACACCAAAATAAGAAGAGGGCTTATGATCCTCAGAGCTGGAAAGAAGCTTAGTTGAACTCCCTCACTTCACGGATGAGGAAATTCAAACTTCAAAAGAGGAAGGATCTTTTCCACAGTCATATGTCTAGAAGTGGCCTACCAAGGTTAGGCAAATTTACTTTTCAACACAAAATAGTGAAATCCACCAGAGGAAGGGGAGGCACCCTTTCCCCAGGAGAAAGTCAGTTCTGGTAACAAGATCCTAAAGATGAAATAGTCTTCATAAATTGCAAGGGTTTCGCTGAAACACAGAAGTCCCTGGGACTTGCCGGGCGCGGTGGCTCCCAGCACTTTGGGAGGCCGAGACGGGCGGATCATGAGGTCAGGAGATCGAGACCATCCTGGCTAACACGGTGAAACCCCGTCTCTACTAAAAACACAAAAAATTAGCCGGGCGAGGTGGCGGGCGCCTGTAGTCCCAGCTACTCGGGAGGCTGAGGCAGGAGAATGGCGTGAACCCGGGAGGCGGAGTTTGCAGTGAGCTGAGATCCAGCCACTGCACTCCAGCCTGGGCGACAGAGCGAGACTCCGTCTCAAAAATAAAAATAAAAAATAAAAAATAAAAAAAAAGAAGTCCCTGGGACTCCTGGAAGTTTTTATCAAGAATGCAAATATGACATAAACAACTCACAACTTCCACAACTATTATGCCTAATTTAACGGAAATAATTTCATCTGTATGTACTCTGTAATTTTTACCCCTCTTCAAATTGAACCAGAAGTACCACAAATCATTGCCAAATTGATTCCAGTTTGTTATTTCCCTTGATGGCACCAGCCTACTGGTCCTTGAAAGTATCCAATGCTTCACCCTCCGCCCAGGGAGTCCATGCCAGGCACCTCCTTGCTCTTTCAAGGCCTTCCCTCAAGACACCCAAAACGACCTCACTTTTTTTCCCCACTACATTTTAGCCCTCCGTTTTCACAAAAGGCATAAATGACTTGTCTAACATTTTAACACCAGGGCCTAACAGGGCCGTACTCAAAGCCAATGTCCTGAAAAAATGAAGTTAAATAATAAATCATGGGCTGGGCACAGTGACTTTCTCCTGCATTCCCAGCAGTTTGGGAGGCCGAGGCGGGTAGATCACCTGAGGTCAGGAGTTTGAGACTAGCCTGGACAACATGGCGAACCCCATCTCCACTAAAAATACAAAAATTAGCCTGGCGTAGGGGCAGGCACCTGTAATCCCAGCTACTCAGGAGGCTGAGGCAGGAGAATCACTTGAACCCAGGAGGCAGAGGTTGCAGTGAGCTGAGATCAAGCCATTGCACTCCAGCCTAGGCGACAAGAGAGAAATCCCATCTCAAAATAATAATAATAATAATAATAAACTATGAAGACCACACAGAGATGTACTTACTGTTCCAATCAAATGAACCCTAAACCAAAGCTACTTTCCTATGCACAATTGTGTCCTTCTGGGTTAATAGGCACACATAATAAGTTGCTCACAGAAATGAACGCAAAGCACTGGCCCAGGTGGAGAATGAACTCCTGCATTTCTCCTGCAAATAGGGAAAGAAGCTTGGGGTGTAGTAGGAAACCGTTCCAAACTCCCTGGCATCTATAAATACTTAAATTTATCCATCAGAAGAAAAATAGTACTATTTGGTAGAGCTCCAGAAAACAGAACTAGGACAAGTAGGTGAAGTTAGGGAGAGAAATTATTTCTGTTCAAAATATGGAGAAACTGGGTGATAATCACTGCTGTCTAAAAATGGACTAGGTTGCCTCATGTGGCACCACATTCCAGGTCACCTGTAGTGTCTGAGGAGAAGCAAAGTGATCGTTGTCAAGGATGACACCCAGGGGATGCTTTCCGGGAGTGGGCAATAAGAGGGGTTGATGTTATGAGGTGCTTCTGAGTCTGCAATTCCATTTTTCCCGATCCCCACCTCTTTCCAGCTTCAATGAGGCCTCCTGAGAGCCAGTAGTAGTTAGGTGGTCAAGAAGAAGGACAGGGACAGGAAAAGTTGTGCTCAAATCCCACTCTACCACTTAATAGCTGAGTGACCTTGAGCAAATCCCTTAATCTTTTTGAGTTTCCATTTCTTTACCTACAAAGTGGAGTTTTCTACTAATTCTTTTCATGAGGAACAAGAGAGGTATTATATGTAAAGTGCTTTGAACACTGCCTGGCAGAGACTAAGTGCAACAAATATTAGTTGTTATTATTATTACAACTCAAACTAGGAGAAAATTAGAGGACCCCGAACTGTATTGGAAAGGACGTCATGATGATTTAATACCAACTCTGGCTACAAGATGGTAAACACAGTGGTGGAGATAACATTAGGCAAAGGGCAAAGGGCTCACTCTAACAGCCCCATTAGCATGCGGGGCTGCATGGTCAATGCCAAGCATGAAACATCATGGGGATTTAGACAACTTTCCCTTTTTCACTACACTTGCTGTCTCGTTGCCAAAATCCATATAGACTGTGACTTTCCCCCTTAATGTGGACGCTGCTATCGAACCTCCCTGGCAGCATATCCCGCTGCCCATTCTCATCCTTCGTCTATAAACCAGACATGAAGAAAACTGTGTTCACTGGTGCAGCTCAGGCAAAGAAGTTTCCAAGGGCTTTGCTATGTTTTAATATATGTGTCCCTCCAAAATTCATTTTGGAACTTCAACCTCCATGTGATAGTTTAAAAAGCTGGGGCCAGCTGGACATGGTGGCTCACACCTGTAATCCCAGTACTTTGGGAGGCATGTGGATCACCTGAGGTCAGGAGTTTGAGACCAACCTGGCAAACATGGTGAAACCCCGTATCTACTAAAAATACAAACATTAGCCAGGTGTGGTGGTGCTCGCCTGTAATCCCAGCTACTCCAGAGACTGAGGCAGGAGAATTGCTTGCATCCAGGAGGCGGAAGTTGCAGTGAGCCGAGATCGCGCCACTGCACTACAGCCTGGGTGAAAAAGTAAGACTCTGTCTCAAAAAAATGAAAGAGAGAGAGAGAGAGACAGAGAGAGAGAGAGAGGGAGGGAGGGACGGAGGGAGGGAGGGGGAGAGAGAGAGAGACAGAGACAGATTAGCTAGGCGTGGTGGTGGGCGCCTGTAATCCCAGCTACTCGGGAGGCTGAGGCAGGAGAATCACTTGAACCCGGGAGGCAGAGGTTTCGGTGAGCCGAGATGGCACCATTGCACTCCAGCTTGGATGACAGAGCAAAATGCCTTCTCAAAAAACAAAAAACAAAAAGAAGAGGGTGAAGTTATCAGCAGGATTCTAAAATTGTCTATCTATTTCTCTATCTTTCTACTTATCCATTGACCAATTTGTTTTGGTCTAAGTTGAAGGGGAAGATTCCCAAAATAGGTTGGGTTATAAATCATAAAGGAAGTGAACAAAGGCCTTCCTTTCCTCCCATAATCTCTTGTCTTTTCCTAGAGAAATCTTAACAAAAGAAGATTTGTTCCAAAATTTAAAATATGTCTTTATGACCTACCTCCCTTCCTCCTGCAATCCAGGATGAAGAAAGCAGTTTCTGGAGTTTGGCTATTGACCACAGGCCATTTGCATCACCCTGAAATAAGCAGTGCTGTGTAATAGCAAGTTTGCTAAGACAGAAACCAGAAGATATGGTTCAAACCTTGACATGGACATGAATGTAATCTCTTCATACTCAGTTTTTTCATCTAAAAGTTGGGCATACTTATACCTACTTTTCTGGATTGTTTTGAAGATTAAATAAAATAACATAACATATTTAGCGCATACATGTAGTGTAGGTTTTTTATTAGGAACAATGTTGGGAATATTGTTAGGAATATGGGTTTTTTTTTTTTACCTTCTTTGCTCCCTCCTCCAGAACCTCTTAACTTATCCCCTGTGTTCTAGATGTAGAACCGTCACTCATTAGCTTTGTGGCCTAAGGAATGCTTAATCTCTGTGACCTCTTAATTTTTTTTATGTATAAAATGAGGAACAAAAAGATTGGCCTTGGCCACCTTGAATAGCTGTTTGTTTGTTTTTTCCTGTCTTCCTTTCCTTTTTATTTTTCCCAGGATCAAAAGAAACTATATCTATGGGCTTGAGGACTAAATCACTATTTAGCTGTAAATGAGAATGCTAATAAAGAACTTGTAATGCATTATGTAATTAATAGCACAACACTTTATATGCATTCTCATTGAAACACACAATGTTCTTAAATTTAAATTTCTTTGTATCTTGCACCTACTTGAAACTCATCAATTCCTCTCATTGTCTTTAGAATAAAGTCTAAATTCCAACAAATCCTTCGTGTAGGCTCTGCCTATGTCTTCAGCCTCACCTGAAACTCCCTTCTCTACCAAGTTAGTCTTCTTTAAGTATTTCATAATATACTATTAAGTTCCTTTCCATGCCAAGGTCTTTGCCTATGCTGAGAACTGTTTTCCCTTTCCCTCCTTCCTGTCTGACCACCTTCTTAGCCTTTCAAATCTCACCCTAAAAGTCACTTCCTCTAGGAAGAATTATCTGTCCTCCCCACAGTCTTCCAGGGGACTGCATCAGTTGCCATATCATCTACACTCAATTCTTGCTCATCACTTTGTCCTTGGCATTTGTTGCTGTGTCAATTCAATACCAGTTTGTGTAATTATTTAATATCCATTCCCTTGAAAAGTTATATCTTGTTCACCGCTATCTCCCTACTTCCAAGTACAGGTTTAGAACATTTGATTTGTTAAGCCCATATGTATTGAATGAATAAAATATGCCTCTTTTTCTTTTTAGACAGGGTCTCATTCTGTTACCCAGGCTGGAGTGCAGCGGCGCGATCTCAGCTCATTGCAACCTCCGCCTCCTGAGTTCAAATGATTCTCCATAGTAGCTGAAACTACAGGCGTGTTTCACCACACCTGGCTAACTTTTATATTTTTAGTAGAGACAGGGTTTCACCATGTTGATCAGGCTGGTCTGGAACTCCTGACCTCGTGATCCACCTGCCTCGGCTTCCCAAAGTGCTAGGATTACAGGTGTGAGCCACTGCCCCTGGCAGATAGAACTTTTTAAAAAATTAATTATATAAAGATTACAGCAGTCAACTTATTGCTCCAAAATTTGCATGTGGCAATTAGTTGCAAATAAAATCTTGATTTAATCCTTATAAATTATTCAATAATACTAAAATGTGAGCACCAATGAGATTCTCTTGATAGTCTTTGAATTAAGTGCCCTGGATTGATGCAAACAGCAAGGAAAAAATGATAGTAGCTGTTGATGTTATGTACAAGACGTTTGCTAGCAAACATTTTTAAGCACCTTTATTTCTAGTTTTAATAACTGTAGTTTGAACTTTTGCATGTTTTAATTTGTTGAAATATTTAGTGCTCAGCCCTACCTATCTGATTCTTAGTATCTGCATTCATTTTCTACTGCTGCTGTAACAAACTGCCACACACTTTAGTGGCTTCAGACAACTCGGATTTATTATTTTGTAGTTCTCTAGGTCATAAGCATGACATGGGTCTCACAGGGCTAAAATCAAGGTGTCAGCAAGGCTGTGTTCCTTTCTAGCAGATCTAAAGGACAATCTATTTCCTTGACTTCTCCAGCTTCTACAGGCTGCCCACCGTCCTTGGCTCATGGTCACCTTCCTTTGTTGTCAAAGCTGGCAACACTGGGCCAAGTCTGTCTCACATCCTCTCATAGTCAGCTCAGGCTGTCATAGCAAAATACCATAGGTGGAGTGGCTTCAACAGTAGACATTTCTTTTCTTTTCTCTTCTTTTTTTTTTCTTATACCTTGATGCCCAATAGACATTTATTTTCTTACAGTTCTGGAGGCTGAAATTCCAAGATCAAGACGCCAGCATGATCAGGTTTTGATGAGGCCATGCCTCCTGGCTTGCAGATGGCCACATTCTCACTGTGTCTTCACATGGTAGAGAAGCAGAGAGAGCAAACTCTAAGGTCTCCTCTTCAAAGGGCACTAATCCTGTCATGAAGGCCCCACCCTTGAGAGCTCATCTGAATCTAATTACCTTCCAAAGTCTCCACCTCCCAATACTATTACATTGTGGGTTATGTTTTTAACATATGAATTTGGGCAAGGGATATAATTCAGTCTAAAACACATCTTATTGCTCTGACTTCCTCTTCTGCCTCCCCCTTGCACATTTAAGAACCCTAGTGATTACAGCAGGCCCACTTGGATAGTCCAGGATTATCTCCCTGCTTTAAGGTCAGCTGATTTGCGACCTCAATTCCCCCTTGCCACCAAAGGTAACACACTGGCAGATTTCAGGATTAGAAAATGGACATCTTCAGGGGTTATTATTCTGCCTATCACAGTATCATATCCGTGAAACATTCATAGAAGCTGGACAAGACTGTTAAACTGACACTAAAAGAGAACACGAGGAGTCACATTGAGTATCCAATAGTACTTTAAACTCTTGTGATTTTAAAGTCATGCTATACTTAAATTTAGAAATAAATTTCACAGCATTGTTCAGAGAGAAAGGTAGTGGATCTGTCATACATGCACTTATTTATACATGTCTTTTATACATACCTGTATGTTTATATGTATGCACTCACATAGGTGCAATGGTTACTTTAAAGTGTCAACTAGCTAAGTTGTGGTACCCATTTGTTTGGCCAAACACTGGCCTAGAGGTTGCTGGGAAGGAATACTGTACATGTAATTAACATTTAAGTTGGTAGACTTTGAGTAAAGCAGATTTTGCTCCATCATGTGTGTGGGCATCATCCAGTCAGTTGAAGGCCTTGAAAGAAAAGACTGACGTCACCCAAAGAAGAGCGAATTCTGCCTCCAGACTGCCTTTGGATACAAAACTACAACATCAGCTCCTGCTGGAATTTCCAGCCTGCCCTGCACACTTCACAGTGGCCAGTGCCCACAATCTCATCAATTTTTTTTAGAAAATTGTAATGAAAACTAAAAATATATAGAATTTAAATTACAGAAGTTACATACATATATTTACACATACATATATATGCACATACAGAAATATATATGTAATTTCTATAATTTAAATTATATATTTACATATTTTTACGTATGTCTACATATATTTACACACACACGTGTGTGTGTGTGCATGTGTGTGGTTCTGTTTCTCTGGAGAATCCTAATGCTATACGTATAGCAAATGATCCATGTTACAACTAGGAGAGCTTGAAATGACCATTATTAAAAACAATTGTTAGGTAGTCAGAAATAAAGAGCATGTGTCTGTAAGAACATTTCTCTCTCCTTTATAATCAGCAATCTTGTTAAAGAATAACAGTAACTGAACTGTTTATTTCCTCATGTCATCTTTAGTTACACTCAGGAACCTGGTGCAAATGAGTATCTCCACTGTAGAAGAAGAAACTAATTAAAATTAAAATCTCAAACTAAAATCATGTAAGAATTCAATAATTTTATAAATTTAGGATATAGACAAGCCTCTTCACTTTTCCACAGAAGTTCCAAAGAGCCCAATTTTTAAAATCCTGACTTAGGCTTTTGGGGGAGTCATTAGTGTCCCCAGCCTATGGGGCAGGCAGGGTTCTGGAGGGAAGCCCGAGAGGCCAGAGGGGTCACAGATGAATTGCTGGGTCCAGTAAGAGGTTTGAAGCAATCCTGGCATTGGAGATTTTTTTTTTTTTTTTTTTTTTTTTTTGAGACAGAGTCTTGCTCTGTTGCCCAAGCTGGAGTGCAGTAGTGCAATCTTGGTGCACTGCTATCTCCACCTCCTAGGTCCAAGCCATTCTCCTGCCTCAGCCTCCCAAGTAGCTGAAATTATAGGCACCTGCCATCAAGTCTGGCTAATTTTCGTATTTTTAGTAAAGACGGGGTTTCACTGTGTTGGCCAGGCTGGTCTCAAACTCCTCAACTCAGGTGATCCGCCCATCTCAGCCCCACAAAGTACTGGGATTACAGGTATGAGCCACCACGTCCAGCCTGCCATTAAAGATTCTATTGTATGGATGTGTTTTCAAATACTATTTTTGCATTGCAGAAGATTGGTCTTCTTAGACTGAGCGCAGTGGCTCATGCCTGTAATCCCAGCACTTTGGGAGGCCAAGGTGGGCGGATCACCTGAGGTCAGGAGTCCAAGACCAGCCTGGCTGACTTGGTAAAACCTCATCTCTACTAAAAATACAAAATTAGCCCGGCATGGTGGCGGGAACCTGTAATCCCAGCTACCTGGGAGGCTGAGGCAAGAGAATCACTTGAACCTGGGAGGCAGAAGTTGCAGTGAGCTGAGATTGCACCATTGCACTCCAGCAGGGCAAAAACAGTGAAACTCTATCTCAAAAATAAAAGATTGGTCTTCTCAATCAGAGATGATGAAAGAGAAAAGAGAATATATCACCACTGCGATTTTCAGGTAGTTAACAAAACAGACATAATGCCTTGACTTGCCTTTGCCAAGGTTGCTGTCACTCTAGCATTCAATAATGCTGGTAACCCAAAATGCATCCCTGTCCCCAAGAAACAGTTTTGAGTCAAAACTAGGAGTTGGCAAAAATGTTTTGTAAAAGGCCAGAGAGTAAATATTTTTGGCTTTGTGGGTCACTACTCAATGCCACTGTTGTAACTCAACCATAAAACATGAAATTTCATGAATACATGAAAGAATGAACATGGCAGGATTCCAGCGAAATTTTCTCTACAGACAGTAAATTTACATTTGATATAATTCTTACCTGCCATGAAATATTATTCTTCTCTTGATTGTTTTCAACCATTTAAAAATATTTTTAAATTATTCTTAGCACACATGTTGTACTAAATAGGCAGCAGGCTGGACTTTGCCCACAGGAGACAGTTTGCCAACTCCCTCTATAAACAATGAATATTAAGAATGATAAAACTGGTGAGTTATGTTTAGTGGAAAACACTCACCTTATTTCTAAGTATAGAAAGTCAATTCTATGGTAACCCTGATGGATGGTTTTAATTGTAGAAATAACTGGCCCAACGGTTCAGATATTTGCCATTATTTAAGTCACAAATTGAATGAATGCTTCATTCATTCATTCTTCAATAAATATATATTGAGTGCCCACTATGTCCGAGGCACTGAACGAGGTACTAGGATAAAAAAGCAAATATTCTGTAAATTCATTCCCAAAATAATCCTCTGAAAATTACTTTATACTGTTTCTTCAATCTGCTTGGGATTTTGAATTTTTTTTAACTTACAGAAACCTTTGACATTTGTTTTTATTCATCCTACCCACATCCTGCAAAACTACAGTCGATGATTAACAAAAGGAGATGGTGTTAGTCCAAGTCTGAGATATTATTAACTCAAGTAAAACAAAACAAAAAAAACAACATTTAACATGAATGACAATAAACCTTCATATTCAAACGAGATAAGAAGCCAATACATGTTTTATTATTTTCATGAGGGCTGGCTGAATTAGAAATAACTATAATAGTTTCCGCTGGGGAAAGGATACTTTATATTACCTTCTCAAGTCTAATAGCATAAAATTAATTTTTAGTTACAGTGATTGAGTGTAAGTTTCCAACGTTTCGGAAAATAATGGTGACAGTGCATTAATCTATTGCAAATCAGGAATTAGGGCATCGTAGGGAGAATTATTATCAAAGTATATTTACTGACTACCTCTTAATTGCCTGACTAACAAAATAAGTCTGCTCCTATTTCAAAATAAGCGTGTTTCAATCTGTT
This sequence comes from Macaca fascicularis, assembly GCF_037993035.2. Classification (NCBI taxonomy): domain Eukaryota; kingdom Metazoa; phylum Chordata; class Mammalia; order Primates; family Cercopithecidae; genus Macaca; species Macaca fascicularis. The sequence continues at coordinate 103,101,803 of NC_088389.1, read as the reverse complement.
TGTAAGCTTTGATATGACTTGATGTTCATCATAGTTCTATCTATAATAGTGGAAAATTAAAAATAGCTTAAATATCCATCACGAAAGGAATAAATACATAATGGTAATATATTATGGAACCACCAGACAATGGAATATGGCTATTACAAAAGATGATTCTAAATCAACAGCCACTACTGAGGAAAGATATCTACAATATACCAAAAACTTTTTCAGAAAGCAGGTTATAGGCCGGGCGCAGTGGCTCACACCTGTAATCTCAGCACTTTGGGAGGCCGAGGCAGGCAGATCACCTGAGATCAGGAGTTCAAGACCAGCCTGGCCAACATGGCAAAACCCTGTCTCTACTAAAAATACAAAAAATTAGCCAGGCATGGTGGCACACACCTGTAATCCCAGCTACTCGGGCAGCTGAGGCAGAAGAACCACTTGAACCTGGAAGGCAGAGGTTGCAGTGAGCCGAGATCACGCCACTGCACTCCAGCCTGGGCGACAGAGTGAGACTCCACCTCCAGAAAAAACAAACAACAACAACAAAAAATAAAAAAGAAAAAAGAAAAGAAAGAAACAAAGCAGGTAACAAGGCGGCATTAATAGTTTGTTCTAATTTATGTAAGGTCACATACATTAGAATACTAACTAAATTTTTATAAATTATTACTCGCAGGTGGCCAGAATTTGGGGGTGATTTTTACTGCCTTTTAAAAATGTTTCTCTATTGTTTGAAATTTTAACAATGAACATGTATTGGGTGTTTATTTAATCCTAAATAAATAAATAAGGTTTTTTATTATGTAATCTACAGAACTAAAAATCAGCAAGACTTTTATGATTAAAATAACCAATAAATTATCATTTCGGTGATAAAAGTAGTAACAAGTATATGAAGCTTGTCAGGATGGCAATCCTGTGGTTTAGCATAGCTATTGAAATTATCCCTAATGTGAACTTTTTTGAGAACGCGATCTATTCCCATCATCCTGCCTCGAACAACACTGTTTCATTGGAAAGCTTCAAGAATATTATGTGCTTTGCCATCCTCTACTCGCCCGTTGTCTTCGAGAAGCTCAGCATCCTAGCACTAGGAAGTATTGAGATCAAGTCGAAATCACTCATCCTACAAATAAAGAACTAAGCCAGAGAGGTGATATGACCTGCCCAAAGCCCCACAGCTAAAGCTATAACACAATTTCTCTCATTTTTGTGCCAATCATAGAAAGTTACCTTGACCCCATCATCAGACTGTCGTAGTATCCTGGAAGTCCCACATGAAACCAAACTAGGATCATGCTGGAATGCATTGGCGTCCCAGCCTCCATTGTATCCACAGAGCTCTGGGGAGAGTAGTGCTGAAGGACTGGAGGAAGACCCAGACACACATCTGTGATGCCGCACCTGGCAAAAATGGGGAGGTGGAGTGACATCGAGTCTCTCAGATGCACACAGATTTGGGAGAAAGAAGCTTCTGCCTGTCATACAAAAAAAAAAAACCTTAAAAATACTTACACTATGCATTCACAGAGAGGTTCAGATGTGACATCGTGCACCTGTTTATTAATAAAGGGGTAACATTTGAAACAAAAGAAGTAAAAACAATTCTGTAGTATATGAAGAACAGAGAACTTAAATGTAAGGCTTGGGTGAAGGAAAATATTCAGTCAAAGGTAATAAAAAAAGCTAATAGCTACAATTGATTGAGAACGTACTACACACTTTACATAAACTATTACCCCAAGTTTTCACCACAACCCACAAACCTTTGTTCTTCGATCAATACTGCTTCCCTGTCAGGACAAGTCAGGATGAAAAGAAAAGACCTCAGACCTCACATCACTGGAAGGCAATGGAAAAGAAAATGTTAAAGGGAAAGTTATTACTGTCAAGTGGTGCTCTGAAGCTTAGAAGGACGAAGACTGTGAAAAGCCATTGGATATGGTGTTTAGGACATTTTCAGGGTCCTTTTAGAGTTTTATTCTCCCTTTTGTCATGTTACCGTGAAATCTGGCCTGACTTGGCTAGCCGAATTTAATCACTGGGATTGAACTAAGCCTACAGTAAGTGTACTATTTTCTGGAAGTAAATGATTCATCTGTATGAGGTAAAGGAAATTTTCCAGGAAGAGGAGTTGCTATTTAGCAAACGCCATTATGCATATTACAGTAGTTGTACTCATTTATTGACATGTATTAACTCCTTCCTTTAGTGAAGCTAATTTGTAAGATCTATAAAAATGCTTTGTAAATCTTTCCCTATTTCTTTCCCCTCTCCCATCCCTACCTTCTTGCCTAAATCAAGTGCAGACAGGCTCAGTTAAAAAGAATCAACCACCACAAACAAGGCGTGACTCTCTGGCCTGTTTCTCTGCACTCAGACTAGCTCTAAACTGCTTTTTGTTAATCGGAGGTTCATGTTCATATGTAGTTGGCAAACTCATTATCGTTATTCCCCTTCAAGTATTGTGGTCATTCCTATTTTCCTGCTTTTCTCTTATCTACTTAATATTTAAATTCCTGATGACACTCATTCTACTACACCATTCTTATAATCGCAACGTTTTCCACATCCACGTAGAGATTATTCATGGCGGCCGGGCGCGGTGGCTCAAGCCTGTAATCCCAGCACTTTGGGAGGCCGAGACGGGCGGATCACGAGGTCAGGAGATCGAGACCATCCTGGCTAACACGGTGAAACCCCGTCTCTACTAAAAAATACAAAAAACTAGCCGGGCGAGGTGGCGGGCGCCTGTAGTCCCAGCTACTCGGGAGGCTGAGGCAGGAGAATGGTCTAAACCCGGGAGGCGGAGCTTGCAGTGAGCTGAGATCCGGCCACTGCACCCCAGCCTGGGCGACAGAGCAAGACTCTGTCTCAAAAAAAAAAAAAAAAAAAAAAAAAAAAAGAGATTATTCATGGCACATTTTCCCAAAGTGTACTTTCTTGAAATTAGAGCCTAGATCCGTAGCCTCTAATGGAAATAGAATGCAAACCATATATGTAATTTAAACTTTTCTAGTTGCCACAATAAAAAGTTTTAAAGAAGCAGGTAGGCCAGGCAGTATGGCTCATGCCTGTAATCCCAGCACTTTGGGGGGCCGAGGTGGGTGGATCACTTGAAGTCAGGAGTTCAAGACCAGCCTGGCCAACAAGGTGAAACCCTGACTCTACTAAAAATACAAAAATTAGCCGGGCATGGTGGCACACACCTGCAATTCTATCTACTCAGGAGGAGGAAGCATGAGAATTCCTTGAACCCAGGAGGCAGAGGTTGCAGTGAGCTGGGATCGTGCTACTGCACTCCAGCCTAGGTGATAGAGCAAGACTCAGTCTCAAAAAAATAAAAATAAAAATAAAAATAAAAAGCAGGTAAAAACAATTTTGATAATATACTTTTTAAACCAAATATATCCAAAGAACTATTGTTTTAGCATTTACTCAATATCTTAAAATTGTTACAGGTATATTTTAGATTTTTTGTACTATTTTAAAAATTCATTGTGTATTTTACATTTATAGCACATCTCAATTCCAAAAGTAGCCACATGTAGCTAGAGGCTGCCATATTGGGCAGCTTAGCTCTAGATCCTGAATGAAGGTATTAAACAAGATCAGACTTTTAACTGAGCCCTCTGCTAAGGTTCTCTCCATTTTCATCTCTCTCGTTCCCCCACCATCACCCCAATCTAGAAATATTGTTCTTTCTCAGGCCCATTTTTTCAACTAAATTTACAGAAGCCATGTCTTAGACATTTCTACAATCTCTTTCCCACCTCGGACTATTCCTTATTTCAACCCGTTCATTTCATTAATAGGAAAACTGATGCTCAGAGAGATTGATAATCGACCCCGGGTCACACAGTGGTTAGGAGCAACCATCTAAATTCAGTCTTACTGATGACCAGGTCAGAGCTCTTCTGACTCTTTTAAGAACTGAAACCCTTCTCTTCCCCCTGTTCCTCCCTCAGGGCTCAGCCTTCCTTTAAGACTCTCCCACAAGAAAGAGTTGATCTTACCGTCCTACTCAGACATTAAGTTTAGTGGCCAGAACTAACTGATCTTTCAAGGACAACAGGTGGATTTAGGAATTGCTCCCTGGTAGCTCATACCTGGCAACTTTTTATTTCTTTAAATGTAAGGCTAAGAATTCCTTCACCTAAGAAGAGAGGAAAGATCATTCGCTGGCCAACTTATTCCACTACATACATTCATTTATTGTAGTTATTGTGGTAATCTCCCCAGGTGCCACTGGTAATTTGGTAGTATTGTTTACCTGTGGTTTTGGATTTTTTTTTTTTTTTACAATGAATGTATGTATTTTTGTGCAAACAAATAATACATGTTAATAATAAATGAATGTAGTTAATATATTTTATAAAGAGATAGTCTGATCATCTACCCTGGTTTAATTCTTCCAGATCTATTAGTAGAAGCCTTTTTTTTTTTTTTTTTTACCACTTTAGTTAATCATTAAAATATTTTCCAAAGGTAGAAATGGAGAGACAATGCAGTTTTGCACTCTGAGCCCCTACTATATAAAATCACTCATCAGTATAAAATGGCCTAACAGTGATTCAGGTTGAGCACCCAGTACTCCACTAAGATTTCTATCAATACAGAACGTGACAATACTTGATCAAGAGTATTTTTAATCCTTCCTTCTTTCAGCTTAAAAAAAAAGAAAAATGAACTAGATAGCCTACAGTCAGATCCTAATATCAATGACCAAAGAAGTTGGGAAGGAACACATTTCATGCATTTTTAATATATGTGAATATATACATTATTTTGTCTTAGGTAATTTTAAAACCTTTTTATTAATCATTTCAACAGAAAAAAAAGTAAGATTCCCACACGTCTCATCAATCTGTCTTGAATAATTCATACTTCAGCTTTCAATATACAATTGGTAATATGTTCATGTAGAAGTGGGAAAACAAGAACCATATATTTTCCTAAGACTTTCAAGTTCACCTTCCACACCATAAGAAAATGAAGCCTGAATTTCCATAGACTGATCCTATCTATAATTTGTAATTTTTTGGTACAAATACACAGAGCTTTAAAGTAGCTATGTTGATGTTTCAGTTAAATCAAATTTCATCACATTTTAAGTTCACTAATAGAGCTTACAATATAAAGGAATAAAAGAATAAATGCTTTTATAATTAAAGTTGAAAAGACCAGGTTTACATTTTTATGTGTTCAGATGTGCATGTTATTTTTCCTTCATTAGGGGTATACTTGTAGCTTGGAAGATACAGAAAAGATACCTAAAAAACACCCTTGCTAGCAATGGAATTGATACTTGGGTTCCTCAATAAACGGATGTTTACAGGTGTAGAGTATGCTTTTTCTGTATCTCGTGGAGGAAATAAATTTAAGAACAAGCGCTCCTGAGAAGAGATTTTGGGGGATCATCCAGTGTAACTCCTTTCTTTGGAAGAAACAGCAAGCATTTTGATTTCAGTGCAGAATGTCTGCCGCATGACAGTGTTCTGAAGTTTTGGTGGTAGAAACTGAAGCCAATTTTTTTTTTGTGGAAACCTATAAAATGCCAGCATATTTATGTCTCCCCTGGCAGAACTTTTACTAGCAGAAAATATTACTCTATTTTATATATATACACATATATATTATACATATATATACACACAGATATATATACACACATATATATGTTATACTCTACCTTAACTAAAAGGTTGTTAAACTAAATACAACGAGTTATGTCAGAGATTTTCTATTAAAATTTGTATGCCACCTACTTGTTTGATTTCATGTGCTCATCAGCAAATAAGCAGTAAAAGTTGACAAAGATTTAGGAAAAAGTTAGGCCGGGTGCGGTGGTTCACGCCTGTAATCCCGGCACTTTAGGAGGCCAAGGCAGGCAGATCACCTGAGGTCAGGAGTTCGAGACCAGCCTGGCCAACATGGTGAAACCCTGTCTCTACTAAAAATACAAAAAAATTGCCTGGTATAGTGGCAGGTGCTTATAATCCCAGCCACTTGGGAGGCTGAGGCAGGAGAACTGCTTGAACCCGGGAGGCAGAGGCTGCAGTGAGCCGAGACTGCACCATTGCACTCAGCCTGGGAGACAGAGCGAGACTCTGTCTCAAAAAAAAAAAAAAAAAGAAAGAAAGACAGAAACAAACAATTAAAGGGAAGGTGAACCTAATGTAGAAATTCCAAGTTCTTTTAATTTGTTTCTAGAATTAAGATGACACCAACATTATTTCATATCAGCCGTGGTACCTCTGTGCTCCCTGGGAGTGTAGTTTGCTCTTTTCAAGAATACTAAGCCCATTCTTATTTGGTATAGCATAGATAAAACATTCGAGTAACTATTCTGGTTTTGTTTTCAACCCACTGTGCCAAAATCATGTGGTTACTTCATGTACCTTATGTTCTTTAAAAGATGGTTTTAAATGAAAGTGTTTTGAGGATATATGCCTTCTTTTAATGTTTTTGGGCAATTACACTAATCAATGCTAATTTTAAAAAGTACTCAATTAAAAGCAATTGAATATGGGAAGCAATTTTTTAAAGGCCGTTTAAGAGTAGACATGTTGTCTCTTCTTGATTTCAGAGGTGTTTATATATAAAAGAATTGTCCATGACATAATTCTGAGTGGGAAAAAAAAACTTGCAAATTTTATTTCATATGCAAAATAAAGAAAAAAAGAGGTCTGGAGTAAAATAAAAGTTGTTAAGACAATTTACTCCAGGTGGTAAGAAAATAACTTTTTTATTTTATGGATTTCCATATCATTTAACTATTTTTCAACACATTTGCACAACTTTTTCATTTCTTAAACCTATAAACTTTAAGAAAATTTTTTGCTGTATTTTTTCAGTCAGGTTAATTCACTATATGGTTTACAAACAAGTAATTTTTAAAAGTTAGGTGCCACAAAAAACATTGTTAACAAATAGAAAATTAGACTCAGACAGTACAGAGTGACTGTTTGAAATACTGTTGTTTGATATTCCGCCTTTGGATTTCTTTCTCCATATAATCGAACCTTTGCTTTGTACGTGGTATGTGTTCAATAATTACTTATGGTTGTCTTTTTTTTTTTTTGCCTACAAAAATAGCCATCTTAGGCCATGTGTGGTGGCTCACGCCAGCAACCCCAGCACTTTGGGAGGCTGAGGTGGGTGGATCACAAAGTCAGGAGTTTGAGACCAGCCTGGCCAACATGATGAAACCCCATCTCTACTAAAAATACCAGAAAAAAATTAGCCAGACGTGATGGTGCATGCCTATAATTCCAGTTTCTCAGGAGACTGAGGCAGAAGAATCACTTGAACCCAAGAGGCAGCAGTTGCAGTGAACTGAGATCATGCCATTGCATTCCAGCCTGGATGACATAGTGAGACTCTGTCCCAAATAAATAAATAAATAAATAAATAAATATCCATTTTAGATGTCTAACCTAATAGTAGCCACTCGGTGAATAAATGACAAAGAGGAAAAGAACAATTGAACATGAAGGATTGGGATAGTAATGGCTGTGAACCCTAAAGGCAGCACCTAAAATATCAAACGTCTCAACTAAAAGTAGATTCAAGTTTGAGAAAAAGCCAGAGAGCTTCTTAAAATTACAGAGTATAAATTCCCAACTAAATTCACTAGTTTTCAAATCTATGAAAGAAAAGATTTTCAAACTCCACCAGCTGAAGGAATCTAAATCTAGGCCAAATAACTGATTACAATAAAAAGAATGTTGGTTATATATGTATATGTTCTTTTCTACAAGGAAAAAACAAGAGGACCTATGCTAAATTTACAACATTACGAAAATTTTGTTTTTAGATTGTGAACCAAATAAGTTTTTGAAGAACAGATAGATTTTTCAAGGAAAGTTGTGAATCTTTTTTTTTTTTTTTTTTTTTTAAACAGTGCTTTGAAAGTAAGACAAAAGTGCTTTTGTGTGTCATGGCTTAGGCACAGCTCTGCTTAGAAGCCAGCAGAAGAGATAATTGGTACTTTGAGGTTGTAGCTGCATTATGTGACAAGGAAGTTCAAGTGCATCCATGCTGATTTTTCCTTATGTAATCCAGTATTTTTAAGTCACAGAGTCAGTATCATTTTCACAAGTTTGAGCCACCCTACATGTAACCATCTCTATTATTATCAATGCTTATAATTAAAGCTAGAAAGAGAAGTTTTCTAAAGAGGTTGTGTCCCCACAATCTCTCAGAAGCATATGCAATTGTACAGAGGATAAAGATAAGTATTCTTTGGGGCACTAAAAAGTGCTCGAATTTTTTTTTTCTTTTTTTTTTCTTTTTTTTTTTTTTTTACCATTTCTGTCATCTCAATAAGGTTCCAAGAAGAAGAAGTATGAAGTAAACTCATAAGACATTCTGGTCTAGGTTTATTGATATAACACTAGGTTGAACTCTACAATGATAGTTATTAGAAATGTCATAATCATCATCATAGATATAATAACTATTTACAATGACAATTACAGGTTGAACCAGTGCATCCTCCAGGCACAGATTTTGGAGCAGCATGATCCTCACCACAAGCTGACACCAAATTTAACTGTTCAAATGGCTTGGAAACTTGGTTTTCAAAAGACAATTTCAGGATCTAAGACTGTTTTCCTCCATTAAAAACAAAATGTGTTTGGGAAAGCCAATTAGAGAGCTACCAACTAATTCATGTAGCAGCTATTTCTTTAAACATCTACTGTGTGCCTGGTATGGTGTCCAGTGCAGAAACACAGAAATGAAAAAAGCAAACATGGTTGATTTATACCAGATCACATGTAAAACATATTCCCTTCTTTAACCATTTTTTTCTTTTTCTTTTTTTTTTTTTTTTTTTTTTTTGAGACAGAGTCTCGCTCTGTCGCCCAGGCTGGAGTGCACTGGCGCAATCTCGGCTCTCTGCAAGCTCCGCCTCCCGGGTTCAAGCTATTCTCCTGCCTCAGCCTCCTGAGTAGCTGGGACTACAGGCGCCTGCCACCATGCCCAGAAAATTTTTGTATTTTTAGTAGAGACGGGGTTTCACCATATTGGCCAGGCTGGTCTCGAACTCCTGACCTTGTGATCTGCCCGCCTCAGCCTCCCAAATCTTCAACTTTTAAGTTCTGGGTCACACATGCAGGATGTACAGGTTTGTTACATAGTGCTATGTGCCATGGTGGTTTACCGCACAGATAAACCCATCACCCAGGTATCAAGCCCAGAATCAATTAGCTATTCTTCCTCATGCTCTGCCTCCTCCCACCCACCTCAACAGGCCCCAGTGTGTGTTGTTCCCCGCCCCCATATGTTCATGTGTTCTCATCTTCAGCTGCCACTTGTAAGTGAGAACATGCGGTGTTTGGTTTTCCATTCCTGCATTAGTTTGCTGAGGATAATGGCTTCCAGCTCCATCCATGTCCCTGCAAAGGACATGATCTCATTCTTTTTTATGTCTGCATAGAATTAATGGTGTATATGTACCACATTTTCTTTATCCAATCTATCATTCATGGGCATTTGGGTTGATTCCATGTCTTTGCTATTGTGAATAGTGCTGCAATGAACATATGCATGTATGTGTCTTTATAATAGAATGATTTCTATTCCTTTGGGTATATACCCAGTAATGGGATTGCTGGGTCAAATGGTATTTCTGCCTCTATGTCTTTGAGAAATTGCCACACTGTCTTCCACAATGGTTGAACTAATTTACACTACCACGAACCATGTAAAAACGTTCCTTTTTCTCCACAACCTTGCCAGCATCTGTTGTTTCTTAACTTTTTAATAATTGCCATTCTGACTGGCGTGAGATGGTGTCTCATTGTGGTTTTGATTTACATTTCACTAATGATCAGTGATGCTGTGCTTTTTTCTATATGTTTGGTGTCCACATGAATGTCTTCTTTTGAGAAGTGTCTGTTCATGTTCTTTGCCCACTTTGTAATGGGTTTGTTAGCTTTTTTATTGTAAATTTAAGTTTCTTATAGACTGTGGATATTAGCCCTTTGTCACATGGATAGGTTGCAAAAATTTTCTCCCATTCTGTAGGTTGTCTGTTCACTCTGATGATAGTTTCTTTTGCTGTGCAAAAACTCTTTAGTTTAACTAGATCTCACTTGTTAATTTTTACTTTTGTTGCAATTGCTTTGGGCATTTTCATCATTAATTCTTTGCCCATGCCTATGTCCTGAATGGTTTTGCCTAGATTTTCTTCTAGGGTTTTTGTAGTTTTGGGTTTTACATTTAAGTCTTTAATCTATCTTGAGTTAATTTTTATATAAGGTGTAAGGAAGGGGTCCAGTTTCAATTTTCTGCCTATAGCTAGCCAGTTCTCCCAGCACCATTTATAAAATAGGGAATCCTTTCCCCATTGCTTGTTTTTGTCAGGTTTGTTGAAGATCAGATGGTTGTATGTGTGCGGTCTTATTTCCGAGTTCTCTATTCTAAAACATATTCATTAATATGACGTATTACCTTCAAGGTAATGCAAGTTTCTGCTTTGGTCTAGCAGAAAGTACAGTTCTGTACACACACACAAATTCATAATTTATTCAATATAAGTATTAGTAAAATATGCATGTATTTTGGTCTTTCAAAGAGAAGTGTTATAATAATTGTAATGATAGTAACTACTGTTTCTTGAGCAAATTATTGGACCTGTGTCTGATACTACTCTCATCCTCAAAACAACCCTGAAAAAAGGTGTTACTTCCATTTTAAAGAAGACTTGTCACAACTACATGTGGTTCCATATTAATAGCTGCAACCCATTGAAAAAGACTGGGTAACAGTGACCATTTACTGAACATCTACTATGTCCTTGCACTGTGTCAGGCCCTTTTACTTTCATTTAATGCTCACAACAACTTGCCAGGATAGGTAATAATGCAGAAACTGAGGTTCAGAGAGGCCAAGTAATGTACCCCAAATCACAGAGCCAGTGAATGGCCACCTAGCTGGATTAACAACCTGGAGCTGCCTGATGCTTAAACACTTACCTCTTCTCTAAAATGTTTCCCATAAACCACCGGCATCCATTTCTCCATGTCTTTGTTCAAGCTGTACTCTCTTCCTAGGATGACCTCCCATACCTAACCACGCAGTTTTCAAGGCCAAGCACAAATATTACTTCTTCTGTCCCAACCAGCCCAGGCAAAATTCGTAATCTCAGCACAGGTTTTTGCCACTAGTCTAACACTTATCACATACTATTGTAATTATGTGTATGTATTTCTCTGCCATGAAAGATTAAGAAGACCTTGAGAGCAAACATTGTTTCTTATTCACTCTTTTTTTTTTTTTTTTTGAGACAGAGTCTCACTCTGTTACCCAGGCTAGAGTGCAGTGGTACAATCTCAGCTTGCTGCAACCTCCACCTCCCGGATTCTAGAGATTCGCCTGCCTCAGCCTCCAGAATAGCTGGGATTACAGGCGTGTGCCATCACACCTGGCTAATTTTTGTATTTTCAGTAGAGATAGAGTTTCGCCATGCTGGCCAGGCTGGTCTTGAATCCCTAACCTCAAGTGATCTACCCACCTCAGCCTTCCAAAGTTCTGGGATTACAAGCATGAGCCACCGCGCCCAGCCTCTTATTCACTTTTCAGTTCCCAACATATAGTACATAGCTTGGCATATATGTTGGCACTTCATATGCTAATTGGTGACTGATGTAATAACCCACATCAACATGCTATAAACTAAAAGGACCTCTAAAGAGTGACAGAACCAATTCCTCCTTCATCTATTGGGGAATTACATTTTTTGCTTATTTTTATTTATTTTTATTTTTCTGTTTTAAAGACCCTCAGAAGAGTAATTGGTACAACTTCTTCACCTTATTTCTGATTCTAGCCCCCATCCATGCATGTTTTCTCTCTCTGAGAAAATGCTCTTACATTTTCAGAAACATGAAATGTAATTTTCACAAAATCTGTCTTTATTTTGGTTGTTTCCTGGTTATCTGAGCTCTACGTGGCACAAAAATTTATTTCTCTCTCTGAAGTCTCACCACAGATAGAGGGCTTTTCCTTGCCATAAGAAATATGATGACCACAAGGGTGCACATTGGTCTCATAAGGAAGGAGCAGACGAAGATGATGCTTGGCTTAGCATTTCAAACAGAACAAATGCATGTGCACTGATTTGTACCTTCTAATCAATTACCAATGCTTTATTTCCCTATAAGGAGAAAAGTACATAAATGCTTTGATTCTCATTTAATAGATTGGAAAACTAAGAAACAAAGAGTAAATGATTTGGCTCAAACTTTATTGTCCTAGAGTTTAAAAGTCAATCCAAAATTTTCACTTTCCAGACTGCACTCAAATCCAAGGCCAATTTTTCAGAAAATGGGTTGCAGCTATAATATTTTCTTTATCAAGATAATCAGGTCATCCCTTTAAATAACTCCTTTCTTCTTTAGAAGTGACATTAATATACAATTATCCTGAAAGCTTATATGCAAAACAAGCTAATAAAAAGACCTGGCTTTTTTTTTTTTCTGAAGTCTTTACTTAATAAGGATATTCACAGATAATTGGCAGTACTGTCTGGACAGAGTTACAGCTTCGTGGTCTAAAAACACAGCCTGCTTGTGCAAATTAGTTTAACAAATTTCCCATTTCTAAGAGGATAGGCCAGCTGCCAGCTCTTTAAGAGAGAAAAACACACCTTCTTAGAACACGAGTCATTAAATGTTACATAAAGGGTGTACACACACACACACACACACACACACACACACACAGGCATTTTAAAATATTGCTCAAGACTTTCCAAAACATCCCTTCACCACACATAGGGTACGCATTTCATCAAGATTAAGTTTCACATTTTGTCAAGATCAAGTTGTTTTTTTCTTAGGCATACCACTTACCAATAGTATTGCTACATGAGAAGGCTAAAGATGTACTGTAAACAAGAGTGCCAAACAGAGCAGATGACTCAGAACTGATTTTAAAGTAGAGTTTACACTTGTAGGTTGAACTTAGTGCCTACACCTGGTTACTTGTCAGCCCTGTTTTGAAAACAGATTGGCTGACCTTTATGCCCATAGTTATTTTCTAAATCTCATACCTGAAATGCAACCTTCTTGGAGAAAGAAGGCCTAACCAATGTTTTTAGCATAGGTGGACTAAAATGTCCATTCTTTGGAAATGTGGATTGAAAGTGTGAACAAGGATGGAAGTGTGCCCACCCAGAGGCAATGTGACTTGCCAGAACTCAGTGTGGACATCTGAGTGGCTCCTGTCCAGTCCATGGCGTAAATGAGTGCAGGGGGTGTCTTTATTCTTTTTATTGTGAACACTCAAAAGTATTGAGATATTACAAGCAGACAGATAGTTAACAATTGAAACAACCAAAATAGTTCCAAAATCTAAAGGCAAAGGAATTCAGATGTCTCAACATACTTCCCTAAAAAGCGAGTTTAAAGTGCACAATAAAAAATAAAAAGAAAACTGCTTTGATTTACAAGAATAGTTGATTGATTTGCTTCTTAACTGCCTTGGGACAACAGATTCCTCAGAACAATGTCATATTTATTTTTCTGTGTTACCTAGAAAGTGAAAAAGAACTACTGAGTTGGAACAAGAATTTTTTCCCTTTACAAAATTTATGATTTCATCATAAATATTATGGTAACACTTTCCAAGAGTCTCAAAGTTTAATCCATCATATTTTTAGTAGTTAATTTAACAAAGTGGAACCTCAACTTTCAAATTTCTTTTCTTTTATATTGGAAGAATATTTGCCTATTTCATACTACTTTTTTAAAGTTTTTTTTTTTAAATAAAGCACTTCTGGAAAGAAAATTTGCATATGTTTTTCAGGCTAAATCTGTGTCTTTTTTAAAACAAAACTAACCTTTAAAAAGTAAATGCAGACAAGCAATTAAAAGACAGACATTTTCCTTACTTGAAAAGCAACTTTTTCTCTCGTGTGGTTTATCAGTGAGCTCAAATGGACTTATATTGATAATTAAAATGATCTGTAGGTGTCTTGCCCTCTTTAAAAAGCCGTGTTAAAATGTGAGTGTTTGATATTAAAAGTTACACTTCCGGCCAGGCACGGTGACTCACGCCTGTAATCCCAGAACTTTGGGAGGCCTAGGTGCGTGGATCACGAGGCCAGGAGATCGAGACCATCCTGGTTAACACGGCGAAACCCCGTCTCTACTAAAAATACAAAAAAATTAGCTGGGCGTAGTGGCGGGCGCCTGTAGTCCCAGCTGCTGGGGAGGCTGAGGCAGGAGAATGGCGTAAACCCGGGAGGCGGAGCTTGCAGTGAGCCGAGATCAAGCCACTGCACTCCAGCCTGGGAGACAGAACTAGACTCCGTCTCAAAAAATAAATAAATAAATAAATAAAAATTAAAAAATTAATAATAATAATAAAATAAAGTAAAAATAAATAAATAAATAAAAACTAAAAGTTACACTTTCACCTGAGTATAATGCAGCACCTGTGAAATAGTGGGTGATGAGGACATTGTTTCCTTACATTATTTATTTGTTTGTTTGTTTGTTTATTTTTTGACACGGAGTTTCGTTCTCGGCTCACCTCAACCTCCGCCTCCCAGGTTCAAGCAATTCTCCTGCCTCAGCCTCCCGAGTAGCTGGGACTACAGACATGCGCCACCACCCCGGCTAATTTTGTATTTTTAGTAGAGACAGAGTTTCTCCATGTTGGTCAGGCTGGTCTTGAACTCCCACCCTCAGGTGATCCACCCGCCTCGGCCTCCCAAAGTGCTGGGATTACAGGCATGAGCCACCGCCCCTGGTTCCTTACGTTAATTCTTATGAGAGACGTCATACTGAGTTTTTGTAGAAGTGTAGAGATTTTAATTGGTTTGTTTAGTTTTTGGGAGATGACACGGGGGTGGGAGTGGGAGTGGTTTATAAAAGCTGTTGAACATTGTTATTTATTAATAAAAGTGCCTTTAAAATGCAATAAAGTCAGGAAAGGCAACAATAAAAACTCTTCTATCACTGTTCTAAATTATTGTACAGTAAGTAAGATTTTGCTACTAAAACAGAAAAATTCTTCAATCTCTTTATTTGGATGCTTCTCAAAGTTCTCACAAGTGATCTGAAAGTTACACAGAAAAGAGAATTTTTGACATTGAATTGAATATATAAAATTGTTTCAATAAATATTTAGGGCACTACAAAACAACTCACTAAAAAACTAAAATTCCTCAAACTAAGTTAACTCAGTCAACAAATTTGTTTGTTTCTAATCTGGTTGTTCAGTCACACAGATGTTTTAAAAATATAAAAATATTAGTATAACATGATAGTTTTTCTTGATTATAAAATTAACAAGTATGCATGATTTGAAGAAGGAAATTACATAACAGAGAACAACACTTTTACAGTTGGTTTTGGTTCTTATTTCATAATGTGTGTATCAATTTGGAAATTTTCTTATTAACTTCCTGTGACCACAGTGGAGAAGTTAGCTTATTACATTGGTCTACATCTCTCAATTTTTAGCAGTTACAGCACTATTTTAGTTTCTCCATTGGTTACCTTTGTTATTTAAATAACTTTCTTAAACCACTAGTTCTTTTTATTTAAATCCTCTTTTCAGCTTGTGAAATAGGTCACACGCCAAAAAAATACATAAAGCATGGATGTATTCCAAAGCAAACCTCCCTGAAATGGCTACTCAGGTCAAATAAAGGAGTGTCAGTCCCCAGAAGGTTCCTGCATGCCTCTCCAAGGCAGAACTCACTCCCTTTTCCTAAAACATAAAACTCTCCTGACATCTGTAGTAATAACTTCCTTGCTTTTCTTTATATTTTTGCCATCCAAGGATGCATCACTCAACACTATAGCTTCGCCTATTTTTGAATTTTATGTAAATAGAATCATACACTATATATTCTTTTGCATCAAGCTTTTCACAACTCAATATTATGTTCATGAGATTCACTAATATTGTAGCATTCAGCTGCAGTCCATTAATATTCACTGCTATATAGAATTTCATGAGAGAGATCCTTACAACAATTTATTTATCTGTACTCCCACGGATGAATATTTCGGTTGTTCCCAGGTTTAGGCTATTGTGATTAAAGCTGTTATGAATTTTCTCATACATGTCTCCTGGTACACATGGATATATATTTCTTTTGGATATATACCTACGAGAGAAATTGCTAGGTCATGAGGTACAGTATCTTTAATTTTAATTGATAAAGCCAAATTGCTTTCCAAATTGGTTAAACTAGTTTCTCTTTTCACCAGCAGTGGAGGAGAGTTCCAGGAGCAATCCCTGCTCTTTTTCAGTCTTTTTAAATTTTAGCTATTTTAACAGGTGTGTAGTGGTATCTCTTCACTGTTTTAATTTGCGTTTTTCTGGGGGCTGAGATTGAATATCTTATCATATGTTTATTGATCAATTAGTTATATCCTGTTTTGAAGTGGCTGGTGAGTCTGTCTGCTCATTTTTCTATTAAGTTGTATTTTCTTATTGGGGTGTATAAGTTCTTCAGATATTCTAGATACACGTCCTTTGTTGGCTATAACAAATATCGATTTAATATGTATTCCAGATATTTTCAAGTCCGTGGCTTGCCTTTTTACAATTTTTTAAATTTTACTTTAATTCTGAGATACAGGTGCAGAATGTGCAGGTTTGTTATGTAGGTATACGTGTGCCAGCGGTTTGCTGCACCTATTGGTCTATCCTCTAAGGTCCCTCCCATCGCCCCCCACCCACTATTTTATTTTTATTATTATTATTATTTTTTTTTGAGACGGAGTCTCGCTCTGTCTCCCGGGCTGGAGTTGCAGTGGCCGGATCTCAGCTCACTGCAAGCTCCGCCTCCCGGGTTCACGCCATTCTCCTGCCTCAGCCTCCCGAGTAGCTGGGACTACAGGCGCCACCACCTCGCCCGGCTAGTTTTTTGTATTTTTTAGTAGAGACGGGGTTTCACCATGTTCACCAGGATGGTCTCGATCTCCTGACCTCGTGATCCACCTGTCTCGGCCTCCCAAAGTGCTGGGATTACAGGCTTGAGCCACCGCGCCCGGCCCACTATTTTATTTTTAATGTTCTTATTTCACTGTAATCAAATTCATCAATCCTTATCTTAAAGGTTGGGGCTTCTTAATGTCCAATATGTTTTAAAATCATTCTCCCATACAGAGATTATGAATCTATTTTTTCTGTATTGTCTTTTAAAGCCTACTGTTTTGCCTCTGAAAGGGTCTATAATTTACCTGGAATTAATATTTTTGTTTACAGTGTGAAGTGAATTCAGTGTTTTCTATTTTTTTCCAGATAGAACATCCTCTTCCACACTGCTCTCAGGATCATTTTTGTCATCACTATTTAATGTTTCCATCAATTTTCAACAGATTCTCCTGATGCCTCATTTTATAAAACGACAGCATTCGCACATTCGCATCCTTACCACTCCTTCCCTCTTCCCTATCTACTCTTCATCTTCCAAAATCTGTCAGCTAGAGCTTTACTTTAACATTGTCAAAGCTGAGAGTGTTTACATTCTGTTCTTAATCAGGATTAACTCCCCCATGCTTTGTGCATTGGTTCATTTTAAAAGCTGATAATCAATAAACAAATTTTACATGATTATGACTATTCATCACATTATTCACCACACAGCCAGAGAGTACTAATAATTACATACCCTTGACTACATTTCTGATGCTGTAATCATCGTGTCACTCAAAAGAAAATACACTAGCACCAAGGTTAAATAGATTATCCTCTCTAATATTTTACCAATTGCTGAAAAAGATCATGTTTTAAATCATTTCATATTTGGAACATGACATTCTGGTAAATGTTTTGATTTAGCTAGAGTTTCTGGTTGCTTTGTTAAGACTCATAGGTTTTTTTTCCACCATATCCTAATATTTTGCAACTTTTCATTAGCAGAAGCTATTATCTGAAATATATTCCATTCATTTCCTTGAAAATAGACTTCTGTAAGTCTGCTTATCACTCTCCTAAATTAGACAAATTTTATTCTTGGTCACACAACTGTTATACTTGGATGTTGTTTTAATATTCCTCTAAGCTAGTTCTGCCATTCGTATATCCCTGGGAAGACTTAAGACAACTACAAAGTTAGAGGGAACACAGCCCACACAAGACCACCCTCAGGGCAGGTGCAGTGGCTCATACCTGTAATCCCAGCACTTGAGAGGCCAAGGTGGGAGGATCACTTGAGCGCAAGAGTTCAAGACCAGCTTGAGCAATATACTGAGACTCTATCTCTACAAAAGATAAAAAATTAGCTGGGCCTGGTGGCATGTGCCTGTAGTCCCAGCTACTTGGGAGGCTGAAGTAGGAGGATTGCCTGAGCCCAGAGATTTGAGGCTGCAGTGAGCTATGAATGCACCACTACTGCACTCCAGCCTGAGTGACAGAGTGAGGCTCTGTCTCAAAAAAAAAAGACCATCCTCACTAAATTGCAAGTCTGAGTAGTTCTCCAAACCATCTCCAGTTTTGATAATTTGCTAGAAGGACTCACAGAACTTTCTGAGTTACACTCACAGTTAAGATTTACCACAGAGAAAGGATATAGATTAAAATCAGTCAAAGGATGAAGCGCATAGAGCAGAGTCTAGGGAAGAACCAAATGCAGAGCTTCCATTGTCCTCTCCCCATGGATCAGGACACAGTACTTTTCCAGCATTGATGTATGACAATAAGCACAGGCTGTCATTAACCACGGAAGCTCAGCAGAGCCTCTGTGTTCAGAGCTTTTATTGAGGCTCCATTACAAAGACATGATTGACTATCCACATGGCTAATTTTAGATTCCAGTCTCCAGTCACTCAAGGTGTGACCCAAAGCTCTCATCCTAAATCACATTTTTGGCATGGATCAAAGCTCCACCCTAAACACATTTGTTACTCTCTGGCTAGCCAAAGCCCTCCAGGCAAACAAAGACACTCCTGTCAGACACGAGGATCCAAGGGCTTAGAGATGACTCTCAAAAGCTCAAGACAAAGGCCATTTCTTTTGGGACAAGGTTAAATTCATTACCACCCAATCATACGTCTTCTTCTTTCTTGGTTTTCACCCTCATTTTACAGGCTTACATCCTTAAGTAAGGGTGCATGGATGTAAATTTTCATTCAGAATCTTTGGTGTTCTGAAATTTCACAATGCAGTCCCTAAATGTGGGCCTTCTTCCTTTTTTTTTTTTTTTTTTAAGACAGGGTCTCACTCTGTCACCCAGGCTAGAATACAGCGGCGTGATCTCAGCTTATGCAAATTCTCCCTCCTGGGGTTCAAGCGATTCTCCTGCCTCAGCCACTTCAGTAGCTGAGATTACAGGCGTACACCGCTACGCCCAGCTGATTTTTTTTTTTTTTTTTTTTTTTTTTGAGACTATTGCCCAGGCTGGAGTGCATGATCTCGGCTCACTGCAACCTCTGCCTCCCGATTCAAGCGATTCTCCTCCCTTCTACCTCGGCCTCTGGAGTAGCTGGGATTATCACACCCAGCTAATTTTTGTACTTTTAGTAGAGATGGGGCTTCACCATGTTGGTCAGGCTGATCTTGAATCCTGACCTCAGGTGATATGCCCACCTTGGCCTCCCAAAGTGCTGGGATTGCAGGCATGAGCCACCACACCTGGCCAGGATCCTTTGATTTTGAAGATCTCCCTGTAGCTATGGAAATATTCTGTCTTTGAAAATTCCCTCCTCTCTATCATGAGTATTTTGTCTTTTTAGAACTCCTGCTATTTGGCTCTTGGACATCTTGGACTGAGTCTCCAACTCTGAGTTCAAAGCTTCTCCAGTTCTTCAGGGCAACTTTATGACTTCTATCCTTGTTGTTGCCTTCTCTCATATTCTAGAGTGCAGGTACCTCCTCTCCTTCCTCTCTGCTTTCTTAGAAACCTCTTAAAGCATCTGTTTTCCCTCTTCTCATCTGCTTATTACTACCTGCAATTCTCTTCGTTTCTGTGGGCTATGCCTTTTTTATTGTCCTGATATTATTTTAAATTAGTCCTGGGAGAGAGGAATAAATGAGTGTGCTCACACTGCCATCTTGAACTAGGAGTCACCTCTAGTTTGGGTGGCCGAAGCGGGTGGATCACGAGGTCAGGAGTTCAAGACCAGCCTTGCCAACATGAGGCGACCTCATCTCTACTAAGAATACAAAAATTAGCCAGGTGTGGTGGCAGGCACCTGTAATCCCAGCTACTTGGGAGGCTGAGGCAAAGAATTGCTTGAATCAGGGAGACAGAGGTTGCAGCGAGCCAAGATTGCACTACTGCACTCCAGCCTGGGCAACAGAGCAAGACTCCATCTCAAAAAAAAAAAAAATGGTATTTTAAATACAGATGGCTTTTTCTATCAGAATAGGTTTCCTGTGACTACATCAAGTGGCGCAGCAATGAATACATTCCCTGAGACTCAAAAACAATTCAGGGCAAGAGCATCTTAGGAGAAATATACACAGAGAGCCTTATATGAGACTTTTTCCATCACATCATCTATACACAGTACCCAATTATGACATACTGAAAAGAAAAAATAACCTAAGTGACTTCATTTTTTAAGTATATTTTCAGAGCTATTCCTGCCTAAAGAGAAACAAAAGAAATAAAGTAAGTTTTTGCCAACTTCCAGATGGCAGCTGTGGTGTAGAAGAAAGAATACTGGCTTTGGCATCCAGAGACTTGGGTTTGAGGCCTGGCTCTGCCTTTGTGGTCTCCAAAGCTTTGATTGAGTCACTAAACTTTTTTGAGTCAGAAGTTTCTCGTTTACAAACAGAATAATAACACATGTGTCTCGCCACTGCTGTGAGGTTGGAAAAAAAATAACAGACAAAAGCAGTATTTTATAGATTGAAAAGTAAATAGAAAATAAAATACATTCTCCAAATGACTGCATTCTCCAGGGAGATTTCATGCAGAATTTAACAGAATCCTTCAGGGGAAAAAAGTTTATATCTCTATAACCATCTTTCCCAGACAAGAAAAAAAAAAAATCACACAAAACCATTTGAATTTCCAATGGGTTCCACCAAATAGATTAACATGCCCGTTGACAATGACCATGAACATAGTTATAGTATCCAGTTATAGCATCTAAAAAAAGGTATTGCTATGGTTTGAATATTTGTCCCCTCCAAAACTAAAGTTGAAATTTAATCCCCAATGTGGTGGTATTAAGATATTGGGGCCTTTAAAAGGTGACCGGGTCATGAGGGCAGAGCCCTCCAGAATTGATTAATCTACTCAGGATTAATAAATTAAGGGATTAATAGGCTAACCAATTAATGGGTTATCATGGGAGTGGGAGTGGTGGCTTTATAAGAAGAGGAAGAGAGGCCTGAGCTAGCATGCCCAGCTCCCTACCATATGACACTCAGCAGAGAGTCCCCATAAGCAAAAAGGTCCTCACCAGATGCACCCCCCCTCAACCTTGGACTTTACAGCCTCCGTAACTGTAAGAAAAAAATATAGACATAGACATAGATCTAGATATAGGTATAGATATGGATATAGATATAGATATAGATATAGATATAGATATATAGACAGAGTCTCACTCTGTCACCCAGCGTGGAGAGCAGTGGCACAATATCAGCTCACTGCCACCTCCACCTCCCAGGTTCAGGTGATTGTCCTGCCTCAGCCTCGCAACTAGCTGGGATTACAGGTGTGTGCCACCACATCCAGCTAATTTTTGTATTTTTTTTTTTGTAGAAACAGGGTTTCACCATGTTGGCCAGGTTGGTGTCAAACTCCTAACCTCCAACGATCCACCCCCTTTGGCCTCCTGAGGTGCTGGGATTACAGGTGTGAGCTACTGCACCCAGCCTAAATTTCTTTTCTTTATAAATTACCCAGATTCAGGTATTCCGTTATAAGCAACAAAAAAAAAGATTAAGACAGGCATATAAAACAAGTTTCTAATTCTGAGTTTATTCATTTATTCTATCCTTTAGCAAACATACATTGAATGCCAAGGCTATTCAAAGCACCTTAAAGAATCAAAAGACATAGGCCAGGCGCAGTGGCTCACGCCTGTAATCCCAGCACTTTGGGAGGTTGAAGTGGGCGGATCACCTGAGGTCGGGAGTTCGAGACCAGCCTGGCCAACATGGTGAAATCTCATGTCTACTAAAAATACAAAAATCAGGTTGGCGTGGTGGTGCACACCTGTAATCCCAGCTACTCAGGAGGCTGAGGCAGGAGAATGGCTTGAGCCCAAGAGGCAGAGGCTGCAGCGAGCTGAGATTGCGCCACTGCACCACTGCACTCTAGCCTGACGGACAGAGTGAGACTTTGTCTCAAAAAATATATATATCAAAAAATATCAATTAGGCATAATACTTTCACTTATTCAGAAAGCTTCGTGTTTGTAGGGAGATCATGTAAGTACACCCACATTTCCACAATACAGTAATGGGTGTAATGAGTGACACATGCCTGATACAAACTAATAAGAAATGGTACTTGAATTAAACCTTTAAAAATGAGTGGAGTTTCAATTTGGAAACCTAAATGGAAGGACATTCTAAGAAGAGGGAATTGTGTTCACATAGGTTATAGATATGTAAAAGTAATCCTTTCTTTAGGATTGTGAAACCTTGGACTGTCTGAAAAACAGGTTTCATACAAAAGGTATAAGGGATAGGACCTGTTGCAGAGGACTTCTAATAGGCCATTGCATGTGGGCCTGACTCTGTAGATAATATTTACTACTGAGAGGGGTGCATTAAAAAATACAGCTTAATACATTTTATTTTGTATAATCTTTACTCTTTACAAATTATTTTTACATACATGATCTCACTTGGTCCCCAACACAGTTCTATGGTGGTTGTGTTATTACTACAGATGGTCCCTGACTAACAATGGTTCTACTTAGGGGTTTTGGGCTTTATGATGGTGCAAAAGCAATACACATTCAACAGAAAGCAGTATGCTAAGTTATGCAATGCCAGGCAGTGCCAGAGAGCCACAACTCCCAGTCTGCCACATAATCACAAGAGTAAACAATCAACTCTACAGTGTACTGTGTTGCCAGATTATTTCGTCCAACCGTAGACTAATTTAAGAGTTCTGAACACACTTAAGATAGGCTAGGTTAAGCAATGGTGTTTAGTAACCATACCTAGTTAGGTCTATTAAATGTATTTTTCTTATTTTTTTTTTATGTCACTATGATTGACTTAGACAATATCAAATGCATTTTTGATATACACTATTTTTAACTTACGATGGGTTTATCAGGACATAACCCCACTGTAAGTCCAGGAACATCTGTATTTGTCAATAGAATAAGCCTTAAGTCAGACCTAGAGTCCAGGTCTTCTTTTTTTTTTGAGGTAGAGTCTCGCTCTGTCACCCAGGCTGGAGTGCAGTGACGCATTCTCAGCTCACTGCAACCTCTGCCTCCCAGGTTCAAGCACTTGTCCTACCTCAGCCTCCCAAGTAGCTGGGACTAAAGGCACAGGCCCACACCCTTTGTTTTTGAGTAGAGACAGGGTTTCACCATGTTGGCGAGGCTGGTCTTGAACTCCTGACCTCGAGTGATCTGCCCGCCTCAACCTCCCAAAGTGCTGGAATTGCAGGCATGAGCCACCGTGCCCGGCCAAAGTCCAGGTCTTCTGACTCCAAATCCAATTTTCTTCAAATTTACTTCTAGTGATTTGCTGAAGGTTTGTACAGAATACAGAAAAATGAGTAGATTCTGAAAGCAATAGGGCAGCTCCTGAAGAACATAAACACTATTGAGGCAGAGTTGGAGTTGAGGAGCCAGTGTTTATCAAAGTAGTCCAAAAAATAAACTTCTCTTATAGCAAGTTTGACTGTAGGAAGAAGGCAACAGGAACACATCTCGTATTTCTTTAAAATCACCCCTCTTCCCCACGATGGTACATAGCACTTAGTATGCTCAGGGAGTTCAGGTAGTAGATGTCGAGGACAAGGAGTACCTCAATTCCTACAGTGCTCTGAGCTTTACTAAATGCTTCCAATTACCTAGTTCAAACCCAGGCTCACACTACCCCAACAGAATTAAATTAGATGGCTCTCCAAACATGACAAAGATATGTTTGTTTAAATGACAACTGTAGGATTCCCCCAAGGACATGTAGGCCATGTGAAAACTGTGAGCACAGAGCTCACAGCTGTTCACTTTAACAGTCCAACAGTTGACAACTGGTAAGAAGCCAAACAATTTTTTATTGTTTAAATCTTGGGTACTATTGTTTTTCTAATAGCTTCCCTGCTAACGATGCCAATTTGATCTCTAAAAGTAAGTATTTTTCAGGAAAGATTTTGCATATGTTAACAAGACTTGCATTTGATTCAACTTCTCTAATATTGAAATATAAAGTGATTAGAATGAAAATTTCCTAACATAGTATTACCTTTAAAGGTTATTTTCAGAAATAGT
Organism: Macaca fascicularis; assembly: GCF_037993035.2. NCBI lineage: Eukaryota > Metazoa > Chordata > Mammalia > Primates > Cercopithecidae > Macaca > Macaca fascicularis. Next base: position 103,077,417 of record NC_088389.1, on the reverse strand, counting down.
TAAAAGATAAACTCCTCCTTTCTCTTATGGTCCTCCTCAGGTTCTATATTAGAGAAAGCTGAGTGTCTATGACTTCAGGGCTGACTCACTTAGTTCAGACAGGTTACTGAGAAATAATCATAGAAGTAAGAAAGCAAAGAATTAACTTCCTATTCCCTAACTCTACCCCAAATACAGCTTTTCTTTTTCCTGTTTCCTGGTATTTGGTTCTTGTTTAGCTTAAGGGAGCTTTACAAGAAATCTTTTGTAGAAGCCCACTATACAAAACTGCTGCTGGGCACAGTGGCTCATGCCTGTAATCCCAGCACTTTGGGAGATAGAGATGAACAGATCACATGAGCCCGGGAGTTCAAGACTAGCCTGGGCCAACATGGTGAAACCCTATCTCTACAAAATACAAAAATTAGCGGGCTGCATGTTACATGACTTTAGTCCCAGCTACTCAGGAGACTGAGGTGGGAGGATTCCTTGAGTCCAGGAGTCTGAGGCTGCAGTGAGCAGTGATGGTGCCACTGTGCTCCAGCCTGGGAAACAGAGTAAGACCTTGTCAAAAAAAAAAAGAAAAGAAGGAGAAGGAGAAGGAGGAGAAGGAGAAGGAGAAGGAGAAGGAGAAGGAGAAGGAGAAGGAGAAGGAGAAGGAGAAGGAGAAGGAGAAGGAGAAGGAGAAGGAGAAGGAGAAGGAGAAGAAGAAGAAGAAGAAGAAGAAGAAGAAGAAGAAGAAGAAGAAGAAGAAGAAGAAGAAGAAGAAGAAGAAGAAGAAGAAGAAGAGGAGCAGCTGCTAAAAGCAGTTTGTAATTGAAGGAGACAAGAGGAAGAGAAGTGGGAGGGAAATGAAAACCTGATGATCATTTACCCTCACTCATGCTATGGCCACTTGCTGGATGTAGAATAAAGCTTAACCTTGAGGCTTCTGAGGGCACTTAGAATTGGATTCATGATCTTCAGGATTTAGGAGCATGAAAATACTGAGTCAGACCAACCTTCTCTGAATAGTACAGCAGTCTATTTAGCCACTTCATTTCATGCATTCTTTCTACAGTTATTCACTGAATATCTATGATATGCCAGGTACTGTTCTACTCAGCAGGGATATAGTAATAAACAATACATTTTCTGTTTTCATCGACATGATATCAGGGAAACACATTAAACAAACAAAAATATATTCATCCGATGAGATTTTAAAAATGGATGTGGGCGGGGGGCAGTGGCTCATGCCTGTAATCCCAGCACTTTGGGAGGCCAAAGCGGGTGGATCACCTGAGGTCAGGAGTTCAAAACCAGCCTGGGCAATATGGTGAAACCCTGTCTCTACAAAAATACAAAAATTAGCCAGGCATGATGGTGGGTGCCTGTAGTCCCAACTACTCGGGAGGCTGAGGCAGGAGAATTACTTGAACCCTGGAGGCGGAGGTTACAGTGAGCCGAGATCACACCATTGCACTTCAGCCTGGGCAACAGAGCAAGACTCTGTCTCAAAGTAAATAAATAAATAAATAAATGGATATGAAGAAAAGTAAAATAGTATAAAAGAATAATGAAAAGGTGTATATGTGTGGGTGTATGTATATATGTCTTTGTGCATTTTACATGGTGGGTAAAAGAAGGTCTTCCTTGTGAGGGTGACCTTTAAACAGGGAATGAATCAAGTCAGAAATCTGGGACAAGAGCTATTCTGCAGGAAGAAACACTAAGTGAAAAAGTGCTGTCCAGGTGCAGTGGCTCACGCCTGTAATCCCAGAACTTTGGGAGGCAGAGGCAGGTAGATCACAAGGTCAGGAGTTTGAGAACAGCCTGGCCAATATGGTGAAACCCCGTCTCTACTAAAAATACAAAAATCAGCCGGGCGTGGTGGCGGGCACCTGTAGTACCAGCTACTGAGGAGGCTGAGGCAGGAGAATCACTTGAACCCGGGAAGCGGAGGCTGCAGTAAACGGAGTTCGTGCCATTGTACTCCAGCCTGGGTGACAGATCTCAAAAACAAAAGAAAAAAAAAAAAGAAAAAGAAAAGAGAAAGTGCTGCAAGAGAGGACTTGGCATGTTTGAGGATGAGCAAAGAAGCCCAAATGGCAGGAAGAAAGTGAGCAAGGGTGAGAGCAGTAGGAGGCGAATTCAGGAAGACATAAGCTCCTTTGGAGAAGAGGCCAGATCATCTTTAACCTTGGTCTCCAGGGTGCCAGCAGCTAGTCCTGTCATAGGTGTTCAACATGTACTGACGAGAATCAGAAAGGCTGTTGTTTTGGCGAACAGAAAGGCATCAAAGAGTACATCTAATTCCTTAGTTCTTCCATCAAAAAGTCTGAGGTGGTGAATTTTGTAATTTACTTGTCTGATTACGGTTCAGAACATCCCCATCTCTTATGGAGGACACTGTCTCACTCCCCTGTGACCCTTGCCATGGAGACAATGCGTTTCCAGTGTTCCCAGGGCCACATCTCCCACCACATTCCCAGTCAGTTTCTGATGTTCTTATTGCTCAGATTACATAGTATGACACGTTCCAAGAAAAATGATGACTGGTAAAAGATGAACGTCATAATAGATTAGATTTCCCGGTGCATAAAAATCACTTTTTTGTTTTAAATCAGAAAAGAAACAAATTGTTGCAAAATCAATGACCTTGCACTATAGCCCTGAGCTTTGTAGGACTTCTGTCCACGTAGTTTTGGTCAATGCGCTGTGTTAAGTGCAATTTCAGAGTTAAACTGGTATTACAAGGTGAACAGTGGTTTACTTTTCCATTTGTATTTCAGGGAGCCGGCCATTTTTAGCGTCACTTTTTAGGGAGAGCAATTTTCAAATGAGATTTATGGCAGGCTTTATAAAATCTTACCAAATAAACCTACGTCTCATGTTTCCTTTTGTAAGGAGGACCACGGTTCCATCTTTCCCTCTCGTGGCACCCACCATCTGCTAAGAAACATGACTGATTCCTGGTTTTCTGATCCCTTTACAATTTTAACTTGAGTTTTTTTTTAATCGTCCTATCTGCCAATCTAAATATGTCAAGATTGATCAGACAAAAATGTAATCTTTCCTTTTTAAAATGTTATCTTAAAGGGATATTTCATCTTTGGTTAAATGAGGTTAATTTCAGATCACTCACATACAAACACACAGGCACACACAACTTCAGATCTGTGCCACACCAATAATGCAGTAGCCCCAATTATTGACTGGCTGAAATAAGGAAAGTCAGGATATTTTGTAGGTCTATAGATGCAGGACATTGCGTTTAAATTGCCTGACATTAAAAGCCGAAAAGGAAAGGTAGGAACTTTTGCCGTCAGAAAATTTGTAAGATTAAAATAAATAAATAAAACAAAGAGAAAAAAAAGAAGAAAAGCACAAAAAAAGGTTAAAAAAAAAACATAACCAAAAAAATTAAAAAAGATACGTCCCTCTTCAGCACACTTAGTACCCCTTAGCATATCAGCACCTCTGATATGTTAGAATGCAACTTAGGTGTAGGCTTCATCTCCTTTTAATCTTTTCCTGTCTCACAGGGAGTAAGTATTCTAGTGACCCTGTGAAGCGAAGTCTGGAGTCTTGGTTTACTATTTATATCGCTGGATTTATCAAAAGATATTTACTTAATTTTTTTTTTTTTTTTGCCCAGGGTGGAGTGCAGTAGTGCCATCTCAGCTCACTGCAGCCTCTGCCTCCCGGTTTCAAGAGATTCTCCTGTCTTAGCCTCCCAAGTAGCTGGAACTACAGGCATGTGCCACCACACAGCTAATTTTGTATTTCTAGTAGAGACGGGGTTTCATCATGTTTGCCAGGCTGGTCTCGAACTCCTGACCTCAGGTGATCTGCCCACCTCAGCCTCCTGAAGTGCTGATTAGAGGCGTGAACCACCGCGCCTGGCCAAAAAGATACTCACTTTAGTGAATGAAGGTCCTGTGAACTATCTTTAATGACCATTGAATAGGGATGCCACCCACCTGCTCCAGATGTGTTCCAACCCACCTTCCCTCAAAACAAACACTACGTGGACTGGGATGACAATCATCTTGGTTTGTCTGGGACTGAGAAGTTGACTGTCACATAGAATTTTCACTGCTGAAACTGGGAAAGTCCCAGGCAAAACAGAGGAGCTGATCACCTTAACTTGGACCCCCATTAAGAAAGGAGCAGTTCTTGATTGAGATACGTTGACACTGTGCCTGGATAGAGCTGCTCTGTTCCTTTTTACCACACGATGAGTAAGTCCAGGCCTTTGAGGTACACAATGTGGAGGTTCTCTCACTTTTCCACTGACAATTCCCAAATTAGCAAAATGGTAATAATAGTTGTGTCTACATCCTAATTCTCTTATGAGAATTGAGTTTATATTACTATATATAATGGTGACAACAAAGCCTGTCATATAATCAGTGCTTAGCAAATGTTACCTATTGTCATTTTATTGATTGATTGGTTGGTTTTTGAGAAGGAGTCTTGCTCTGTCACCCAGGCTGGAGTGCAGTGATGTGATCTCAGCTCACTGAAACCTCCACCTCCCGGGTTCAGGTGTTTCTCATGCCTCAGCCTCCCGAGTAGCAGGGAATACAGGTGCCTTCCACCACACCCGGCTAATTTTTTTGTATTTTTAGTAAAGACAGGGTTTCACCATGTTGGCCAGGATAGTATTGAACTCCTCACCTCAAGTGATCCACCCACCTCAGCCTCCCAAAGTGCTGGGATTATAGTCATGAGCCATCATGCCTGGCCACTTATTGTTATTAAAATCATTAGCTATGGATAGGGGAGAAATGATGCAGGACTTCTCTCCTCTGCTGCTGATTCTTTTCTAGTGAATCTTAAATGTCCTGTATGTATTATATTTTCAAAGGTTAAATAAGAGAAAGAGGGAAAAAGAAAGGAGAGAAAGAAGAAAGAAAGAAAGAGAGAGAGAGAGAGGGAAAGAAAGAAAGAAAGAAAGAAAGAAAGAAAGAGAGAGAGAGAGAGAAAGAAAGAAAGAAAGAAAGAAAGAAAGGAAGGAAGGAAGGAAGGAAGGAAGGAAGGAAGGAAGGAAGGAAGGAAGGAAGGAAGGAAGGAAGGAAGGAAGGAAGGGAGAGAGAGAAGGAAGGAAGGAAGAAAAGAGAGGGAGAGAAAGAAAATACTAAAAACTTACAGTCAGTTAAGTCAGTAAGATTTATTTTCCATCTTAAAAATGATTTCTACCCACAAAGACTAACATTTGGGCAGAAGCAAAGCCCATGCAAAAAAAATGTATATTTTTGAGGCTGGGCATGGTGGCTCATGCCTGTAATCCCAGCACTTTGGGAGGTCGAGGCAGGCGGATCACCTAAGGGCATGAGTTCAAGATCAGCCTGGCCAACATGGCAAAACCCCGTCTCTATTAAAAATACAAAAATTAGCTGATGAGGCAGGAGAATCACTTGAGCCAGGAGGCAGAGATTGCAGTGAGCCGAGATGGTGCCACTGCACTCCAGCCTGAGCGACAGAGCAAGACTCCATCTCAAAAAAAACAAAAAAGTTTTGGGATTACAGACATAAGCCACCAGCGCCCTGCCCCAATAGTATCTTTAAAATGAAAATAATTAATATTAATGCATTCTGCATTTTTAAGACAAGTAACTGCTCTTATCAACATTGTTTATCATAGCTAAGAAATGCAAACAACCTGAATATCCATCAGTAGGGTAGTGATTAAAATAATTACATTCCACCCGTACTCTGCAATTTGTTAAAATGAATAAGGTAAATAATTTACATGGAAAGATCCCCAAGGCACATGTTGCAAAACAACACATATAGCAAAATCCTATGTATTTAAACAAATCACAAGGATGACTGTCCGTCTCAAAAAAAAATTATTTGTTGCTTAAAATTTTTACAAAGAGTTTGTTCATAAATTATCAATACTCTGTAATTAAAAAGACACACACACACACAAAAACAGCTGGAGGAAAGAATTCTACTCAACAGTTCTGTCGTTATTTTGTTCCTCTTCCTTCTCCCTCAGACCTAACATCCTTCTAAAAATGAGAGGAAAAAAAATTTGTCGTAAGTGCCAAAGTATCCAGATTGCTGTAGATGAGGTATAGGGCAAATAATTCACTAACTGATAACAAGGATTGACTATGGTAAAGTGTCCACAAAATTATACCAACTACAAACTGAAAGAAATAGCCACACTGGGCTAGGCACAATGGTTCACACCTGTAATCCCAGCACTTTGGGAGGCCAAGGTAGGCAGATCACGAGGTCATGAGATCAAGACCAGCCTGGCCAACATGGTGAAACCCCCGTCTCTACTAAAAATACAAAAATTACCTGGGTGTGGTGGCACGTGCCTGTAATCCCAGCTACTCAGGAGGCTGAGGCACGAGAATTGCTTGAACCTGGGAGGCAACGGTTGCAGTGAGCCGAGATCACACCACTGCACTTCAGTCTGGTGACAAAGCAAGACTCCATCTCAAAAAAAAAAAAAAAAGAAAAAAAGAAATAGCCACATTGTTGAGCATGATCTCTCAGTAAGTCTTTTTATAATAAAATTTGTTAGCTGTTTTTAAGCAATGGTATTTTTTTTTTTTTTTAAGACAGAGTCTCATTTTGTCTCCCAGGCTGGAATGCAGCGGCATGATTCAACCGCCTCGGCCTCCTAAAGTTCTGGGATTATAGGTATGAGCCACTGTGCCCAGGCAGTAAATTAATTTTGAAATATAAAATTAATACTTGAAAATAAAAACCAATACAGCAACATGACTGCATAAAGATTAAAGGAACTATATGTGTTACGGGCAAATAATGTTTAGTATTTATTTTGTGCTTACTTTGTGCTTTTATATGCCTTATCTCTAATTCTTACAACAATTCTTTGAAGTAGTGATGATCATCCTCTTTTGCAGAAGCAGAGATGAGACACAAGGAGATAAGTAATGTGTTTAAAATCATATAGTTGCTATCTGAGAATGAAGGCAAACCCAGTTCAGTCTGACTTCCAAACTTGAGTTCTTTCCAATAGAGCAAAGTGCCTTTCCTAAACCATTGAGAGGTGCAGAATTTCCGACTTGCAGTGAAGACTAGAGGGTCCTCTCCAGTACCCCACCCAGCATAGAAGTCCTCTAAACAACATCTCCAGGCCAGGTGTGATGGCACATGCCTATAATCCCAAAGCTTTGGGAGGCCAAGGCAGGCAGATCACCTGAGGTCAGGAGTTTGAGACCAGCCTGACCAACATGGAGAAACCCTGTCTCTGCTAAAAATACAAAATTAGCTGGGCATGGTGGCGCATGCCTATAATCCCAGCTACTCGGGAGGCTAAGGCAGGAGAATTGCTTGAACCCAGGAGGTGGACGTTGCAGTGAGCCGAGATCACGCCATTGCACTCCAGCCTGGGCAACAAGAGAGAAACTCCGTCTAAGAACAAGAACAAGAACAGAAACAAGAACAAGAACAACACGTCTCCAGCATTGAGGTTCTGCGCTGGTGCCACTAATACTGTGAAAGGATTTGCTCACAAGGCAATCTATTCCAACTTCCCCAGCATCCTGAGATAAGATTTAATCAGATTATTACCATATCTTAGTTTGCAAAGACCTCAGAAAAATGGTACTTTAGTGTTCCATTTAAATATATTCCATCACTATTAAGATACCATTGAGGCCAGGCACGGTGGCTCACACCTGTAATCCCAGCCCTTTGGGAGGCTGACGTGGGCGGATCACTTGAGGTCAGGAGTTTGAGACCAGCCTGGCCAACATGGTGAAACCCCATCTCTACTAAAAATACAAACATTAGCCTGGCATGGTGGCAGATGCCTAAAATCCCAGCTACTCAGGAGGCTGAGGCACAAGAATCGCTTGAACCTGGGAGGCGGAGGTTGCAGTGAGCTAAGATCATGTCACTGCATTCCAGCCTGGCAACAGAGTGAGAGTCCGTCTCAAAAAATATATATATTAATTTACTGTAAAATTCTGTCTTTTTAACATCTTTAAATATTCTATCTTAACTATAAGGTCAAATGACTGCAAAAGAATGAAAAGTTTTTAAAAACATTAAATTAATCATAGATTTACCTATTTAAATAAGCACTCAAAGAAATCAGTCTTTTTTTTTTTTTTTTTTTTTTTTGAGATAGAGTCTCCATGTCGCCCAGGCTGGAGTGCAATGGTGCAATCTTGGTTCACTGCAACCTCTGCCTCCCAGATTCAAGCAATTCTTCTGCCTCAGCCTCCCTAGTAGCTGGGATTACAGGCGCATGCCACCACGCTCAGCTAATTTTTTGTATCATTAGTAGAGACGGGGTTTCACCATGTTGGACAGGCTGGTCTCAAAATCCTGACCTCGTGATCTGCCTGCCTCGGCCTCCCAAAGTACTGTGATTTCATGCCGGAAATCACAGTCTTATAATTGTAAAGGACTTTAGAAGTCATCTGGTTGAATCTAACTCCTATTGCAGGAATTATTTATTTATTTATATTTATTATTATTATTATTATTTTTTTTTTTTTTTGAGGAGTTTTGCTCTTGTTGCCCAGGCTAGAGTACAATGGTGTGATCTCGGCTTGCTGCAACCTCTGCCTCCTGGGTTCAAGTGATTCTTCTGCCTCAGCTTCCCGAGTAGCTGGGACTACAGGCATGAGCCACCATGCCCAGCTAATTTTGTATTTTTAGTAGAGATGGGGTTTGAGACCAGCCTGACCAACATGGAGGAATCCTTTATTTCATTATTTCCTCCTGAAGGCTGCTCAATCTCCTAGCTTCTAAACCTCTTAGTCAGAAAATGGTGGAGGAAGAGAAGTCTTTCTGAAAGAAAGGAACTGGACTAGAAGAGAAGCTGCAAGTGCACCTGGGGTGTCAGTGCCTCCTTCTATCAGACCCACTGCTCAGGGAGGTCTTCAGGTCTCCATAGGAAGCAACAAAGAAATCTTCTCTGCTTCTCTGATCTTGGGGAAAGCTGGAGGAGACTGACGGACCATCCTATATCCAATGAAAAGTACAAGAGAGCACTGGAATTCAGGGAAGTTGTTTTCCCAAAAAGATCAATTTTCTTCAAAGATGATGATAATGATGGATACTGAAGTTATTCTGAAGTTCCTTTGTCATTGTCAAGCACCTCAATTGCCTCCAGCTGCAATCTAGCCTATAACCAAAGACTAATATTCTCGAATCTGTGAAATCTTCTGTAATGCCCACTGAACTCTACTCTTTAGTTTGCTGGACTCCCTCAATTGCCTTCATGAAGGCTTCAAAGACATCACCTTCTGCTATATAATTAGGAAGTTCAAGGAAGCATTCTCTCCAGCAGCAAAAGTCTCAGGAGATCCCAACAATTTAGGCTTAGCCTTAGGCACAGTTCAGTGATAGTATTACTAAGACCTAACAGGCCAGGCGTGGTGGCTCATGCCTGTAATCCTTTGTAAGGCCAAGGTGGGCAGATCACGAGGTCAGGAGTTCAAGATCAGCCCGGCCAACATAGTGAAACCCTGTCTCTACTAAAATTTTAAAAATTAGCTGGGCGTGGTGGTATGCACCTGTAATCCCAGCTACTCGGGAGGCTGAGGCAGGAGAATCGCTTGAACCTGGGAGGCAGAGATTGTGGTGAGCTGAGATCTCACTACTGCATTCCAGCCTGGGTGAAAAAGTGAGACTCCATCAGGACAACAACAACAACAACAAAAAAAAAAACTAACAATCTCTTATTCTTTTTCAATTTGATATTATCCAAGCACTTAACACACCTGTCTAATTGTTTTTTAACTTTTTGGGGTGACAATCAAAGCTTGTCTGAATTTGAGGGATCCCACTTATTTCTTTATTTTTAATAATAGACTTTATTTTTAAGAGCCAGTTTAGGTTCACAGCGAAATTGATAGAAAGGTGCAGAGATTTCCCATGTACACCTGCCTCCACACACACATGACCTTCCCCATTATCAACATCCCATAGAGTGGTATGTTTGTTACAACTGATGAACCTACATTGACCCATTATTATCAAAGTCCGTAGGTTAAAGTAGGGTTCACTCTTGGTGTTGTACATTCTGTGGGTTTGGATAAATAGATCATGACACGTAGCCACCATTATAGTATCACAGAGTAGTTTCTCTGCTATAAAAATCCTCTGTGCTCTGCATATTCCTCCCTCTATCCCTTGGCAACCACTTGATCTTTTCACTGTTTCCATAGTTTTGCCTTTTTCAGGATGTCAAATAGTTGAAATTAATAGTACATACTTTTTAGACTGGCTTCTTTTTTGTTTTTTTGAGACAGAGTCTCACTCTGTTGCCAGGCTGGAGTGCAGTGGTACGATCTCAGCTCACTGTCACCTCTGCCTCCCCAGCTCAAGCGATTCTCCTGCCTCAGTCTCCTGAGTAGTTGGGACTACAAGCATGCGCCAACCATGTCCAGTTAATTTTTGTATTTTTAGTAGAGATGAGGTTTCACCATGTTGGCCAGGATGGTCTTGATCTCTTGACCTTGTGATCCGCCCACCTTGGCCTCCCAAAGTGCTGGAATTACAGGCGTAAGCCACTGCACCTGGACCTCAGACTGGCTTCTTTCACTTAGTAATATACATTCAAGTTTTTCGTATCTTTTCATGGCTTACTAACACGTTTATTTGAGCACTGAATAATACTCTATTGTCTGGATGTACCGCAGTTTATTTCTCCATTCACCTACTGAAGGATATCTTGGTTGCTTTCAAGTTTTGGCAATTATGAATAAAGCTGCTAAGAATATCTGTGTGCAGGCTTTTTTGTGGACATGTCTTCAACTCTTTTGGGTAAATACCAAGGAGTGTGATTGCTGGATCATGGAGATCGAGACCATCCTGGCTAACACGGTGAAACCCTGTCTCTACTAAAAAATACAAGAAAACTAGCCGGGCGAGGTGGCGGGCGCCTGTAGTCCCAGCTACTCGGGAGGCTGAGGCAGGAGAATGGCGTGAACCCGGGGGGCGGAGCTTGCAGTGAGCCGAGATCGCGCCACTGCACTCCAGCCTGGGCGACAGAGCGAGACTCCGTCTCAAAAAAAAAAAAAAAAAAAAAAAAAAGAGTATGTTTAACTTCGTAAAAAATCATCAAACTGCCTTCCGAAGTGACTGTACCATTTTGCATCCCAACAAAAATGAGTAAGAGTTTCTGTTGCTCTGCATCCTCACCATCATTTGGTGCTGTTTGTTTTCTGGATGTTGGCCATTCTAATAGGTACATTGTGGTATCTCATTACTGTTTTAATTTGCATTTCCCTGATGACATATAATGTGAAGCATCTTTTTATATGCTTATTTGCCACCTATATATCTTCTTTGGTGAAGCTAATGTTTTTATTTCTTTGTCCGGCTTCAGTTTGTTTTATCACTTTTAATTTTTCAATAAAAAGAATCTTCCCTTACGTATTTATATGCTTCACATTTAGAGTTGGTGATGATGTTGTAAATTATAGTACAAAAACAACTTAAATCAGGCATATACCAGTAACCGAAGCACTGGCTCTGAAATTCCCAGGTTTAAACTTTATCTTGTTCACTCTAGAGCCATTGATCCACATGGAATAAATATAAATTCATATCTATTTCTAGATACTTATTCTCTACTCCCACTTATTCACTACCTAACAACAGTAGTGGTTAGCTATAAAATTCTCTTCCAATCACAGAGCATAACTTCAGTATGCAAAAAAAAAAAAAAAAAAAGAAGAAGAGTTTTCTGGATTAAGTTGAAAAATGTTTGTAAGTAAAATTTTAAAAATAGATATATCTTTGTCAGTTGGGTGTGGTGGCTCACGCCTGTAATCCCAGCACTTTGGGAGACTCAGGCGCGTGGACCCCTTGAGGCCAGGGAGTTTGAGCTAGCCTGGCCAACATAGTGAAACCTGTCTCTATTAAAAATACAAAAATTAGTCGAGCATGGTGGTGCATGCCTATAATCCCAGCTACTGGGGAGGCTGATGCGTGAGAATCGCTTGAGTCCAGAATGAGGGGGTTGGTTGCAGTGAGCCGAGATCATGGCACTGCATTTCAGCCTGAGTGATAGAGTGAGACTCTGTCTCAAAATAAATAAATAAATAAATAAAAATAGCTATTGTCTCTGTAAGTGAAAAATTATAAATAAACCATTTGTAAGCCAAGGGATGAGTACAGATACTCATTCCTTTGAGTACTTCATTTGAATCTATGAAGGTGGGTACAATTGCTCTAAGAGAGTATGAGCAGGGAAAAACCAAAGAGTGCTCAGGACCTAAAAAATGCCAACATTTAGGAGACAGACAGATAAGCTGGAGTAGCAAAAGAGACAGAGGTTGCCTGTTAGAGACCACTGGGTGAGGTGAGCGATACACAAGGTAAGAATGGTATGACCGGGCACAGTGGTTCACGCCTGTAATCCCAGCACTTTGGGAGGCTGAGGCAGGCAGATTACGAGGTCAGGAGATCGAGACCATCCTGGTTAACATGGTGAAATCCCATCTTTACAAAAAATACAAATAAAAATTAGCCAGGCGTGGTGGCACGTGCCTGTAGGCACAGCTGCTCGGGAGGCTGAGGCAAGAGAATCTCTTGAACCTTGGAGGCAGAGGTTGCAGTGAGCTAAGATCACGCCACAGCACTCTAGCCTGGGCGACAGAGACTCCGTCTCAAAAAAAAAAAAAGAATAGTTAACTTTCTAGGCTTCGTGCCATGGTTCACACTTGTAATCCCACCAATCTGCCAAGGCAGGCAGATTGTTTGAGCTCAGGAGTTCAAGACCAGCCTGGGCAATATGGTGAAACCCCATCTCTACCAAAAATACAAATAATTGGCTGGGCACATGTCTGTGGTCCCAGCTACTCCTGAGACTAAGGTGGGAAGATTGCTTGAGCCTGGGAAGCAGAGGTTGCAGTGAGCCAAGATCGCGCCACTGCACTCCAGCTTGGGTGACAAAGTGAGACTCCCTCTCAGAAAAAAAAAAAAAGGTTAACATTCTAATGGTACATATAATTATGAAATAAATTTAACTGTGCCAAAGACCAGAGGTTGTACTCTCACTAGACATGTGACAATGCACAGGATATAAAACTGCCCTGAGCCTCAGTCAGTCAACTCCTCCAGCAAAAGGAGAGATAACAGTTATCTCAATAGGCTGTTGTGAGAATTTATCAAATTAATGCATTTGAATATACATTGTATGTGGAAAAACATTACACAAACTTAAGATACTTGCCTTGGCTCTCTGCCTAGAACTTAGATTGCTTCCAGGACAGAGGTCCACACCCCACCCACTTTTCTCATGCTAGTCTTCTGTCTGAATCCTGACCTCCCTGATTGTTTCTACCTTTTTTCTGCTGGCTGATAGGGCCTTAGGAACAATTGCCTCCTGCCTAAGCTTTATACCAGCACAGCTGCTGGGCTCTAACTGAATCACTAACACCATTCCTGCCTTCCTGGCCAACCCCACCACCCATGAACCCAGGTTATCATATGTTCCAAAGTATTGTTTTGTTGTTGTTGTTTTTGTTTTTTTTTTTTGAGAAGGAGTGTCACTCTGTCACCCAGACTGGAATGCAGTGGCACAACCTCAGCTCTCTGCAACCTCCGTCTCCTGGGTTCAAGCGATTCTCATGCCTCAGCCTCCAAAGTCGCTGGGATTACAGTCATACACCACCACACCCAGCTAATTTTTTTTTTTTTTGAGAAGGAGTCTGACTCTGTCGCCTAGGCTGGAGTGCAATGGTACAATCTCGGCTCACTGCAACTTCCATTTCCCAGGTTCAAGCAATTCTCCTGTCTCTGCCTCCCAAGTAGCTGGGATTACAGGCACCCACCACCACACCTGGCTAATTTTTGTATTTTTAGTAGAGACGAGGTTTCACCATGTTGGCCAGGCTGGTCTTGATCTCCTGACCTCAGGTGATCCTCCTGCCTCCCAAAGTGCAGTGATTACAGGCGTGAGTCATTGCGCCCAGCCCTAATTTTTGTATTTTTAGTAGAGAGGAGATTTCACCATTTTGACCAGTCAGGTCTCAAACTCCTGACCTCAGGTTATTACCTGCCTCAGGTGATCCGCCATGTTGGCCAGGTTGATCTCAGATGATCCTCCTGCCTCCCAAAGTGCAGGGATTACAGGCCTGAATCACCTCACCCAACCCCCAAGTATTGTTTCTGAGACAATCCCAGAGCTAACCACTGAGATTAACACCCCACACTTAGCTTGTTCAATAACAAAAATTTCTTTAGAGTTCTTGAGACCAGAATATTTTGTTTCTTAAAAGGTGATGTTTACAACAAAATATATATACTTAGTAAATCATCAGTTTCCTTCAACCTCAGTTCTTGAATTACATAAGCAATTAGGCAGGCCCAGCACAGTGGCTCACACCGGAATCCCAGCACTTTGGGAGGCCAAGCCAGGTGGATCACCTGAAGTCAGGAGTTCGAGACCAGACTGCCCAACATGGTGAAACCCCGTCTCTACTAAAAACACAAAAAGCCGGGGGTGGTGGCGGGCGCCTGTAATTGCAGCTACTCAGGAGGCTGAGGCAGGAGAATTGCTTGGACTCGGGAGGTGGAGGTTGCAGTGAGCTCAGATCGTGCCACTGCACTCCAGCCTGGGCGGCAAGAGCGAAACTCCATCTCAAAAATAATAATAATAATAAAATTAAAAACAATAAAGGCTTTTGTTTTTCAAATAGTCTGGAAAATTGTTTAATGCTAGGTTGATAGTATCTAGATTGTGTCAGAAAGTCGTCTTCTTCTTCTCTAATCTGGTAAGATATCCATGTCTTTTATTTGAAGATTCTTGGGTCAAGTTATTTTCAGAGAAAATAAGTAAGAATTTTAATTTACTAAAAGGTCTATGTAATAATGAAATTGCTACTTGCTTTATCAATTTCTTTTATTTATTTATTTATTTATTTATTTTTGAGACAGAATCTTGCTCTATTGCCCAGGCTGGAGTGCAGTGGCATAATCTCAGCTCACTGCAACCTCCGCCTCCCAGGTTCAAGCGATTCTCCTGCCTCAGCCTCCTGAGTCACTGGGACTACAGGAGCCCGCCACCACACCTGGCTAATTTTCGATCTCTTGACCTCATGATCTGCCCGCCTCAGCCTCCCAAAGTGCTGGGATTACAGGCGTGGGCCAGCGTGCCTGGCCTTAATTTTTTAATTAGTTGATTTGCTCTAAATAAAATACTGTAATCCTTTTAGCCAATTATTTTGAAAATACTTTTATAAAATGGTCTCTTTATCTTGATCTTTGAAATCTCTGAAGGGGCTGGGAACGAAAGGGAGGAAGGGTACAATGTGAACATCCAGTGACACATCAAAGTTTTGTGGGTTTTTTCTTTGTTGTTGTTGTTGAGAAGGAGTTTCGCTCTTGTTATCCAGGCTGGAGAGCAATGGCATGATTTCGGCTCACCGCAACCTCCACCTCCCAGGTCCCAGCAATTCTCAGCCTCCTGAGTAGCTGGGATTACAGGCGCTTGCCACCGCACCTGGCTAATTTTGTATTTTTAGTAGAGGTGGGGTTTCACCATGTTGTCCAGGCTGGTCTCAAACTCCTAACCTCAGGTGATCCGCCCACCTCGGCCTCCCAGAGTGCTGGGATTACAGGCATGAGCCACCGTGCCCGGCCACATCCAAAGTTTTTAAGACCCCAGAAAAGGCTTTGTGCTTCACCAAGTTCTACTCAAGTGCGGACAGAAAATGAATAGTTACCCATGACCAGAGTATTATAATAATGTCATAGCAGCAATTCTTGTCTCCATAATAGGAAGTTATATGTCAACATAAAATTTCAGGTATTTTACATTTTACAGTGGACTAATAACTTATATTGCTATTTTTAAGGGATGTCAGTTTTCACTTTCTAAGAAACTTAATTACATTTGCTCTTCTCCCATCAGCAATCCCCTTTCCAAGTCATCCCTACTTTACAAAGAAAAATGTAAGTGAACCTGCAATGACTTTACCTGAGTTCTTAAGCAGACTGCCAGGTTACCTACTTTAAGGAAATAAGCCTGGCTCCTTTGGCCGTGGGGATGGTTGGAACTCAGACCTGGGTGAGTTTTCAAGATCCATTATGACTGGTTATATGCTCCCATAGCATTCTGTGCTTTTCTTTGAAAATATTTACCAGTTCCTAATTATATATTATATGATAATATCTTTCTCCCCCACATGACGGTAAGATCCATAAGAATAGGGTAACGTCTTTTTTTCACACAAATGTATATTCCAGCACCAAGTTAAGTGAGTGCCTGTAAAGTAGCAAATGTACAAAACTTTCTTTCTTTCTTTCTTTCTTTTGAGACGGAGTATCTTTCTGTTGCCAGGTGTGATCTCTGCTCACTGCCAGTTCCACCTCCCGGGTTCACGCCATTCTCCTGTCGCAGTCTCCCGAGTAGCTGGGACTACAGGCGCCGGCTACCACGCCCAGCTAATTTTTTTTGTATTTTTAGTAGAGAGGGGGTTTCACCGTGTTAGCCAGGATGGTCTGGATCCCCTGACCTCGTAATCCGCCTACTTCGGCCTCCCAAAGTGCTGGGATTACAGGCGTGAGCCACCGTGCCCGACCTTTTGTTTTTTGAGACAGAACCTCGCTCTGTTACCCCAGGCTGGAGTGCAGTGGCGCAATCTCGGCGCACTTCAACCTCCATCTCCCCAGCTCAAGTGATTCTCCTGCCTCAGTCTCCCTAGTAGCTGGGATTACAGGCACCTGCCAAACTGCTGGGCTAATTGTTGTATTTTTAGTAGAGACAGGGTTTGGCCATGTTGGTCAGGTTGGTCGCCAACTCCTGACCTCAGGTGTTCCGTCTGCCTCCGCCTCCCAAAGTGCTGGGATTACAGGCGTGAGCCACCACGCCTAACCAATATCACATTTTGAACACAACCAACTTTGCTCATTTTCTTTTCTTTTCTTTTTTTTTTTTTTTTTTTGAGACAGAATCTCATTTTGTCAACAGGCTGGAGTGCAGTGGCGTGATCTCTGCTCACTGAAACTGTCTCCTGGGTTCAAGTGATTCTCCTGCCTCAGCCTCCCGAGTAGCTGGGACTGTAGGGGCGCACCAACATGCCCAGCTAATTTTTGTATATTTTTTAGTAGAGACAGGGTTTTACCATATTGGTCAGGACAGTCTCGACCTCTTGACACCCGCTCCCCTCACCCCCACCCCACCCCGGGGCCTCCCAAAGTGTTGGGATTACAGGTGTGAGCTACCACGCCCAGCGCTCATTATCTTTTTTACAGAGGTTGGTTTCAAGCCAAAGTTGACCTTCCCTAATGACTATAGAGTAAAGCCCTTTGGCATGTCATATTAGAAGCATTCTATTATATATTCCGTGTTTAACAATTCAGTTTGTCTTTGGAGTCCAAGTGAAAATTTAAAATGTAAGAAAACAAAAATAAAACAAAAACCTTCTTAGAAGTACATCCTTTAATCTGTTACACTAGTAATATGAGAAGATTTCTTTTTTTTTTTAAACCTTTCCCTTTCATGTGGTGTGAGCCATCTGAAAAAAAGAGGGGTCACCTGACGCCATGGTAGGGTTAAGTCAATGGTTTCCAAACTTGTGTACACATCAGAATCACCTAGAGGACTTATTGAGCCACAGATGGCTGTGCTAACCCCCAGTTTGTGACTCCACAGGTTTGGTGCTGGGGCCTGAGAATTTGTATTTCTAGTAAGTTCCCAGGTGCTGCTGCTGCAGCTGGTCTGGAGACCACACTTTGAGAACCACTAGAAAATAACTGCTAAAAAGGAATCTTGGTATGTTTAGGTACAATACCTGCAACATTCTTGGTTGAAATAGTCTCAGATAAAATTATAAATGGGTGATAGAGAAGATGAATTATCAGAAGGTGACATAATATTATGGAATACACTATTCAATAATGAGTTTGCCTCATTACCCTTAGACTTTTTTTTTAAAGTATGCTTCTTCAGGAATTATCTTGTTTCACTCATTATAACTCCAGTTCTAGAGGGCAAAAAAAAAAAAAAAAAAATTAAGTTATTTTTGTTCTCAATAATAATTACCTCCATTGCCTCCCTGCCCTTCAGTGCCCTGGGCAAGCCTCTTTAGTCATTGTTCCTTTATCTGTAGAAAGGGACGTGATAATAGTACCTATCTCAGTGAATTACTGTGAGGATAAAATGAGACACTAAATGGAAAATAGTTGGCACTGAAAATGGCCTGTAAATGGTAGCTGCTTTGTTGTTGTTGTTGTTGTTGTTTTACCAATTTATCTAATTTAAGGAAATAAATTTTAATGGTCGTGGGACCAGTGACCCAAACTACTTAAATCTCTAATACATTGATCACAGTAATAAACCAAAATTTGTTCAAAACAAAATAAAAGGTTGTTATGCTCCAGGTACTTTGCTTACTGTGGCGGAGAACTGTTTGATTTGGAAGTGTTGGCTCAAGCTATCAGTACAGCATTCCCCCATTACAGATTACAAATAAGGATCACCTGAAGCGCAGTAGGACCACCCCCCCCCCCCACCCCCCACCCCCACCCCAGACCAGCCAAAACCATATCCAGGGGAGAGGCATAGGAATATTTAATCACCCCAGGTGAATTTTTTCTGTTTACCGACTTTGAGAAACACTGAAGGGATCTCTTCTCCATTCTATATGTGGCTAATATAAGCCCTAAACGTCATTTCTATGTATTCGTCAGACCGTAGTTTACTAGAAAATTTCAGAAGTCCTTTCCAACCTAGTGATTTTGTTATTTTGAGTTGAACTGAAAGTCACTTGGAGCGGTCAGCTGAAAATATTTTTTGTTTGTGCTCTGAAAAGGTTCCCACTGTTTCGAGTAAGTCATCCTTTCACCCATGGGGAACCTGTGCCTCGTGCCTGAACTCCCCGCCTAGTACCTGCCCCCCTTGAACTTCCTCCCGCAAGCCTACTCCTCCCGCTTGATCTGGGCCTTAGATCTAGCTTGTTTTGTCCCTTCGCGGCATTTGAGTAGAACATTTGGTGCTTTCCCAGTTCACGACGCTTTGCTGGAATCGTCAATTTCCAGGGATTTTACGGGCTGGCCAAAACAGTTTGTTCAGAACAGCGCCGCCGGGGCATTGGCAGCCCTGGGCGGCCGCGAGTTTCCTCACACCGCACAACCCCTCGTGACCTTGGGCGAGCCAACGCACGCCGCCAGCCGCGTCAGGGCCACGCACGGGCTGGACTTCGGAGCTGAAAATGGGTGTCGGGAGTGAGGAGGTTTCATAAACAGAAAAGACCTCGAAGCCATAAGGCAGTTCTTTTCCTTTTCTGCGGGCGAATCCTTACAATTCTTGGGGGAGGGAATGTCTGCCCACGGCTGGAGACAAAGCGTGAGAACTAGGATGGCGAAAAACGGGCTTGAATGAGAAAATCCGAAGGAGTGAGGCTGAGGGCGGACAATTGGGTTAAAAATAGAAACACATCCTCCACAGGACTCGCTCTTTCCAGCTCCACCCTAGGGGCCGACCGCCAGGCCAGTGGCTGGGCTCCACGAGAAGGCACAGCAACCCGGCTCGGCCCCGCCTCCCGGACCTACTGACAGGGCGCCGGGGGCGTGGCCTTGGACCCGCGACGTCACCGCGCTCCCCGCCGCCGCCGCCGTCGGGGTTTTCGCTGACGCACGGGTCCCGCCCCCTCCCCCTCTTTTCCCCCACTGCCCGGGCGCCGGGCGGCCAGCGCGTTAGTCGGCCGGGACGCGGAGCTGTGTGCATCTCGTACGCGGGCTTGCTCGCTCCCGGGAGCCGCGCAGCTTCCCCGGCGGTGGCAGGAGCGGCGTAGAGTGCCATCAGCGGGCCCTTACGGCCCCCGGCCTCGCGGCGCGCGCTCCACTCGCCCTCCTCGTCCGCCCAACCTGCGGCCTGTGGAGGCGTGAGACGACAACGGGCGAGCGCCTTGAGCAGCGTTAGCCGCTGCGGCGTCCGGTCGTCCCTCCGCCTCCTCCTCGGCCCCCCCCTCGCTTCCCTCCTCCCACTTCCCGAGCTCCGGCGTGTCCCGGCCACGCTCGGCGCTGCTGCAGGAACAAAGGAAGACCCCGCGGCGGCGGCGGCGCCACCTCCGCCTGCGGCTCCGACCCGCTCCCGGCCCGCGGCGGCGTCACCAGGGCGCCCGGCTCAGCCTTCCCGGAGGCCTCGGCCCGGCCTCATCGTGCCGGCTTCGCGCTTGAACCCGGCTTTCTCATTTGGGCCCCCGCAGGGTGAGTGATATGGGGTTGGGGGCGGGAGCCGGGCTGCTCGTTGTCGGGCCGGGGGCGGGAGTGAAGGGACCGGGGCGCCGCGGGCCAACGGCGAAGCCGGAGCAGGCCGCGGATGGCGGCGTCCGGGGGAGGGGAACCCGCCCGCCAGCCCAGGAAGCACAAAGACGGAGGCGTCATTCTGTCGTCGTGGCCCGAGGCCTGGCTCCTGGCGTCCCTGGCTCGCTCCACAGCACGGTCGGGAAACAATGCCCGGCGTGCCGCCTCTGCGGGGCCGGCATCTAGGCCGCTCGCCTTCCGCCCGGCCGCCCTTGGCGGCGGCGCCCGGCGTGGGCACCACGACCCAGAGAAACAAAGAGGCCGAGGCGGCGGCCGCGCCCCCTGGCCGCTGTAGCCCCCCCAGCTCTCCCCTCAGAGGAGCCCTTCGGGGTCGGGGATCGGCGTGGGGCCTGCAGGCGAAAGGCCGGCCGGGCCTGCTGAGCTGCTGTTCTGCATGACTCAGTGGTTTTTCGGAGAGGGCCCTGCTGGGCTTTACTGAGTGAGGCCTTTGCTTGGAGGGGGATGGGGGATCAGTGGGACCCGAACTTGTTCCAAAACCCGTTGGAACATGGGGCCGGGGGTTCTCCGGCGTCGTCTTTTGGGTTTCTCGACGTCGCGGGGTGTCTACCCTGAGATCCGTTTTCATGGAGGAAATGGAGCACCTTCTCCTTTGTTTGGTGCATTTAGGCTGATGAACGTGAAATTTTTTGCTCGCTTTCCACGCACTCCGTGGAGCTGTGTTTTCGAGGAAGGGTCGGGTTATCTTTATTGATTGAATGTCACCTAAGGATTTCATCTAAGGAGATTATTAAGATAAAGGAACACATAGGTCACACATCCCCGTTCTTAAACCTGGGATTTAGATACCTAACCGTAAACGACTGTATTTTACTCTTTATTTTTAGGATTTTTTTAAAAAGTAGGCTTTCAGAACTCAATTGGTGAAAATATTGCAATTTTATCTTCAAAGTTTTTTCTTAAAATGTTTCCCCACGCCCCCCTAAAAAAATTAAGGATTTGTTGTAGTTCTCTCCTGTTTTCTATCTCCCAGGCCCTGAAAAGGAGCCTTTAAAAGTCAATCCTACTCCATTTGGCAAAGAGGGAACTGAAATCTGGAAAGTAAGGACTTGCCCAAGGTCACTGGCTTAGTGGCAGACTAGAGACTTGAACTCAGGTCTCAATTCCCAGGTGAGTGGGAATTCATGCCATGTCATCACATCATGTGCGCCTGGAAGAACTATATTCCATAGGTGTAAAAGCTCTTTGTTCAGAATTGGAATTGGAGAATTGTTCAGTTACTCAGATTTTTTTTTAAGCTGTAAGTTAGAGGAAGCCATAAACTTTATAAAATGTGCATTCTAGCTCTAACTGACAGAGCTGACACGTGCATGCCCAAGTTTCTAATTACTTTAAAATCAATAAATAGTAATGGTATTTTTTTCTAAAATATTTACAGGAAGAGAAATGCAATACCTAATGGGAACACACATCCCCCACTTCATCCCCTAAATCCTCACTAAATGAGGATTCTTTTTTACGCTGTCTCCACTGTGCTTAGTTTTTTATAAACAACCTTGACCATTTTAGCTTTGAGTGATTATGCTTTCATCTTCTAGATTAAGATTGTTCTGTAGTTTTTCCTACATTAGGAAAAAACTAGCAGCCTTTTTTTTTGTTTTCTTATGTTAGATATATGAACGCTGCATCCTTAGTTCTTGGGGTTGTGTAGGAGTTGGCAGGCTTTGAGATATAAATAGAAGCTGATTTCAGAGGCCCCTGTTGACTAGGCTTTATGTGAGAGCCTCCATCCAGCTCAGCTTGTCACATTGCAGCCTTGTGACAGGCTGAAGCGCCCTCCCATGTGATCTAAGCTTCTGAGAAATATTAAAGCAAGCTGTGCACATGTGATGGCATTTAAAAGCTGGCTTTCTAGGGGAAAAAATATAAAAGATGGGAACCCATGTAGAAGACTCATGTTCTGGTGCTTCTTGTGTGTCTCGCAGTTGAAGGTTATTTATAATGGAATGAAAGTAGACATGTTCTCTGAAGGAAAGTTGGAATACTTTGTTATCTCAAAGTGTGAAATCTTTTTTTAGATGGAGTAGCCTCCATTTTATTTATCTAAAACAAAGATTTTAAGAATCAGATTAACTAAAATTACTTATGCAGGTTGATCACTTGGCCTTAAACTTAAGCCAGTTTGCTTTTAAAGCCAGTGTCAGATGACACTGGACATTAGTGTAGAAAATGTGGGCTAGCACTTAAACTGGTTTTAGGAAATACCCAACTTTCATGCATAGGGCAAAAATTAACAGTTTTGTGATGGTGGGCATGCAAATATATACGTATTTATCATTTGAAAGCATTTTTTTGCTCTCATTATACTCAGCATTTAAAAACCCAGCTGAAAGTGTTTATTAATAAACTTCCTAAGTGATTTTGAAATGTTTACACTACCCTGCTCCAAAATGAGTCAGCTAAATTCCAGTTAATATTTAAAGAGACAGTGTCAACTAAATTAATACTATTATTCAAAATAAGTTGTGGATCTTGGTCACGCTGTGCAAGCTATAGATAGTCTTAATATTTGTATGGTGCCCTTTTACTTGCAAAAGGGACGATAAAATGATTTGGGGAATAATTACCAGGGTTCCGGCCAGGTCCAAATCGGTTAGTCCCCTTCTCCCATCTTCTAATTTTGGTAGTTAATACTTGTTAAAACATCATTTTTTAATAACTCACTATAAAGTGTATTCTAGTATGTAGTAGTTGGAAAAAATGACTGTGACAAGTTACAGCACACAAATTTTCCTTTAGGCAAATTCTCTCATGTTTTTTGTACATAAGCTTATACATATTTAAGATGACATGAAAACCCTCCACAACTTTATTTTAAAATAATTTTTCTTGAATATATATTTTCTCATCCAGTGGAAAACTTATTAATAATTTAGCACAGCGTTTAAGAAGACGTTTAGAAAAGCAAACCCTTGCTTGCAAACAAATGCTTGCTATGTAAAGCTTTCTGGTAACCCAGCATTGAATATTAACCATTACTAAAGGTTATGTATATATATTGACTTATTATATTGAATTTGAGCTTGGAACGATTATTATTTTCTGGTATGAGGAAGACAAGCACTTGTTAAAAATAATAGTGCCTTTGGCTGAGAAATCTGGTTCATAATTTGTGCATTGCAGGTTCCTAGGCACTGGCTTTAACATACTCTCAAACCTCAGATGGAGAACATAAAAGGAGTTTCATAAACCAGCTGACTCTAAATTTTTAAAGAGCTTTCTTGTTGGTGCCAAGGTAGCAGGAAGAGCTACGAGTTCTCTTTTCAGCCTTATATAAAGATGTTTCAGCATTTAAAAAGTATGGATGCTCTGCCTCAGCAGAATTGTCAAATTACTGATGAAGCCCAATAATATATACAGGTGCTAGTTTTAAGAAAGCTTTATTCATCCAGTTTAAAGAACCACCTATAAATATCAAGAGTCAGTAATTAATTGTGATTAGCCAATTAAGTAAAAGCATTTGAAATGGTCTGCCTGTAGTGCAGCAGAGTCAAAAGTAACTTAAAGGTACCAATTTCCCAAATTGATTAAAACATAACCCTGAGAGCTAGTAGACCTTTTCATAAATTGAAACCAAGAATAGTGATAGGTGAAAATATCCTAATAATTGATAAAATTTCTTTTTGGGTTTTTTTTTGAGGAGGGTGCTAAAACAGTTTGCCTTTTATAAAGGCCACAAAATATTGATAATTATCTCTGCCCACCCTTTTTAATGATTAACAGAATTTGGACTTTTATTAAAACTTGTGTAGAAATTACAGCGGTATAATGATTATATTAGACTATATTTTGGTGATAATGCTAATTTCTGAAATTTTGTTTCATCTATAGCAGAAAAATATGGCTCAGGAGACTAACCAGACCCCGGGGCCCATGCTGTGTAGCACAGGATGTGGCTTTTATGGAAATCCTAGGACAAATGGAATGTGTTCAGTTTGCTACAAGGAACATCTTCAGAGGCAGCAGAATAGTGGCAGAATGAGCCCAATGGGTAAGTTATTTCCAAGGAAAAACGTATTTGAAGAACTGGTGGACAGAAAATATAGAACCAAGAATTGGGGCTGAGAATGCTGAAAGCCCATGGAGAGAACACCTGACAAGAGCTTGAAATTCAAGCAACAGCCCACGTGCTTGACATGACTGATCAGGAATAAATGACTATCTACAAGCATCTTCTAGCTTTTCAGTTTTCTTTTTTGAGATTATTTT
Organism: Macaca fascicularis; assembly: GCF_037993035.2. NCBI lineage: Eukaryota > Metazoa > Chordata > Mammalia > Primates > Cercopithecidae > Macaca > Macaca fascicularis. Next base: position 103,052,961 of record NC_088389.1, on the reverse strand, counting down.
GTTTCACACTTGTATTCATTGGATTGACTTTTTAATATTTTTTTGTTTGGACACTCAAGTGTAGGATTACAGCACAGTGAATGCTTATATCACTAACCTAATTAAATGCAAGTATTTGTTACTTACTACGTCTTGATACTAAATGAGTTTTTGTAGTGTTCATTTGTTCCTTACAAATCCTTTTTTTTAAATAGGGACAGCTAGTGGTTCCAACAGTCCTACCTCAGATTCTGCATCTGTACAGAGAGCAGACACTAGCTTAAACAACTGTGAAGGTGCTGCTGGCAGCACATCTGAAAAATCAAGGTAAGATTGAACATTTCAGAGTCTTTATGGTATTACAAAGAGGAAACCAAGATGTGTCTGTACGGGAGTCCAGTAATAAGGATGTTAATATATCAGATGCCCTTGGCTTTGCATTGTTGCTTAATTGAGGATTTCATGTCTTTTAATACATGACTCTTAAGTCATTGAGTAAAGATGTATATTACAACCTACTCCCTAACCCCCTCAAGGATATTGTGTTGGAAATGCTGTGCTTTTTTATTTCTTTGTTAATTGAGGTTTAGGGATTGTCAAGTGAGACTGTAGACTATTTTATTGGGCAAAACAAGGTGTTTTGGCAGAGCTGCTCTTTTGCCCTTAAACAAGTTACAGGCACAGCTAAAAATCCCTAGTGGGTTGTAGAATATAGTAACCTATACAAAATGCAGCCTCGAGTTGATGAGCCATTTATCAAACTTTTTTCTCAACCGTTTATGCTGGGCATCCAGTATCTTTTTTTTTAAATTTTAGGTTATCTAGCTCCATTTACTCATTTTGGAAATATTATATAATTTAAAGTTGAACTGACAACTTAATCATTGTCTCAAGAAGTACCCTTAACAGCTTTAAAAATTGTTTGCTTGAACTCAAATAGAAATGTGCCTGTGGCTGCCTTGCCTGTAACTCAGCAAATGACAGAAATGAGCATTTCAAGAGAGGACAAAATAACTACCCCGAAAACAGAGGTGTCAGAGCCAGGTATGTCATTTAATACTCGTTCAGTTCTGAATCTGATAGTGCATTCTTTCCTTCCCATTGAAGGACCAAAGAGGAGGGAGAGCTTATAAAATACAGGCCAAGCAAAGAACTACTATCTTTAAAAGTATCTTGAAGTGTAAAATAGTCATATTTATTGTCAGTTTCTTCTCTGCTCATCCCCTACACTATTCTCATATACATAATGGGCAAAGTCTGTAATCTGGAGATTGGATGTGTTAAAAAATTGATGAAGTTAAATTTCAAGGTCATAAAGAATAATTTTATAATTAAAAGTAGTAACTGTTTAGTTTTGATATTGTCAATGTTGTAGAAAACTTTTAAGTAAAACAACATACTTGAACATTAAAACTTATTTGAAGTGCAATATTCCTGTCATATATTTTGTGGGAGTTTAAAAGTCAGTGTGGAAAGGCATTTTGGTTTTCATGAGATGTGGTGACTTTGGAAACTTTGCTTATATAGCACAACCAGAAGTGCCCTAATGGTGCAAGAAGACTGACTTGAATTACCTGTACTAGGCCCTAGAACAAAGATTTCTGTACTTTATGTAATGCACATAGCTTTTTTGATCAATTTGTTCTTTTTTGGCAGAGTGCTGATTAAATGCAATATGAAACTTCTGTTGTGAAAAAATTGTGTCAGTGGTTATACAATCTGCTTTGGAGGCTGGCTTTTGCTAACAGCAGTCAAGTTTGTTTATTGTGTTAATCTTACAAAGTTAAGGCCAAATTCTGAAGTTTGGCAGGTGAAACAATATTTGGCATTCTGAAATGAGCTCCATCCTTAAAAAGCTGACCACATTAGTGTGCCCATGATGCCTTTGTTTGGGTTTTTTTGTTTTTGTTTTTTAAATACAAAATTACTCTGACCTTGGAAGAATAGTCTTGGGTTAGAGCTAGTCTGCATTTATTACTTAGTAGGCATTCTGTGGTTCACTGCTATTTGCCTTTTCTGTATCATTTTCTTCTTCCCCCTTCCCTTGTTTCGGGAGCCACAGTTCATTTTTCAGGTGTGGGCAAAGAAATGGCTGACACCTTCCCTCTACCCCATACAACTATTCCCATAGATTATTCTTTATCCTCATGACATCAGGAAAAACTTTAACGTTGTCACAGTAGCAGTAGCTGGAATATTGTTCATTTAGTCTAATATTAGGCTAATTCTCCCAGTAGATGCATTGCTAATGCAATTGAATTATAAATTTGGGCAGAATTTTAGAGAAAATTGCCATTAAACTAGCTTGCTGTAGGAGCTTATCTATATGCTAATAGTATTGGTGCTGGCCTATTTGGGCAGTAATTTCAGTATTACATATATAAATTTGCTATTGTTACCATTTGGATTAATATTAAAACCTGAGTTCATAGAATTTGGGGTGTAGTTGAATTCTATGTAAGTAGATGTAAATTTTGGTATTTTGTTTAAAGAACTAGTGGCAGTGTGGGCTTTAGTATAGTAATCTGCTATTTTTTGTTCATTGTAAGAAATTTTACTGATGCCATGTGTGCCCTGAAACTTAAAGCCTTTTTAGGTGGAGGAACGGTAGAAGCTATCTCTGTCCAAAGTGGATGCCCGTTTTAGATAAGATTCTTGTTCTGCCTGTGGAATCCTTAATAGTTTAAAATCAGAACTTGTTGAGTAGTTTCTAAAGACTGTTTGCCAATCTTTTTTTAAAAAGCAAGCTTTAAAAAAAATCAAGTCTTCCTATAACGTTTAGTGCACCGTGAAAATGGTAAAATGATTTTGTTTTGGAATTTTTGGATCTGATATTGATTTAGGGATGAATGGTTTGGGTTTTATTTGTCAAAATTTGCTGTTTACATCTACAGGAGTTTTTCTTTTTCTGTAAGCATAAAATCAAAATGATTTATAGCCAACTGCCTCAAAGTTGTTGGCTACTCTTATTTACTGAGATGTAATGAATTTGAACTTCCCTGATTGAAAAGTTTGCATTTAGGAAATTGTAACGTGGAAAAACTGAGCATATGATTAACATCTCCTAGCTTTTTAAAAACAATTAGGATTTTGGCTGTTACAAGTGTTTTAAAGGAATTTCTTGAGTGAAACCGTCATTGTATAAAATTAGAGAAGCAAGTAGCATAGTGATTGGCAGGAATTTCTCAGATTTGAAAGACGTTCTGGTGTTAAAATGGAAAATTTTGTTTAAAGTTTGTATTTTCTTTTTTTTTTTTTTTTGAGATGGAGTCTGGCTCTGTTGCCCAGGCTGGAGTGCAGTGGCGCGATCTCAGCTCACTGCAAGCTCTGCCTCCCGGATCCACTCCATTCTCCTGCCTCAGCCTCCCAAGTAGCTGGGACCACAGGCTCCCGCCACCTCGCCCAGCTAATTTTTTGTATATTTAGTAGAGACAGGGTTTCACCATGTTAGCCAGGATGGTCTCGATCTTCTGACCTCGTGATCCGCCTGCCTCGGCCTCCCAAAGTGCTGGGATTACAGGCGTGAGCCACCGCACTGGGCCTTAAAGTTTGTATTTTCAAGGAAGGCTTCTAAACATTTTTATCAAGAATCTTCCTGGTTCTCTTACATACTTCCTTTTTTGACTTAAATGTTAGCCAGTTAATGCTTGACAAATTTTGTGTTTTTGTCCTTTTCAGTTGTCACTCAACCCAGTCCATCAGTTTCTCAGCCCAGTACTTCTCAGAGTGAAGAAAAAGCTCCTGAATTGCCCAAACCAAAGAAAAACAGATGTTTCATGTGCAGAAAGAAAGTTGGTCTTACAGGTATTACAAAACAAAAGACAATGTATGTTTTGCTTCCTGCAGTTAACAAGGAGCTTTTGGTCACTCCCTAAGAGTGGTTGGTCTTACACGCGCGCGCGCGCGCACACACACACACACACACACCTGACTAGCTGTAGTCTAGGAAAGGTGGGGAAGGTGGTATTGGGGTGGAAAGAAGTTGGATTTTGCTTCCATTTGCCTCCTAATCATATGAAACTATTAACTCAGGCCCTCTTATTTTATTAGATTGATAAGTTTTTGTATACCTAGGGAAAATGTTACTGAACTAACAGTAAGTGCCACCTACTTTGAGCTATGCAGAGAATGTTCTAGGTGCTTTTTTTCTTTTCTCCTTTAAATCTCAGACCTTGATGGTTGTTTCCACTTGAGGAAACATAACTTAAGATACGGTAGGACTGTGTTTTGAATCCAAGTTAGTCTAACTCCAGAGTCTGTGTAAATTTTATCCTATTTTGCATCTACAGGAGTCGATAGAGGGAGAACACCTGGTAGAAATTAGCTGGCAGGTAGCCCATTTTGTTTTCTCCACGTGGTTTGGCTTACCAAACACTTCCCTATTACCCTTGCAAGGAAAGACTGAACATAGTTATTTGAATTTCTCACCGTGTCAGAGGAAGTTAGAAGTTCCCTTTCCAGGTTAACATGATAGACTCTTTTCAGGAGTTCACTGTGTCTTATCACCAGGAAGTGGAAGAAAGGAGTTTACTGTCTTTTATGTTACAAAGCAATGAAAATCTGACTTTTTTTTCTTTTTTCTGTTAATTGGCTCAAGTTCTCAAGTGACTCTACTTCTTCATTTGTACAGGGTTTGACTGCCGGTGTGGAAATTTGTTTTGTGGACTTCACCGTTACTCTGACAAGCACAACTGTCCATATGACTACAAAGCAGAAGCTGCAGCAAAAATCAGAAAAGAGAATCCAGTTGTTGTGGCTGAAAAAATTCAGAGAATATAAATTACTTCTTGTGAAGAGACTGAAACTTTGTTTTTATTTTAATATATCGTAGGAAAACATTAAAGAGCAGATGCATGGCCATTTTTCTTTGATGTTCTCCAGAGTTTTACTTTACACTTGTCTGTCTTATAATTGATATTTTAGGATGTTTGGGTGTTTGTTACAGGCAGAATTGGATAGATACAGCCCTACAAATGTATATGCCCTCCCCTGAAAAAAATTGGATGAAAATCTGCACAGCAAAGTGAAACACACAGATAATAGGAACAAAATATAGTTCCCATGTGCCAAACAAAATAAATGAAATCTGCATGTTTGCAGCATATCTGCCTTTTGGGAATGTAATCAAGGTATAATCTTTGGCTAGTGTTATGTGCCTGTATTTTTTTAAAATGGTACACCAGAAAAGGACTGGCAGTCTACTTCTACCATAGTTAAACTCCACCCTCTTTAATTTTACAACATGTTCTTTGGAAGCAGGAAGAAATGCTCATAAAGAGGATCAGACCTTCCTTCCCGTGAAACCAGTTTGGCGCCATATATAAGCCTGGTTAAATTGGTCATCTAAAGCTGTCAAATAAGACATTCTGTGAAAGGTAAACATCGAAACTGGTTATAAGTAAAACCATCAAGCCAACAACAGGGTCTTGAGATAATCTTTGAAGCTTATTGTGCTGGCCTGCACCAGAAGATGTCTGCATTACTCATTGCTAAAAATGTGTAGCACAGAACTGCACTAGAATTAATTTGTTTACAAGAAGAAATTTAAGCTCTACGTTTGGTTTTCACATACAGCAGCTCTATTGAATAACATGCATCTGAATTTTAAGTTGCAAAGGTATCTGAATAGTTAATTTTTCATGTGCATCTTTTGTCGAATGTTTTGGTTCAAGAAAGAATGTTTAAAGCTTTTTAAAAGACTTCAGTTCTTAATATAACTGTACCCTCCTGCATGGAAAATCATAACCAACATGGCTGCAGTAGACTTCTTAGTGGTATCCAGCACCACTTGCAGAGGGCTGCTTTATCATATTGTACTTGGGTGTAGGACTCTAGTGTTCTTGGGTGTATTGCATGGGCTGCATTATCTACAGCATTGTACAATAACAACTAGAAAAGGCAGTATACTTCACTGATGCTTGTCTGGTAATATCACTTCTGTGTTATAATGGAAGGTTTTTTGTGATGTATGAAACTTGTGTTTTTTATATATAAATGAGTATAGTTAGTGTTGTGGTAATGCCTGTTTTCATCTGTAAATAGTTAAGTATGTACACGAGGCACTACTTCGGATTTATTGCAGTGTTCAGTCCTAGTTTTTACTTTTATTCTTAAAGCATTCAGTTTTGCTTTCAATTTTATGTACCTTAGTTCTGAGTTAGACCTGCAGATGTGTACAGATAGTTCATATTTATGTATTGCACATAATCATGCTATTCAGCATTGATGCTATATTGTATTATGTAAATAATAAAAAGCCATGTACAGAGGGAAACTTCACTTGTTCATTGGGTTTTTAAGCCATAGTTGGAATCCTAAAGGGGGAAATTAGAAAATGTTACTTTGCATGGCTATACTGTAAATTTTTTTTTCTTTGCCATCCCTGAACTTGTTCAAGTGATACGAGATATTAGAAGCATTTTCAGGTATGGTACTTTATTTCTGAAGTATTCAATAGGCACCATTGGGATTTAAACCGTTTTAAAATTTGAGGAAAAAGAAATGAAATTTGAACAATTGGGGCCTATCCCCCTTCTCCATGTTGTAAAAGATGACGTTTTATGATAATTCTGAAGAAAGTAGGTATTTGTTTACAAAAACGCTTGTTTCATTTCTGTTTTACGTTTGGCTCTAATACAGGGATGCACCCATGGATTTGGTCTTTGCAGAATTTATGCCAGATCATAAAGAACAAGGGGTGACAAGTACATGTTAACTTTGACTGGGGTAAATGAATACCAGAGTGCAACTGTTGCTTCTCTGTGATGGAGTTTGGGATGGAAATACCCTAGTTTTTATCTGTCAGTTCCTCGCATGCTGCTACTTTTGCTTCAAGTTGGGGAGGTACATGTGTATGTCAAAGTTCCTATACTGACATAGAGTAGTATTTCTGAGTATGAAAAGTCATAATTGAGTTGAAAATCCAGAAGTTGAAGATTTAGAAGGGGAACTTAATTTTTCAAGTTAAAAATGAAGTCAGAATGGTATATAGAAGTTAAGATGAGCCCTCAGACTCCATTGCTCTGAAGGTCTGATTAGTAGCAAGATACAGGCAGTTTTTTGTTTTTTGTTTTTGCTCTTGTTGCCCAGGCTGGAGTGCAATGGTATAATACTGGCCCACTGCAACCTCTGCCTCCTGGGTTCAAGCGATTCTCCTGCCTCAGCCTCCCAAGTAGTTGGGATCACAGGCACCTGCCACCACACCTGGCTAATTTCTGTATTTTTAGTAGAGATGAGTTTCTCCATGTTGATCAGGCTGGTCTCGAACTGCTGACCTCAGGTGATCTGCCTGCCTGGGCCTCCCAAAGTGCTGGGATTACAGGCATGAGGCACCGTGCCTGGTAGATCAGTAGTTTTGTTTTTCACAAGAAACATTAAAACGGATGAGAACAGGGTTGTCTATTGACTGGGAAGAAAGGGAATCAGTGTGTAAGGCACTTGAGAGGGTTCTTGCATTCAAACCTGAATGCAAGGCCATGAAGTCCTTTGAAATGTACAGATATTAAACACTTTAATATACCATGTTTCCTTTACATAAGCAGACAAATCTTTACACCTCCACCACCTGAAGTTTTCTTAAGCTATGACCACATGAATTCGCAGTATAAATGGGTGAGTCCTTTTTAAAAACCTCATCTTCAGTGTGCCTGATCTGTAAAACTAGAGCCTCAGGTGTGATCCTAGGTAGGCTTCCCACAACATGGATTAGTTTGCAAGGGAAAGTTGTTTCTGAGCAGTATGGCATAGTGATTAAGATGAGGGATCCTGGAATCAGCCCGTGATTTTGGGCAAGTTATCTTAGGTCCACTTTGGACTGCTTCATCTCTTAAATGAGGACAGCAACCACCTACTTCAGGAATATGAAGGTGACAACACTTAAAACTGTGCCTGGCACATTGTATTTGCTATTGTCTTAATGTCCTGGAATAATGGTTTCTATAACTTGGGAAGAAAACTATTTGAGAACAAGATTGGTTACATCAAGTTGTATAGTGAAAAGATCTGTTATTTAAACTTGCAGTTTAAAGTCGTTAGAATCACTCTTTCCCGTAAGGCTTTCTTTGCAAGAGGATCTGCATTAAATAAAGTTGCTAGCAAATAACTAAATTTGGGCAAATAATCTAATAATAGCAAGATGATAAGTGTACTATTACTGTATTTTGGGAGTTGGTAATACATTCACATGGATTTATCAATACACATTGAGAAGCAAAGCCTCTCAAGCTGTCCCAGATCCTCCATTCCAAAGCCACACATCTTAGGTAACTCATAGTTTAGTTTGGAAAGGTTAATCTCTTCCATATCATGTAAATATTTGAATATGTACAAAGACTTAATTTGACTCTTGTCCATTTTTGTTTTTTTGAGAGGGAGCCTCGCCCTATCACCCAGGCTGGAGTAGAGTGGCACAATCTCGGCTCACTGCAAGCTCCGCCTCCTGGGTTCACGCCGTTCTCCTGCCTCAGCCTCCCGAGTAGTTGGGACTACAGGCGCCCGCCACCATGCCCGGCTAATTTATTTTTTATTTTTTATTTTTTGTATTTTTAGTAGAGATGGGGTTTCACTGTGTTAGCCAGGATGGTCTCATCTGACCTCGTGATCTGCCCGCCTCCACCTGCCAAAGTGCTGGGATTACAGGTGTGAGCCACCGCGCCTGGCCGACTCTTGTCTGTTTGAATGCAAAGTTCTCAATAGTGGTTTTTGTAAGTATTAGCTTATAATTTTGGAGAGTGATGGGTATGGTTGCTGGTTGATGAGCAATAAGATTATGTAGCCTTAAACTACCTAGAAGAGTTTCTATGGGTGAGGCAACAGGCTGTTAACAAAAAGAAACTGGAAATACAGTTTCTCCTGTTTGTACAACCTGCTTTAAAAACAAGTGTACATGTAGAACGGAATACAAAAGTGCCATTTAATACTTTATAGCTATTTCCATGCACAAGTGCTGGTTTTATATTTATATGAAAGCAAAGACTGTTCCTGTGTTTTCTTCCAGAGTATTTCTGTTACAGCTGTAGAAGTAAAGTTAATACTGTTTTGTGCCATAAATGTAAGACTCCATTTTGTCTGCAACTGCTAAGTGCCCCTTTCCTTTTGTTATGGGTAGGGATGTTGCTAAGGATACTTAAGTACTTAACAGCAAGATGAAAGAAGTTACAGATTATTTTCTAGTTGGCTAATCTGTGTTGAATATATTTTTTATGATCATTTTTATTGACACCACAGAACCTCAGACTATATATTGATAATGTAACCAAAGCTGCTCAGGAATTGGAGTAATTTTTCAGTCAACTCAGAAGTTAACAGGAAATCCTTATTATACATTCTTAAATTTTAGATTAGTGCAAGAACTATTAACAAAACATTAAGCACTTACCTTGTAGAGCTCAGGCATCCGCCAGGAAAAAAAAAATACAAATAGCCTAATGACCTCATCTTAAATACTTGAGTCTGGGTAAATTTTTCAGACTGATCTTGTGAATATAGTCCAGGATAAATTTAAAATGTTGGCTGGTCCTTGCTATGTAATATGCTTCTGCCCTCTTGTCCCTTCCCATCACTAAAAATGTATTCAAACATGCAAACAATGCCAGTTAACAAATATGATTTAGATTTTCTGTTGTGTGGTATTCGTCTACTATTATAGAACCTCAAGCATTTCTCTAAAGAAAACTCTTACACATCTTGGTGTTGTGGTTTCATGTCCACCCTAATGAGAAAAGTTCTTCCTTAGTAGGGTCATTTTTCCTGAGGAACCCCTCCCATAGATTTATCCCATAGTAGGCCTTATAAATAATATCCACATACTAAAATTATTTGGCTTCTATTCTAATGTTAAGTTTTACACTAATTGATATTGTAAAAGTAACTCTACAGTCAAAAGTTGTAATACTTAAGAATAATCTGCCATCCAAGCCATTAACCTTTAGCATCTGTGTTATATTTAAAAATGCCTGCTAAAATTGTCTATGCATAAACAAGTTTTGTTTTTAGTTATGCTGTGGCTTATTTGGTTGGCGTGAAAATTAGATTGCTTTGCATATCTGGGGTAGCATAACCAGTTTTATCAGTGGCTAGATTATATCAGATGACAAATAACTTGAGACTTCAGAGGTTTGATAAATAAAGTGATGATACTTATTAGAAGTGGATGCAATCTATAGCCATCAAAATGTGACGCATTCATATTCAGGCATGGTCCTTTAGCGTTGGAGTGATAGGCACTTTTATTTGAGTCTTTGAATGAAAGACAGGCTTTTAAAGTGGATTAAAGGATAGCAGTTTTTACTTGATAAGTTGGGACCCATGGTAACAGCAAGCATCCCACTTATAACTGGTGTCCATTCAGGAAAAAACATGTAACCATTATGTGACTCTACAAAGAAGATGATTACACTGGTAAAAAATACTAAGTGAAAAAAAAAAACACCTAGTAAAAAATACTAAAAGGATTACATTAGTGAAGATTCAGGGTGCGAAGGTGTGAAGTAAAAGGAGAGAAGATTAACAGAATAGGTTTACCTTTATTTGATCTGCTTACAGGGATCTATCTTCCACGGTGACTAATTCTCCTATTTTGGTGAAACTTTTCAGGTTGATGGGTTTAACAAGAGTAGTATAAATCCAAAATTTTCCATTTTAAGGTCATGATTTTATTTTTTACTCTGTGGTTCTTAAACACAATTTACTTCATTTTATATAACACCTGCCAAGAACAGCCTAATAAAATTAAACAAGATCTGGTTTAGGTTTAACAAAATTAAAATGTGTTTAACAAAACCTAGAAATGATGTGAATTTGCTCCTAGGAAACACTGAAAGCATGTGAAAGGAATAGCACTCCAATCCAGCAGTTTATTTTATTTGTGCTTTTTAATAATTGCTGTTTTAAATTCTCTAAGGAGTTGATAATACATAGTCGTTTCTGTTTGGCTTTGAAGTGATCCAAGTATATGTATGTGGTTTGTTTTATAAAACAACCACAAAATATAGTCTTTCTATGAACATATGCAGAGTGATCAGAAAGTCTCCCATTCTCTAGGCCAGAAACATCATGAATGCTCTCATATCTGACTAAATGCTGACTGAGACATCTCAAACTCTACCTTTTGTCCAAACTAGAGGAGTTTTTGACAATTTTTCTGGACTGGGGAGATATTTTTCAAAGATCCCTATTTTAGGAATCAAAAGGGAATCTAGGAAAATTGCTTATTTGATCTACAAACTGATAAGCTGAGAACCTATCATATTGAAAATGATTAAATACTCTATAAAATCAGTAGTTTACCAAAAATAGAAAACGTTTAATTACTTCTATTTATTTATTTATTTAGAGACAGTCTCACTCTGCCACCTAGGCTGGAGTGCAGTGGCACAATCTCGGGTCACTGCAACCTCCACCTCCTGGGTTCAAGTGATTCTCCTGCCTCACTCAGCCTCCTGAGTAGCTGGGATTACAGGCATGGACCACCGTGCCCAGCTAATTTTTGTATTTTCAGCAGAGATGGGGTTTCACTATGTTGGCCAGGCTAGTCTCAAACTCCTGACCTCTGTTGATCCACCCGCCTCTGCCTCCCAAAGTGCTGGGATTTCAGATGTGAGCCACCGCACCTGGCCTTAATTACTTATTTAGAATGCTGTCTACCAATGGTTCTTGTGCCAACAGCTGTGCTTTAAATTCCCTACCAGTGCCTTTCAATATAATTTTTTTTTTTTTTTTTTTTTTTTTGAGATGGAGTTTCACCTTTGTTGCCCAGGCTGTAGTGCAATGGCATGATCTCGACTCACCGCAACCTCCACCTCCTGGGTTCAAGCAATTCTCCTGCCTCAGCCTCCGAAGAAGCTGGGATTACAGGCATGCCCCACCACACCTGGCTAATTTGTATTTTTAGTACAGACAGAGTTTCTCCATGTTGGCCAGGCTGGTTTCAAACTCCTGACCTCAAGTGATCTGCCTGCCTAGGCCTCCCAAAGTGCTGGGATTACAGGCGTGAGCCACTGCGCCCGGCCTCCAATAGAATTTAATGTAGGCCAACATGTAATTTTAAAATTTCTAATAGCCGCATTTTAAAATGTGCTATATGTACTATCTTCAATTTCTTAGAGCATATCTCAATTAAAAGTAGCCACATTTCAAATGCTCACTACTCGTATGTGGCTATTACTATGTAGTGTATTATGCCTTTCTTGTGTTGCTGTAAAGAAATACCTGAGGTCAAGTAATTTATAAAGAAAAGAGGTTTAATTGGCTCGCAGTTCCACAGGCTATACAGGAAGCATGGCAGCGTCTGCTTCTGGGGAAGCCTCAGGGAGCTTTTACTCAAGGCAAAGTGGGGGCAGAAGGAAGAGAGAGAAGGTTGAGGTGCCACACACTTTTAAATGACCAGATTTCACAACAACTCATTATCACAATGACAGCAGCAAGGGGATATGGTGTTAAACCATAAGAAATCACCCCCATGATCCATTCACCTCCCACCAGGCCCCACCTCTAGCACTGGGGATTAACAGTTCAACATGAGATTTGGGCGGGGACAAATATCCAAACTGTGTCACATAGCACACTCCTAGACTGTGCTTAAAGTCATCTTTAAGGACTCTAGACAATTGTCACAGCTAATCAAATCTGCCCAATGATGTGCAGTCCCTTATACAGAAGCCCATATTGGTTTGAACATAATACTTGGTACTGAATAATAGCATTTCAAACTTTAAAGGTCGTTTTTCAGCGGTACACTTTCTTTTCTCCCCTCCCCTCCCCTCCCCTCTTCTCTCCTCTTTTCTTTTCTTTCTTTTCTCACTCTGTCACCCAGGCTGGAGTACAATGGCATGATCTCGGCTCACTGCAACCTCTGCTTCCAGGGTTTAAGTGATTCTTCTGCCTCAGCCTCCCAAGTAGCGGGGATTACACGCATGCACCATGATGCCCCACTAATTTTTGTATTTTTAGTAGAGACGGGGTTTCCCCATGTTGGCCAGGCTGGTCTTGAACTCCTGACCTCATCTGATCCACCTGCCTCTGCGATTACAGGCATGAGCCACCATGCCCGGCCAGTGGTACACATTGGGTTTTTTTTTTGTTTTTTTTTTTTTTTTGAGACAGAGTTTCACTGTTGTTGCCAAGGCTGGAGTGCAATGGCACAATCTCAGCTCACCGCAACCTCCGCCTCCCAGGTTCAAGCAATTCTCCTGCCTCAGCCTCCGAGTAGCTGGAACTACAGGCATGCACCACCACATCTGGCTAATTTTGTATTTTTAGTAGACACGGGATTTCTCCATGTTGGTTAGGCTGGTTTTGAACTCCCGACCTCTGGTGATCCACCCGCCTCTGCCTCCCAAAGTGCTGGGATTACAGGCATGAGCCACCGTGCCCAGCCAGTGGTACATTTTTTTTTTTTTTTGAGACAAAGTCTGGCTCTGTCGCCCAGGCTGGAGCGCAGTGGCGCGATCTCGGCTCACTGCAACCTTTGCCTCCTGGGTTCACACCATTCTCCTGCCTCAGCCTCTCGAGTAGCTGGGACTACAGGCGCCCGCCACCATGCCCGGCTAATTTTTTGTATTTTTTAGTAGAAACAGGGTTTCACCATGTTCGCCAGGATGGTCTGGATCTCCTGACCTTGTGATCTGGCCGCCTCAGCCTCCCAAAGTGCTGGGATTACAGGCGTGAGCCACCGCGCCCAGCAAGTGGTACACATTTTTAAAGCTAAAGATCAAGAGCTGGATTTTAAAATGAATTAGATGTATGCTACTTAGTAGAAATAAAATGAAACAGGCCTGTTAAAGCTGTTACAAGAGGATTCTCCTGGTTTACATCTGTGGGAAGCTACAGTATCTTCTGGGAAGCCATTGAGAACTGAGATGAACAAACACGTTCCTGTATTTGACACTGGGCATCTTCCTAAGGCCTAGGCATGCCACATGTGAGAAGGATAAGTGAGGCATTCATGGTTTCAGCTTTCAAGGAGATCATAAGCTAGTCCAATGGACAAAAATAATCTTCTGAATTACTAAATTGGTCGTGTTAATTTTAGAACGAAGAAGTAAATTCCATTGGAATTTCATGAAGATCAGTGGTCAGAATTTCAAAATTAATGTTGGATATTATTAGGTATAGATCATTACTTGAAGCCTCTTCTACCAGGGAAAACACACCTTACAAAATTTGTAACCATCGTAGGTGGAGAGTAAAATTTTCCTTCTAGGGTGGGAAAGTAAAGGAGTAGATGGTGGTTAGATACTGGCTTTGAAGTTTGTGACTCAAAAACTGTGACTCTGGGAAAGTTACTTACTCTTGAGTATCTTATTGCATTCATCTATGCAGACTTTAAGAATTAAAATTATATATATATAAAAATACATTTAGTCATGGTAAGCACATTGTGAGGGCTTAATAGAGATTCAGTGTTTTAAAATTGGTTTCAGGGCCGGGCACGGTGGCTCACACCTGTAATCCCAGCACTTTGGGAGGCCAAGGCGGATGGATCACGAGGTCAGGAGATCGAGGCCATCCTGGCTAACATGGTGAAACCCCCATCTCTACTAAAAAAAAAATACAAAAAATTAGCTGGGTGTGGTGGCTGGCACCTGTAGCTCCTAGCTACTCAGAGGGAGGCTGAGGCAGAAGAATGGTGTGAACCTGGGAGGCGGAGTTTGCAGTGAGCCGAGATGGAGTCACTGCACTCCAGCTTGGGTGAGAGAGAGAGACTCCATCTCAAAACAAACAAATAAAAAAATTAGTTTCAACATGACTAATTACCTCTGCAAAAGGTTATATTCACAGATGTATAAGAGGCTAGATTCTGATCTATGGAGTGTAACAATTGGTCACTTTTTAATCAACTGAAATTCATTTGGTAGAATGGAAATGAAATTCCACCACTAGTTTCCTTGCGAGGCTGACAGGTCAAGCTGGGGTCCATAAGTCCCTGAAATTGCATGCAAAATTTGGTGTCTGTTTCTTGGTAGAATTTTTAAAGAGATCCATGACTCAAAGACCCACCATCTAAATGGCCTTCCTGTGGAGATACTTGAGCACCTTAAGAGAGAAATACATGTTACACAAGCCAAGAATATCAAATCTGCTTTGCTTCTCTAAGACAATATCAGAAAAAAATGAAATACCTTTTCTCTTCTTTTTAGAGTCAACAACAATGGTTCCATGAACTGATGGAGAAAACAAATGCCTCTTATTAGAGGCAACAACGATAGTTCCATGAACTGATGGAGAAAATGAATTGGTGGGTCACAAATGTAGTCCTCTGGTTGGTCCTTTTAAAAATAACCTTGCCTTGCTATTTAGTTTGCTTTTTCCTGATATTTCTCTCCCACTCCTCTCAAACTCAGATCAAGGTCTTAAGATATCATGCTTTACACGATAACATGTGTTCGTAAGCCAAGAAATACGAATTTCAAGTGTGTCATCTTACATAGTAATTGTCTCAATCATGTAAGTCCAGATATTTTCTTATAGTCCTAGCTGATTCATCAAGGTACTGTTCTGAGTAATGGCAAGAAACTAAACCATCTATAACCTACTATTTCCAAGGCTAAAATAATAGAGAAGTTCAAATTTAGTCTGAGTCTGTTCAGGACAACAGCACTTGTTTATTACTAAGTGTTCCCTCTTTTGCTGTATACTTTCTCCCTGAACTTGTACCCTAGTTTGCTGTTGCTGGAGGGATGCCTGCGAATCAGTCTTTGAAACTCTTCTAATGTTTATAATCCTTCCCAATCCATTGGATCCAAATATTGAAAATGGATGAGATTTTCCTAAATCATGCTTAGAAAGGTAGCCCAAATCTTTTAGCATTCTCCAAAAATCAACTGGAGAGTTAAAAACAAACACACACACACATACACATATTTGGATCTCAATTCATTCCCATTGAATCAGAATGTATGGGACAATCTTTATTTTTGACAGCTCTCCCTAAGTGACTCTGTTAATTAGAATATACTTCTCCTAGGCCACGTGTGGTGGCTCATCTCTGTAATCCCAGCACTTTGGGAGGCTGAGGTGGGTAGATCACCTGAGGTCAGGAGTTTGAGACTAGCCTGAGCAAAATGGAGAAACCCTGCCTCTACTAAAAAATACAAAATTAGCCGGACGTGGTGGCGCATGCCTGTAATCCCAGCTACTCAGGAGGCTGAGGCAGGAGAATCGCTTGAACCCAGGAGGCGGAGGTTGCAGTGAGCCAAGATTGCACTATTGTACTCCAGCCTGGGCAACAAGAGTGAAACTCTGTCTCAAAAAAAAAAAATATATATATATATATATACATATATATATATATATATATGTATATATATATATACTTCTCCTGGCTGGGCATGGTGGCTCATGCCTGTAATCCCAGCACTTTGGGAGGCCAAGGCAGGCAGATCATTTGAGGTCTACAGTTTGAGACCAGCCTGGCCAACATGGTGAAACCCTCTCTCTACTAAAAATACAAAAATTAGCCAGGTGTGGTGGCTGGTGCCTGTTATCCCAGCTACTCAGGAGGTTGAGGCAGGAGAATCGCTTGAACATGGGAGGCAGAGGGTGCAGTGAGCCAAGATCGCGCCACTGCACTCACTAGGCCCATACAATAAAAAGAGGTAAATTTGGACAGTCTAGTGGCTCATTTATATAAACTGTCATAAGTATAGTTTTCTGTATCTATGAATTAGCCCCATTTTAAAGTACAAGCATATATAGTCTCATTAAAACTGTTGTTTTCTATCCATGGGTCACATCAGAGGTGGGTTTTTTTGTGTGTTTTTTTGTTTGCTTTGTTTGTTTGTTTTGAGGCAGGGTCTCACTCTGTCACCCAGGCTGGAGTGCAATGGCGCAATCTTGGCTCACTGCAACCTCTGCCTCCTGGGCTCAAGTGATTCTCGTGCCTCAGCCTCCTGAGTAGCTGAGATTACAGGTGCGTGCCACCAGGCCCGGCTAAGTTTTGTATTTTTAGTAGAGATGAGGTTTTACCAGGTTAGCCAGGCTGGTCTTGAATTCTTGGCCTCAAGTGATCCATCTACCTCGACCACGGTGCTGGGATTACAGGCATGAGCAATGGTACCCGGCCACATTATTTTGCAAAATGCTGTCGTAGAAGCAAACCCATCTCTATTTTAATCCTATGATTCCTCAATATATAGCTCAGATCTTTCACCTGGAAAATCCTTGCAAAAACAAACTACTTAATCACATCATTCTTTGGAGTTCCATGAAACTGAATGATAAAACTGAAACTCAAATGGGTGTCACTCATTTTATCTTCTGTTCATTGATACTGTTTATTTGCCACCTTTGAAGGACTATTTAAACTATCTAAAGCCATAGTCACACTTCCCCTGCTCTGAAGAAGAGCTAAAGAAAGGCAGTGGGAATAAAGAATTCTTTTTCTACTGCATTGTATGAGTTGTCTAGAAAAGTTGAGTAAGAACCTAGGACAAGGAAATCAGACAGCTCCCAGCATACCTATTGTCCGAGTTCCCTCGCACAACTTCAGAATTGTATTCAAAAGTATTTTCACAACAGTAGGCACCCACTTAATTAAATACAAGCACATAATCAAATATATATATATATATATGCACACATATATATGTGTGTGAGTATATATATGTAGTTATCACCAAAATATATATGTAGTTATCACCAAGATCTTAGCTTCATTTCTCTAAATGCAAACCAGGGCCATCTGAGCATACATTAAGAAATACACAAGAGTAATTGGAATGGCCTTTTGATCCCAAGAGATATGGCACAGAGACATTTAGAGAAGTGTGCCACATGATCTTCTCAGGAACATGGGAAAGGCACCAGGACCAGAGGGAGGCAGAGGTTTGGGCACCTTTGAGTAACTGTATCTCAAAGAGAAATGTAGTAGAAAAAACCAAGGACCTTGAAATTAGACAGATCTGGGCTGAAGTCTTTGTTTCAATTCTAATAGCTATGTATTTGGGGGCAAGTTATTTAATGCTTTTATTTCTTCAGTAGGAAAGTGTGCCTCACAAGAAAACTTTACAGTGTTCTTTCCAATTCAACAAAATAACATCCAAAGAGCTGAGCACAGTATTTAGCACAGAGTCAATGCTGCTGGTCAAAACTGTTCACACACTTTTTTTGCTTTCTCATCTTCACTCTGCCCTCCCTGGCCCAAGCTATCTCCATCAAGTTAACAAAGACCTGAGCTGGAAAGGAGTGGAAGAGACGTTAAAGCCACGCTCTCACTGATTATTGAATAAACAGGATGGTTCGGCTCCCTCCTATAGAAGAGAAAGGGCTATTGATATTAAACTCTAGAAATGAGTTGAAAACCATTGAAATGAACTCTGGAAATGCAGCCCCTCTGATTAATACTTACCTGAGTGAGATTACCTGTTTTGCAATAACACGTCATTGGTTGCAACCCAAGATGGTGGAGTTAGGGGATCTAGGGGAGCTGCAAAGTTAGGTCAGTAATAAACACTTAGAAAGCCATGCATTACACAGTCATGGAGTCAGGACCCCATTATAATATCATAGTGGTTCTTCTGCAATCAGCTGACAATGATCTAGTCTCACGTTCAGCAGATGCCACAAAAAGGGACAATTCCAAAAGCAGTCAGGTAATTATCAGCATTATTTGTTTGTTTCCCAGCATTTACACAGAGGTTTCCTGACAGTTTCAGTTCCTCATGAATGATTTCTAATAAGGGGTTGCTATCATCTCAATGCTAGTGACTCCCACAAATTCATATGTTGAAATCTGACTGTCAAAGTGATGGTGTTAGGAGATAGAGAATTTCGGAGGTGATGAGGTCATAAGGGCTGAGTCCTCATGAACTGGATTAGTGCCCTTATAAAAGAGGTTCCAGAGAGCTGCCTTACCTCTTCCACCATGTAAGGCTACAGTGAGAAGATGGCCCTCACCAAACTCCAAATCTTCTGAGGCCTGGATCTTGAACTTCCCAGCCTCTAGAACAGTGAGAAATAAATTTTTGTTGTGAATGAGCAACCCAGCTTATGGTGTTTTGTTAAGACAGCCTGAACAGACTAAGACAGAGGTATTCTAAGTTGGACATCCCATCTCAAACACAAAACAACTGTTTTGTTTGGCCTCAAAAACCAACCTGCATCATGAATAATTGTTTTTTATTTGCCCTTGTTTTCCTGATATGAATTGATTTCCAAAAATTATCAACTGTTACATACTTTTTAGCTTGTAGCAACATTCTAAATCATAAAAGTGTTAATAAACACATCAATAATTTTCCCTTAATACTGAGGATAAACAAATAGGATGTTTCCTGTATCATAGTTTGTATGATATCAGTAATATACTTAATGTCTCAAAAGATTATAGTTAGGCAATAGACAATTATTGAATTGAAGTGGATTATTTGACTATTAGAGGAAGAATAAGAAGTAGTAATGCATAACACAATCTTTTATATTCTTTTTTGGGGTTGGGGATTCTAAAAGACAAAAATGCTTTTTCCACAGTTGAATTCAAATATATGTAATTACATGTCTTTCACTTTCAGTAATTTATAAGCTCCTTGCACCTTCTTTGAATCACCAATGTCTAACAGTGCCTTGCACAAAGTAAGACCCTAAATACGACATCTTTCTCACTTAAAGACCAGATTCTTTGTAAGTGGAGCACAAATTTCCTAGGACTACTGTAACAAATTGCCACAGGATAGGTTCCTTAAAACAACTGAAATTTATCATCTCACAGTTCTGGAGGCTAGAAGTTTGAAATCAAGATGTTGGCCAGGCGTGGTGGCTCACACCTGTAATCCCAGCACTTTGAAAGAGAGAAGTGGGAGAATCACTTGAGCCCAGGAGTTTGAGACCAGCCTGGGCAAAATAGCAAGACCCCCCCTCTATAAAAGAAAAGAAAAGAAAAGAAAAGAAAAGAAAAAGAAAATCAAGGTGTCAGCAGTGTAGGTTCCTTCTGAAGGCTCTAAGAAAAAATTCATTTCGTGCCTCTCTCCTAATTTCTTATGGTTGTCAGCAAACCTTAAAGTTCTTTGGTTTGCAGCTACATATCTTCGGTCTCTGCCTCTGTCTTCATGGCCTTCTTCCTGTGAGTCTGTGTGTCTCCGTATCCAAATCTCCATCTTCTTTCTCTCAGTAAGAAAATAGTCATTAGATTTAGAGCACATCTTGTTCTAGTGTAACCTCACCTTAATTTGATTATCTCTGCGATCCTATTTCCAAATAAAGTCACATTCACAGGTACTGGCGATTAGGACTCCAGCATATCTTTTTGGGAGACTCGATTTAACCAACTACATTAAGGACACAACAAGAACTAGAAAGTGTGGCCAAAGAATCTTGCTTTAACTATTAAAATACCATGCAGAAAGAACAATTTTGTTAACTATAATTCAGGTATGCATTTACATGAATATTAGTTGCAAAGATTTTAGCCACAGATAAAAACTTTATCAATGTGCACCTTTTCTTTGATATGACAGATTCAATAAAGGAATAAATAGCTCTCTTTGAGAAGTACCATTATGATCACAAAAACATTAATTTACCATGATTGTGGGAAATATTGACATTGATTTTACATGTTGATACATTCTATGAAACATTCAGAGGAAAAGATCTCCGGTTATGCAAAAGAAACAATGCGAAGTGCTTGCTACTCACAAAGATTCTCTTCTTGACAAAACTCTAGCCAGCCCCTTTGAGCTCTTTTTCAACAGGGCCCACCCTTGGGCCTGTCCTCAAAAGCCTGACTTTAGCAAGAATCCTGCTAAGCTAGTTTAGCCATGATCCCTCATCCTCGGTATCTGATCACTCTTAATTTCTGACCACATTCATCTCTCACCATCCCCCAGGTGATTTCTGATCACCCTAGCAAGAACCCTTCTTCCTGGTTAGCTAGAATCCCCTCTTACCTCTGATGTTTCCTCTTAGTAACCATTCCTTTTATTTCTTTTTCCATCCAACGACTCCTCCACTGTGCTTCTTGGCTATACATTCCCACTTTTCCTTGTTGTACACAGAGTTGAGTCCAATCCCCTTCCACTGCTCTGCAACTCTATTTCGGTAGTTGCTATACCTATCACCACAGTCCTGAATAAAGTCCACCTTACCATTTTCACATGTGTCGCAAATCACTTTTTCTTTAGTATCACGCCAGTTCCTCTTTTTCCGCACATAGTAAGATAACAATCCTCAGGTTTCCTTGCGGTTAGCTGTGTGTCAGAGTCTGAGCCAGGAATGGTGGGTAGAATGAACGTAAGTCACTTCTAAGTTTGACCCTTGAAAACGTTCCGCTTGAACCTCCTTTCTCTCATTTCTCTGCTAGAATGACTCTGGGACCACATTTTCCAGTGGCATAGTCATCAGAGGAAGGAGAGCCTACCCAGTGTGATGTGAATAAATGGATGAGGTTCTACTTTGTTACTGCTTCATGGCCCAGTTTCCTAATGCACGTTACGGATTGTGCAAGTTTACAACATCATCTAACTGTAAGAAAACTAAATGTGTATTTAAAGCCCTTAGAATCAAAGACTGATAGTGATGTGCTCATCTTTGTATTCCCTGGCACATTTCACAGTACCTGACTCATCACCATGCTTGTTTCTCTTTTTTCTTTTCTTTTTTTTTTTTTTTTTTGAGACAGAGTCTTGTTTTGTTGCCCAGGCTGGAGTACAGTAGCACAATCACAGTCACTATAACCTTGAACTCCTGGGCTCAAGCAATCTCCCACCTGAGCCTCCTGAGTAGCTGGGACTACAAGAGCACACTATCACGCCCAGTTAAATTTTAATTTTTTGTGTGTGAAGATGGGGGTCTTGCTATGTGGCCCAGGCTGGTCTCCAACTGCTGGCCTCAAGTGGTACTCCCACCTCAGCCTGCCAAAGTGCTGGGATTATAGACGTTAGCCACTGCACCCAGCCCTGTTTGTTTTTCTTTATATCGGAAAGTGATCTTCAAAAATCAGTAATTTTTTTTTTTGGTCCGTTATACTATTTGTAATGAAAACTCATTATTTGATATCTTATTTTCTTTTTTTTTTTGTTTTGAGACGGAGTCTCACTCTGTCTTCCAGGCTGGAGTGCAGTGAGGTGATCTCGGCTCACTGCAACCTCTGCCTCACGGGTTCCAGCAATTCTCCTGCCTCAGCCACCTGAGTAGCTGGGACTACAGGTGCACGCACCACGCCTGGCTAATTTTTTGTATTTTTAGTAGAGACGGGGTTTCACCATGTTGGCCAGGCTGGTCTCGAATTCCTGACCTCAAGCAATCCACCCGCCTCAGCCTCCCAGAGTGCTGGGATTACAGGTGTGAGCCACCACGCCTGGCCCAGCATCTTATTTTCTTAAATACTTAAAAGAAAGAGAAAAATCAGTGACAACAACAAAAAAAGCAGTGAGTGGCTCCCATGTGCCAAACCTTCTGGTGTTAAACAGGCAGAACATATTTACTTTATTTATTTATTTATTTATTTTTGAGACAGAGTTTCGCTCTTGTTGCCCAGGCTGGAGTGCAATGGCATGATCTTGGCTCACTGCAAACTCCACCTCCTGGGTTCAAGTGATTCTCCTGCTTCACCCTCCCGACTAGCTGGGATTACAGGCGCCCGCCACCACACCCAGCTAATTTTTGCATTTTTAGTAGAGACAGGTTTTCCCATGTTGGCCAAGCTGGTCTCAAACTCCTGACCTCAGGTGATCTGCCTACCTCAGCCTCCCAAAGTGCTGGGATTACAGGCGTGAGCCGCCATGCCCAGTCTACTTTAGAGGAAAAAATAGTAACTGTGTACTCCAAATTTGGGAAACTAGCTAATAAAGTTAGCAAAACATCCTGCATTGTCCATCAGGAATTATTGGTTATTTTATTCACACAAAATGTAACAATATATGGGGGAAATCATCTAGAAGAAACCTCATCAGTTCATATAACATTCTTTAAAAAGGAAAACAGTGTCAGTGGCACCAATCTGGGCGAATCTAGAGCAGTGGCCAGTTTGTGATGAGCCACATCCAGAATGAAGTGGGGGAGCTCACAACTGGACATCTTAGCAAATACCAAATCCAGGTATGTCAGTTGGGACAACTGGGGGAGGAGGTGTGGTGGGCTGTGCAGCCGGGGGAACCTTCACCAAAATGACTAGAGAAATGAGAAGAACAATTATAACTGACAGATAGGAACAGCCTGCTCAGATACGCTAAAAATGAGTCAGGCCTTCAGGATGATGACAACTTTGACAAGGATTTTGGAGATGATAACAAATGGAAAGCTTTATGTATCCAGCTCAACACAACTGTTCATTAGAGTCCCCGAGGGTCTGATGCATTTAGCAAATGACTATTTTATATGCTTTTTAAATTTTCAGATGCTTCCATAAATTCATAGTCTTGAAAGGAAGACATTTCTTCAGAACTCTGTAAATCTTACAGAGTCTGAGTCCTCAGGGAGTTGGTGGAGGTGGGAATAGTTTGTATTTGCTAAGCATGACAATAATGTGGCAAAGATTTTAAGACTGTGCTCCAGCTGCAAACAAACTTTGCCAATGTCTTCCTTCAGAATAATGAAAATAATTTTTTTTTTTTTGAGATGGGCTCTTGTTCTGTCACCCAAACTGTAATACAGTGGCACCATCTGGCTCACTGCAACCTCTGCCTCCCAAGTTCAAGCGATTCTCCGGCCTCAGCCTCCCAAGTAGCTGGGACCACAGGCACATGCCATCACACCTGGCTAATTTTTGTGTTTTTAGTAGAGGTGGGGTTTCACCATGTTGCCCAGGCTGGTCTTGGACTTCTGACCCCAAGTGATCTGCCCACCTTGGCCTCCCAAAATGCTGGAATTACAGACGTGAGGCACAGTGCCAGCCTGGAAAAATGAAAATAATTCTTATGGTGATTACAGCTCATTCTTATCCAGCCACCCACTCCCAACGTCTTTTTTTAAATCTTGTAAACTCATTTGTTGCAATTAAGTCAATTAAATTTCTTTCAAAAAGTTCTCTAATTCAGACTTGCCTGTACTTACCTGTTTTGTATTTAGAAATAAGATTGATGAAGTATTTAAATTTTAGTTTTAGCTATAATTTGCTAAGTGGATACAGGAATTTTAAAAATGAATGTGCATTCTCCTAACATTTAAAGGGAATATTACCAGAATTGGGAAATTTCAAAAGGTAACTGGAAGTGGAGATGAGAATAACGTGATTTATTGGGTAGGAGAAGAGATGGACGTGCCAGGACACTTTTGAAGGTTTATGTACCATGTCTGGCCATACTCTAGAAATAATAGAGAATTTTATTAAAAAGAAAATAACAGGCCGGGTGCAGTGGCTCATGCCTATAATCCGAGCACTTTGGGAGGCCAAGGTGGGCAGATCACTAGGTCAAGAGATCAAGCCTATCCTGGCTAACACGGTGAAAACCCGTCTCTACCAAAAGAAATACAAAAAATTAGCCGGGCGTGGTGGTGGGTGCCTGTAGTCCCGGGTAGCTGGGAGAATGGCGTGAACTTGGGAGGCGGAGCTTGCAGTGAGCTGAGATTGCGCCACTGCACTCCAGCCTGGGCGACAGAGCCAGACTCTATCTCAAAAAAAAAAAAAAAAAGAAAGTAACATTGTAGTCAATGATCAAGGTAACTTTTCTTAGAATCTAAATCTAAATTTCTATTTATTTGTTTATTTTTAGAAACAGCATCTTGCTCTGTTACCCAGGATGGAGTGCAGTGGTGCGATCACAGCACGCTATCGCCTTGAACTCCTCTGCTCAAGTGATTCTCCTCCCCCCTCAGCCTTCCTAGTAGCTGGAACTACATGTGCAAAGCCAGAAATCTAAACTTTTTACTTCATTTTTAGTTAAGAGTTTTAGTCCTCTTTTCTTACTCCTTAATAAATTACTTGGACATACTTACATGAACAGAGAATATATTATCTTTATTTTTCTTCTGATGATTAGGAAATAAATTGTTCGCTGGGCATGGTGGCTCACGCCTGTAATCGCAGCACTTTGGGAGGCTGAGGCAATTGGATTACCTGAGGTCAGGAGTTCAAGACCATTCTGGCCAACATGGAGAAACCCCTAAAAATACAAAAATTAGCCAGGCGTGGTGGCAGGCGCCTGTAGTCCCAGCTACTCGGGAGGCTGAGGCAGGAGAATCTCTTGAACTTTGGAGGTGGAGGTTGCAGTGAGGCCAGATTGCGCCATTGCACTCCAGCCTGGGTGACAGAGCACAACTCCGTCAAAAGAAAAAAAGAAAGAAAGAAAGAAAATAAATTGTTCTTCCTTAATTAGCTTGATTTAATTATTCCATAATGAATACATATATATGAAAATATCACACTGTACCTCATAAGTATATGCAATTATTAATTATCCATCAAAAATAAAATATATTTTTTAAAAGAATTAAAATAAAATAAATGTCTCCTCACACCAGAGAGAAGTGGACTGAGCCTCAGGAAAATCACAGGCCACGTCTGGGTCTGTTGTGAAGCAACTGTGTGACCACAGACTAGTGCCTTGACCTCTGAGACCCTCAGTTTTCTTCACCTAAAAAATGAAGGCTTTGCTTTAGACAGTATATTCAGGTTCTTTCCAGCTTTAACATTTTAGGATTCTGGACGAGGAGAAAGAATTTTATTCAGAGCCTCATTCCCTCTTCAATAGGACAGAATGAGAACTCAGAGGGTGTGGTCACTAACCTCTCTTTCCTGAGGCTCTCCTTGTCTTGTCTGGGTATTGGTTGGCCTCCTTACATGTCACCATGAGGCATTCTTCCTGGCCACCAATGTTTTGTTTAGACTTTCCCATGCTATCTACCAAGAGTCTTTCAGTTTGCTTCAAGCTTATCTGTGGTCAGTTCTGAGTTGAAATTCAAGTGCACAACCTGACAATGACGTCTGTGCCTTTGTTTCTGGAATAAATAAGTAAACTCTGAGGCGGAGAGGAGAGAGGGAGTGGTTCTTGCACTAGAGTGGAACTAACGGCCCATCTACCCCATAAGCCATCGATGAATTGAAAAAACAAAACTCTTTGCAGACCCCATTTCTTTCTTTCTTTCTTTTCTTCTTTTTTTTTTTTTTTTTTTTTTTGAGACAGAGTCTTACTCTGTTGTCCAGGTTGGAGTGCAATGGCACGATATTGGCTCACTGCAACCTCCGCCTCCCGGGTTCAAGTGATTCTCCTGCCTCAGCCTCCCAAGTAGATGGCATTACAGGCGTGGGCCACCATGCCTGGCTAATTTTCGTATTTTTAGTAGTGACGGGGATTTACCATGTTGGTCAGGCTGGTCTCAAACTCCTGACCTCAGGTGATTCGCCCGCCTCGGCCTCCCAAAGTGCTGGGATTACAGGCGTGAGCCACCACACCAGGCCCGCAGACCCCATTTCTCAGGTGAAATTCTGTGGGAGAACATTGAGATTCACTGAGGTGCAACACACCCATCAAATGAATTTCTGGTAAATGAGTATAATGGAGCCAGAGGAATCTTGCTTTGAGAAGGCTATTTCCTCATAAAGGCTGTGACTTCCTCACAGTTTGTTTCATTGACAAATGTTCTTTCTCCTCAGAACTGAACCCCTACAATGTGAGAAGACTCTGACAATTGCCTTTCTCAAGAACACCACCTTGGCCACTTCACCTTTCTCTGAAGAGCACCACTCGTCTTTCCCCGGATGGATGCAGAATGCTGCCTCCACAGGGCCACAGAAGCCATTGTTCCAAGAAGCACCGGCTTCTTGGGCTTTTAGCTTAATTGGTTTCCATGTTAGGACCTAGACTTCTGTCTCTCCCTTATTTTCCCACCAATCCCCACAGCAGAATGCAGTCCTCTTCCAAATATCTCCAACAGTGGACCGCTCATCTTCCCGTCAAGCTGTCAGTGAGAGTCTATTAAATGGCCCAATCTTGAAATCCTTCTGATGAAGACAAATGAGAAATAAACTTATGAAACAGCTCCGAGTTACATTTAAGTCTCTCCATTTCCTTTAGTTTCTCTTTGCTCCAAGGCTTGAATATAAAATGGAGACAGGGTTTCAGCGACAGATGGCAGAGGATAATCTTTCATTTTGTCATAAAGTTAACCCTCGGAGGGGCCTGAAAAGACCTTTCTCTTGGAAAATCAGTGGCTTCATAGTTCCTTGCTTTTAATCGGGTAGAAAAAGCTCGTTTCTGATTTTCAGAGAACGTGCCTTTCCTCTAGGCTAACCCACATCGCAAGACACTCGGGTGAGGATGGCCTCTCCATTCTGATTTATTTATGCTGCTTGTGGGTGCCTTGCACATTTTAATTAATGATGATTTGACTGTGCGTGAGCCCTGGTGATAAATACGAAAACAGGGCTATTAAAGATAATCCAATAAACAAACCCAAGAAAAGCTGTCTTCCAGTATTATTTGTTGCCATTTTTAAAGGGGACAGATGACTAAAAGAAATACAATACTGAAATTAATTTTTAAGGCTGATAAACAGTAACTATAACCGCGTCTAAAAAATGCCCATTAAATCTTATACTGACTAAGAAATCACAATTCTATGTCCAGAAGAAGCATTTGTTTTATTCCTTGAACAAGTTCAGCCAATGGGGGTTATGATTTAATGAGTGGAGAATTCTTGTATTAGGTGTTGTAGCAAAGCCAAGAGACTGTCACTAAGATCAAATAGCTTCCAACATTAATCAGTAGATGACAAAGAGGCCAAATGACAAGTTTTCTTTAAGGCAAAATCCTGAGCATTTTTTTTTTAATCATTTAAGTGAAAGGAGAATCTAGATGGTTCCAAGTAGGTAAGGAGACAGAACATTCACTCAGAGTGAAGGAAATGTTAAATAAAGAAAAAACTTAAGCTGGGTCTGATGTCTGTGCTAAGTCACAACACATGAAGCTCAAAGCCCTCATGTTTGTATTTGGGGGCACAGCGCATCAAGGCGGTTGGGTCTTTATGTGACTTTGCATAATGGTAAGGATGGAGAATGTATACAGTATAGCAATGTAGGGAGACCTGGATTGCATTAGAATCCTGAACAGAGAGAAACCATTTCTGCTCATGTTAGCAATCTCTCCCAAGCTGCTCTCCTACACCCAAAGGCTGACTCCAGAGATATTGAGGAGCAAGAACAATCCCTTTGTAAGGAATGAGGGGGTGGAGAATTGAGAGAAGACTGATGTTGAAATCTGGTTCTCTCACATCACACACCATTTCTGTGATGGAGTAATTGCTTCTCCTGTTCCAGAAAAAAACAGACAGATATCCCAGGTCTGAGGAATATTGGAATCATTGTTTAAGAGGACAGGCAATTGAGGTAGCAAGGAATAACAGGAAAGGATTAGAGGGAAAATAGAGGGGCTTTAAAACCTAAACATGGGATTTTCTCCAGTTGAATGCCTGAAGGCTTTCTAGCATGCTCTCTTTTTCTGGGTAGTGACCCAAGACTGGGGACACCCAAACCTCCCACATAAGTTTTCATTATGTAGTTCTCTTTAAAGAGGGGAATTTTTCCTTGGAAAACTTTTCTTTTTGCTTTTTTGGTTTTTTTTTTTTTTTTTTTGGGCCTCTAGCAAAATGCAAGAGCCCCAGTGAAAGCCCACACCTTCACATGTAAAAACCTTTAACACTTATCCACACATTGCTCAGATCCTAGAACTGGGTTTTCAGAAAAACTGTTTGGGATCTATGGTATCAAGAATCAATTTTGTTATGAGGGAAACTATCTTTTGTGTGCCCCTGTAAAGACTGGGCTACCATGTCCCACATTTTTCCTCCCAAAGTCAAAAAAATCTCCAAATCTCTGATTTACACATTTTGGAACCCATCAAAGTGGTAACTATCTGTATTCAGATTTCACAAACTTTAGGGGCTGGTGACAGAGATGAAGCAAGCAGCAGCGCAGATAAACGTGGGAGTGGAATGTGACACACACCCAGCTCCCAAAAAATCATTAGGGAAAGATGATTCTTGCACGATAGAAAGGCTGACCCTTAAATTACTCAGGTAAAATGTTTAACATGATGTCTGTTCCACAGTAATGCTCAATAAATCTTTACTAACAAAAAGGAGTTTTAAGAAGAACAGTCACAGGGCAAAGATCAGAACAGGTGAGCAAGGCTAAATAGCGGGAGAAAAGAATTTTGAGAAGGTGTCCATGCTCCATCATCTCAGATAATACGGAATCAATTAAGGACTGAAAAGGGGCCTCATGGAGATCTGGCAAGGGGTTCATCGCTGACTTTGATGATAACAATAGTTAGTAGAGTGGTTGAAAATGGAATCAGATGCCCGTAGGGTAAGGGAAAGAATGAAGGTATGAAGGGAAATTTTGCAGGGAAGACAGAGTGACAGGACAGACCAATATAAAGTTCTTTAGGATGGGACAGAATTAAGCAGACTAAGGAAAAGGAGATACTATGGTAACTATGTTAAATCCCAGTGATACTCTTACGTTGCTTGAAAGGGCTAGGGCATATAGTTCTACTATAAGCTCAAGAGTGCAGAAACAGGACTTCTGAAGAGTCAAAATCTAGATTCTGGATTCAAGGTTTCACAATGAATTCACTGCAACAGCTTCGGCAATTATTTAATGCTCCCTGGGTCTCAATTCATCAACAAATAATACCAAATAAGAAGAGTATATGATACTATATTCCATAAGCATTACTATAAAAAATCCATATATATATATATAATCTGTATCAAGCAGACAGAAAATGCTTTGAAAGTCATGGTGATAGAAAACAGTGATAAGGAAGTGTTAAGTGTTATCAGGAAAATGGCTGTTGCAATGACTGCTACATATGCTATTTTTTACTAATGATATTATACATTCTGGTTTTTCAAATTTCAGATGCTGGGGCTATGGGACCTGGTTAATACAAGAGTAGGGGAAAATTAGTATCCTTACCATTGTGTCATCTTTGAAGCAAAGGAGTGATTTTAGAAATGAAGAGGTCACAGTAGAAGCGGCAGAATAATAACGACTCAATAATCGGTGAAATTATATTGAGATAATGAATGCTTCTAGGAGGCAGCAGGAGTCGGGGATGAGACGAATTAAGTGATGAAAATGGCCCTACCTAAATTTCCCCATAATGGGGTTATGAAACAACCTGTATCTGTTGGGTTAGAATAGAGTAAAATAATCTTAATTTTGGTAATGTAAAATTTCTTTTTTCTGAAAGTACCTTTTATTTTTGTAATTATTTTTCAAGGAAAGTTTGTATAAGCTTTGTGCATTCTTCTTTTTATTCTTGCCAACTTACTTTTGGTCTCCATGTAGGTACTCAAAAGTTAATGAAGTGACAAATTGTTTTTTCTTTTTTTTTTTTTTTTTTTTTTGAGACAGAGTTTCGCTCTTGTCGCCCAGGCTGGAGTGCAATGGTGTGATCTCAGCTCACTGCAACCTCCACCTCTAGAGTTCAAGTGATTCTCCTGCCTCAGCCCCACTAGTAGCTGGGATTACAAGCATGCGCCACCATGCCCGGCTAATTTTTTGTATTTTTAATAGAGACGAGGTTTCAGGAGGTCTCAAACTCCTGACCTCAAGTGATCTGCCTGCCTCAGCCTCCCAAAGTGCTGGGATTACAGGTGTGAGCCACCACGCCTGGCTGAAGTGGCAAAATTATATTTAGTAAAAAAGAAAGGAGTAAGGGCAGTGGTGAGAAAAAAGGCAGTGAGTGAAAATCTTCATTCAAGACTTTCATACACAATTTAACAGCTAACACTTTGATAATATTGAATGCTTACGTGTGCAAGTGTTCCACATAAATACTACCTATGAATGAGATAATATTTTTATTTCCTACTTTGAAGATGAGAAAACTGAGACACGAGGTTATTTGCTCAGGTCACAGAGCTAGTAAGTGACAACGCCAGGATATACAAACCTAGACCCAAGTGCACTCATGCTCTTTACCAGCTGTGTTATCTTGCTTCCCTGAAGACTCTAATAGCATTTGGTCCTCAGAACCTATTCCTACGAAAGGATTTAATGGCTCTTGAGCACTTGGCTCTCCATGACTTGTCCAGGAACATGCTGATATTTCCATGGTTGACATCATCCCAGTGCTGCCTGTAGTTGTGTTTCCTCTTATTTATTTTCCTTACTGGAAACTAGAAGCTACAGTTATTAAATGCATTCAAATAGAGTTGCTCAGGGAAACCGACGTTCATGAATTCCATACTCTTCAAAGGCTAACATAAAGCTTTCACCCCCCACCTTAGGAATCAGAGAAGGATAAAGGGCAGGAGACCCAGAGAGAGATTCTGTTGTCCTGACCTGAGCAGTAGAATATTCTATCCTTGTTCACCAAGAATGAGTAGCTGGGATAGTAGAAATCCAGTTTAAGAAATACCATCCCCCAAAGAAGGAAGTTATTAACCAACATTTCTTCCTCTCTGTTAAGGTATGTGAAATGTAAGGAGAATGATTAAGAGCCTAATGGGTAACAGTGATTAACAGAAGAGCACTGGCCATCAATGATAGACTGGATTAAGAAAATGTGGCACATATACACCATGGAATACTACGCAGCCATAAAAAAGGATGAGTTCATGTCCTTTGTAGGGACATGGATGAAGCTGGAAACTATCATTCTGAGCAAACTGTATCACAAGGACAGAAAACCAAACACTGCATGTTCTCACTCATAGGTGGGAATTGAACAATGAGAACACTTGGACACAGGGTAGGGAACATCACACACCGGGGCCTGTTGTGGTGTGGGAGAAGGGAGGAGGGATAGAATTAGGAGGAATACCTAATGTAAATGACAAGTTAATGGGTGCAGCACACCAACATGGCACATGTGTACATGTGTAACAAACCTGCATATTGTGCACATGTACCCTGGAACTTAAGGTATAATAAAAAATATATATATATAATAAAAATATATATATATACAAAATTTTAAAAATAAAAAAAAAGAGAAGAGGACTGGAATCAGATAGCTTGGGTTCAATTCTGGTTTCATCACTGACTAGCCAAGTGAATCTTTGTGCAAATTACTTCAACTTCTCCAGATGTCAGTTTCTTCATCTGTACATGGAATAATAATAATGCCTCTTTTATAAGATTATTGTGAAAGTTTAATATAATTATCTATTTAAAGCTGCATGTAACAAGTGCTAAATAGATATTATATATTTGTTAACACAACTTGGGAAAGCAGGTGGTGAGGGTTGTATTAACTTCCTAGGGCTTCTGTAACAAATGTCCACAAACTGAGTGGCTTAAAACAATGGAAATCTATTCTTCACAGTCTGGGGCTCAGAAGTCTGAAATGTATGTGTTGGCAGAATTCACTCCCTCTGCATTCCAGGTGCCTGTATCCCTCCAATCTCTGCCTCCATTTCCACATGGCCTTCTCTGTGTGTCTTCTCTTCTGTCTCTTCTAAGGACACTTATCATTGGATTTAGGGCCCACTTTGGTAGTCCAGGATGATCCCACCTTAAGATCTTTAACTTACTTTCTTCTGCAAAGACCCTTTTTCCAAATAAGATCACATTCACAGGGTCCAGGTTTTATTTATTTATTCATTTATCTATTTTTTGAGCAGAGTCTCACTGTGTTGCCCAGGCTAGAGTGCAGTGGCAGGATCTTGGCTCACCACAACCTCCGCCTCCCAGGTTCAAGCAATTCTCCTGCCTCGTTCCCGAGTAGCTGGGACTACGCCACCATGCCCAGCTAATTTTTGTATTTTTAGCAGAGACAGGGCTTCACTACATTAGACAGGCTGGTCTTGAACTCCTGACTTCGTGATCCACCTGCCTTGGCCTACAAAAGTGCTGGGATTACAGGCGTGAGCCACTACGCCTGGCTGGGTTCAGGTTTTAGAACAAGGACCTATCTTTTGGAAGGCTGTCATTCAACCCACTATAGGTGTTTAGTAACCTTTTCACTTCTTTTTTAACTACTTTCATTCCACTCTTGGCTGGTTACAATCATTACGCTGTTTCCTAAACGCTGATGGTTCTTCCTTGACTTAGGACACATTTAAGAGTGCTAACTCTGTTAGGCTCGGTGCCATGGAGGATATAAAAATAAAACATCCTGGCCGAGCACAGTGGCTCACACTTGTAAACCCAGCATGTTGGGAGGCCAAGGCGGGTGGATCATGAGGTCAGGAGTTCGAGACCAGCTTGACCAACATAGTGAAACTCCATCTCTACTAAAAATACAAAAATTAGCTGGGCACGGTGGTGTGTGCCTGTAGTCCCAGCTACTCAGGAGACTGAGGCAAGAGAATCACTTGAACTCATGAAGTAGAGGCTGCAGTGAGAAGAGATCATGCCACTGTACTCCAGCCTGGGCAACACAGCAAGACTCCATCTCAAAAATAAATAAATAAATAAACAAACAAATACAATTTTAAAAAATCACAGACCACAAAGTAATACAAATCTGCCATGATCAAGGCCATCAGAGAAGTATAGATGAAGGCACTTAGAGGATGAGAGTTTACTTTGAAAATAAGCTAGTAATTGAACCAGGTGATGGGTACATATGGGCATGTAGGTTGGGGTGTGTAGGGCTCCTTCTACATGAGTGGAAGGAATAATGAGAGCACATGTAAAGAAGTAGGATAGCATGGAGTATGTATTGAAAATAGTAAATTGATTTTGCTTTGGAACAGGGATCAATACATTGACCCATCCAGCCCACCATCTATTTTTATATGCACCCTGAACTAAGAATAATTTTTATATTGTTAAATGGTTGAGAAAAAACGAAACATAATTAAAAATTTATAACATGAAAATTATATTAAATTCAAATATTAGGATTCATAACTAAGCACAGCCATACTCTTTTGTTTACATATTGTCCATGGCTGCTTTCACACGACAATGGCAGAGTTGAGCGGTTGCGACAGAGACCACATGACTGAAGAGCCTAAAATATTTTCTACCTGGGTTTTTGTTTTTTTTTTTTAGATGGAGTTTCCCTCTTGTTGCCCAGTCTGGAGTGCAATGGTGCAATCTCGACTCACTGCAACTTACGCCTCCCAGGTTCAAGCGATTCTCTTGCCTCAGTCTCCCTAGTAGCTGGGATTACAGGCAGATGCTACGATGCCCAGCCAATTTTTGTATTTTTGGTAGAGACGGGGTTTCACCATATTGGTCAAGGCTGGTTTTGAACTCCTGACCTCAGGTGATCCATCTGACTCAGCCTCCAAAAGTGTTGGGATTATAGGCGTGAGCCACCACATCCAGCCTCTATCTGGTTCTTTATAGAAAAAGTTTGTGGCCAGGTGTGGTGGCTCACAACTGTAATCCCAGAACTTTGGGAGGCCAAGGTAGGCAGATCACTTGAGCTCACGAGTTTGAGACCAGCCTAGGCAACATAGTGAAACCTTGTCTCTACCAAGAATACAAAAAGTTAGTCAGGTGTGGTGGTGCGCACCTGTGGTCCCAACTACTCGGGTGGCTGAGGCGTGAGGATCACTTGAGTCCCGGAGGCAGAGGCTGCAGTGCGCTGAGATCGTGCCACTGCACTGCAGCCTGGGAAACAGAGTGAGACTCTGTCTCAAAAGAAAAAGAAAAGAAACAGTTTGCCAACTCCTGCTTCAGAAGAACCCTCAGGGGCATAAAGGAAATAGCAGAAGAAGATATGCTGGTCCAGTATAGCCATTTGGCCTTTGGTAGCAGCCTATGTTCTTGACTTTGCCCAGCCTTTTTCTACCCACCTAAATTTACCCATCCTGAATATATTATCCTCTCAAAACCTTAATTGGTTATTTGCTAAGTAACCTGAGAGCTAATTTTGCAATCTTCTTTAAGCTGTTGTTGAATCATAGCAGTTTAATGTATAACTTATCACTCCTCCTAGGTAACATATTTGGAATTTAGGAAAACCCAAACCAAAAAATTGCTTCCCCCCGGCAGAACAGTGGGAAAGAGATTTGCAAAAGTTAGCCTTCCTTCAACTTTCATGTCACACCTTATAGGCAGCCAATTCTACCTATCAAAAGCAAACTTGGTTGTTAGTTTTGTTATTATCCTTTCAATTGGTTAATAGTATGCCCTTTGCTGCTAAGTTGACCCTTAGGGGAGAAAATTAATGGCAAGAATTACTTTACAATAATTGTCAACCACTGAGAGTTAAGTCTCTATGCCCCCTTTAGCTAATAAGACAGGCCTGGGTAGCTATCATTAAGTTGAAGATTTTTTCATGAAGGAGGAAACAGCTCCCTGATGAATTCGAGATGAGATTAGAAATGCTGGAAGCAGTGTTCTCAAACTGTAGCATAGAGAAGAACTGTCAGGGGTCTGTTAAAATACGAATCCGCTAATCTTACCCCAGAGAATCTGTGTCTCCAGTGGAACTCAGGAGTTGGGGGGGAAAAAACTGACGAAGGATCCAAGCTACCTCCCACAAAGCAGTCTTTATATTTGGTTCTTTACTTGCTCCAAGAATCCCGAAGTTGTTAAAGTAACAGACAATGTAAGTAGACAGAGGCATCATTTTGAAAGACTTTCCTGTTCTCTCATTCTGTTTAACTAACTTTATTCCCAGTGAGTACATATGAATCAAACCCTAGTCTAAGGAAGAAACTTGATTTGAGGGAAGGGCTGGACCTCTGAAAGCAGTGTAGAATGGAGGTTAGGAAGGGAACTCTAGACAGAGGCTGCCTGATTTCAATCTCACCTCTGTCACTGGTGCTATGTGAACTTGGGAGACAACTCGAATCTCTCTGTGCCCTAGTTTCTTCATCTGTAAAATGGGAATAACAATATTATCGATGTCTCAGAGTAGTTGTGAGCATTAAATGAGTTACTACATGTAAAAAGCATAAAATAGAAACTTTTAGTACATTCCAATAAATATATAAAAACTCATTGGAGAAATTCTTGTGTGACTGCACATACCTCACAAGAATGGCATGAGAATTAGAGCATGTTCATAATTAAACAATTATGATTGTGCTATTTACTCCAAGTTAGCCAGGGACTTGCTCCTTAGAGACTACTGTCATTTTCTACATTTGTCCATGAAGTTAATCCACACATTTACAAATCCTAGATGTAACTTTCTTCTACTTTCAATAGGTAACAAGTGTTAAGAACCATATCACAAGAACTTTGATAACTGCTTGACTTTGTGTGCTTTATCTCATTTATTTCTCAAAAAAAAAAAAAAAAAAAAAAATTCCATGGGGTAAGTACTACTACTAGCCCCATTTTACAGATGAGAAACTGATGTTGGCTGGGTGTGGTGGCTCACGTCAGTAATCCCAGCACTTTGGGAGGCCAAGACAGGTGGTTCACCTGAGGTCAGGAGTTTGAGACCAGCCTGGCCAATATGGTGAAACCCCATATCTACTAAAAATACAAACATTAGCCAGGTGTGGTGGCGCGCGCCTGTGGTCCCAGCTACTCAGGAGGCTGAGACAGGAGCCTTGCTTTAACCTGGGAGGCAGAGGTTGCAGTAAGCCAAGATCTCGCCACTGCACTCCAGCTTGGGTGACAGGGGAAGACTCTGTCACCCCCACCCCCCCAAACGAAAACAAAAAGAAAAAACAGAAAACTGATGTCACACAGCTAGCAGGTAAGTGCAGCTGGGACTCAAATCTAGCTTATCTGACCCCATTCTTCTGTGGCAGTAGTTTTCAACATGGGGTAATTTTGCCCTAGTGGTAGACTGAATAATGGGCCCACAAACATGTCCACATCCTAACTCACAGAACCTGCGGACATTACCTCACATGGCAAAAGCACTGTGCAGATGTGATTGAGTTAAGGATCTGAGATAAGGAGATGAGCCTGGGTTACGCAGGTGTGCCCAAGAGAATCACGACAGTGCTTCTAAGAGGAAGGTAGAAGGAGTCAGAGTGGAGAGGGTGATAGGAGGACAGAAGTCGAGTTTGGAAAGATGTGCTTTGAAGATGTAGATGAGGCCACAAGCCAAGGAATATAGGTGGCAACTAAAAGTTGAAAGAATACAAGGAAATGGATTCTCCCCTCAGAGCCTCCAGAAGGAACCAGCCCTGCTAATATTTTGATTTTCGTCTCATAAGACTGATTTCAGACTTCCAACCTCTGGAACTGTGAGAGAATACATTTGTGTTTAAGTCACTAACTTTCTATGTTAATTCAATTCCTTATCCTTCCTTCCTTTACTGCCTCCGTAACTTCTGCCCCGCTTAAGAGAGCCAGATTGCCATCTTACTAACACTAACTGTCCTTCCCTATCTCTCTGTTAAGTGTTCTTTCCTAGGTTCACATAGCAACCTGGACATAGCTAATAACCTCGTATATGACCATAGTTAAGAATGATGGCATTATCATCAAACTGCCTGGGTTTTAATCTTCGTGTATTTATTTTCTGTTGCTGTTATAACAAATTACCACAAACTTCATAGCTTAAAACAACACAAATTTAGAAGTCAAAAGTCCTAAAATCAAGGCATCAGCAGAACTCTGTTCTTTCTGAAGGCTCCAGAGGGGAATTCATTTCCAGCTTGTGAAGGCTGCCTGCATTCCTTGGCTCATGGTCCTTTCCTCAGTCTTCAAGGTCAGCAGTGTGGCATCAAGCCTCTCTTTCCTTCCCCTCTGCCCTTCCTCTCTCTCTCTTTCTCTGTTCTCATCATCACATTCCCTTTTCTGACTCTGACATTGCTATTTACCTCTTGTAAGGACTCTCCTTGACACTGGGCCTACCCAGATCACCCAGGATAATCTTCCTCTTTCAAGATTTTAAACTTAGGCTGAGTGTGGCGACTCACACCTGTAATCCCAGCACTTTGGGAGGCCAAGGTGGGCGGATCACCTGAGGTCAGGAGTTCAAGACCAGCCTGGCCAACATAGTGAAACCCCATCTCTACTAAAAATATAAAAATGAGCCAGGCGTGGTGGCATGCACCTGCAGTTCCAACTACTCGGGGGACTGAGGCAGGAGAATCTCTTGAACCTGGGAGGTGGAAGTTGCAGTGAGCTAAGATTGGGCCACTGCACTTCAGCCTGGGCGACAGGGTGAGACTCCATCTAAAAAATAAAAATAAAAAAATAAAAAATAAAGATTCTTAACTTAATCATACCTGCAAAATCCCCTTTTTCCATGTCAGATAATATTCCATTTTTACCATTTTACTTTACAGCTAATTTCGACGCAAGGTAATATTTGCAGGTACTGGCGATTAGAAGGTGGACATCTTCAGGGAGCAGTTACTCTACCTTTCATACCGGGCAATGCCATCTTATTAGCAAGGCGTGCCTCAGTCTCAACAGCTATTAAAAAGAACAGAGTGATGATCCCTACTCATAAGGTTGCTCTGAGGATTCAGTGAGTTCATACATGTGAATGGTGCTTGGAACATCATATATGTTCAGTAGTGGTAGCTATTACTATTATTATTATTTTTGATGGAGTCTGGCTGGAACGCAGCAGCATGATCTCGACTCACTGCAACCTCTGCCTCCTGGGTTCAAGCAATTCTCCTGCCTCAGCCTCCCGAGTAACTGGGATCATAGTCACCTGCCACCACACCTGGCTAATTTTTGTATTTTAGTAGAGACGTGGTTTTACCATGTTAGCCAGCCTGGTCTCGAACTCCAGACTTCAGGTGATCTGCCTGCATCAGCCTCCCAAAGTGCTGGGATTACAGGTGTGAGCCACCATGCCTAGCCAGTGGTAGCTATTATTATAACTACATAGTTATCTAGTTACCTTCTTTGCTCTACATTAGACTGCTAGTTCTTGAAGAACAGAACAGAATTTTTTACATCTGTGTGTTCCCAGGGTGGAGCACAGGGTCTGGGACATATTAGGTGCTCAACAAGTGTTTGTCAACCTGAATTACTCCACTTAAAAGACTAACATTTAGCCTGTAAAAATTATAGAGAATGTGAAATATTATGAAAAACATCATCATACATTATACTGTCATACAGAGTGACAAAAGCCAAATAAAATATGCACAGGCAATCACAGCTGTTTTAAATATGCAGGGCTAAAAATTATGCATAAAAATAGACTGGGAGGAAATACGGCCAAACATTAATACGTTAACAGTTGGTGGTCTTGGAGTTGGGAAATCATGGGTAATTTTTTCTTCCGTTATTTTCTTTTTTTAAACTTCACATTTTCTCTATTAAGCATATTCCTTTTCAAGATGCAAAAATAATTTACATCTCATTTACACACAGATCTCTTGTTCAGTAAACATTAGAGGTGACATTATACATCAAGTTAACTCAACCTCTGAGTTACTGCCTGGGTTGCAGTTCTGAGTCCAGCATTTACCAGCTAAACGAACGGAAGAAGTTGCTGTTGTGGATGTTGTTGTTGTTGTTGCTGTTGTTGTTTTTGCATCACCTGAGAGCTGAAGAGAGGGAACATTCACTCACAGGGCTGCAGCAGGGTCCGGTAGGATAAGGGCACATAAGGTGCCCAGCATGTGGCAAGGCACACAATAGGCACGGAATAAATGTTAGCTATTCTTCTCATGGTTACTATTACTCAGAGAACAATGCTGTCAAACACACATAGGAAGAATTATAAGGAGGCATTTGTTCAGAGACAAGAAGCAGAGAAAATTGGAAATAACCCCAGCTCACTGCATGTCAGGATCTATAAGATATTTCACTTTAGCTCCTTTCAGGGAAAGATGTACCAAGTTCAATAGTACAAGGGAGGTTTTTTTTGTTTTTGTTTTTGTTTTTTTAACATTCTGAGTTTTAGCAAGGGAACTGGCCCTCATCCCCCGAAATCTCGTGCAGATTCCCCAGATGTAAGACAGATCAAAACAACTACTCCAGTAAAACCTGACATGGGGTCAGGCCATGTGTTCTGAGCTCCATGTCACCCTCACAGATCTGAGACTTCTCAGAATAATGCGGCAAGCACTGTTCCAACACTAACCTAACTGGTTAATGAGTTGTAACTTTCCCAGTTTCTTCTGGAAGCAGGGGCACTGTGTCATCCACACCCTATTGTGGTTTGAAGAGGCAACAGGAGGTAAAGGGCACATTGGGAACAGCTGTACCAGGCTCCCGAACTACTTGGCACAGCACTTGTGCATGTCTTAAGCCTGTTCCTTAGGAGCCGTGCCCTTATTTGAGCTGGAGCAACACGTAGGGATTCTCCTCAAAAGCTGGTCCTCCTCAGTCTTGACTACCCCTTTGTTTACACATTCATCAGCAGGTGGTGGCTGAACGTTCCTCTTTGATTTCTGTGGCTCAGGAGCAGCGGGCTAAGACATGAGCTGAATAAACATCATATCATTTGGCACTGGCAGGATTCCTGGTAACCTGGGTCAGGCAAGGTTTAAGAAGGATTAGGTTTAGATTAGAAAAAGAGTTGAGTTCTTTTTTTTCCCCCTGTGGTCTCTTAAGTGCCTACGGGTTTTGTAAGAGGAGAGTGGGCTGACAGCCTAGGCTCAGTTGCTCCAGAAATAAAAGTGGTGAGCTTGGTGTTCTTTTCCAGAAGACCCAAGCATGTGCTAATTCTGAGTTTGGTTTCTGCTGTAAGGGTCGAGGGCTCTTGGGAATTTGGTGAAAGCTCTAGATGTTTCCTCTAGAGAATTGCACACACACACGCGCGCACGCGCGTGCGCACGCGCAGGCACAGACAATTTTATTTATTTATGGTGCTTCCTGAAACACTCAGCCTGGGGGAATTTTAACAGCCCACACAGCTCACTAATAGCAGGCTGTACTCTTCCCCAAGGTGAGCCTGGGGGGTGCCCCACCTGGCCATCCTCCCCATGGTCGCTCCTCAGTGACCACCGGCCACGCGAATGAACTCTGCTGTCACACGGCCAGCTTTTCTTGGCAGTCTGGCCTTGGAGAGGCTTGCTGGGGGCTCTGGCAGTTGCTCTTGTTTATTACAAAGTCTTGCTCCACTCCCTGGCGACAGCTTGCAAACCAAAACTATTTCATTTCCCAGTTACAAACAGGTTAGAGGAGAGAGGGTGAAAAAGAAAAAGAAAAAAAAAAAAAAAAAGGCAGACACCTTTTGAAGGCACGACTTCTCCTTGGCTTCCCTTGAGGATTGGTTTTGTCCTCCAGTGTCCCGCAGCTCTGGATTTGCTTCTAGGGTAACCGTGGTTGTTCTGCCCTTGAGTGAACAAAATTGCTGGTTGAATTGTTCCTTCTTGTTCTTCTCTATCTTGGTGGAGGTTTTTCCCCCACCACTTAGGAAAAAGGATGAGGCTAATACTCCCTCTTCCCCCAATTAAATGGATATTTCCCTCCTAACTGACTGACTTGGCGAAAACTACAATGTGGATGAAAGGGGGATGGGTGCAGGTAGCAAGGAAGGATAGAAGTATTTTCCAGTTCTATAAACAGCTGTCTGCCTCTCATCTTTACCACACAAAAATCACAGCTCAGAACCCTTGCAAAGGAGTGATGAGGCACTGAAGTGCCCAGTCCACCATCTACTTGTTATATAACAGTGAGCAAGTTATTTCACCTCTCTGAGCCCATTTTCTCCCACGATTAAAACATTATCTGCTGCATAAGGTGGTAGAGAGAATTCAGTGAGAATGTGGGCCTAGTTGTTAGCAGTTCTTTGACTCCAAGTGAACATTCAGGAACTATTTATTATTAATATTATACATCTTTTTTTTTCTTTTTTTTTTTTAAACAGGGTCTCGCTTTTTCGCCCAGGCTGGAATGTCTGCCTCCTGGGTTCAAGCGATTCCCCTGCCTCAGCCTCCTGAAGAGCTGGGACTACAGGCACACGCCACTGTGCCCAGCTAACTTTTTGTATTTTTAGTAGAGACGGGGTTTCACCATGCTGGCCAGGCTGGTCTCAAACTCCTGACCTCATGATCTGCCCTCCTTGGCCTCCCAAAGTGCTGGGATGACAGGCGTGAGCCACCGTGCCCGGCCTGTAAATAGATTTTTATGCTCCTGTGGAGCACTATTTTTCCTGTAGAAACACCATCTAGCACTGCTATGGTCTGAATGTTTGTGTCCCCCAATATTCGTAGGTTGAAACTAATCACCCACATGATAGTAACTGAAGGTGGGCCCTTTGGGGGGTGATTAAATCATCAGGGCAGATCCTTCATGAATGGGGTTAGTGTCCTTATAACGGAGGCTCCCGAGAGCTGCCTTGCCCCTTCCGTCCTATGGGGACACAGCAAGAAGCGCCAACCAGAAGCCAGGAAGCAGGGCCCTCACCAGACACTGAATCTGCCAGCTCCTTGAGTTGGGCCTTTCCAGCCTCTATAACTGTGAGAAATAAGTTTCTGTTGTTGATAAGCTACCCAGTGTGTGTATTTTGTTACAACAGCCCGAACAGACTAAGACAGGTGTCTTAAACACAAACATAGGCTCTCTCCAATTTGTACTAGGAAGTTCTACTTGCCACACCTAGGATGAGTAACTAATTAGGTGACATCATTTTAGGACCTGGTTGAAGGTTCTAATCCTAAATAATACTCTTAGCACAGAAGTAAGGGCACCTGATATGTCCAACCTACTATACCACATAGTAAAGATATTTTAAAACATTCAGGCCGGGGAGTGGCTCATGCCTATAATCCCAGCACTCTGGGAGGCCGAGGCGGGTGGATCACCTGAGGTCAGGAGTTTGAGACCAGCCTGACCAACATGGTGGAACACCATCTCTACTAAAAATACAAAATTAGCCGGCGTGGTAGCGCATGCCTGTAATCCCAACTACTTGGGAGGCT
Organism: Macaca fascicularis; assembly: GCF_037993035.2. Taxonomy (NCBI): domain Eukaryota; kingdom Metazoa; phylum Chordata; class Mammalia; order Primates; family Cercopithecidae; genus Macaca; species Macaca fascicularis. The sequence continues at coordinate 103,010,385 of NC_088389.1, read as the reverse complement.
GAGGCAGGAGAATCACTTGAACCTGGGAGGCAGAGGTTGCAGTGAGCCAAGATCATGCCATTGCACTCCAGTCTGGGCATCAAGAGTGAAAACTCTGTCTCAAAAATAAATAAATAAATAAATAAATAAATAAATAAAAATTAAAAACAACGTTCAGACTCTGCTCTTCATGTAACACCACTGTCAAGTCAGCAGAGAAGACAGTACAGGTTTTTATAAGAGTAAATATTTGTTGGAGCACTTTGCATGTGCTAATAGATGTCCTAAGCAACTTATCTAGTTTAATCTTTTCAGTTATCTTCTGAATAGGTACTATTGTTATCATCATTATTTTATAAATGAAAACAGAGTCTTACAGAGGTTAAGTGAATGTTTCAGAGTCACAGAGCTTGCACGAATGAGAACTGCTACTAAACTGAGAGCCTACTGCATTCTGTGGCTTTAGTCTCTTCTAATTCTTATGAGCCTGTGTTGCTTCTCTTTAAACTCCCTAAAATAACAATGTTCAGTTGAGAAGTTCGTCCTTGCTCACTTTAATAGTACTGAACATCTCCCCCTAGCAGAATTCTCAGATGGCTTAACACTGTCCAGAGCAAACTCAGCTTCAGATTTATGTAAAACAACTTTCACATTGTTTGTGAAACTGATGGAGAATTTATTTTTTAACCACCATGCAGAAGAAAACTACGTAAGTGCACACATCCTTCAGTGTTCACAAATAAAATGGGAAGAAGCAATAGTGTTCATTTACATCATCCACAATGTTTGCTATAAAACATAAGAAACAGTTCTTAAAGCCATATACAGACTCACGCAGTGGTGCTTCTGCAAAAACTTACGCTATGAACTCTAGTCTATTCTCTCATTTCTTTTTTGAGACAGAGTCTCACTCAGTCACCCAGTCTGGAGTACAGTAGTACGATCTCAGCTCACAGCAACCTCTGCCTCCCGGGTTCAAGGGATTCTTGCGCCTCAGCCTCCCAAGTAGCTGGGATTACGGGCATGCACCACCACACCTGGCTTTTTAATTAATTATTTATTTTATTCATTTATTTTTGTATTTTAGTAGAGATGAGGTTTCACCATGTTGGCCAGGCTGGTCTTGAACTCCTGGCGTCAAGTGATCCATCCACTCAGCCTTCCATAGTGCTGGGATTACAGGCGTGAGCCACTGCGCCCACCTTATCCTCTCATTTCTATTGGCCCTGAGCAAGTTTGAGATCTGAACTAAACTTCTTTATGTAATGTTTGTTTTGTTTTGTTTTTTCCTCTGATTGTAAAAGTCCATTATAGAAAATTTAGAAAATGCAGGTGTGTATAAAGAAGCCACTCAAATGAACCAAATTTCTTAGTGTTTGGTCTGCACTCAGATTCATAGCTCATTTGGCTCTTAATAAAATTCAGAGTTGTTTTTGTGACGGACTACAAGGATAACCTTTTGATTCTAGTGTAATTTAAGATATTTTACCAGTGGGGCATGGTGGCCTACGCCTGTAGTCCCAGCACTTTGGGAGGCCATGTAGTCCCAGCACTTTGGGAGGCCAAGGCAGGCAGATCACTTGAGGTCAGGAGTTCGAGACCAGCCTAACCAACATGGGGAAACCCCATTTCTACTAAAAATACAAAATTAGCTGGGTGTGGCGGTGCATGCCTGTAATCCCAGCTACTCAGGAGGCTGAGACAGGAAAATCACTTGAACCTGGGAGGCGGAGGTTGCAGTGAGCCAAGATGGCACCACTGCACTCCAGCCTGGGCAACAAGAAAGAAACTCCATCTAAAAAAAAAAAAAAAAAAAAAAAGATATTAGGAAGTCAAGTTAGAAAAGAATTTTTTTATCTGCTCCTAATTGTTATGGGTGAGTATCTAGAGAAATGTTGAATGGAGAAAAAGTAAGCCTATGACATTCTTCAGTGCTTTCTATTGTATAGCAAACTGGATTATTGCCTTCTCTGAGCTTTCAAAATGATCTGGAATCTTGACCTTTCAAAGCTATGGTTTAAAAAGACAACTAGAAATGTGATTTTCTGCTCTTCATTGTTTTCCCATATTTCTTCCTATTTATAAAGGATTAAAATGTTATACCTAAAAAAAGAAAATTGCAAAAATCTGCTTATATCTATATCATTTTTGGATATTTGTAGTATTTAATATTTGTATCTTATCTGAATATGATTCAAAGAACAAATTACTTCCACATATATTTCTTTCTTCCTATAATGGCTATCAGACACTTTAAATCTATTTAAAAGTTATTTTCATGTATTGGCTGCATATGAACATGTAAAGGAAAAAGATCATACCATTTAATTTTCCATGTTCTTTTTTTTTTTTTTGAGACGGAGTCTTGCTCTGTCGCCCAGGCTGGAGTGCAGTGGCCGGATCTCAGCTCACTGCAAGCTCCGCCTCCCGGGTTTACGCCATTCTCCTGCCTCAGCCTCCCGAGTAGCTGGGACTACAGGCGCCCGCCACCTCGCCCGGCTAGTTTTTTGTATTTTTAGTAGAGACGGGGTTTCACCATGTTAGCCAGGATGGTCTCGATCTCCTGACCTTGTGATCCGCCCGTCTCGGCCTCCCAAACTGCTGGGATTACAGGCTTGAGCCACCGCGCCCGGCCTAATTTTCCATGTTCTTAAATCAACCATATTGAATTGGCATTGTGTGTTCAGAATGTCCCCAATCATATGTGAAAACAAAAAATAGGTAGACATTAACCTAATTTTCTTCTTTCTCTTTCACTTGGTTTCAAAGTCAAGTTGGAGGGGAGTTGATTTCATTTTACACAGCACTACTTCCCGTGTTATCTGTGAGCCAACATCTCATAAAGCAATTAGTATTCTCAAATTTACAATCCACAATTTGAGGGGCATTAATTGCTCAGGTAATTATTTGTTTATGTAATATTTATTTACTTGCTTATCACCTCATCCGAGAACCTCAGTGTGATTCATAAACATTAACTTTTTGTAATTACGTTTTATTGCAAGAAAATAAGATACATAGTTATTAGTATATTTTAAATCATTATTAGCTTTGCAGTTGACCAAGAAAGCTGGCATTTAGATTGGTGGTTATAACTTAAATCTAACTTAAATCGGTCTTCTTTTTGGTGCCAGTGATGTGCTATCATATACTGAAAGAATTCTGAATGATATTTCAGCTTTGCAAAGCGATAGCAGAAGAACCTGATGCAAGTTTATTCTCATCTTCTTTAAGATTTCCAGTATTTTATCTCTAACATGGTAGGAATGTCTTGAATTAAGCATGTAGAATTTTATTTTTAGGGTCCTCCAAATAGCTCATTCTCTCACGTCCTAGCATGACCTTCAATAACCAAACAAGCAAAAAGTCTGTTACAAATATAGTGTTTACCAATATAAAAAAAAATAAACATTCTTATGATACCTAGTCTGTCTAGGCTTGTGACCTTTTCCACTGAACTCTGAACACATCTGGCTTTTTTCTGCCAAACCTCAGATCTCTGACCTGTGTTGTTTGTGGTCATCACCTTTGTTGTTGTTGCTGTTTTTAAGTTAATTCTACTAGGGTTGTGGAGCTCCAGGCTGTGAACTATGATTTGTAATCTCTTGTGTTTATGACATTCTACTTCTTTCCAACATGATTTGTGGCTGACTTTATTTTTAACATTTGGACACAATGCTTTCATATTTCAAAGCTGACCTTTGATCTTTGTGTGTTCTATTTTGTAAATCGTAGGTGATGGATCTGGGGAGCCACAGGTGAGAGGGGCTAAAAAAAGGTCCCAGAAATGTGGTGGTTGCTTGTTGGCTGCCATGATTCAACAGCAGGGTCATGAAAGCTGATGCAGGGAGTTGCTCAGACCAGGGAAGAGTTTGGACGGTAAATATGAGTCACTGCCTGATCCAGCAAACTCCCGCGGTGCCTCTGAGTCTAGGATCAGGGTCATCTTTGACTTGAGAGTGAATAACAATGTCTGCTTTCCCAAAGGAATAAAGATGGAAAGTTCTGATATCCACTTTTAATCATATATTTTTCTAGCAATATGCTAATTTAACACATCAGCACCTGTATGTCTCTCAACATGTCAATAATTTTAGTCATGTTAACATGCTGATGACTGTGCCATTTTAGTCCTTTGGGTTTGCAGACTTATAAAACAGATGTGTTCCTGTGAGGACATACTTAGATGGCTTTCTCATAGTTTCCAACTTGCCTACATTTAAATTAATATTAAAATAAGTAATTATATTATAAAATTATAGTTTCCCAAAAGATTTTTGAGTCCAGATTCCTATTGTCCTAAAAGGTGGCAATTATTTGTCTTCGGTAGACTATTAACTTCATAATTTTCATTAAGATTAATTCTATTAATTCCTTGGTGGTCCATCCCTATATTGAGTAACCCATTTTCTGGGGTACCTTCCTAAAAAGCAATGGAGCTTCTTACTGAAGCAATGTAAGACTGGTATTATTATTCTTCAACAATCCTCAATGGAAACAGAAAAGTGACCATTTTCCTTCCTTTGCTCCTTCCTTCATTTCCTCCTTCATTCCTTTCTTCCCAATTATTTTATTTTTATTTATTCACTAGAGACAGGGTCTTGCTCTGTTGCCCAGGTTGAAGTGCAGTGGCACTATCATGGTTCACCATAGCCTTGACCTCCTGGGCTCAGGTAGCTGAGATCACAGGTGTGCACCACCACATCTGGCTGTTTTTGTTTGTTTGTTTGTTGTTTTGTAGAGACAGAGTCTATCTATGTCGCCCAGGCTGATCTCGAACTCCTAAACTCAAGCAATCCTCCTACCTCAACCCAAAGCACTGGGCTTACAGGCCTGAGCCATGTTTTCAACCCCTCTTTCTCCCTAATTTACATTCTAGTTAAGGGGAGGTACATGAATCCTGAACACAAGCTATGTGGCTAACAAATCAATATTCAACTAACAAGGCTTAGAACTTTATCTTTACGTGGTTGGAGATTCACCCAAACTCTATAAAATGAAGTGCCACGGAAGAATATCTCATGGAAAAAGCCCAGGCTTTGGATTTTTTTTTTTTTTTTTTTTTTTGATGGAGTCTCACCCTGTCCCTTAGGCTGGAGTGCAGTGGCACAATCTCGGCTCACTGCAGCCTCCCTCTCCTGGGTTCAAGCGATTCTCCTGCCTCAGCTTCCCAAGTAGCTGGGATTACAGGCATGCGCCGTGACACCTGGCTAATTTTTGTATTTTTAGTAGAGATGGGGTTTCCCCATGTTGACCAGGCTGGTCTCAGGTGATCCATTTGCCTTGGCCTCCCAAAGTGCAGGAATTACAACATGCCCAGCTTGGATTTAAATGCATTTTTATTCCAGTATGGCTCTTCCATTTTACCTGCTGTGATCTTGGACAAGTTAACCTGATTCAACATGTGTAGAAGAAAGAAAACAATAGTTAACTAATGGAATGGTGATGAAGATTAAATTAGATAAGAAATGCAAGTAATGTGCCTAAAATAGTGACTTTCACCTGGTATATGCTCTCTACATAAACCTAAAAATAATTTTAGGTTTGGTTAAAAATTATTAGGTTTAACCAAACCTAAAATTATTTTTAGGTTTATGTAGAGAGCATATACCAGGTTAAAGTTAATTTCTCAAATATTTGAACAATTTCTATTAATTGTAATTCCTGCACCTTGGGAGGCCAAGGCAGATGGATCACTTGAGACCAGCCTGGCCAACATGGGGAAACTCCATCTCTACTGAAAATACAAAAATTAGCCAGGCGTCATGGCACATGCCTGTAATCCCAACTACTTGGTTTAACCAAACCTAAAATTATTTTTACATTCTAGTTAAGGGGAGGTACATGAATCTAAAACATAAACCTAAAATTATTTTTAGGATGATGAATTATTTTTAGGATGATGAAGAGACATCAAGAAATTTTGCCTTTGCTGAGGTTGGCAACAGCTGATAATGAGATTCCAAAGGGGAATATGGTAAGCAGGGCGAATTAGGAGATTGAACTGCAAAAGATCCAGAGAGACAAGATGAAGTTACATGAAGATAGCATCTAAACAATGATGAAAGATGAAATTCAGGCAAGGTGTTCTGATGTATTGGCAACATGCAAGATGCTGCTGGACAAACTCCTGGGAATCACTAAACCTTAGAGGTGATCATGGAGTGAAAAATCCATTCAGGAGATTGCCTAAGAAGATAAATGCAAAAGAGGCACTAAAAATATGTGATTAGGCCCTGCTCTGCCACCTGCCACCGCTGCCCAAGCCCAAGTGGTTCACTGCACCGTGAAGACAGATTCCAGACGCCAGGAACTCACGCCTCCAATCCCAGACACTATGTCCAGCAAAGGCTCCGTGGTTCTGGCCTACAGTGGCGGCCTGGACACCTCGTGCATCCTCGTGTGGCTGAAGGAACAAGGCTACGACGTCATTGCCTATCTGGCCAACATTGGCCAGAAGGAAGACTTCGAGGAAGCCAGGAAGAAGGCACTGAAGCTTGGGGCCAAAAAGGTGTTCATTGAGGATGTCAGCAGGGAGTTTGTGCAGGAGTTCATCTGGCCGGCCATCCAGTCCAGCGCACTGTACGAGGACGGCTACCTCCTGGGCACCTCTCTAGCCAGGCCTTGCATCGCCTGCAAACAAGTGGAAATCACCCAGTGGGAGGGGGCCAAGTATGTGTCCCATGGCGCCACGGGAAAGGGGAATGATCAGGTCCGGTTTGAGCTCACCTGCTACTCGCTGGCCCCCCAGATAAAGGTCATTGCTCCCTGGAGGATGCCCGAATTCTACAACCGGTTCAAGGGCTGCAATGACCTGATGGAATACGCAAAGCAACACGGGATTCCCATCCCGGTCACCCCCAAGAGCCCATGGAGTATGGACGAGAACCTCATGCATATCAGCTACGAGGCTGGAATCCTGGAGAACCCCAAGAACCAAGCGCCTCCAGGTCTCTACACGAAGACCCAGGACCCGGCCAAAGCCCCCAACACCCCTGACATTCTCGAGATCGAGTTCAAAAAAGGGGTCCCCGTGAAGGTGACCAACGTCAAGGATGGCACCACTCACCAGACCTCCTTGGAGCTCTTCATGTACCTGAACGAAGTCGCGGGCAAGCATAGTGTGGGCCGTATTGACATCGTGGAGAACCGCTTCATTGGAATGAAGTCCCGAGGTATCTACGAGACCCCAGCAGGCACCATCCTTTACCACGCTCATTTAGGCATCAAGGCCTTCACCATGGACCGAGAAGTGCGCAAAATCAAACAAGGCCTGGGCTTGAAATTTGCTGAGCTGGTGTATACCGGTTTCTGGCACAGCCCTGAGTGTGAATTTGTCCGCCACTGCATTGCCAAGTCCCAGGAGCGAGTGGAAGGGAAAGTGCAGGTGTCCGTCCTCAAGGGCCAGGTGTACATCCTCAGCCGGGAGTCCCCACTGTCTCTCTACAACGAGGAACTGGTGAGCATGAACGTGCAGGGTGATTATGAGCCGATTGATGCCACCGGGTTCATCAACATCAATTCCCTCAGGCTGAAGGAATATCATCGTCTCCAGAGCAAGGTCACTGCCAAATAGACCCCTATACAATGAGGAGCTGGGGCCTCCTCAATTTGCAGATCCCCCAAGTACAGGCACTAATTGTTGTGATAATTTGTAATTGTGACTTGTTCTCCCTGGCTGGCAGCATAGTGGGGCTGCCAGGCCCCAGCTTTGTTCCCTGGTCCCCCTGAAGCCTGCAGACTTTGTGTTGTCAACGAAGGGAAGGGTGGGGGGCAGCTGCGGTGGGGAGCTATAAAATGACAATTAAAAGATTAAAAAAATATATATATGTGATTAATGCTCTCAAAGGCAATGGGCAGGGGGGATCAGGATAATAATGAGACTTTACCATTTCACAAAAGATCTTTACATGTGTCATCTCCATATTGCAGAGCAGCCCTGAAAGACAGGAACCTACCACATCATCATTTTATAGATGTGGAACTGAAGCTCAGGCACAATTAAGTGACTTGCTCAAAGCCACACAGCCAGTAAAGGACAAGGCCAGGACTTGAATGTGGATCTTCCAATTCTAAATCCATTATAATCTGCTCTAAAGGACTGTCAAATGTGATGTTTCACTGAGGAATGATGACTTTGAATAGCACCATTTTATGGTAGAAGGCAAACTATCTTTCTGCCTTGAATACAATAGTTTCACATTAACTGAGGCCAACTGTGGTCCGAAAACAGATGAGTACAGTACAATAAGATATTCTGAAAGAAAGAGAGAGACATTTGTATGATTTTTTTTTTTTTTTTTCTTTTTGAGACATGGTCTTGCTCTGTTGCCTGTGGTGGAGTGCAGTGGCACAAACATGGTTCACTGCAGTCTCAACCCCCTGGGTTTAAGCAATCCTTCTGCCTCAGCCCCTGAGTAACTAGGACCACAGGCATGCACCACCATGACTGGCTAAGTGTTTTATTTTTTGTAGAGATGGACTTTTGCCAAATTGCCCAGGCTCCTGGGCTCAAGGGATCCTCCCGCCTCTGCCTCCCAAAGTGTTGGGATTCACAGCCATAAGCCACCGTGCCAGCCTTACATAACTTTTATTACAGTATGTTGTTGCAATGTTTAAATTTTACTATGAGTTATTGTTGTTAATCTCTTACTGTGCCTAATTTATATATTAAACTTTATAATTGTTATGTATGTATAGGAAAAACATAGTATGTACAGGGTTTGGTAAAATCTGATTTCAGGCATCTAATGGTGGGCTTGGAAGGTATCCCCCCAGATAAGAAAGGACTACTGTAATGTTCACCTGAATAATTTAGGGGAATGTTTAGAAGCCTTAATTATAGACATTGACTCTCAGGCTATCCCCAGTCTCTAAATGTTTCCTGTGTCGATATACTCAATTTCTGAGGGAGACACATTAAATGTATGTTCCAGAAAACACTTCAGGCAAATATACCCATATTAATACAAAATAGGAGTTAACCCCAAACCCACATGGGTTTTCTACCCTGGTGACCTCAACTAGGCTATTTCTTGGCTTCTGGCCGAATAAGGCTTACTATAAAGGCAAACCAAAGACCATGGGCTTGAGTATTGCACTTGAAATCACAGGCACGTTTGCTGCTAATCTTGCAGGAAATTACAAAATAAAATTAACTGAGGTACAGCTTATACACTAAACTACATATGCAGTAAAGCACACAAACCTTAACTGTACAGCTTGATGAATTTTAACATATGTATACCCCGTGTAACCCCTACCGTCAAGATATAGAACATTTCTGGTACCTGCAGGGCATTTTAGAATATCTACAAAAATTAACTTTCCCACTCTAAACTGTCAGTGGGTATGAGGATGGTCTTTGCCTACGGTCTTACCAGGACAAGCAAATAAAAGCACAAATGTTTAAATTTCAGGAAGTCCTTAGCTCTTCAGAGGCAGACCCTGTGCTTACAAAGAGGGTGGGTCAGGCGTGAGCTGGCCAGCACTGTTTCCGCCTGTCTCTGCAGCATTTCCTCTTTCTGTAGTACTTTAGCTGGTTTTCCTCGGAGGAAACACTCCTTTCCACGTGTTTGAGTCACACTAATCCCATCTTCCTGGTGCCAGGGTTGGATGATGGGAACGAGGCCTAAGCCAATGAGCGTGCTGCATTCCCAGCCCACACTGATAGGCCTAGGGGTAGGCCCAATGTAAAGCAAGAAGAGGTTCGCTGAGACAGCGAGCCAGAATCAGGAAGGGTGGAGCCAACACTCTGAGACAGAAATCAGATCTGCTGACACGCCCGGCTGAGCTCCCTTATGTACCCACGCCTGAAACAAGATCCACCCTTGGACTTTAAGTTACAAGACTCCGTAGATTCTCTTGTGTCAAGCACAAGCAGCTTGAACTTTGTTTTCTGTCACTTGCAGTCAAAATGACCTAGTAAGTTTCTGCGAGGGCTAAGTTGTCCCCTCTAAGAGAATGACAGGAATTTTTTCTTCTCTTAAAAGAGAGTGGGCATAGAAAGGAGGGGAAAAGGAAGAGAGGGAGGCTGGAGCCCGAATTGTGGCAGAAAAGGAACGAAAGATTCGTTTTTTAAGAACAAGGACAAGGATGATGAATATTGTATTCATGTTATTTACATTTTATGCAAACTACTTTCACCTTTCCCAAACTCCAGCAAAGCTGACTACATATAAAAATGCCTGTGTGAGTGTGTGTGTGTGTGTGTGTGTGTATGTGAAAGAGAGAGAGAGAGAGAGAAGAGAGGAGAGAGGATGGGGGAGAAGAAGAGGGATGAGCAGGAGAGGAAGGCAGGCTGGCTGGCCGGCCAGGATCAACATTGTATTGAGGTGATAGAGAATAAGGAACACAAGAGGCAGTGAAAAGATTATCTCTAAACTCAACAAATTCAGCAAAATAGGAGCTTGGAGCCAGAACTGAACATGGAAATGTAAGCCCTCTGGCAATGCATAGAATTTTTGAAGAATGAGTTGGACTTCCACAAGTCTTGGTATGGGGGGTTGAGCCTATCTCCTCTAGATCTTAAGAGGCAGGGTGACCCCAATTAACTAGGGCTGACATTATCCCTAAGTCTATTTATTTGGCAATAACATTACTTGCTAGCAAGAGTTTTCTCAGCCACTTCTAACTTTGGGTTGGTTAAACAGGAACCAAAAAGGCAAACAAATAAAAATCTACACAGGAAGTGAAAAACAGATAATAGTAAAATATTTTTCAAAAATGTCTTCAAATAAGGAACCTCAAAATTAACAAACTCTTTTACTTTACTGATTTGCAAGAAATCTGCTTCCCAAAGCCCAAACATACCCAAAGGAAAACAAAATGCATGTATTTTGCTTTGCTTAATGTGGATTTTGTGCATTTTGCCCATGCAAAATGCTAGGCCTCCGTAAACGTAACTCACTCACAGTTCTCTGAAGTTACCAGTTAACCCAAAATTAGACATTTACCACTTAATGGGAAAAACATGTGCTTTCTCTACTCCCATCACCGCACCCTACCTTGGAACTTTTTCCATTCAGTTAACATGTATTAAGTTCTAACGGCACTAGATGTTACATAGGGTACAGACAACAAAGTAGGCAAGATCCATGCCCTCAGAAATTACATAAGAAAAAAACACGTATAGATGATCAACACATTCTCCACTGGCTAATTCCAATGTCAAGAAAGCTAAGTATAGGTATGTATAACCCAAGGAAAAGGAGAAGCCAGATATTTAGGTTGGGTTCCCAGGGAAATAAACTCCAGCATGGAGATTAGTATGCAAATAGTATATTAGAGAGTGTTCCCAGGTTCAAAACCTGTGGGAGGGAAGAAGCCAGGACTGGGTAGGAAAAGAAGTAGTGCCTGAGACTGTCTAAATCCAGGCCTGAAGTCAATCTTCAGGGAGCCCTGAAGCTGGCTCAACCTTTCAGAGTTGTTCTGAGTCAGGAAGAGACTTCTAGAGCTTTCAACTCCACATGGACCAATCATGGGACGCTGACTGCCCCAGGAAGGGGTATGACTTTGCTGGGGGAGCTCTGAAGACTGTCCGCTGGCATTCTTCCCAAAAACATCTGGAGGAATAAATCCTTCAGTCTTGAAAAAGAGATCGGGGGGCACAGTGCACAGCATCTACACCACCGGAAATTATTTAAGGTTTTGGAATTCAATTAATCTGGTGATACCCTAACATATGAACTTCCCATTTCTTTTTGGAGGGTAGGAGTGGCTCTCCTGGGTAGGTTCTCCTTGAGCAGCAATCTGCTTCATACTTAATCACCTTATTAACTTGTCTGATAAAGTTTTCCCAGGGAAGGAAGCATTTTAGCCCAACGATAACCATCAGCATGTTGTTTGGGCTGATAATGAAAACACTAACATTAGAATGAAGTGGTTTGGAGTTGGAGTCACACGGAATGGTTGTGTTTTCACCGGAGTAGAAGTGCTTTGAATATTATTGACTCACTTAGACCTTTGGGTATATAGGGGCACCAGAGAGTTGATAATGCCTGTCAGAGGAAGGCAGCTGAAATGCTGCTCAATCCCAACTATTTGCAACTTGAACATCTACTATCAGTGAAGACAGAAAGTGAACTTGCTTGTGAAGATGCCCTGACTTCAGCGCTGTTAGTTCCATCTAATAGAGCTGTTACCAGATCCAACTCTGCAATGTGCCTTCGAGTATATTATTAATATTCAGGAATGCAGTACAGTCAAGTTCGGTCTTTCTTTCAACAAAAAGTAAATGATAAAATTATATTCCAAGAACCTGAGGATCCTGTCCTCATGAAGAGTGTTCCCCAAGAATCCCAAAGGAATTTTTTTCTGTGCTGATTGTTATTCATAGCATGGAAGAAAAAAAAAATCCAAATTCTTGTTTTTCTTCTTCTCCTAGAACTACCTGCAGCCACTCAAGAAACATGGAAATCACTGTGATATCCACTTATTTTGTAAATATGGGTGGATAGTGCTGCATTTAAGATGATGGGAATGGGCTTTCTGCATTATTACTCAATTAATTAATTTAATGACCCCAACCACATTATAAAGGACAGCACCTTGGCCAGGTGCGGTGGCTTACGCCTGTAATCCCCAGACTTTGGGAGGCTGAGGTGGGCAGATCATTTGAGGTCAGGAGTTCGAGACCAGCCTAGCCAACATGGCGAAACCCCATCTCTACTAAAAAAAAAAAAGACGAAAATTAGCTGGTTGTGGAGAGCGCCTATAATCCCAGCTACTCAGGAGGCTGAGGCAGAAGAATCGCTTGAACCAGGGAGGCGGAAGCAGAGATTGCAGTGAGCCGAGATCGTACCACTGAACTCCAGCCTGGGCAACAAGAGTGAGACTCCGTCTCTAAATAAATAAGTAAATAGTAAATAAGTAAATAAATAGAGGACAGCACCTCACAAATGCTTTCTTTGTGTAGGAGAAGCAAGGGAAAATAATATAGGACAGCTGTGAACAGGCCCTGTGCTAATTTGATTTATAATCACCTAAAAAATAAGAAACATCAGATGCTCTTAATTGGAAATTTTCTCTTCATTAGAGAAATATGCCTTGCCATATTTTTATTTAAGAACCACTGTGGAGTTTGTAGGGAGTTTGGGGACGGCTCTGTGCAAAGTTAATCATAGCCTGTTCAATTGATTATAGCATGCATTCTGTTTGCTTGTCACGTGAATAGATCGAGGCTTCAACTGCATGACATGAATAGGCTGGACATGCCAGAGAATTACGTGTTGTGTTATTTGTTAAACTTTAGAACCACAACCAATGCTTAATGCTGAAAACCTCTAATCAGTATTGGACTGTTCAGACTTAAAGCTGTGTTTACAATAGTAACAGATAGTAGGACGGAAGTATCTTCCATTTGCAAATTAAATAGAAACATACATTGTAATTGAAAGCCCCTTAAAAATTCCCCAGATGGAGTTAAAAAGTAATCACTTGATGAGTTTATTGGGAAAAAAATGGAAAAATATTTATTAAAAATATTCAATTACTAGAACGCTCTCTGTCCCTAAAGACTAGTGGGGGATAGCAACACAAAGTAACTCATTCAGAGGCATTATAGGCTGGGCTCGTGGCTCATGCCTGTAATCCCAGCACTTTGGGAAGCTGAGGCAAGTGGATCACTTGAGGTCAGGAGTTTGAGACCAGTCTGACCAACATGATGAAACCCCATCTCTACTAAAAATACGAAAATTAGCTGAGCATGGTGGCGGACACCTGTAATCCCAGCTACTTGGGAGGCTCAGACAGGAGAATCGCTTGAACCAGGAGGTGAAGTTTGCAGCGAGCCAAGATCATACCACTGCACTCCAGCCTGGGCGATAGAGTGAGACTCAGTCTCAAAAAAAAAAAAAAAAAGTATTGTATTCTTCATACTAACTGATAAATAACATCTAAGAAAAACAAGGTATTATTGCTACGGCACTAATAAATAATTATAATAAGCCAAGGTAGAGAGAGAAAACACTTTCCTTCTTCCTGCAGTGTTATATCAAAATCTAGGGAGATTGTTCACGAATAGTTGCATTTTATTATAGGAAAGCATATTCAAGTGTTTACTTAAGTAAAGTCCTGAAAATTTTTAGGACATCTTGCTTTGTTTTGCCCTGTTTATAACCTTACTAGCCTCTTTTCTTGGTTGAGGTGGGGACAGGGGCTCTGTTGCATTTTCTTCAGTAGATAATTAGTTTTAGCATGATTGAAATAATAGAGAAGCTCGGAAGACAGTTCTTGAAAATCAGCAGCCTGAAGAAATTACATTTGGCTTACAAGATTAGTATTACTTCTGCCCATGTTTACTATTGCTGTATTCCATCTTCTGAGCCATTGGTGTCTCTGTAGTTCACCATATACAGGCCAAGAACACATGCCTGAAACAAATACATTCCACTCTCCTGAGGCAGTGGCGTGGAGCTGATTATTCTGATTACTGTAGGGTGTGACAAGGAGACACATTCTCATTAGCATCATATTAGTCTGTTCTTGCATTGCTATAAAGGAATACATGAGATTGGGTAATTTATAATGATAAGAAGTTTAATTGGCTCATGGTTCTGTAGGCTGTACAGGAAGCATGGTGCTGGCATCTGTTCCTGGGGAGGACCTCAACAAGCTTACACTCACGGTGGAAAGGTGAAAGGGAAGCCAGCATGTTGCGTGGAAGAAGGGGGTAAAGGAGAAAGAGCAAGAGACAGAGAGAAGAAGTGCCATACTCTTTTCAACAACCAGCTCTTGTGTGAACTCAGAGCAGGAACTCACTCATCACCAATAGGAGAGCATTAAGCTATTTATGAGGGATCCACCCCCATGATCCAAATATCTCCTACCAGGTCCCACCTCCCAACCTTGGGGGTTACATTTCAACATGAGATTTGGAGGGGACGAATACCAACCCATATCAAATACTGTTCAGATATACAGGCAAGAATGCCTTTTCTGCCCAGCTTGTCTATGGTTTAATTCTTCAGTTGATTCTTTACTTCCCCTGAAGCTTCATCTCACTTGATAAATGGAACAGAAAGCAAATTAGGGAAGTCTAAAATGCTTTAATGAATTTAGGTCTTTGAAGGCCTAAGAATTTTTTTCTTCTCATTAGAAGACTGAATTCATTCATTTGCTTGTTCATTTGTTCCATCGGTCAACCAGCAAGTATACCTAGAAAGAGCATATATTCCGAGACCGTCAGGAATGTGACAGTGATAAGGACATAGTCTCTGACTTTGAGGAGTGTAAAGGAATCCCGACGTCCCCTCATCGCTTGCCCCATGTCCTTTTTCTCCCTTGTTTGCCCAGTACACACATACTCAGGAATGGGCCTATTTATCTATTTCCTTCCTCAAGCTCCACTCTGCATCATTTTAGTAAGATCATCTTGTGGCATTAAGCAGCAATTGTTTAGGAGTAGTAAAAAGTGTTTTAAGAAAGCAAATATTCCTTTGCTAATACATATTGCTGGATTTTATGTTACCTCACAGTCAACTGTAGTCAATTTATAAACGAAGAACCAATTTTCTTGCATTATCAGAGCAATATGAGATGTGCCAGTCCTGTTATCATGTACTGATTAGTATGTGGGTAAATTGCACCTCTGTTGACAGTGTGGGAGATAATAAATAGGCAGAATTTGGGAATATGATTTCGGGAGTCACAAAGACCTGGATTTGAAACCAGGCTTTATCACTTAGAAGCTGTGTGGCCTTGGACAAGTTATTTACCTTCTCTGAATCTTGATTTCCTGCTCTACAAAACAGTGATACTCCCTGGCTCAAATACATATGGTAAGAGTTACAAATGGGGTTAGCCCAAGTTGCCCTCACCATGCCTTCATGCCCGGGCCTCACCAGCCTCAGAACATGAAACAGATCTTCTTAAGGATAGTATATTGGTTTGCTGGGGCTGCCATCATAAAAGATCACAATCTGGGTGACTGAAACCACAAAAGTTAACTTTCTCACAGTTCTGGAGGCTGGAAATCCAAGATCGGGGGTTGGCAGTTTTGTTTTCTTCTGAGGCTTCTCTCCTTGACTTGCAGCAGGCTGTGTTCTCGCTGTGTTTTTTCTATGTGTGCACACATCCCTGGTGTCTTGATCTTTTCTTATAAGGACACCAGTCATATTAGACCACGGCTCCACCATAATGACCTCATTTTACCTTAATCACCTTTGTTGAAGCCTTAGCTTCAAATTTCGAAGTACTGGGAGCTGGAACTTCAACGTATGTCCCGGACATATCACCCTGAACACACCCGATCTCGTCTGATCCCAGAAGCTAAGTAGAGTCAGGCCTGCTTAGTACTTGGATGGGAACTTCAACATATGAATTGAGGGGGTGGACACAATTCAGCGCATGACAGATAGTAAGACAGTCACCCAGATTTCACCATCTTGCATTCATCTGCATAACTCAGGGCTCAGTACCAATCGCAGGAAGTATCTTTCAGGTGCTCAAGACTTGCCAGGTTTTCCACTCTTGCTCTGCCAGGAAACCACCTTAGCATCGGTCTCCACCACCAGCCCTGCCTGAGACCCCAGTGGGCACCTGAGTGTCTGTACCCAGGGTGCTCTGCCTAGTGCCTAGGATGCCCCCTTTGCAGCCTGCACTGTAGCATAGCCAGGCCCCTGCAGTGGGGAGAACACTCACTCTGCAACCTGTCCCATCCAGTCACTGGGCCTCCAGCCAGGCTGCCTATACGTCTGTGCCTCCAAGGCCCTCGTGAAAACAGCTGCTTCATCATCTGTCCACAGCCCCTTTCCCTACAGGTTTTGGACAGTGTAGAACCAAATGGCATGCTCTGCTCCTTCCCCTTATCTCTCAGCATCAGGGACTAGGGCGTGTTATCCCTCCTCACTCCAGGTTCAGCCAAAAGCCTCATTGATTCTGACTTCTGGCCATGACCTTCTTTTAGGTCATTCACATGCTCAGACATGTGGGATTAGGGTGGGATTCTTTTACATATAAACCCTTGTACTCTCTTGACATAGTTGTTCAATGGGCACCTTGAAGGGAACAATGACATTAGCTCCTGATACTACTTTTTAAAATTTCTTGGCATCCTGCGCTGGTTGAAGAAGTAGCCTTTGAAGTCAGATTGCCTGGGTTTAAATCCTGTTCTGTGACCTTGGACTGCACACTTACCTACCTGATTTTTATTTTTTCAGACCGAGTCTTACTCTGTCACCCAGGCTTGAGTGCAATGGTGCAACCTTGGCTCACCGCAACCTCTGCCTCCCGGGTTCAAGCAATTCCCCTGCCTCAGCCTCTCGAGTAGCTGGGATTACAGGCATGCGCCATCACATCCGGCTAATTCTGTATTTTTAGTAGAGATAGGGTTTTGCCATGTTGGTCAGGTTGGTCTCGAACTCCTGACCTCAGGTGATTTGCCTGCCTTGGCCTCTCAAAGTGCTGGGATTATAGGCGTGATTGGTTTTTCTATCCATAAAATAGATATAATAATACTTCTTTCCTTGTAGGAATGAGTTAAATCAATAATACAGTAGTCTCCCCACCCATTACCTGTGATTTCACTTTTCAAGGCTTCAGTTACTTCTGGTCCATTAGGTCTGAAAATATTGAATAGAAAATTCTAGAAATAAACAATTCATAGGTTTTAAATTGCTTGTGATTCTGAGTACTGTGATGAAATCTCATGCCCCAAGATGAGAATCATCCCTTTGTCCAACAAATCTACTCTTTGTATGCTCCACATCAGTGATCACTTAGTAGCCCTCTCAGTTATCAGATCGACCAATCTTTTGAGGTATCACCGTGCTTGTGTTCAAGTCACCTTGTTTTACTTACTAATGGACCTAAAGAATAAGGGCAGTGATGCTGGCAATTTGGATACACCAAACTGATAAAGTCCTTCCTTTAAGTGAAAAGGTGAAAGTTCTCAATAAAGTAAGAAAAAAATTGCAGGCTGAAGTTGCTAAGTTCTACTGTAACAATAAATCTTCTGTCATTAAAATTGTGAAGGGAAAAGAAATTCATGCTAGTTTTGCTGCTGCACCTCAAACTGTAATCAGGTTTTGTACTGTCCATGATTTCAGGCATCCATTGGGGGTCTTGGAACGTATGCCCTGCAGGTAAGGAGCGACTACTTTCGCATAAAGGGTTTATCACCTTGCCTGGGATGTTATGATTATTGTCATTGTCATCAAACATTCCCCAAGTGGTAACTCTTCCACGTATTTCTTTTAGGTATGATGTCATTTAGTTCTCAAACAATTCCATGAGGGAGAAACCATTCTGATCTCTGTTTTACAGAAGAACAAACAGTTGAGTCAGTAGCCCAAGACTGCATGGTTATCAAGTGGCACTGTCAGCATTAAGACCAGTTCCATCTGATCTTAACAGGCTGTGCTCTTAACCACTGTACTCAGTAAGTGATATTTATCAGTCACGATCAATTAGTCAACAGATTTTATATAGATGGTAAATACACTTTAGTAGGTGGAGTGAGAAATATGTATGTGAAGTACTGGTTTTTGTTTTTTTTTTTCCCAAGGATCTTACAGCTTTATTGGGAATATGCATATACATGTGAAAACAGAACTGAAATTACAAGGCACTGAGTGCAAATAAATAGTGGAAATGAAATACCCTATGAGTTCCAAAGAGGGAGTGGGAGAGCCCATGGTGAACCAGCATAGTCAAGAAAGGCATCGTGAAGAAGGTGGGCATGAGCCTAGAACACAGGAGCTTCATGTTTAATGATTGAATACAGTAGGTAGTCATTGAAGGATAAGTAGAATCAGGAAAAACTGAGAGGAGGAGGGAGGAAAGGCATTTTGGAAGATTGAGGTGAGCAAATAAACTGCTAAACTGGAGGAAATATCAATATTGTTTATATTACTAATTTAGAGTGGCCTTAAATATATGTATTAACAGATAAATGCAGAGCAAAATTATTTTGCAAAGCTCATTAACCTCTTTAACTTCACTGAACATTTAGAAAACAGTAAGATTTTGTTGGTAATTGGGGTAAATGCACG
Organism: Macaca fascicularis; assembly: GCF_037993035.2. Classification (NCBI taxonomy): domain Eukaryota; kingdom Metazoa; phylum Chordata; class Mammalia; order Primates; family Cercopithecidae; genus Macaca; species Macaca fascicularis. The sequence continues at coordinate 102,991,414 of NC_088389.1, read as the reverse complement.
AGGCTTTTAGAAGACAGCAGCCACCAGCCACAGATCTGTAACCAACCCAGGCCTCACCAGCTGCCCAAGAGCTGAAAAGAATGAATATCTTGACACACCGCCCAAGGATCTCTGTTCAAAACAACTTAAGAGTACTTGGGAAGAATTAAAATGTACCACTGTTTCTCAGTGTACTTTTACATATTAACATCTGAAAGTGTCTAAAAACAATAGGCTACATGTTACCAGAGCAAACAGAAACCGTGCAGTTAATTTTACATTAACCCAATGATGAAGCTAGTTCAAAGCTTTAAAAATGAGACAAAAGAAAGCAAGCCAGCCATGGTGGCTGAAAACAAATTAAGATTGAATCAATCTTGACCTTAAACACTCTACCAGCAAAAGTCAAACAATAATAATGGCAATAAAAAGCAGTTTTACTAGGTAATGTCTGACTATACAGAATGCCAGGAATTGGGTTTTCTTGATCAAACGCTGTTCTAGCACCGTCCATCTGAGGCAGCAGGGCAGCACATGCGCGGTAGTATATTTTGCATGGCAGCACATAAGCTCCTGCCTTCAGGGCTATTTGAAACAGAACGTTCTATGCATTTTGTGTGATCTGAAAATCAAGTGGATACCAGGACATAGCAGTATCACTTTTAGAGCCAGGCAAGGACAGTTCCTGTCCTCTCCCCAAGCCACATCTCTCCTAATGGAGCAAGGAATTCATGGGGCCAAATGGATGTGTGCACCTGGAATCCAGCAATCTCCTCCTATCCTCGGAAAAATGTCGTAAGGCCACTTACAGAGCCTCTGAAGACCTTGTCCCCACGTCTGTCCTTTGGAGAGGGGACTGCGCCACTGGTGTGAAAACGCCTAGCCATAGAGTAACCAAGGTGGTGCTGCCTGTGTGGTGTAGACAGAGCTCGAATGTGTGGTCCAGGATATCCATGCCACTCACATAGGGTCCTTCTCCTTCATGGTTGATTCAGGACAGAGGGTTCAGGAGTAGGGAGGTAAGCGTTATACCTTAGTGGGGGCCAGGGCTAGCTCTCCCTATGTCACCATGTTGTAACATAAAACTTTGACAATTCTGACAATTCTGAATTCAATCCTGACCTGCTAGTTCATTGTAAAGGTGCATTTTTCAAGATATGCCATTTGTCAGGTGTCTACTTGATTTACAAATTTTAAACAAGTAGATATAACATATTTGGCCATGTCTGGTTCCGCTGTGTATTCTTGCCCTGGGCCCATAAATGTTTGCTGTGGGCCCAGGAAACATAAGAGGCTGACAGACGCAAAAAGGACGAGGACGTAAAATTCTCAATCCCATCTCCTCTTAATCCAGGGCTAGGACATCCATAGCAGAGATGGGGAGCTGTGAGCGCTGAGTGCGTGGCTAATCCTGCATCTTTCTGTTCTCTTTCTTCTTTCCTTTCTTTAATTTTCTTCCTCACTATCTGATTTCTTCCAGGCACATCCAATGTCCACCTTGGGCATCGCTCAGGTGGTCACCAATAAGTGCATGAAGATCACTCACAGTCACTCAGAATTCCTTTTTCTTCTTTTTCATTCAACAAGGTCTCACTCTGTTGCCCAGGCTGGAGTGCCACGGCGTGATCACAGCTCACTGCAGTCTTGACTTCCCAGGCTTAGGTGATCCTCCCACCTCAGTCGCCTGAGTAACTCTACAGGCATGCGCCACCATGCCCAGCTAATTTTTTGTGTGTGTGTTTTTTTTGTAGAGATGGGGTTTCCCCATGTTGCTCAGGCTGGTCTTGAACTCCTGGGTTCAAGCTATCCACCCGCCTCGGCCTCCCAAGTTGCTGAGATTACAGGCATGATCACCATGCCCAGCCAGTTACTCAGAATTTCAAAAATGTGAATTACCCAACGACACACGCCCCAACATAGGTAAATACCCAGCTCTGCCTCACATTCTAAACCAGCTCAGTTGTTTCCCATTTTTTTTTTCCTAGTTTTCTAAGTCTCTTCTGAAAGTTGGCCGTTCCTAGCCTTGGAGTACAGTTTGCTCGATATGTGATTTTAATGAATGCTCAGTGCTCTCCCTTACTCCTAGATCTCTATCTGCTGCCTCATTGACTGTTAGTATCTCTTACTCTAAATAATAAAATAAAAACCAGAGTCGGTTTTAAAAGTTCTTGCACTTAAACATAGCTTTCATACAGAGTATCTGGAAGAAATTCCCTTTCCTAATCTTCCCTTTCCTAATCTTCTTACACTGATGTATTTTTGCAGTATGGGTCAGAGAGGAGGGCAAATAAGGAAGTAGACCTCAGACGTAGTTTATACAGCAGTGTTAATTATTGATTCCATTAACCTTTAGACTCTCGGATTGAGGAACTCACTCAAACTTAAAGGAGGAAAGATTTTAAAACTTGCTCATAACTTTTTTTTTTTTTTTTTTTTTTTTTTTTTAGAGATGGAGTTTTGCTCCTGTTGCCCAGGCTGGAATGCAATGGCACGATTTCGGCTCACCACAACCTCCGCCTCCCGGGTTCAAGCAATTCTCCTGCCTCAGCCTCCTGAGTAGTTGGGATTACAGGCATGAGCCACCACACCCGGCTAATTTTGTACTTTTAGTAGAAACAGGGTTTCTCCATGTTGGTCAGGCTGGTCTCGAACTCCCAACCTCAGGTGACCCACCCACCTCAGCCTCCCAAAGTGCTGGGATTACAGGAGTGAGCCGCTGTGCCCGGCTTGCTCATAACTTTTTAATAACTATAACAAATTTCTTGACAGTCTGACCTTGGGCATGCCTAAAAAGAAGCTGAAATGCCGAAGACTCTGGTGATATATTTACTTTCTAAAGCAATGGGAAAGAGGTGGCCTTGGGAAAGGGTCTTGAGATCTGGATACAGAAAATGCATGTTGAATTCGAGCAGTGCCACTCATTAGCTATGCACCTTTGAGTAGGTTGCTTACTATCCCTGAACCTTAGTTTCTTCAACTGCAAAATGGAAATACTGTCTAGGAACAAGATTGTTGGACATCTCAAGTGAGATTATGAATGAAAAAATATTTTGTGAATTAAAAGCACTGTGCCAATTATTTGTTTTGTTTTGTTTGTTTTTTGAGACAAAATTTCTCTCTGTTGCACAGGCTGGAGTGTAGTTGCCCAATCATAGTTCACTGCAGCCTCGGACTCCTGCCTTCAAGTAATCCTCCTGCCTCCTCCAAAAGTGCTGGGATTACAGGCATGAGCTGCTGCATTTGGTGTTAGTTATTATTAATGCTTATTATGAGGCCATTTATTCTTAAGTCCTTGTAAGAAGGGGATAGAGAAGAACTTTCAGAAAGAAAGAGAAAAAAGCTTGGAAAATGGTGAAGATGCAGATTAAACCAGAAGCTACTCTATTTAACATCCACCTTTTAGACCCTCTGTAATGGATGCTGAATAATCAGCATTGAGCACAGATGAAACTGACTTCTTCATGAAACTTTGCCCAAGAGTGAGATAATTTTTTTAAAATCAATATTTGTATTTAAAGATTCAGAAATGTCATCATCATTTCTAATATGTACATAGAGAAACTGCAAACTTCCCTAAAGTATAGACTTTTAAATGAGCAAACAAGAAACCTCATAAACATTTAATTTTCATCTATTTTGTTCACTGAAGTATTCCCTGTGCCTAAACCCAGTGCCTGACACAGAACAAGCGCTCATGAATTACAATGTATATACAAATACCGCTATAATTTGGGGGACTAGTTTCTGACTCTTACACGGTTCACTAACAAGACCCGCACTTGCCATTCCAATGAGGAAAAGTCTTTGGTTAGCTGAGATCTTGTGCTTCAGTGATAAATGTTTTTTACATGAAAGTGTCAAGTGCAACTGGCTTCTCTCCAGGAAACGTAAGGCTACGCAATGCACTCACACTTGTGGCCTTTGAGAATATGGTCTCCTACCAGCAAGAGGATGGTTGCAACATCAAGTGTTTCTTGTTTTAAAAACGACTTACATGTATGCAACTTAATTATTTTAATAGCCTCTTTGATAAGCGTTATTTCACTTGATTAGCTCAACAACCCAGTGAGGTCAGCAAATGACAAAATCTCCATTTTGTGCTTGAGAAAAATGAGACCTAGCAAAGGGAAGTAATTAATGATGAGTAAGGAGAGGGAAGAGAAAAATCTAAGTTGAGTCCCTTAAATTCTTGTCTAATGATCTTAACCCACCATGATGTATACAAGTAGTCATAATTAACACACTGCTTATTATTTGTTTATCTATAGAAAGATATCTAAATGCAAAAAAAAAAAATTAAGCAATTATTGTATTTGGTCTAAGTCAAAGCAATCTTCACTTGAACATAAATGATCCAAAAATGCCTTCAAAGGGCATTCTGTTCTCTAGGTTTTCTGAGTCATTGCCTTATCTCCACGTTACCCTTCATACCTGAACACAGCCTTTGTGGATGGTGCCTTACTGCTAAGCATTCATTACTACCTATTTTCATTCTGTTAGGGAACGTGTTCTTTGATTTCTTGTTCTTTATGATTTAAGGAATAGCCTTCTTTTACATAATTTCTACTTCCTCCACCCTAAGCAAATTATGACAGGGATAAATACACAAAAATTAAAAGACCATGAAAAAGGACATGAAATCTTATTTATGAAGGAACTTCATGTAAAAAGTGTGCCCTCTGCTGGAATAGTGGTGACATGACAAACAAAATTGGAAAGAACTATGTCATTCTGTTAAAGACCAAGCTGACACTTTTTATTATCTTACCTCTTTTTTATTATTACTATTATTATTATCTTTGTTATTGTTACTCTTTACTATTATTACCAACATGACAACTCTTTACTATCATTTAAAGAGCCTCCTGCTCCCCACCACCAATTAGGCTGGACACAGTGGCTCACTCCTGTAATCCCATCACTTTGGGAGGCCAAAGTAGGAGGATCACTTTAGTTCAGAAGTTCGAGACTAGCTGGGGCAATACGGTGAGACCCCATCTTGAAAAAAAGGAAAATTATAAATTAACTGAAGGCCCCCCCAAATTATATGTCTTACTTCCTGATATAGTTTGGCTCTGTGTTCCCACCCAAATCTCATCTTGTAGCTCCCATAATTCCCACGTGTTATGGGAGGGACCCAGTGAGAGATAATTGAATGATGGGGGCGAGTCTTCTCCATGCTGTTCTCGTGACAGTGAATGGGTCTCACAAGAACTGATGGATTTAAAAACGGGAATTTCTCTGCACAAGCTCTCTCTTTTTGCCTGCTGCCATCCACATAAGATGTGACTTGCTCCTCCTTGACTTTTGTCTTCCACCATGATTGTGAGGCCTCCCCAGCCACCTGGAACTGTAAGTCCAATAAACCTCTTTCTTTTGTAAAGTTCCCAGTCTTGGGTATGTCTTTGTCAGCAGCCTGAAAACAAATACAGTAAATTGGTACCAGTAGAGTGGGGTGTTGCTGAAAAGATACCCAAAAATGTGGAAGCGACTTTGGAACTAGGTAACAAGCAGAGGCTGGGACAGTTTGTAGGGCTCAGAGGAAGACAGGATAATGTGGGAAAGTTTGGAACTCCCTAGACACTTGTTGAATGGCTTTGACAAAAATGCTGATAGTGATATGAACAATAAGGTCCAGGCTGAGGTGGCCTCAGATGGAGATGAGGAACTTGTTGGCAGCTGGAGCAAAGGTGACTCTTGTTATGTTTTAGCAAAGAGACTGGTAGCATTTTGCCCCTGCCCTGGAGATTTGCAGAACTTTAAACTTGAGAGAGATGATTTAGGGTATCTGGTGGAAGAAATTTCCAAGCAGCAAAGCATTCAAGAGGTGACTTGAGTGCTGTTAAAGGCATTCAGTTTTATAAGAGAAGCAGAGCATAAAAGTTTGGAAAATTTGCAGCCTGATAATGCAATAGATAAGAAAATCCTGGCCAGGTACAGTGGCTCATGCCTGTAATCCCAGCACTTTGGGAGGCCAAGGCAGGTGGATCACGAGGTCAGGAGTTGGAGACAAGCCTGGCCAACATAGTGAAACCCCATCTCTACTAAAAATACAAAAACTTAGCTGGGCATGGTGGTGGGTGCCTGTAATCCCAGCTACTTAGGAGGCTGAGGCAGGAGAATGGCTAAACCTGGGAGGCGGAGGTTGCAGTGAGACGAGATTGTGCCATTGCACTCCAGCCTGGGTGACAGAGCGAGACTCCATCTCAAAAAAAAAGAAAAGAAAATCTCATTTTCTGGGGAGAAATTCAAGCAGGCTGCAGAAATTTGCATAAATAATGAGGAACTGAATGTTAATCCCTAAGACAATGGGAGAAATGTCTCCAGAGCATGTCAGAGGTCTTCATGGCAACCCCTCCCATCATGGACCTGGAGGTTTAGGAGGAAAAAAATGGCTTCATGGGCTGGAACCAGGGTCCCTCTGCTGTATGCTGCCTAGGGACTTGGTGCCCTGTGTCCCAGCCACTCCAGCCATGACTTAAGGGAGCCAAGGTACACCTTGGACTGCTGCTTCAGAGGGTGCAAGTCCAAACCCTTGGCAGCTTCCACATGGTGTTGAGCCTGCCAGTGCACAGAAATCAAAAACTGGAGTTCGGGAATCTCTGCCTAAATTTCAGAGGATGTATGGAAATGCCTGGATGTCCAGGCAGAAGTTTGCTGCAAAAGTGGGGCACTCATGGAGAACCTCTGCAAGGGAAGTGCGAAAAGGAAGTGTGGAGTTGGAGCCCCCACACGGAGTCCCTACTGGGACACTGCCTAGTGGAACTGTGAAAAGAGGGCCACCATTCTCCAGACCCCAGAATGGTAGATCCACTGACAGCTTGCACAGTTCACCTGGAAAAGCTGCAGACACTCAATACCAGCCCATGAAAGAGGGAGGCTGTACCCTGCAGAGCCACAGGGGCAGAGCTGCCCCACACCATGGGAACCCACATCTTGCATCAGCATTACTCGGATATAAGGCATGGAGTCAAAGGAGCTTTTGGAGCTTTAAGATTTGACTGCCTTGCTGGATTTCAGACTTGCATGGGGCTTGTAGCCCCTTTGTTTTGGCCATTTTTTCCCATTGGGAATGGTTGTATTTACCCAATGCCTGTACTCCCATTGTATCTAGGAAGTAACTAGCTTGCTTTCGATTTTACAGACTCATAGGTGGAAGGGACTTGCCTTGTTTCAGATGAGATGTTGGATTCTGGGCTTTTGAGTTAATGCTGAAATGAGTTGAGACTTTGGGGGACTGTTGGGAAGGCATGATTGGTTTTGAAATGTGATGATATGAGATTTGGGAGGGGTCAGGGGCAGAATGATATAGTTTGGCTCTGTCTCTCCACCCAAATCTCAAACTACAGTTCCCATAATTCTCACAAGTTGCGGCAGGGACCTGGTGGGAGGTAATTGAATCATGGGGGTGGGTCTTTCCTGTGCTGTTCTTGTGATAGTGAATGGATCTCATGAGATCTGATGGTTTTTAAAAACAGGACTTTCCCAGCACAAGTTCCCTCTTTGCCTGCTGCCATCCATGTAGGACACGACTTGCTCCTCCTTGCCTTCCATCATGATTATTAGACCTTCCCAGCCATGTGCAACTGTAAGTCCAATAAACCTCTTCCTTTTTGTACATTGCCCAGTCTCAGGTATGTCTTTATCAGCAGTATGAAAGTGGACTTATATACTGCCTGTTCAAATTTACTTCCATCACATACCCAGTCCAGAAAATTCAGACTTCAGCAGCAAGGTAAGAATACACTATTGGGTTCTCTGTAGATACAAAATTGCTTTCTAGACCAAGGGATTTTCTTTCACAAAGTATTTATAAAAACATTTTGGTAGCAAGTAAAATATTTACCTCTTAAAAATTTTAAAATAAGAACTTATGAGGTGTAGTAGCAGAAACATGGAAAAATATCATCTCTCTACTCTTCCTTGTCTAGCTGGCAAACTCCTATTCATGTCTCAGGACTCAACTCAAATGCCATCTTTTCTTTAATTTTAATAATCCTCCCTTAAAGAGGACTAGCCACTTTCTTTTCTGTGCTCCTATAGACTTTACATTTTTATACTGTGTTAAAATCATTTATCATCTTTCTCCCCATAACTGCTCCAGAGATGTTAAATGAGAACTACAAAAACATAAAATGTTCTCATTAAAATTGAGTTTCACATGGCATTTTATTTTTATTTTCCTTTTGGAGATGCATTGTAAGCTGTTTTCTCTTTTTATTATTATTAGTGTAAGTTTCAGGGGTACCAGTACAGTTCTGTGACACGGATATATTGCCTAGTGGTGAAGTCCAGGTTTTTAGTGTAACTGTCACCCAAAGAGTGTACATTGTGCTCATTAAATAATTTCTCATTCCTCATCCACCTCACCCTCCCACCATTCCGAGTCTCCAATGTCAATTATTCTGTACTTTATGTCTGTGAGTGCACATTATTCAACTCCCACTTGTCAATGAGAATGTGCAGTACTTGACTTCCTGTTTCTGAGTTATTTCATCTAAGGTAATGGCCTCCAGTTCCATCCATGTTGCAGCAAAAGATATGATTTCATTTATTCTTATGGCTGCATTGTATTTCATTATGTATATCTACTACATTTTCTTTAGCCAATCATCCATTGACACTTAGGTTGATTCTGTATCTTTGCTACTGTGAATAGTGCTATGATAAACATATGTGTACAGGTATCTTTTGATATAATATTTGTTTTCCTTTGGATAGATACCCTGTAGTGGGATTGCTGGATGGAATGGTAGTTTTATTTTCAGTTCTTTGAGAAATCTCTGTATAGTTTTCCACAGAGGTTATATTGATTTACATTTCCACCAAAAGTGCACAAGTGTTCCCTTTTCTCCACATCCTCACCACCATCTGTTATTTTTCACATAGCATTTTAGATAATTATAAATTATTAGAACTAGAAGGTATCTGCAAGATTATTAAATTAAATATAACTCTTCCCCAAGCTTTCCCCCAACAGGTCACCTCCATTTTATAGATGAAGAAATGGAGCCTGTTAAAATAAGTTAAATACATAAGTGTTTTTTGGCTAGGAATTAGCAAAGTAAGGCTATCATCCCCATTGTTTGATTCTGATCACTCTTCTGTCTGCTTCAATATAACTACCTCCTTTCCACATGGTGATTCTACAATAATATATCTTGCTAAGCTCTTCAGGGCTACTTAATCTGATAACCTTGAATTTCCCAAAATGATGTGTGAAATTTGTGTGCATGTACCGTAGGTCTTGCCTATATGAGTAAGGCCTTCCCTCTCTAAAAATTCAACAATAGGATGATAAATCACTAATGTTAAAATAGGCAAGGGCCAGATTTCCTCTAAACTCTGCACATGGTGATTTGGGACCACACATTGCAAATTCACAATTATATCTTGAGGAACTTCAAATTCAACCTCCTGTTACATACATAGGTCTGAAATACAATTGTGGAAAAGTTCACATTCTTCCCATGGGACTGTTAAATGCCAGACAAGTCAGGGTATTTACCTTCTCAGGGTAAGATGGGCAAGAGAAAGAGTGGAAAAATAACAAATAGGAAAGGTCATCCTTGAATTAGGACTGTATTTGAAGGAGTAGTTGATAATTTCCTGAAAATTAAAAAGGTTTTGTTAACACAAGGTGCACCTAAACTGCTGGAGAGCTGGGAATGGGAATAGGGTACTACCACCTTTTCTGAGATTCAGTTCTGAGTCTGTAATCTTAGCACTTTGGGAGGTTGAGGTAGGAGGATTGTTTGAGGCCAAGAGTTCAAGACCAACTTGGTCAACATAGTGAGACCCTATCCCCACAAAAAAAATAAAAAGTTAGGCCAGGCACAGTGGCTCACGCCTGTAATCCTAGCACTTTGGGAGGCCGAGGCGGGTGGATCACAAGGTCAGGAGGTCGAGACCATCCTGGCTAACACGGTGAAACCCCGTCTCTACTAAAAATACAAAAAATTAGCCGGGCGTTGTGGTGGGCGCCTATAGTCCCAGCTACTCGGGAGGCTGAGGCAGGAGAATGGCGTGAACCTGGGAGGTGGAGCTTGCAGTCAGCCAAGATTGTGCCACTGCACTCCAGCCTGGGCGACAGAGCGAGACTCTGCCTCAAAAATAAACAAGTAAACAATTAAAAGTTAATGTAGTGGTACACACATGCTGTCCTAGCTACTCAGGAGGCTGAGATGGGAGGATCACTTGAGCCCAGGAGTTTAAGGCTGCAGTGAGCTATGATCATGCCACTGCACTCCAGCCTGGGTGACAGAGAGAGATTCTGTCTCTAAAATAAAATAAAATAGGCAAAAGATTTCAACATAAATTTCTCTGAAAAAATCATATGCAAATGGCCAATAAGCACATGAAAAGATGCTCAATATCGTTAGTCATTAAAGAAATACAAATCAAAACCACCAAGAGATACCACTTCACATCTCTAGGATGACTATAACCAAAAAAAAAAAAAAAAAAAAAAAGCAAGGTGGCTCACACCTGTAATCCCAGCACTCTGGGAGGCCGAGCCAGGGGCAGATCACCTGAGGTCAGGAGTTCGAGACCAGCCTGACCAACATGGTAAAACCCTGTCTCTACTAAAACTACAAAAATTAGCTGGGGGTAGTGGCGGGTGCCTGTAATCCCAGCTACTGGGGGAGGCTGAGGCAGGAGAATCGCTTGAACCTGGGAGGCGGAGGTTATAGTGAGCCACAATTGTACCCCACTTCATCCTGGTTGATAAAAGCAAAACTCTGTCTCAAAAAAAGAAAAAAAAAAAAAAAAGTCCGGTCATGGTGGCTCACTCCTGTGATCTCAGCACTCTGGGAGGCCGAGGCGGGTGGACACAAGGTCAGCAGTTCAAGACCAGCCCAGCCAGCTTGGTGAAACCCCATCTCTACTAAAAATACAAAGAAATTAGCCAGGCATGGCGGCGGGCACCTGTAATCCCAGCTACTCGGGAGACCGAGGGAGAGAATTGCTTGAAGTCAGGAGGCCGAGATCGCGCCACTGCACTCCAGCCTGGGTGACAGAGTGAGACTCCGTCTCAACAAACAAACAAACAAACAAACAAAACCCAGACAATAACAGGTGTTGGTGAGGATGTGGAGAAATTGAGACTCTAATACTTTAGTTGGAAATGCAAAATGGTGCAGCCAGTTTGGAAAGTAAGTCTGACTGGGGTTGAAAGAATTTTGTTCATGGCTCCTCCACTAAATGGCTTAGGCTCACACCTGGCCTAAGGGCTGTGCTAAATGATTGTGAGCTCTTTGAGGTGGGCTACTCTTAGTAGCCCCTTGTGTCAGACGTGGTACCCAACACTTAGTGGGCACTAAATCAGTGTTTTGGGGGTTGAATGCTAAAGCACCTCTGAGAAGTGACTTCACTAGATCAGAACCAAGTCTCAGAAAAGGCAGCACTACCCTATTGCTATTTCCAGCTGTGCTGCGGTGTTATGTGTACCTTGTGTTGACAACAGGGAATTCTCAAACACTCCTTAAAATACAGTCCCAATTCAAGAACGACCTTTCCCGTTCATTGCTTTTCCACTCCTCCTTCTGCCCATCTCACCCTGAGCAGATTACTTAAATACCCTGACTTGTCTGGGGTCCAACAGTCCCACTGGAAGAACATGACCTTTTCTACAATTGTATTTCAGGCCTATGTATGTAACAGGAGGTTAAAGTTGAAGTTCTGATAGACCTCAAGATATAATTGTGAATTTGCAATGTGTGGTGCCACATCACCATGTAGAGAGTTTAGAGGGAGTGAATGAGAACTTGTTACATGATTCTTACAACCTCACAGATCACTTTGAGAACAGGAATATACAAGACTCTAGAATAGAGGGGAAGGCATTAGATGCAGAGGCTATCTTCGAAGAAAGTGAGACTCTTTACCACATACCCTCTTCCGACAAATCTAGCAATGGCGATGGATTCTTCCTTTGAAAATCCCAGAAGACCCAAGATGTTTCTCTTGGGAGTCTGTGGGTGCTCTGGACTTGGGTCTGACTCCTGCCAGAACAGTAATGGGTAAAAAAAGTTTGCCCAACTGCTTTGGTGGCCGTGCCAGGAAGGAGCTGTAGCCTTCCTTGAAGATGGCAAAAGCTTTCAAAGTTGATTCAGCTCGTGGATAAATAAGTGTTTCCTTTGGGCCGGAGGTGGGCCACACAAGACTCAGAAATGGCAAAGGGTCATCTTGGTTCCTTTCTAATTGAGCTGCCATGAGGAGGGCAGGATCCATGGTATTGAAAAGCTGGGGCAAATGCCGGGGACTGGAGAAACCATGAATCATATACAGAAGAGAGTAACATCTGCTCAGCCTCGCAAACTCAGGGAAGCAGAGCCCATCAGAGGACTTACAGAAAGCCTACAAAACCACTCCACAAAAGAAAAAGTCATCTTTAAACATTGCCAGGTCCAAAAAGCAGCATGCCAGCTTTCTATGGTTCTAGTTCAAGCAAGACCTCTTCTTTTCTTTCCGTTTTCTAATCTTCTTTTTCTCCACCAACCCTAAAAGGCACTCAAAATGGCTAGCAAGTTAGAATCGGGGGCTGGGGAGAGGAGAGAGAAAGTTATTTGGCTGTTGACCCTCAGGATCATTTCTACCCTTCTTCCATGCTGAAATTCTGCAAATCATCTAGGGCATCCCCTAGATGCCCTTGTTAGGAGCCTAGAGTGAGGATTTGTCAACTGCGGGCATTGGTAGGAAATGAAAAATGGGAAGAAGCCAATTTTTTCCTCCTCTGGCAATGCCTGCAGCAGCAGCAGCAGCAGCAACAGCAGCAGCAGCAGCAATGGACAACTCCAGGCTTTGGCGTTAACTGACCTTGAGCAGCATTGGCAGTGGTGTTGGCAGCATCGCTGGGAGTGCAGCCTTCTGGATTTCTGCTCAGCAGAACCAGCAGGTCCCACAGCAGCAGCAGTCCCATCTCTAGCAGTTGAACAGCAAGTGTGGGGTTATGAGCTCTAGCTCACAGCTTCCTCATCACTTTCCTTCTTTTGCTCCTTCTGCCTTTTCCCTTTGGAGCCAATGTGCTGCATTAAATCCCTCTCTCTTGACATCTCTACAGCAGTAGCTATTTTTCTGACCAGACACTGTATGATATACTTCCTTTTTAAACTATAAGTTTCAGCCTAAAGCAGGACCAGATGACATCTGGGGAAAAGCAAAGTTAAATCAAGTTCAACATTTTAGTTTGTTTTGGAGTAGATATTCTAATTGATGAATTAACTATGTTTGCCTTGTAAAGTGACGCTAGGTCTCAATGTTGCATAAGAGTGAGCTGTTAAGTCATGGGCCTACCAAGGGCTAGGAAGATCACCTTTATGGAATAATTTTACAGGAATAGTAGGAAGCTACTATAAAATTGTGTTTTGATTGTGTCATGAGCCATGCTTATGTAACATACTGTTTATATATGTAGACATGTGTATTGAAGAAGTGGTCTGTCTTAATGACTAAAGTGAGACAGCAGATTCTAAGACTGTATAGTCACCAGGCTTTAAGATGACCCCCAATGGCCTCTTTGTATTCATGAGCTTGTAAAATGCCCTCCCACACCGAATAGGGCTGACTTGTGTAATTGATAGGATATTCTGGGGGGAGTAAAAGACACTGCAGCTTCCGCCTTGCTCTCTTGTGGATCCCTGGCTCTGAAGAAGGTCAGCTGCCTTATCATGAAGACTTTCAGGTAGCTTACACAGATGTCCATTTGATAACAAAGTGAGGCCTCCTGCCAGTCGTCATGTGAGTGAGATCCTCCAGCTTCTATAGAGACAATGACAGCCCTGGCAAACATCTTAAAGAGATCTTGAACCAAAATCACCCAGCCAAGTTCCCTGTGGATTCCTGATCCACAGATAGTATGTGAGATAATAAATGATGATTGTTTCAGGTCTCTGAATTTTGAGCTAATTTGTTATGCAGCAGTAGCTAACTAATACAGGATAAGAGAGGCATTGGTTCTAGGTATAGGAGACAGAGCAGAGCGCACAAGGACTAGGTGCTGGCCCTGCCACATGGTGGCTATTGATCTGATTCACACCTATACAAACCGGTAAAGTGAGTGTACCTGGTGAGCCCTATGGGACAGCCTGCAATAAGTGATAATGTTGAGGGAGACCTCGATGCACTCTAGACAAGTAGAGAAGTGGATCAAACTTTTATCGGAGACTACCTTCAGAGTCTTTCTACTACTTTGTAACTCCTCCCAGACTCCCAAGAGACATTTCAACTTACCCTCTCCTGGTGCACTGCTACCCCTCTTTTCTTTATCTAGCTTGATAAACCACTTCACATCAACACACTCTGAGAGTTGGCTATGAGCAAGGCCCTCAAAGATCAACAAACCACTATTCCTCTCCTGAGAGAGCCTTCCATTTATAGATTACTTTGTGTTGGGAATATATTGCATTTGCCTCTAACCTCAAAGGTAGAGGTTAATTGCAGTCTCTTTCAGTGGGACCTGAGATTCTGCATTTCCAGGAAGCTCCCAGGTGATGTTGCTCCTCCTGGTCCTGAGACCACACTATGAGTGCAAGGAACTAAGGGACTCTGCAGGTGTAGGGATAAAAGATAGAACAGAGTACCCAACAAATGCATGCACTCTCAGGATGAAAGAAATTCAGTGACTCAAATCAAACCGGAATTAGAATCTGGTTCAACTTAGGTCCAGGATCTGTCACAGTCACCATGAATGAAACCTGCAGCATGGCTTGGTCTTGTGTGCCCCTTGCCTGGGAGACTTTCACAGAGAAATAGGCAGGATAACAAGAGGGCAAACAATTTCCATTTTGTTCAGTGCATAGATCAAATATTCCAGGTTGGAAAGGACTTTCAAAGTCTTCTTCAGTCACCTAACTTGTGGTTGAATCACCCCCCTGTCATCCCTACCAAGGCATTATTCAAGCTGTGTTCAGATATTTCCAGTGATGATAAACTCACCCTTCCCAAGACAGCCCATTTCTTGTTTGGGCAGCTATGATTGCAGAAAATTCTGTAGAACAAATAACATTTTTTTGTCTCCAAGTTTCCAATGACTGTCTGAATGTCACCTTTAGAGTCATTTAAAACAAATTTGTAGGCCTTTATATAAAGATGGCTCCCTAATCTGTATCAAAATTTCCTTTCCAGAGGTCAAATATCACCAGTTTCTTTACCTGATGCTGCTTTGTCGTGCAGCTTGGTCTCAGATGATTCTTACATGATCCCACTGAACATATTCCAGTGTTTCCATTGGAAAGAAGAGACTCGAGATGAAGCGGGGAGAAAAGCAAAATTTAAAGGCAATTTTCTAGCCATAATGAGAGAGATGTGTTTAAAATTCAGGATACTGAGTTCTAGAGGGTTCTAGCCACATTGGGTGAGGGCCACGCTTACTCTACACTCCTGAGAAGTATACTTAGCTTTAGGCTCCGTTTATCTGAAATATGCAGGCCCAGGTGACCACTTCTCTCACCTGGATCAGAATCACCTGGGGTCCTTTTCAGACAGGACCTAATCTCACCTGGATTAGAATCACCTGGGGTCCTTTTTAGAAATGTTGATTCATGAGTCTCAGCTTGGTCCTATGAAATCAACAGCTTTTGTTTGTGGTAGGGACAGCGTAAACTACCCTTTTTTGTTGTTGTTGTTGTTGTTGAGACAGAGTCTCTCTCTATCACCCAGGCAGGAGTGCAGTGGCATGGTGGCGTGATCTCTGCTCACTGCAAGCTCCGCCTCCCAAGTTCAAGCGATTCTCCTGCCTCAGCCTCCTGAGTAGCTGGGACTAAAGGCGCCTGCCACCATGCTCGGCTAATTTTTTTTTTTTTTTTTTTTTTTTTTTGTATTTTTAGTAGAGATGGCGTTTCACCGTGTTAGCCAGTATGGTCTCGAGCTCCTGACCTCGTGATCCTCCCTCCTCGACCTCCCAAAGTGCTGGGATTACAGGCGTGAGCCACTGCGCCCGGCCGGAAGCTGTATTTAAGCAAACTGCCCAGGTGGTTCCACTGAATACGAAGGGGGAGAACCATGGTTCTAGCCTGTACTCTCAGATCTCTACTTGTCTTGCTCTTTATTGCACCAACTGAATGGGAGTAATAGGAAAGCTCAACAAAGAAAAATGTCAAATGCTTCAGGAATTCTAAGAGGAAGAGCGAGGAAGAGAAAAAGATGGAGAACAAAAAGGAGGAGGAAAAGAAATCAAAACTTTCATTCCTTTTCTTATAACCCAAGATCCCCACTGTCCTAATCCTGTAGCTCCTGCGGGTACTTAAATTTGACCTCAGCAGCAGCAGCCTGTGGGTGTTGGAGTGAAGGACCTCGCGCTCCCTCTAGAGGCCGACAGTAACAAGGGCAGGGAGAACTGAAGGGTAGTTGAAAGAGAGGTGAAAAGAGACGCTTGTTAACTAACTCCCTTGGCATCATTCACTCTATAGCCTTCTAGTGCATCCGTTCTCAAAGTGTGGCCTGGGGGACCGAAAGAGGGGTCCACGAAGTCGAAACAATTTTCCTGATAATGCAAAAATTTGCCTTTTTTACTCTCATTGTGACTATACAGAGATTTCCGAAGGCCACATGACATGTTGCACTCCCAATAGATGGAATATAGAAGCAGATACGATAATCCAAACTTTTTAAAATTAAACCAGACGTTAAAGTTATTTTAAAACAATATGGTTGGGCACGGTGGCTCACGCCTGTAATCCCAGCACTTTGGGAGGCCGAAGTGGGCGGATCATTTAAGGTCAGGAGTTCGAGACCAGCCTGACCACCTGGTGAAACCCCGTCTCTACTAAAAATACAAAAAAAATTAGCCAGATGAGGTGGTACATGCCTGTAGTCCCAGCTACTCGGGAGGCTGAGGCAGGAGAATAGCTTGAACCCAGGAGGTGGAGGTTGCAGTGAGCTGAGATGATGCCACTGCACACTAGCCTGGGTGACAGAGCAAGACTGTCACCCCAAAAAAAAAAAAAAAAAAAAAAGTTACTCCTCTAATTTTTTGAAAATACAGCTATTTCTCATTTTTAAAAAAATGTTATTTATATTAACATATAATAGGTTTGTTATTGTTATTATAAGTAACAATAACAAACATTAGAATTAAACATTTTTTAACTTCTAATATGGTAAATATCTAAATATAATCGACATAAACAAAAACTCTGGAGTCTGCAATAGTTTTTAAGAGAGGTAAGGGGTTCTAAGTTTAAAAAGTCTGAGAATCACTGC
Source organism: Macaca fascicularis (assembly GCF_037993035.2). Taxonomy (NCBI): domain Eukaryota; kingdom Metazoa; phylum Chordata; class Mammalia; order Primates; family Cercopithecidae; genus Macaca; species Macaca fascicularis. Next base: position 102,974,233 of record NC_088389.1, on the reverse strand, counting down.
CTTCAAACTTGGCTGCCCGTTGGATTCAACATAGGAAGCTTGAAAAAAATACTGGATTCCATGTCCAGAGAACCCTATGTAATTGATCTGGTTTTTAGCCAGGGTATTAGAAATTTTTTAGGCTCTCAGGTGGTTCTAATGAGCAGCCAAGGCTAAGAACCACAGCCCTAATCTAAGAATCTTATTGATGTCAAAACAAACACGGCCATGGCTAAGGATAGAGAAAGCAAATATGGTCGATAATAGCAAATACAGACAGAAGAGCAGGGAAGAGTGGACTATCATGTTACCCCAAAAGTACAACTGGATAAGGGGGATATTTTGTAGCTCTAGTAATCAGACAAAAAGTTTTTCTCCTGCCAAGGATGTTGGGTTTATTCATACACCACTGCTTCACCAGATGGGGAAAAGGAGACTAGATTAAAATGCCACCTAGGTGAGGATTTGAGCAGTTTGGGAGACATAAAGGAATAAAATCTGTCCACACAGCCAGGCCTCAAACATAGGAATCAAACCAAAGAAATAGGCAGAATGCTTTTCTGGTTTTAAAGAGTCCAGGTGAAAGCTAGGGGTGTGAGTTAAGGAGGGGGATTCAGGCCCATCAGGAAACACCCCAGGATGTGAGGGACACAGGTGAATTTTTATAGCCTCCAGCCTCTCTCAGAGGATCAATTTATAGCCTCCAGCCTCTCTCAGAGGATCAATTCTTAGCATGACAAGCAGGTGCCAGGGGAGGAGGAAGTATAGCTAAGTCCTTGGGCTTCAGTTGGGTCCAGAGCTATGAAAGTGAAAGGGGTGATGATCAGCTCTCAAGTTGAAAGAGCTCTCAAGCTTTCAGATAACCTGCTGCCCTTCAAAAATTTAAATGTTGCATTAGGTTTTTCTACACAGATATGCTCAGATTAGGCTTTGAAATTAAACAATTCAATTCAGTTAAACATTTAGCTGTCCACTAATTTACAATCATCACAGCTACTATGAAAATGGACTGTCTCTGGCTGGAAAGAAGATAAAAGAAAAGAGAAGCTCATAACAATAGTAATAACTAAATTTATTGAGTATTTACTATACCAGGTAATGTATTAAGAACTTTATGTGCATTATCTCATTTAATCCTCTCAAGAACATGGCTAGAAAGTGAGGCTAGGTGGAAACTCACCTCCAAGATGACCACCAAGAATCTTATCTCCCTGGAATTCACACCTTCACATAGTCTCTTCCACATTGAATCAGGGCTGGTCTGTGTGATCAATGGTATATGAAAGAAGTGACAGTGTGTGACTTTCAAGGCCATAGCATAAAATGCATTGTGTATTCCATTTTTATCTCTTGGATCACTTGCTTTGGAGGAAGCTGGCCGCCATATTGTGAGGACAATCAAACAGCCCTGTGGAGAGGCTCATGTGGAGAGGAGCTGAGGCTTAAGGTCAAAAGCCAGCATTAACTTGCTAGTCACATTAGTGAGTCACCTGAGAGAGGCATCCCCCAGCCCAGACAAGCCTTTAGATGATCATAGCCCCTAGGAACATCCAACAGCAACCTATAAAAAACCTAGAGCCAGAACTGCCCAGACAAGCTGCTCCCAAATTCCTGACCCACAGGATCTTTTTTCTTTTTCAGTGTTCCTGACGGAACTGAGTTCACACTGCCCATGGCAGTAACCTTCATAATGTACCATTCCTTACATTGATTTTTCTCCTTCCCCGCTCATTCTTCCAGTTCCCTTTCTCCTGTTTCCTGGGATTGCCTCCCATGTTCTACACCCCAGTTCTTTCCTCAGGCTCTGTTTTTAGGGAGAACCCAATTTAACACAAACATCATGAGAAGCATGGCTTTTTAACAGATTCACATGATGTCCTATTAAAAGCATACTAAACAAGGAGTTTAAACTTAAAGAATAAGTTCATCCCTGTAAGGTTTTGTTGTTGCTGCTGTTTTTCCTGGCTACCAAGAAAACAGATTTAGAGATTCCTGAAAGTTTCACCCAAATTGATGCGCATGACTCAGTTTGATTTCACTGGTGTTTGTTACAATTTTCTTTTTTCTTTTTCTTTTTGTTTTTTAGAGACAGGGTCTCACTATGTTGCCCAGGCTGGTCTTGAACTCCTAAACTCAAGTGATCCTCCCACCTCAGCCTCCTGAGTCACTGGGATTAGCACAGACCACTGAACTTGTCTTTTGTTGGCAATTTTCAACCATGAGTTTTTCCCACCTGCAGATTCTGACCTTGGAACTTTGTTGTTAATAAAATTTCTCCCATCTTCAAGGGCAGCTGCCCTGACAATTGGGCTTCTGGCCGGCATGGCCTGTCTAGTCTTCCTGGAGTAAATTTTGACCGGAAACCAGGAATAATCAAGCTTTTAAAGAATAATTTCTAAAGAAAGACTCTAGCTATTTCTTGGCTCTTTTCTTGGGTCACTATAACATCTTTCTTTGACTCTTAGCCAAGTCATGAATATTCTCTTGATGTCCTTGGTATCCCAGTTTTGGTCTGTGTAAAATATTACTGAATATAATCTGAATATAAAGATTTCTAGGGGAAGCTGTCAGAAAATCATGTTAAGATATACGTATCTGCCCTACTGAAAAGCTGGATTGCATTGAGTAAAGTGAGCGCAATACTTTCCAACAGCTGTCTCCAAAGGTTCTCACTAAGTTGACTTGAAATCAGTCATTGGGGGTGCAGTTATAAGAAACAGTCACTAGAAACAGTTATTCCTAGGGTGATCAATTCATTGTGGTTTGCCTGTGCCCCTTCCCAATTTTCGTACTAAAATTTCCATGTCCCCAAATACCCTCAGTCCTGGGAAACCAAGACAGTTGATGACACTACACATTTCTGATGGTTATGTTTCCAGATTAGTTCACGGAAGCCTAATTAATCCTTGATATAGCTGAAATTTAGTCCTGGATCATGGTTAAGATAAGATAGGTACTGTGGTAAGTTTGTAAATTTCAGGACTGATTAAGGAAAAGATGAGATGTCAATATTGCACAACGAGCTTATTCGATAGTGCTGTAACAGGGTTGTATAAGAAAGAAAGGAAGTTCCTCCTACCAAGAGCTGGTCTAGAGACAGCTGTGGGCATGGGGCCACCACGTGGAAGGGAAGAGGGCAAGGGAGCTCTGAGTGGAGAGGGAAATGGGAGAGCCGGTACACAGGTCTAGGCAATGTCACTCAACAGCAAGATGGGGAGTCTCTGGGTCAGAGAGTTCTGAAGAGCAGCAGGTCTGTTGGAGTTTTTAGTAGCTACAGGATGTATCTTATATATGGTGAGCGGGTGTTGGGTGCAGTTTTGTAGGGTGTGCAAAGAAGTCAGACTCTAATTGTCTAAAAATAGGCTTATAGGGGCTATATTTAAAGTAATATGTGTAAAAATTTGAATTGGTGTTGGTGGGCTTCGAGTTCATGGTCCTAGCCTGCTACGAAGAAGTGAACACATGAGGACCAAGAAACAGGGCCCATCTTTGACCCATTTACATCACATATGCATTCAGATTCCTTTTCGTTTGTTTGTTTGTTTGTTTCCAGGTTCCAGCTTTATTGGTGAATATCCTTTAGAAAAGAATGATCAATCCTGTTGCTTCCAAGTCAATGGAATGAAGAGCCATGTCCAGGGACACTCCAAGCAGTGCTGACGGAGACTGCTGCTGTGTCCACCTCTTGTTCATAGGCCCAGTCATAAGCACAAGACTTGTAATCAACCCGCTCTTCAGGTTAAGTTTTTCCCACCCACAGAATCTGACCTTGGAAATATGTAGTACCATCAACTGTCTTGGCTTCCCAGGGTTGAGGGTATTTGGGGACATGGAGCTATAAACCATAGGCTGATTTATTTCTCAGCACTTTTTACTGAGTCACTGCCATGAATGATGTCCCTGCCAACCTGAATGCAGAAGTCCCTGCCAGTGGTGCCTGGCTTAGAATCCCCTGGATTAGTCTCCCCAAGCATCACTCGGCCTGTCTCCACTACACTCAGCACCCCCTCCATGGCCATGGCTGGCCCTGAGTTCATGCACTCCACCAGCCCAGAGAGGAATGGACAGTCTTTCAGGTCAGTGTAGCGCTGCTTCAGGTGTTCCTCAGAGGCCCAAAGGTGGAATCCCTTCAGCTCAAAGTGCCTCATGACATTGCCCAGCAGGCCCCACTGCACACTATGTGGCCTCATGGTGATGAAGGTGCGCTCGAGATTGGACATGGTCTGGGAAGCTGGTGGGGCAGGCAGTGGCTGAACTGCAGGAGCTGAGAGCTGCAGTGACCTGCACCCAGATTTCCTGTCATAGGCATTAGAACACGTATCGCTCCTGCTTCAGCCTTGGCAGCGAGAACAAGAACTCTTCTCTGCAGATAGCCCCCGCCTCACTCCTTCCCATTCTTGTGCTTCCTTCTTCATACACCAGTGATGAATTTCCCATGACTTGGGGAGAAAAATCCAACTGGAATTGGAAGGAGATAGTAGTGGTGGTGGTGGGGGGTGGGTGGGAGAGAATGAGTTAGTGATGAATCATGAATACTTAGGTAATATAATGGGACAGGCTTGGGCAGGAAGAAGCGGTGGGGTAGGACAGTTGATGTGAAGAACAAAAATGTTCTGGGAAATGTAGGTCAGAGCTGGGCCCTTAAGTCAAAAGCACCGACACTGTAGAGATGAATATTGTAAAGAGCTTTTATTTTAATTCGGACTGTCCCCACATCCAACCCCCCATTTTAATTTGCAGGAATTCTGCACCTTGTGTGGTGTCAGTAAGATGTGGTAACTCAACTCTTACCAAAGAATATCAGGATGAAATCTTCCTCCTCCATGTCCATCATGGAGGCAGAGGCACATGACCCAAGCTGGCTAATCCAATGCCCAGGGACCAGAGTTGAAGGGCAGTTAGCATCTTTCACCATGTGCCACATGGTGATGGTACCCAGTGATAGCAGAGGCATTCAGTACTGGCATGTCCTCTGGAAGTGGAGAGCTGATTTTAGATAGCCCCAGTCAGTTGCTGTTACTTGCATCAAAGAGTCCTGATTACGTCATGACCTCTCTTTGATCCAGAAGCTGTACGTTTCTACATGTCTTCAGGTAAGCTCAGCTCTGCCTTCAAATAAAATAGAGGCAAATCAGATACCTTTTTTCCCCTTAAAGACAAATTCCTTCCAAGGATTATCAATATATTTATCAATCTCTTCTCTTTATGGGCAGGAAAAAAGTCCCCATGAATTTAAAATGTGAAAATATTTTTATTGACCTGAAGATATGATAATTTTACAGAAACAAAATAGTTGTTTTCAATTATTGTCACAGCAAGATGCCTGTAAAATTTATATAATTGGATTGAATGGCACTGTTCATGACTCTTCAGATATGGACAAATCTAGTCATACACTCTAAAATTTGCAGAGACAAATTGATTTAATATGCTTTATTCACTTTCTAAGTTTAACATTGGGATATATTCCAATTGAATAAAACATTCAGATGTGCTCTAATTTACATTTTGCCCACAAAATAATTTCCAATTCTGCTTCATTCATACCATTGTTTAGTATTGTGGTTGTGTTTGTCATTTCTTAGCGAGGAGGACATAAGTTTCATCTATTACCAGCTGAATGATTTGACTCAAAAGGCAATTAAAAATCACTCTCTTGGGAGGCCGAGGAGGGTAGATCATGAGGTCAGGAGATCAAGACTATCCTGGCTAACACAGTGAAACGCCGTCTCTACTACTAAAAACACACACACACACACACACACACACACAATTAGCTGGGCGTGGTGGCATGTGCCTGTAGTCCCAGCTATTTGGGAGACTGAGGCAGGAGAATTGCTTGAACCCAGGAGGCAGAGGTTGCAGCAAGCCAAGATTGTGCCACTGCACTCCAGCCTGGGTGACAGAGCAAGACTCCATCTCAAAAAAAAAAAAAAAAAAGAAATCCCATTCAACCTAGACAATGTTACCAACTGAGCCACAGGTCAAGCCCAGATTTAATGTGAAAGGGGACCACACTGGGAGTAGGCATGAAAACTGAGAGTCATGGTTCATTGGATACCATCTTTGAATGACTAGCTCGGTCACCTGCTTTTTATTTTCTCTATAAAATGGATTAACTATTGCCGGACTGCCAATCACTATCACTTTCAAGATACCTTCACTTAATAACAGGTTGTTGTAAGGATTAAATAAAGCATGGGAAAATTCTAGTGACAGAATTTGAACAGAAATAGACTCAAACTTGAAATGATACAAAGCTGGTGGGCATAGAAAAATTCTGGATCCAAAGACTTCAGTGGGTTAAAAGGATGGACTTACTTTAGAAACACGCAATTCAATAGAGGTAGAAGACAACTCCAACAGTTGGATCTATAAATACTAATGAAAAAATTGATGAGTAGATGCATGACTTAATAGACCAATGTGGAAAAGCATGAAAGGTTTAAGTAGATAACAAAACAGTGAGATATGAAGAACTGAAAATGCTTCATCCAGATTTTTTTTTAAATGCTTCAGTGGGACATGGTAGTTATCTTCAAATATGTGAAGACTTTCATACGCAGACATGGTAGACTTGTTCTTGAAAGGGGTACCAGCGGGTTAGAGGTGAAAGTGCAAGAACAATTTTGGCTGCTCAAGAGATATTCCAACTTGGCAAGAATGGAAAGAACCTTGGGACGTAGTCTTGAGCTGCCCATTACTCTCAGGGCTTAAACAAGATTGACTATTCTTTGCTGGAAATGTCAAAAAAGGGATTCAAAGATCAGTCAGCTGGCCAAGCAAGGTGATCTTTAGGGTGCCCTTCCAAACCTGAGATTCTAGATTTCTTTTTTTTTTTTTTTTTTCTTTTTTTTGAGACGGAGTCTTGCTCTGTCGCCCAGGCTGGAGTGCAGTGACGCGATCTCGGCTCACTGCAAGCTCCACCTCCCGGGTTCACGCCATTTTCCTGGTCTTGATCTCCTGACCTTGTGATCCGCCCACCTCGGCCTCCCAAAGTGCTGGGATTACAGGCATAAGTCACCACGCCCGGCCCCTGCGATTCTAGATTTCTAAGCCTTGACTCTTAACATCTGTCATGGAACCATTACAGCACCATCTGCCCAATTTCCCTGCTGATGATGTCACCTGACTCTGTAATCCTGGAAGAGGGAGTGATGCCCATTGACTTGTAGTTGGTTTACATAAGCTAGAGCAAGCTGTATGGTTTGAATCACGTATGTGTCCATAGAAATCTAAAATAATTGGCCAACTGTAAGCAGTGTTGTTGAATTTCATATTTGGTGAGTATGTAAAATGCTTTGAATTACATTCAAACTTCCTAGGTTAAATTTATTATGTTCATGGGTATTCATTATTTTCTCGTATTTCCACAAGTTACAGATACCTTTCCAATGGACAAATCTTTACCTTTTATCTTCCCAGGAGCTGAGGTGATTCAAGCAAGCCATTTGGAATTTCATAATTTTGTGTTTTTTTCCTTGTAAAATTGTCTTCAGGAAGGAATTAAGTAAGCAATATTTGTTTGCATTGAGAATATAATTTTATTTACAACAGATCTGTTATAGAATTTGGGTTCAACCTAGGAAATTATTTTCCTCACATAAGAAAAAACATGTTCAGTTTCTTGCTAGAAAAATAATCATCTACTTTTTCTGTAATTTAAAATCATGAATTTCTATTCTACTCGTTGTCAAAATAAAGTTAATTCAACTTATTTTTTCCTCTGCTCTTGGCCTTTTTGGAGGGAGACTTTGGTCATTCCCCAGTAGTTCATTCAAGCTTTGGCCACTAGGTGGAGGACTGGTTAAACATTGGCTCCACCTCGCTGGCCTGCTTGCAATCTCACTTTGCACCTGAAAAACGCCGATTTTTTAGTCTTGTTATCAAAAGGCCAATTTCATTCACTTTAAAATAATCGTATTTATTCTAGCATTTGTCTCACATGGAAGTATATATATATTTTATCTGATAAATAATTTTCTATGTTGTCCTGTAAGAAAATAAGCCACTTGATAAAACGAGTTCCTCATCAAGGGAACCGTGCAAGCAGAAGCTAGACAAGCACTCGGCAGACAAGTTAGAAACAGAATGACGTTTTCACTGTAAATACTTTCGTGTGTAGTATTTTCTGAAAACAAGGACATTCTCTTACATAACCAGACTGCAATGACCAATACCGTTATCTTACCCAGGGGGTGGGAAATTGGGGCCTGAGACTCAGGCAAATCCAGCCCACCATCTATTTTTGCAGGGCCGCCCTAGATAAGAATGCTTTTAGATAGTTAAGCTCTTTTCTTTCTTTCTTTTTCTTTCTTTCTTTCTTCTTTCTTTCTGTTTCTTTTTTTTTCTTCTTTCTTTCTCTCTTTCTCTCTCTCTCTCTCTCTCTCTTTCTTTCTTTCCCCTTTCTTTTCTTTCTTTCTTTCCTTTCTTCTCTTTCTTTCTTCTTGCTCTGTCACCCAGGCTGGAGTGCAGTGGCATGATCTCGATTCACTGCAACCTCCACCTCCTAGGTTCAAACGATTCTCATGCCTCGGCCTCCTGAGCAGCTGAGATTACAGGCATGTGACACCACACCCGGCTAATTTTTGTAGAGATGGGGTTTCATCACGTTGGCCAGGCTGATCTCGAACTCCTGATTTCAACTGATCCAGTGGCCTTGGCCTCCCAAAGTGCTAGAATTGTAGGCATGAGCCACCACACCCAGCCAGTTAAGAACTATTTAACACATGAAAGTCATATGATATTCATGTTTCAATATTGATACATTAGATTTATCAGAACTCAACATGCTCATTTGTTGACACAACTGTGCCTGCTTTTGTGCCGCACATGCACAATTTACTGCTTGTGACAGAGACCTGCTGAGGTTCTCTCACCGTTTGGTCTACAGAGCCTAAAATATTTACTCTCTGGCCCTTTACAAAGAAAGCTTGCAGATCCCCGATCTAATCTACAACCGTTATTCAAATCTTTCCAATTGTCCCACTAATGTCCTTTATTTGGCTTGGAATCCAACCTACTTATTTAACTTCTGTGGACCTCGGTTTCTCTCTTTGTGCAATTAAAATAGTAATAGTTCTTTCCCCTTTAATTTTTGTAAAATTTTATGAGCTGATTCAATAAATCTCTTGGAACAATGTTTGGCCTATAGAATAACCACCACACTAAATGTTGGCAATTGTTACAACTTCAACCTTAGTTTCACTTTTCATTTTTAAAAATTCATATATTTGGCCAGGCACGGTGGCTCATGCCTGTAACCCCAGCACTCTGAGAGACTGAGGCAGGAAGAACACTTGAGCCCAGGAATGTGAGACCAGCCTGGGCAAAATAGCAAGATCCCATTTCTACAGAAAAAAAGAAAAAAGAAAAAAAATTATCTGGGCATGGTAACACATGTCTGTAATCCCAGCTACTCGGGAGGCTGAGGTGGGAGGATCGCTTGAGCAGAGGAGGTTGAGGCTGCAGTGAGCCATGATTTCACTGCATTCCAGCCTGGGCAACAGAGTGAGACCCCGCCTCAAAAAATAAATTAAATAATATATGTATTTTTTAAATTAAGCAATACATACACAGTACAAAAGTTAAATGGTACACATACAAAAGAGAATGCTGTGAAATGTAAGTTTCCCTGCTGCTGTCTCCAAAGGCTATTGCTTTGGGAAATATTAAACAACTGCATAGTACTACACGGTATTTTTTAAAAACTTTTTTTTTTCTTTAAGACGGAGTTTCACTCTTCTTTCCCAGGCTGGAGTGTAATGGCAGGATCTTGGCTCACCACAACCTCCACCTTCTGGGTTCAAGTGATTCTCCTGCCTCAGCCTCCCGAGTAGCTGGGATTACAGGCATGCGCCACCACGCCTGGCTAATTTTGTATTTTTAGTAGAGACGGGGTTCCTCCATGTTGGTCAGGTTGGTCTCGAACTCACGATCTCTGGTAATCTGCCTGCCTCGGCCTCCCAAAGTGCTGGGATTATACCGTGAGCCACTATGCCTGGCCAAAAATCTTTTTAAAATTAATTATTATTATTATTTTTCTTTTTCAAGACAGAGTCTCCCTCTGTCACCCAGGCTGGAGTGCAGTGGCGTGATCTTGACTGACTGAAAACTCACCTCCTAGGTTCAAGCGATTCTCCTACCTCAACTTCCCAAGTAGCTGGGATTATAGGCATGTGCCACCACACCCAGCTAATTTTTGTAGTTTTAGTCGAGACAGGGTTTTATCACCTTGGCCAGGCTGGTCTTGAACTCCTGGCCTCAAGTGAACTGCCCACCTTGGCCTCTCAAAGTGCTGAGATTACAGGCATGAGCCACTGTGCCCAGCCACTCCATGGTATTTAACCAGTGCCTTGTTGGTGTACTTTTAGGTTGTTCCCAGTTTTTTGCTATTATAGTTACAAAAATATTCTTGTGTTTGTGTATGGAATAAATTCCTCAATGTGGAAATCTAGGGTCAAAGTGATATATGGAAGTACTGGGAAGGAAAGAGCATGGTGCCTTTAAATGATATGAAAGTGAGGAAAGGAAGTGCTGGGTAGAGGAGGGCAGGGTCCCTGGCTAGGGCTCCAATCCCACGGACCTAGATGAGGACAGGCATTTCCTGCCCAAATGTTGCATTTCCCAAGACCACCCTGGCCTGCCATGCTCCCATCCTGTGTCTTTAAAAACCCGAGACCCTAGCAAGACAGACATACAGGCTGCTGGACGTTGAGAGGAGCACATAGATGGAGGAACACATGGGTGGCTGGATGTCGAGGGGAATGTACCAACAGTCACCAGCAGAACGATGAGGAGTTTTGCTGGGGCGGTCGCAGGAGAGCCCAGGCTGCTGAGCAGCCCGACTCCAGGGGAAAACCTTCCCACTATATCCCCTTCTGACTTCCTCCAAGTTACCTCCACTCAGTAAAACTTTGCACTCATTCTCCAAGCCCAGGTGTGCTCCGATTCTTCCAGTACACCAAGGCAAGAACCCAGGATACAGAAAGCCCTCCGTCCTTGTGACTAAGTAGAGAGTTTCACTGAGTTGGTTAACACAAGCCACCTACAGATGGAGACATTAAAAGAAAAAAACTAAAAGAGCATCCTGTAACACACGCCCACTGGGGCTTAGGAGTCGTAAACGTTCACCCCTAGACACTGCAGTGGGGTTGGAGCCCCGCAGCCTGCCATTCCGTATGCTCCCCTAGAGGTTTGAGCAGCAGGGTACTGAAGAAGCAAGCCACATCCCCATAGCATGCCCTATGAGGGGGACAAGGGAACTTTTCCCATTTCTGTTGGGGCCTCGTGAAGTACATGAATATCTTTATTTTTGAGAGTTGTTACCAGATTTCCCCTCTGAGAGATTGTTCCATTTACAACCTCACTGGCAGCATATGAGGATGGCACATGTTTCTTCCAAATGTGAAATGATTAGGAGTTTAACAAACTAATGGCTGAAAATTGGTAGTTCCCTTTTTAATTTAAATGTCTCTTATTATTAGTGAAAATGAACATCATTTTCTATTAAGAATCAGTTGTATTTCCTCTTCTGTGAACACTCTATTCATATTCTTTGACCAATTTTTAAAAACAATTGGACATTTTCTTATGAGTTATAGATATTAGACCTTAAGAAAATTATGGTCAGGTGCGGTGGCTCACACCTGTAATCCCAGCACTTTGGGAGGCCAAGGTGGGCGGATCACGAGGTCAGGAGTTCGAGATCAGCCTGACCAAGATGGTGAGACCCCGTCTCTACTAAAAATACAAAAATTAGCTGGGCGTGGTCGTGCTCCCCTGTAATCCCAGCTATCCAGGAGGCTGAGGCAGGAGAATCGCTTGAACCTAGGAGGTAGAGGTTGCAGTGAGCCGAGATCACGCCACTGCACTCCTGCGTGGGCGAGAGTGAGACTGTCTCAAAAAAAAGAAAAAAAAAATTACTCTGTGATATGAACTGTAGTTTTAGCCCCAATTGTCAGTTGTTTTTCAATTTTGTTTATGGTGATTTTTAAATCATTTGAACTTTACTATAAAGATACAGAATGATAATATGATACTTTATGGAAAGTTCCAAATTGGCATAAAGATCTCAGCTGGTGAAATGTCTTGACTTACCAGGGCAGTGGAGTGGCGTGCAAAGAACCTGGGCTTTGGGTGTGGCTAAGCCTGGGTTGAATCTTCTGCTTACTAGTGGTGTAGCCTTTCTGAATCTGTCTCCTGATCTGCAACAGGGAACGAAGGTGGCAGAATATGCCACTCTAAAACATGTCTGTCTGGCATAGGGATTAGTTTGAGCTGAAAGCACTTGAAAAATAGCAAATGCAAGGAGAAGCTTTCTTTGAACTCCTCTTATTTGCCTAAAGATAGAAACTCCAAAAGAAACTCAGTTGTCATCAGTCCCCTCCCCGGGAGGTTGATCAACCAGGGAAGATCGACTTTGATCACGAAATAGAGACAAGAAATCAGCACCGCACTCAGACAAACTTTGTCATGAACTATTAATGGGGTTCTGGACACAGTACCCCAAAATATGCTACCTTGGTGATATGGTTTGGCTGTGTCCCCACCCAAATCTCAACTTGAATTTTATCTCCCAGAATTCCCACATGTTGTGGGAGGGACCCATGGGGAAGTAATTGAATCATGGGGGCCAGTCTTTCCCATGATATTCTTGTGATAGTGAATAAGTCTCATGAGATATGATGGGTTTATCAGGGGTTTCCACTTTTGCTTCTTCCTTATTTTTCTCTTGCTGTTGCCATGTAAGAAATGCCTTTTGCCTCCCACCATGATTCTGAGGCCTCCCCAGCCATGTGGAACTGTAAGTCCAGTTAAACCTCTTTTTCTTAAACCTCTTTTTCTTTTTTTTTTTTAAATTTATTTATTATTATTATACTTTAAGTTGTAGGGTACATGTGCATAACGTGCAGTTTTGTTACATATGTATACTTGTGCCATGTTGCTGTGCTGCACCCATCAACTCGTCATTTACATCAGGTATAACTCCCAATGCAATCTCTCCCCCCTCCCCCCTCCCCATGATAGGCCCCGGTGTGTGATGTTCCCCTTCCTGAGTCCGAGTGATCTCATTGTTCAGTTCCCACCTATGAGTGAGAACATGCGGTGTTTGGTTTTCTGTTCTTGTGATAGTTTGCTAAGAATGATGGATTCCAGCTGCATCCAAGTCCCTACAAAGGACTCAAACTCATCCTTTTTTATGGCTGCATAGTATTCCATGGTGTATATGTGCCACATTTTCTTAATCCAATCTGTCACTGATGGACATTTGGGTTGATTCCAAGTCTTTGCTATTGTGAATAGTGCTGCAATAAACATACGTGTGCATGTGTCTTTATAGCAGCATAATTTATAATCCTTTGGGTATATACCCAGTAATGGGATGGCTGGGTCATATGGTACATCTAGTTCTAGATCCTTGAGGAATCGCCACACTGTTTTCCATAATGGTTGAACTAGCTTACAATCCCACCAACAGTGTAAAAGTGTTCCTATTTCTTCACATCCTCTCCAGCACCTGTTGTTTCCTGACTTTTTAATGATTGCCATTCTAACTGGTGTGAGATGGTATCTCATTGTGGTTTTGATTTGCATTTCTCTGATGGCCAGTGATGATGAGCATTTTTTCATGTGTCTGTTGGCTGTATGAATGTCTTCTTTTGAGAAATGTCTGTTCATGTCCTTTGCCCACTTTTTGATGGGGTTGTTTGTTTTTTTCTTGTAAATTTGTTTGAGTTCTTTGTAGGTTCTGGATATTAGCCCTTTGTCAGATGAGTAGATTGCAAAAATTTTCTCCCATTCTGTAGGTTGCCTGTTCACTCTGATGGTAGTGTCTTTTGCTGTGCAGAAGCTCTTTAGTTTAATGAGATCCCATTTGTCAATTTTGGCTTTTGCTGCCGTTGCTTTTGGTGTTTTAGACATGAAATCTTTGCCCATGCCTATGTCCTGAATGGTACTACCTAGGTTTTCCTCTAGGATTTTTATGGTATTAGGTCTAACATTTAAGTCTCTAATCCATCTTGAATTAATTTTCGTATAAGGAGTAAGGAAAGGATCCAGTTTCAGCTTTCTACTTATGGCTAGCCAATTTTCCCAGCACCATTTATTAAATAGGGAATCCTTTCCCCATTTCTTGTTTCTCTCAGGTTTGTCAAAGATCAAATGGCTGTAGATGTGTGGTATTATTTCTGAGGACTCTGTTCTGTTCCATTGGTCTATATCTCTGTTTTGGTACCAGTACCATGCTGTTTTGGTTACTGTAGCCTTGTAGTATAGTTTGAAGTCAGGTAGCGTGATGCCTCCAGCTTTGTTCTTTTGACTTAGGATTGTCTTGGAGATGCGGGCTCTTTTTTGGTTCCATATGAACTTTAAAGCAGTTTTTTCCAATTCTGTGAAGAAACTCATTGGTAGCTTGATGGGGATGGCATTGAATCTATAAATTACCTTGGGCAGTATGGCCATTTTCACAATATTGATTCTTCCTATCCATGAGCATGGTATGTTCTTCCATTTGTTTGTGTCCTCTTTTATTTCACTGAGCAGTGGTTTGTAGTTCTCCTTGAAGAGGTCCTTTACATCCCTTGTAAGTTGGATTCCTAGGTATTTTATTCTCTTTGAAGCAATTGTGAATGGAAGTTCACTCCTGATTTGGCTCTCTGTTTGTCTGTTACTGGTGTATAAGAATGCTTGTGATTTTTGCACATTAATTTTGTATCCTGAGACTTTGCTGAAGTTGCTTATCAGCTTAAGGAGATTTTGGGCTGAGACAATGGGGTTTTCTAAATATACAATCATGTCATCTGCAAACAGGGACAGTTTGACTTCTTCTTTTCCTAACTGAATACCCTTGATTTCTTTCTCTTGCCTGATTGCCCTAGCCAGAACTTCCAACACTATGTTGAATAGGAGTGGTGAGAGAGGGCATCCCTGTCTTGTGCCAGTTTTCAAAGGGAATTTTTCCAGTTTTTGCCCATTCAGTATGATATTGGCTGTGGGTTTGTAATAAATAGCTCTTATTATTTTGAGGTACGTTCCATCAATACCGAATTTATTGAGCGTTTTTAGCATGAAGGGCTGTTGAATTTTGTCAAAAGCCTTTTCTGCATCTATTGAGATAATCATGTGGTTCTTGTCTTTGGTTCTGTTTATATGCTGGATTATGTTTATTGATTTGCGAATGTTGAACCAGCCTTGCATCCCAGGGATGAAGCCCACTTGATCATGGTGGATAAGCTTTTTGATGTGTTGCTGAATCCGGTTTGCCAGGATTTTATTGAGGATTTTTGCATCGATGTTCATCAGAGATATTGGTCTAAAATTCTCTTTTTTTGTTGTGTCCTTGCCAGGCTTTGGTATCAGGATGATATTGGCCTCATAAAATGAGTTAGGGAGGATTCCCTCTTTTTCTATTGATTGGAATAGTTTCAGAAGGAATGGTACCAACTCCTCCTTGTACCTCTGGTAGAATTCAGCTGTGAATCCATCTGGTCCTGGACTTTTTTTGGTTGGTAGGCTATTAATTGTTGCCTCAATTTCAGAGCCTGCTATTGGTCTATTCAGGGATTCAACTTCTTCCTGGTTTAGTCTTGGAAGAGTGTAAGTGTCCAGGAAATTATCCATTTCTTCTAGATTTTCCAGTTTATTTGCGTAGAGGTGTTTATAGTATTCTCTGATGGTAGTTTGTATTTCTGTGGGGTTGGTGGTGATATACCCTTTATCATTTTTAATTGCGTCGATTTGATTCTTCTCTCTTTTCTTCTTTATTAGTCTGGCTAGTGGTCTGTCAGTTTTGTTGATCTTTTCAAAAAACCAACTCCTGGATTCATTGATTTTTTGGAGGGTTAAACCTCTTTTTCTTCCCAGTCTCAGGTATGTCTATCAGCAGCCTGAAAACAGACCAATACAGTAAATTGGTACCGGTAGAGTGGGTACCAGTTTACTGAAAAACACCCGAAAATGTGGAAGTGACTTTGGAACTGGGTAACAGGCAGAGGTTGTAACAGTTTGGAGGGCTCGGAAGAAGACAGGAAAATGTGGGGAAGTTTGGAACTCTCTAGAGACTTGTTGAACGACTTTGCCCAAAATGCTGATAGCAATACGGACAATAAGGTCCAGGCTGAGGTGGTCTCGGATGGAGATGAGGAACTTGTTGGGAACTGGAACACAGATGACTTTTGTTATGTTTTAGCAAAGAGACTGGCAGCATTTTGCCCCTGCCTAGAGATTTGTGGAACTTTGAACTTGGGAGAGATGAGTTAGGGTATCTGGAGGAAGAAATTTCTAAGCATCAAAGCATTCAAGAGGTGATTTGGGTGCTGTTAAAGGCATTCCGTTTTATAAGGGAAACAGAGCATAAAAGTTCAGAAAATTTGCAATGTGATAGAAAAGAAAAACCCATTTTCTGGGGAGAAATTTAAGCCGGCTGCAGAAATTTGCATAAGTAGCAAGAAGCCTAAAGTTAATACCCAAGACCATGGGGAAAATGTCTCCAGGCCATGCCAAAGACCTTCACGGCAGCGCCCCCCCATCACAAGCCCAGAAGCCCAGGAGGAAAAAATGGTTTCATGGGCCAGGACCAGGGTCCCTGTGCTGTGTGCAGCCTAGGGACTTGGTGCCCTATGTCCTAGCCCCTCCAGCCGTGGTTGAAAGGGGCCAACGTACAGCTTGGGCTGTTGCTTCAGAGGGTGGAAGCCCCAAGCCTTGGCAGCTTCCACGTGGTGTTGAGCCTGTGGGTACATAGAAGTTAAGAACTGATGTTTG
The DNA here is from genome assembly GCF_037993035.2 of Macaca fascicularis. Lineage (NCBI taxonomy): Eukaryota > Metazoa > Chordata > Mammalia > Primates > Cercopithecidae > Macaca > Macaca fascicularis. The sequence goes on along the minus strand of NC_088389.1, from coordinate 102,957,493 downwards.
GGAACCTCTGCCTGGATTTCAGAAGATGCATGGCAATACCTAGATGCCCAGGCAAAAGTTTGCTGCAGGGGCAGGATCCTCATGGAGAACTTCTGCTAGGGCAGTGCAGAAAGGAAATATGGGGTTGGAACCCCCACACAGAGTCCCTATTGGGGCACCGCCTAGTGGAGCTGTGAGAAGAGGGCCACCGTCCTCCAGACCCCAGAATGGTAGATCCACTGACAGCTTCCACTGTGTGCCTGGAAAAGCCACAAACACTCAACACCAGCCCGTGAAAGCAGCCAGGAGGGAGGCTGTACCCTGCAGAGCCACAGGGGCGGAGCTGCCCAAGACCATGGGAACCCACCTTGTGCATCAGTGTGACCCGCATGTGAGACCTGGAGTCAAAGGGGATAATTCTGGAACTTTAAAATTTGACTGCCCTACAGGATTTCGGACTTGCATGGGCCCTGTAACCCCTTTGTTTTGACCAATTTCTTGCATTTGGAATGGCTGTATTTACCCCAGTTGTATCTAGGAAGTAACTAGCTTGCTTTTGATTTTACAGGCTCATAGGCAGAAGGGACTTGCCTTATCTCAGATGAGACGTTGGACTGTGACTTTTGGGTTAATGCTGAAATGAGTTAAGACTTTGCGGGACTGCTGGGAAGGCATAATTGATTTTGAAATGTGAGGACATGAGATTTGAAGGGGCCAGGGGCGGAATGATATTATTTGGCTGTGTCCCAGCCTAAATCTCAACTTGAATTGCATCTCCCAGAATTCCCACATGTTGTGGGAGGGAACCTGGGGGAGGTAATTGATCATGGAGGCCAGTCTTTCCCATGCTATTCTCATGATAGTGAGTAAGTCTCATGAGATGGGTTTATCAGGGATTTCCACTTTTGCTTCTTCCTCATTTTCTCTTGATGCCGCCATGTAAGAAGTGCCTTTCACCTCTCACTATGATTCTGAGGCTTTCCCAGCTATGTGAAACTGTAAGTCCAATTAAACCTTTTTCTTCCCAGTCTCAGGTATGTCTTTATCAGCAGCCTGAAAACTGACTAATACCCTTGGCTTTTGAGAAAACAGCAGAAGCAGGAAGGTTACTCTCTGACCTTCTCCCACCCTTCTCCCCTGAGGTAGGTCAAAAAAGAATCCTCTGACCTTCCTCTGAAGCAGGTTATAAGACCCTCATTTTAGAGGTGGCCTCCCTATACCTGGAGAAAAGGAAATGTCCTTATCTCTGAAGGCACAGGGACACAGAGAAGAATCTGACCAGACAGGCCTTGCTAAATTCCCCTCAGTTTATTACCACTAATTATAACTCCTTTGCCCAATTACACTTCTTCTGCACAACCGTCCACTTCATCAAGTCAAGCATAAAATATACACAGGTTTACTTGTTTCTTTGGGTCTTCATTTCTGAAGGCCCCTATGTCACATAAACTTATATTAAATACATTTGTATATTTTTCTCTTGTTAATCTGCCTCTGTTATAGGGGCTTCAGTCATGAACCTAGCAAGGGATAAAAAAAGGCATCTTTTCTTCCCTGCATTATATCTCCCATTTATTCTTCCAAGGGCCATTCATCTTTCCTAAAAATCACTTAGTCTCCCTTAAGTGGCTGACATGTCTCCTCCCCATCTCCTATTAAAAGAGTATATACACTGTCTAATCTCAGCACATTTGGGGGTATTCACATGTTCCCTGTGACGCCCCCACACACCTAATAATAAAAATTAATAATTGTGGCCAGGCACAGTGGCTCATGCCTATAATCCCAGCACTTTAGAGGGCAGAGGCAGACAGATCGCTTGAGCTCACAAGTTCAAGACCAGGTTGGGCAACATGGCGAAAACCCATCTCTACAAGAAAATACAAAAATGAGCCAGGCATGGTGGCATGTTCCCGTAGTCCCGTCTACTTGGGAGGCTGAGGTAGGAGGATGGTTTGTGGAGGTTTCAGTGAGTCGAGATTACGCCACTGGGAGGGGGAGATTGCAGTGAGTTGAGATTGTGCCACTGCACTCCAGCCTGGTGATAGAAGAAGACCTTGTCTCAAAAATAATAATAATAATAATAATAATAATCGTGTATACTTTTTCTCCCGTTGATCTGCTGGATGTAAGTCTATCTTATTGATCCAGCTACGGAACCTAGGAGGGTAGAGGGAAAAATCTTTCCTCCCCTATAGGATAAAGGACCTACCTCATAGGGTGGTAGTGAGGATGAGAGAAAATGGTGCAGGGCCAGGAGCAGTGCCTGACAGCACCCAGAATCCAACCACTTCCTTCCACCTCCACTGCCACTGCCGTGGGCTGAGCACCATCATCTCCTCACACACACCATGGTCTATTCTGCACAGTGCAGTCACAGATCCTGTTAACATTTAAGTCATATCACATCTGCTCAAAGCTTCCAAACAACTCTCATCTCCTGGAGTAAGAGCCAAGGTCATCACAGTGGCCTCAGAGGTTCACAAGATCATCGCCCACTTCAGTTACTGTCACTGTGTTGACTTTTGTCATGCAAAATTTTTTTGTTCGTGTAGTCAAATTTATCAATTTATCAAGTATTTCTGTAGTAAATGATATAAATCTATATTTTACGGCATCTGAATTTTGTGTCTTGCCTTCCCCATGTGAGAGTAGAGAAAGGATTCTCCCATGTTTTCTTTTCAGTATCATTATGATTTCATATTTTACTTGAAGCTTTGAATAAATCAGATTGAATTAGAATTAGATTGAATTAGACTTATTCTAGTGCGATGTATGAGATAAGGAGTCTAACTTTTTCTTCCCAGAAGACTACCTCATTGTCTCAAATCTATTCATTGAGTAAATGCATGTTTTGCTTTTCAGTGCTAATTGGGGTTCTATTCTTTGACTATATCACAATGTATTTGCTAATCCCCTATTGCTGGGCACCAAGATGATTTCTCTTGTTTTTTGCTATTTTAAACAGTGCTGAAGTATACAATAGTGAGTTTCTGGTTACAATGTTGAACCTTGAACTAAATATTTAAGGATGATTCTCAACTATATAATTGTACTCTCAAATTCTATGGAAATAAAAATGAGAAAGGAAGAACAAGTAGTCATACCTTATCTTCTGCTTTAGAACTCATTAGAATTGAGCAGTTTCAGGAAGGCCACTGAACTGTGAGTTATAGAGACAGAAAAGTTGCAGATTAGTTTGAGGGAAGTTTAATAAGTTGGAAAGTTGGTACTTTTTCTAAATCATACCTGAAATCCCATCATTTGTTTCTTCAGGTTGTGACTTCGCATCTCCGAGAATACTTTGTAAAAATGGAAATGTCTTTGGGTGCATGATACTGAGGATTTGGCACTGGTATGTCATACAGGATTGGTTTCACATATGACTACCAATGTGAAACCTGGCTGAGATTGAAGGGTTAAAAGAATTTTGAGTAGCCATTGAGGAAAAAAATGTAGAAAAATATCTAGTCAATAGTTTGTCACTGTGGGCAGAATCTTATCCAATCAATTTGGCTTTGGATACTAGAACAAGCTTTAGTCCAGCCCAGAAAGGTAAGAGAGGAAGGCAGGAAATTCTGGTCCTTCCCAGTGTGGGGGCTGCACTGGGCTGAGATGTCATACCTCAGAGGAAGTGATACCATCCTATCACGGACTGCAGAGTCCAGCGGCACAAGTCACTCATCCTTTCCTCTCATAAACTGTAAAGGGACATTCAGCTACTATTGGTATGTAGCTGAGAGGCGGGCAGGAGGTGGCGGTTATTTAAAGGCAGACGGCTATTTCCCAAATGTTAAGTAGAAACATAAAAAATACTAATTGGATAGTCAGATCAACTGATTGTAGTAACAGGGTTTTGTTTCAGCTCTTCACTGAAGAATTATAACTCAAACTTGTCAAGTTGAATAGTGGCAAGAAGACCCCACCTTCATTCCCACCCGCTTCAATAAATCAGCTGCCTGTTTGCTACGGTCATAGGGAATAACAAATTTCCATTTTAATGGCAAGTAGATCTTTAGTCAAGGGTTGTATGATTAGCAAAAAGAAGAAGGAGAAGGAGGAGGAGGAGGAAGAAGGAGGAGGAGGGGGAGGAGGGAGAAAGGAGGGGGAGGGAATGAAGGAGAAGTAGAAGAAGGACGAGGAAGAAGAAGAAAAGAAGGAGAAGGAGGAGAAGAAGAAGAAAGACGAAGAAGAAGAAGAATTTTTTATTTATTTTTTATTTTTGAGATGGAGTCTCGCCCTGTCTCCAAGCTGGAGTGCAGTGGCGCAATCTCGGCTCACCGCAACCTCCGCCTCCTGGGTCAAGCGATTCTCCTGCCTCAGTCTCCCAAGTAGCTAGAAGAATTATTTAATAAAATAAATCTTATGAGACCCAGGCCTTTGAGAGCCTTAACTGAAGGCCAAAAAAAAATGTTATTAAGAGGCCAACCCAGCTTATGTTTTTCTCTGGGGTCTTGAAGTCTCTTCCACTTCTCCTGATTCTACCTGCAGTTTGAAACTGCTGTGTCATCTGGCCCATTGGTGGCTCCAAACAGCCACAGGCAAATGGGAAGCTTGGCCCCTGAATTCAAATGTCATTTGTGTCCAATGACTCCAGCAAACTCTCTCAGCTTATTTGGGTCCTGAATCCAAATGCCAGTGTCTAGCTCATTAATAATCGTCTTGGGGCTAGTTTCATGCCAAACGAGCATGGGGTTGGAACGAACCTTAGCTTTCTCATCTACTAGTTTTGCAGTGGCCTAACCTCTCTGAGCCTCAGTTGACCCAACTGTAAAATTGGGGTAGTACAGATTCACAGTTCTTATCTGAAACCCTTGGATCAGATGAGTTTTAGAATTAAGAATTTTTCCCCCCAAAATACTGTGCTTCGACCTGCAGGTTGAATCTGCTTTCTCATCTGGCCCATTGATGGCTCCAAACAGCCACATGCAAATAGGGAAACTTGGCCCCTGAATTCAAATGTCGTATGTGCCCAGTGCCTCCAGCAAACCCTTTCAGCTTATTTGGGTCCTGAATCCAAATTCCAGGAAGAGAGAATTGCACTGGTCTAGCTCAGATCAGTACTTATACTTGGCCAATAAGCATATATCTCCTTTTTCCAAGATAGCATTTTCTCGTTTCTTCTTAAACTTTCTACCCCAACTTCTAGCTTAAGGCCTCCTTCATCTCATACTGCAAACTGCCCTCCATTTATTTTATTAAACAGCATCTCACTCTCTTAGTGTTTCACCCGGGATTCTGTCATGACTGACTCATCCTTCATCCTCAGTATCTTTTTTTTTGAGACCAAGTCTGGCTCTGTCACCGAGGCTGGAGTGCAGTGGTGTAATCTCGGCTCACTGCAACCTTCATCTCTTAGGCTCAAGCCATCCTCCCACCTCAGCCTCCCAAGTAGTTGGGACTACTGGTGCACACCACCACATCCAGCTTATTTTGTATTATTTTGTATTTTTTGTAGAGACAGAGTTTTGCCATGTTGCCCAGGCTTGTCTCGAACTCATGAGCTCAAGTGATCCACCCGCCTCAGCCTCCCAAAGTGTTAGAATTACAGGCGTGAGCCACCACCTGTAATCCCATCCTCAGTATCTTTACAAGAGAACTGTCAGCAGAGGCTGGTCTGGGGTCTTGGAAGACTCCAGGTTCCGGCTCCAGGTGCCCAGTGGAAGTGGAGAATGGCATCTCTGGCCAGGCTTACGGAAGGGTGGAGAGTGGTCACGTGCCTAATGAAGGAACAACAGTTTCTTTATCATTCATTTAAAAAGAAAATGGTCATTTCAAAGTTTATATCCTATCTCTAAAGAATGTACAGAAGCAAAGCTGGAGGTAACTTAAGCCAACATTGGCTATCAAGGTGCCCCACAACATGTGGAGCAGCAGGAGCCACGGCAGCCCTGGGGCCTCATGGGAATCAGGGAGTCACCCGTGCAGGGGCTACTCTGTCTGTCGCTGGTCCCAGAGTCAGGAAAAGGCCTCCGGGTGTTGATGGGTAGGGTTCACCCTCTCAGGTTTCTGCATGTGGTGGGAACTTGGCCGGCATTTCCTTTCCCACCTGCTGGGGCAAGGCCTCCAATTAGCTGGGCGCAGTAGCTCACACCTGTAATCCTAGCACTTTAGAAGGCTGAGGTGGGAGGATCACTTGAAACCAGGATATCAAGATCAGCCTGGGCAACAACAAAAGGTTATCTGCCAATGAATAGGAAAACCACCAATGTACGTGAGACCCACAGTTGCTGCACTCAGTGAACCTGGTGCCTTCTCTTCACCTGATTATACCTGGTCCTTGTCATACCCAGGATGGCTCTCCTCACTACACCTATTCCCTGACCATACCAAGGTATTTGTTGATAATACAAATTCTTGGGCCCCAGGCCAAACCTACTGAATCCGAATGTATAGGGACAAGGGCCTGGAAACCTTCATTTTGAACCAACACGTGTGGCGATTCTTATGAAGACTGGATTCGTCCTCTTCATTCTTACCTTACTTTTCCAGAAGTCAAGTCTTCATGATGAGCTGCTATTGCTCATGCTGAATGCTCTGCTTGAAATTTTTGAGTTTTCATATGGAAAATAAATTATTCTTCTTCTTCCAAGCTTAGATGTCACTTCCGTGAAGGATTCACCACCACACTTAGCCCTCTGTAATCTCTGCGGACTATATACCCAAGAGAACCTAGTTTCCCCCTTAAACACCCTTAGCTCTCTATACATCTGTCATAAACGTAATATATTGTCTATGTATTGCCTCTCACCTACCATCCCAGACTGTGAGTTCTTCAAAGAGATGAAAGTTATTTTTAACCCTCAGAACTGACCTGTACCTGGTATTTATTATGCATTTGATGAAATGTTGCTTAAATGAATGTTGATTAAAACTTACAACTTCATGATTAGTAAATTAAATATGACTTAATAGGCCATTATTTTATGCTTTCTGCACATACAGATTTCTATCTTTCAAAAAACCAACTAATTAACCATTTTTAAGTATGAAATTTACAAAGACATAAAAAGCATAAGAGAACAGCCAAGTACACTTCAGAGCAAACTAATTACAATTTCTTTTGGATTAAATTATGCCATGTTAAATGGTCTACAGTACTACAAAACAACATTAAATGAATATTTTATATGCATTTATACTGACTTATTTAATCAGGGCAATAATTTTCTAGGGAATGTGAAGATTTTCTATGAGTCTCATCATGAGTTTCCTCCATAAGTTACAATAAATAATACATCCATAAGAGATTGCAAAATTGTCCTGGATGACATATAAAGCCTATTACCCAGCTTTAATAAATAAACAACCTAAACTCCATAGCTTCTCTTTTACCCCCATGTTTCTGAGTCACTAGCATGAGATTTTACAGGATGGATAGCATGCCATTGCATTATGCCAGGACATATTGGCCTATGATGCTGGAGGGTTTGTTGTGGTTATATAAATTAGTCCAAAATACATAGGTTGCCAATTCATCTTTAATAGTTCTACTAAGAAAGTTTATGAATTGAAAGAAGTGTGTGCACTTGTATTTCTGAGCGCCTTAATTTATCCTTTTGAGTATCCTTTTGAGGTAGGAGACAGGCAGGACTTGTTTTCTGGTCACAACCTTGCTGACCAAATCAGGATCTGGTCTAAACAGGATGAAGTGAAGAAACTGGTAGGAACCAGCAGATGGCTACCAAAGCAATCCATAGATGCCTTCATTGCTCATTAGCATAAGACACTCCCACCAGCACCATGACAATTTACAAAAGCTATGACAATGACCTAGAAGTTACCACCCCTTTGCTAGAAAATCCTAAACTGCCCTTCAATTTGCATTCACCTACCCCTTAATTTGCATGTAATTAAAAGTGGGTTTAAGTGAGTATACAGTTGCCAAGAACCCATATGTTGTCAACTTTAGTTGCACTGCCTATGAGTTATCCCTGCTCTGTAGGGAGCAGTACTATTCAATAAAAGATGCTGTCTAACACTGAATTATTTCCCGGATAACCTTCCTGGGCAAAGCTCCAATTTGAGGGTTCATCTGTTCTGTAATATTTTGATAAATTAAGCCTTTCTTGCCTTTATCTGTTTCTGTGCTTCGGTCAAGGTTTTCAAAGTGCTTTACAAACACAAAGCCATCCTTCACTTGTTCCTTAACTCAGGTGCGGATGAAACCAACTTTTGTGGAAGAAAAACAAAAACAAAAATCACCAAGGCCATTTGAAGTCTCTCAAGTGTTCCAGGACAGTAAATTTAGAAATTTGGAAAACACACACACACAAACAGAATTCTTACTTGGGTTATTCATTTATGGGTTTTATTGGACAGCAGTTAACCAAAAGTCTGATCTGGAGAGTGACCCAGACTAAAAGGACAGAAGTTAATTTCACAGTGAAGCGACAAGTTCCAGTTTTCAAGCGAGTGGATGTCATCTGACCGAATGACAATCTTCCAGGGCCATTATTTCTGCAGTTTGATTTGACTGCTTATGACTTTGGGTTCTCTTTCTACAGACAGGGAACAAATGTTTGCTTGCTCTCTACAGAATCCAGGCAATAGCAGAGGGTTCAAGTGGACTATGAAATTCTATGTGATCTGTTTTTGTTTTTTTTTTTTAATTGCATTTTGTACTGGCAAGAAAACATTTATTTTTTACTTTTTTTAGTTACCACTGAAGAATTTCCCAACAAAGTTTTTGTTAATAGAGAAAATGCTTTTAGCTCTCTATCTATATTCCTGCTCCAAAATTTAGATTCAACTATTATAGAAGCATGAACCATTTTTTAAGTATGATAAATGCAATGTAGTCTTACAATGATGTGGTAGTAGGTTAGGGTCGGGCTGGAGATAAAAGTGGTAAGTCTGAATTAGTTTAAAATATTAATCACACTTTAAAATGCTGTCCTATCAAAGACAGAGAACATTTCTCTTTTGTCCTATTTTAAAATAAGATGAAAACAAAATAAAACACCTGCTGCCACTGGTGAGAGTTACTTGTGAGTTCTGGTCCAGTAACTAAGTGGTCTCTTGATGGAGTCTTAAAACACCATAACACAAGTCCTGTTTTGCTACTGGGAGGTATTTATCTTATATCCAAATCTTTTTGTTGTTGTTGTTGTTAATTTAAATCCTGAATTTAGTACCATGTAATAATCTGCACATTTATATATTACCTATTGTAATACCCAGTGTCCACAATGTGCAAACTGGACATACATTATTGCTAAATTATGCATGTGAAATTTCTTTTCTGGGTATTTTGTACTAAATTGATCTTTAGGAGAAAATAAGTGCTTAGTAAGTTATGGGAAGCAGTTTCATCATGCCCACTGTATCATGGGACTGCCAATTTCTACCCCTTGCATGAGTCTGGTGAGACAGAACAATCACACAGCAAAGTAAGTGAAGCAACTTTATTCCTCACAGATAGGCAGCAAGGGACAATTAAGATTCATGGCAAGTCTGTCAAGGCTCAGGATAGTTTCCCAGGGCAGAAGAGTCAGCTACATCTGCACGTAGCTGAGGGACCTTCGAAGCATGCTCCACCCTGGGTTTTATACCTTGAGGATACTTGACATGCTGGGCTAAGGCACTGTAAGATCCTGTTTCAGGAGGGATGGGAACACAGCCCAGTCTGTTCTGGCCAGTTCCTCCTTATCTGAGAATGTTCCATTTCCAGCACATTCTACAGTTATTCTGAGAACTACAAGAGAGAAAGGGGGGATGAGCTGGGTCACCAGTGCAATTGAAAGACTTGTTCTGCAAGCTGCTCAGACATTGGGATGAATTTATAGACCTAATCTACTACTCTATGTTTCATATTGCAAATAAAAAAAATGAACATATAATACTGTTGAAAAAATCAGATGCAAAGTGTTTCTATGTAAAGGAGGATCCATAATATCACTTGATTTAGATTATAAAATATATACTGATAAAAATATTTATAAAATTATTTCTATTTTCATTTGGTCTATATTCATTTTTAGGATAATAGCTACCACATAGTGAGCACTCACTGTGTTCCAGCTGCTAGCTTAAGTGCTGTCTATATACCCTTTTATTTAATCTTCATGACTGTAAGGCAAGCACTCATGTTATCTCCATATCACGGAATTAGAAATGGACCCGTGGAGACTTAAAGTAACATGTCTGCCACCCAGCAAGGGAATGACCAAGCTTAGACTCAAACATACTGGAATATTGCTTCCGAATTGCAGGTGATTCATTAGAAGCTCAAGAAACCAACTGGGGAATCATCCGCAGCATTAAAAAGTAGAGAATAAAATGAAATGTCAAGGAATAAAGTGTACAGGAAATAGCCCAAGGCATCACAAATAGAGAAAGTATTATTCTGTGAAACTTTTGTTTTAAATACACATGCACATATGTCTGTGTGAACTGATTCTTCATATAGAGTGCATTACTCACTCTGGGTAATGTCTTAAAATATATAAAATATACACTATGCTGAAATCAAAAGCAATAGCAATCTGCTTCTAAAAGGCTGAACATTCGAGCTTAATTTTTAAAAGCTATGTATAGTGACTATCATAGGATGTTAGATACATGTTGGCTCACAGCTAAGTATTCTATTCTATTTTTTTAAAATTCATGCTAAAAGAAGAAAAACACTGTAAAATCAATTCCCCTTCCGGCAGATTGATAGAATTCACAACAAAACCAAACAGAGAGAACTCACAACAAAAAATAACGTAAACACAAAGTCTCATTTATTTTTGTCTGAAGCACATAGGAGCTCACTTAGCACAATAACAGTAAGCGAATCATACAAATATTGAGAAAAAATGTTCCTATGAATACATACATATATATTCTTAAGAGTAGCGATCAGGAGTTTAACAACAAATGTAAACTGGTTTTCTCTGAAGAATGCTTTCTGACAGGCTTTTGGGTTGGAAATGGTATGGACAGGTAAATCACTGTCACATAACAGATAAGCTAAGAATAACTTCTGTTACCCCCATTGTGATTTGTTTCTGCCCCACCCTAACTGATCAATGTACTTTGTAATCTCCCCCACCCTTAAGAAGGTTCTTTATAATCTCCCCCCTTAAGAAGGTTCTTTGTAATTCTCCCCACGCTTGAGAATGTATTTTATGAGATCCACCCCCTGCCCACAAAACATTGCTCCTAACTCCACCGCCTATCCCAAAACCTATAAGAACCAATGATAATCCCACTACTCTTTGCTGTCTCCTTTTTCGGACTCAGCCCATCTGCACCCAGGTGAAATAAACAGCCTTGTTGCTCACACACACAAAAAAAGAGTAACTTCTGTTACCCAAGTCATTTGAACCCCATGGACTGTGAAAGTCCTCTTGGAATTTACATTTAATTCCACCATTGGCCTGGTTGACTTCCACATTTCACTAAATTTGGACAAGATCCACAAAGCAACCCCTCAACTCTCAATCTCTCACACTCAGGGCTGTGGGAAGGAAGGGCAGGTGAAACCAGGTGTGAACACATGCATGGGGACCAATGTCAGGATTTTCTAACAGTGTCCTTCTGTTTCTGCACTTCCAAAGTCATACCTAAACTGGCTAGTAGATCTGAAATTGCTAACATCTCCTTGAAGCCGTACAAAAAAAATAAAAAGCACTTCAAAAATTCTTCACAATCCAAACAATTTAAAAACCATTTCAAGTCATTACTTTTTCGTTTACCTGTTAATAACTCACACCATTGCTTTTAAGCATGTGAATGTTTCCAACCATCATCATCAATTTTAAAAATGGACAACAATGAAAAGATGTCCAAGAGTCTCCAGAAGCATCCAAATTTTGGATCTCTCCGACGTATAGCACAAGGTAGAATTGATACAATGTGCCTTCCAGCTTGCCTTTAAAGCTCTCCATATGTCTAGTTCTGAGGTGAAAAGATTAAAAATAGGAAGAGCCTGGTAGGGAGTGAAGATTCAAAATGCATTGCTAGATCTCACACCCATTACATTTCCTCTCTAAGATCTCAGCTGCAGTTGCCAGTGGGGATATTGGAGGGTACATTTCAAAGTTGGCTAAGCATTATGGGGAGAGTTTCCCACCATTTCTTTCCCTTTAACCTGTAGAATTCTTTCTGAAGTAAAAAAGAGTTTTAATAGGGGCTCAATGCTCACAGCATTAACTTAGAAAGACCCCTGGCATGAAGGGAGCTTGTTCCAAGATCTCCTCTTGGGGTCTGATAATTCAACGAGAGAACCAGCCAAGAGAATAAATCAGGGAACAGTCTCCTCGGTCTGTTCAGGACAACCTTTCACCTCCTAATCTTTTACTTCCCATGTTTCCCTCTCGTTTGAAAATGAAATTTACCTTAGCTGATCAGCCTGCTTTTGTGTTTTGGTTGCAAAAATATTTTGCGAATTTATGATAATCGATACTTTTGAATGGTTTTTACCTTTCAAGGAGCATGCTGTTGAAAATACCATGGAACATGAAGGAAATGGTGGAGGGTGGGGTGAGGAGGCTGTTAAGTTAATTGTTTCTTTCCTGTCAGAGAGCAAGATATTCAAACAAAAAGGGACAAATAAGATTGGCTTGGAAAAGTGCCGCTCCAAAATTCAGAAAGTCAACCTACATTAGGCCAAGGCAACATTTCAAAGTGCAGAAAATCTGGCCCCAGGTATAGCTAATGCCTGTGGTACAGAAAAAAAAAAAAAAAAAAGCATACATAACATTCAGGAACACCGCACTTGAAGAAATAGAACACATAAGTTATAAGTGATGCGGAGAGATCAAAGTACATATAAACATTTCAACACATCCTATTTTTACCAGGAAAGATATTCAGGTCTTAACCCACTATCAGAGCTAAATTTAAATGTTTAACAGGATGGTTGTATACGGCCATTCCTACTGCTTCTGATGCTACACTTATTTGTATTTACTGCACAGGAGTCCTAGGTCTACATGAAAACTGATGTTCAACATCAAAATGTACACCCTTAAAGAAGGTAAAAGTGTAGGATCTTGCAAACACTAGAAGCAGCTACTGCCTGTAAGTGGATCTTACACATCTCATCTAAATTCCTAAGCCTACTCATTTGGTTAGACACCATGTAATCAAGTTCCTTTGGCAGTGATTGAGGGATAAAGCTGAAGATTCTTGCTAGCCCCATAGAGAAATGGGGAGAAATTTGGCAAGGCATCTTTGACATGGCTCAGGAACTAGAAATATTAGAAATACAGACTAAGACTGGAAATTGGGTTTACTAAGCTACTTATCTCACAAAACAAACTCTGTTGTTTATTAAAAAAATAAAACTAAACTTTTGTTCCCTCTTTAGGTGTCATGTATACACAATCAAATCTAAAAGTATTTCTATTAGGGAAAAAACCTGGGCCAATTACTGCTAAATTAGCATAAGTATGTGAAAATAAAATTTACACTACAGGAGGGGGAACTATGTTTTTTGTTCTGTAAATACGGAGTTAGCTATATTACATAAAGTTTTCTACTATAAGGTAATATTAAAGAGTCACCCCTAAGCTCTAGGAATGAGTGTTATAATATATTAAGAAAGTCTATTCCTTTTCCTTGCTCATTTATAGTATTTGCAATTTAATAAGAAAAATATAGAATTTAAATAACATTCACATCAATACTTAAAGATTTATCATAAGGTCATAATTTGGTTTTAATTGTAGGTTATGGGAAAACACACTGTATTAGGAAGCATAAAAATATTCTTTGCTTTGTAATGTCCCTAAATATCTAGTAAGAATTGTCCTGTTAATGTAAATATTAAGTAGGACATTACGTACTCTTCATTATCCTAAAATTCTAATGTCCTAAAAATTATAGGGAGTTAAACAGAAAATTGGCGAAAATTAGAAAATAGAGTCCTTTCAATACACAGGGTTTAAAGATTTTTAACAATATTTCTTTAACAGGATTTGTCCTTCATTTTAAAGTTCTAGCAGACTGATATCCGAGTACGGAATTTCCAGAAACTACAATATATTGTTTGGGTGGAATAGGCCATGGCAATGGAACCTGTCCTGTTAGTATTGGCGGCTCCTGGATGCCCATCACTTGCCCCGGTTCACAAAGACTCCAGTCTACATAAATTTCATTAAGCACAGAATTTGTTTCTCTTCTGATAAAATGGAAGCAATGACATCTCACAGTTATAAGTTGATTTTAAAGTGCACAAAAAATACAACTATTTATGCCATGTAGTTACATGAATAATATTCCTAAGAGACTTTAAATCTTTAATACCCAACTTCTGTCAAACACTTTGAAGCACAAAACTATATTAAGAAAGCATGTGGCATTCAATTTCTGACATTCATCCCCAAAGAAGGCAAAGCACAACACTAACACATCTCTGAAATGCAAATTCCATTAAGTGCAAATTTCTAAAACACAAGGTCAACCTAGAAACACGTTTTGAAATTCAACAAGTTCTCTTTTTAAATTAGTATGCTCGGTATATAATTTTCAAACACAATCTGAAGTGATTTTCTAACATTTGTTCACAGTCTAACTTTTGCTCCCTCATAAAAATATACTCTCATGGGTCCATTTTCCGTTTTCTAATTTTTGCATTTATTAGCTCAAAATATCTAACCTTTTAGAAACATCTTTTCTTTCCACATTTTCAAATATGAAAAAGGCTTTGCTTAAGTTTTATCGTAGGAACATCAGCAGTAATAGCATTCCCTTCTGTTTGAGCTTAAAGTAAGTCTGAGCAGCCCCAAAGGGAGACATTTTCATGAAATTTATGAACCCTCTCAACCAGAGTTGAGAATTAGTGCAACTTCCTTCGAACTATTTGTCAAGTGAATACTGTAACTAGACACAGAAAGGGATAGTCTTCCCAAGAACAAGGTACTATTTTTTGACTTTCTAACTCCACCTGGGCACAAGGGAGATGCAGAACCACGCTCATCCCAGGAGAATGTCGTAGATGCCCGAGGGTCTTACACTGAGCTGGAAAACGGAACCACCTGCTTTCCGCCCACATAAACTTCCTCAATATTTCGATCATCTCCTGAAAGAAAAATCAAGGAATCATGTATAAAATCCTTTTGTGTCAATAAGTATCTTCCCTGCCATTGGGAGAGATTTTTTTTTTTAAGATACTTCTAGGAGAGGAAATACTAAAAGCTGCTTTCCCCCCACCCTCAGATTGTTTATAGTCTGAACAGGAAGATATGACCGGTAGAAAATGTCATAGCTAATTTGATGATTAGGGTCTGAATTCTGCACCAGAGGCAGAAATCACATAAAGTTGACTCAACCGCCTATAGCTGTCCTTTCTCAGCTAAAGTGGTTGGTTTACATTTTGCCCCCATTGAGAAATAAATACTACTCTTTACGCTCCAGAATCAGCTCCACAAGAAGTAATACATGTGTCTTTCCATCTCGAGTTCACTCAGTCCTGAGCTCACTCAACAGAATGGGAGGGAGGGTAGAATCTTCTGCATTACTGTTTCTCTCTCTGAATGGAATTGAATGTGAGTACATCACAAGCACGTGTAGAGAGACTGTACTATATATTTGTCACAAAAACATGGTAGGGGAGAATGTCAGATACCGAATGAGTACAAGGGGGTTGAACATGAAGATCTCGTCACCTTTGGCCTTCCATTCCTCAGCTTACAATGTATGACTAGAGATTTCAAATAGAACCTTTAAATAATGTGCCACCAATGGGCTTGATGCTTCAGAGTGTTAAAAAAATAATGAATCAAAGCAAATTATCATACATAGAGTTTAATATATGGTATGATAAATATAGAGAGCCATACCCAAGAAAAAGACAGGAAAAGGTTTTATTTAATATTTAGCATAGAGACATACATCTACCTACCTAGATAGAGGAACTTCTGGATAACAGCCTAAAATGGAAAATAAAAGTAATAAGAAAGACTAGTTTGTGCATTTAGAAAAGTAAATTCACAGGCAATAGTGGCTGGCAAAGCCCAGAAATATGAATTTATTTCTTAATGTCAAAATCGACTTCTATTAATTAAAAAAGAAGTGGCTATGTGCTTCATAAAAACCTCCCAGAACAACAAAATAATCCACTGGCAATTAACAGAAGTTTACCTATTGTGTGAAAGCTCTGGGTATGTAACTTTTGAGTCATCAGAGAAAAGGTATTATATAAATTAAAGAAATTAATTTAGTAAAATAATTCAAATATTTCAAGAGGGGTATGATGTAAGACAAGCTTGTCCAACTTGCCTTATTTTGTTTTTGTTGTTCTGTTTTGTTTTGTTTTAGGCTTTTAGCAGCCGGAAGCCACGGTTTTTAGTTTCTGTCTCTACTGATAAGCAGAAAAGAGGGAGGAGGGAGGGGGCTTTACTGGCACAACCAGAAACAGAAACTAAGAACTCATGACTGTATTCTCTCCCTTGGACACCCCTGATGTAAGAAAAATGACTAGGACTATTCCCTACAGCCCTATTCCCAGAGATTTACTCTAATAAGAGAGTAAAATAATAAACAACATGAAAATAATGATGGGGTCAGGACACACGACCTCCAATCAAACACAGGAAGGTCACTCTGACTCTCACCCCTCACCCCTCACCCAGATGCAGGTCGTAAGACCATTAAGTAAAGGGGTGCCCTCCCTATGCCAGATCTCTGGAGACAAATGATCACAGAGAAGAATCTGAACAAACAGGCCTTGCTAAGTTCCCTCTAGCTTATTACCACTGGATCACACTCCGTGTCCTATCACATTTCTCTACAACTTTCCACTCTTCATCAAACCTAGCATAAAAATACCCAAGTTTACCTGTTTGTTTGGGTCTTCACTTCCTTATGAAGGCTCCTGTCATGTAAAATTTATATTAAACAGGCCAGGTACAGTGGCTCATGCCTGTAATCCCAACACTTTGGGAGGCCAAGGCAGGTGGATTACCTGAGGTCAGGAGTTCAAGACCAACTTGGCCAACATGGTGAAAGCCCGTCTCTACCAAAATTACAAAAATTAGCTGGGTGTGGTGGTGGGCGCCTGTAATCCCAGCTACTTGGGAGGCTGAGACAGGAGAGCTGCTTGAACCCAGGAGGCAGAGGTTGCAGTGAGCTGAGATCGTGCCATTGTACTCCAGCCTGGGTGACAAGAGCAAACTCTGTCTCAAAAAAAATTTATATTAAATAAATGTGTATGCCTTTCTCCTGTTAATCTGTCTCTTGTTATAGTGACCTCAGCCTTGACCCTAAGATGGGTAGAGAAAAAGATATTTTTCCTCTTTTATAATAACAAATGGTACAAACTTCATATAATACAGAATTTTTCTTTTAAAAACTTTAATGTATTTATTACCACATTTACTCTCATAAGTAGATCAATTTAAAAATGGCAATAGTTAATTCTTTTTTTAGGAAGAACTCAATATCTTACAAGGAATCATTTTTCAAGTAAGATGAACTAGTTTATTGTATCCATAGAAAAACATTTTATAATAAGAGAAACAAAGTTCATTTTCTTACAAAATTAAAACCATTGACATAGCATCACAGTCAAGAGCCTCGCCTCCAGTAGTCAGAAAGTCCCGTGTGTGAATCCAAATTCCGCCTACTAATCACTGGCTATGAGTCTTTACGTAAATCACTTAACCTCCCTTAAGCCTCACTGCCCCTATAAATTAACATGGCAATATTAATAGTACCTACTCTCTTAGAATTGCTCTGATGATCGAACAAAATTAGATAAGGAAGTGCCTAATCCCATGCCTACCCAGCACATAGCAAGTGTTCAATGAGTGCTAATTACATTATGGCTGTTTGTGGCCAAATACATTCAAATATACAAAAACATTTAAAATATAAAAGTTTTGTTGGCTGGGCACAGTGGCTCATGCCTGTAATCCCAGCACTTTGGGAGGCCAAGGCAGGTGGATCATGAGGTCAGGAGATTAAGATCATCCTGACTAACACGGTGAAACCTCGTCTCTACTAAAAATACAAAAAATTAGCCAGGCGTGGTGGTGAGCACCTGTAGTCCCAGCTACTTAGGAGGCTGAGGCAGGAGAATGGCCTGAACCCAGGAGGTGGAGCTTGCAGTGAGCTGAGATCATGCCACTGCACACCAGCCTGGGCTAAAGAGCGAGACTCCGTCTCAAAAAAAAAAAAAAAGTTTTGTTAATACCATTATTTTTAACATTGCTGTCATAAAATTATAATAATTATTAAAGGGCTCTAGTGTCCCTTTTAAGATTTTCCTGCATTCCATTAAAATGTTTCAGTTTCTATTTTCTTTTCTACAGGGAAGCTATTGTGACAAGGACTTTATGAAATAAATGCCTTTTGATTAACTTTCTTATACTTACCTCGGAAATATCACCAAAAAAATCCCCATAAAACAGATCAATGGGAGAGTCAGATGCTTTGGGGTTGATCAGGAGGGCATCAAATTCCTTGCCCACTTCAAAGTTTCCAATCTCACCATCCAGGCCCAGGGCTATTGAGAACAAGTGAATAAACAGTCAGGATTGCAAGCCATCACACCACACTAATGTCTGTTTGTAAGGACAGATTTCAACATGTCGCTAGGAGAGAAAAAAAAATAGTGTCTTAACAGTGAGACAGAAAAGCACTCTCATTCTAATAGGTCACAAGACTTCTTACATAAAGCGGAGTATGCATAGGAAGGCAAAATCTGAGAATAAAAACAGTTCCCTTCATTACTGTATCATAACTCTGATATGTCTCTATTTCAGCTCTATCAGTGCATTTCATAGCCCAGCTGGTCTATGCTTTTCATTTATCCCTCTAAGAAACGTGATGATTAACATAATACCTTTATTCTTTTTCCCTTCTATTCTCCCCCCTACACTCCAAACTCCTTGCATTGCCTTTTTTTGTTCTTTCTGTTCCATGAAATAGCTGACAAGATTTATTTTCATGGAAGTGAAATGAACCTTGAATAAATAAAAAATAATTATCCTTTTGCATATTTGTCAATGCAGGCATATCCATCAGAAATTCCTTAGTTTAAATCCTCTGAATGGAAAAAAAAAAAAAAAGCTCACTTCTCAAAGTGAACAGATTCTGATAACTCAAAAGTCCCAGGGGCTTTTGAAAACAGACCAATCTCTTTCCAACCCTGAAGGTTTTCTGGTCACCAGAGAAGAATGGTTTTTTAAAACAGAGCACAGGCCAATAATATCTATTGACTTGGCTCATCTCACAGCTACAACTCATGTTCCAAGATTATTGGATACCAAGGAAGAACATCTCTCATTTTTATGATTTAGTTTCAGAAAGATGGGGGTAGTTGGCTTTCCTCGCCAACGGAGGTATTGGATCTAAAGTTCCTTAAAGCCTGTAATCTGAGGAAGGTGTACACTGGGGTCACAAATGGAAGCATGAATAAAAGGAAGGTTAACCAGAGTGCAGTATTATTTATTTCAATTTTCACATGTGTTTGTTGCATTCTATCACTGCTAAGATACACTTTCATGTTAAAATATTGAATCGATTACCTTTGTTAGGCATTATCCAATACATTATATTTCTACCTATAGGTATCCAAAAGTTGTGGCATTTCTCTAAACACTGACTTAGAAATCTTACTTGTTCTTAAAAGGTTCTTTAAAGGGCAACTCTTTTATTCTCAGAAAAGAAAAATGGCTTTTTAGCTGAAGTACTCTCTTTAGCAAGACAGGGGTATGAAAATAATCCGAAATGTTAAAAGGAGCCAGGTGACTCCTACTAATTGTATGGGGAACGACTGAATGTAATAGAAAATCATTGGAAATTCTCTCCTCCTTCACTGATTACTCGACTTCTTTTTGCCCTTGACAAAGCAGCATGTCAAGTATAAGTTTTTAATGACTGACTTCAACATAAAATTGTTGCACATTTAATAGACCAGATAACCACGTGCAGTGACTAGGGTTTAGGCAAGGTTGATGGTATATATAAACCAACTGGGTTGTTCAGTAGAGCCTGGAGACTTCAGGAATGAACTAACCAAAAAAGACACAATTCTTTTCAGTGAATTTGTAAACTGATATAATTAAAAATTGTTGCACAGAGATCCCACTGGGCTGGTAAGTGACTCAAATGCATTTCAGGAAATGCGGTTTTGCTGCCTTTGGAGTAAATGTTGGTTCTGTGAAGATCATTTTTGCTCATCTTGATCTTCTTGAGAATGAGTGTAAAGGCCATGGCAGTGCTGGGAAAATGCCACACTTTAAATGTGGATCCATTCATCTCATTTTACTCTGACTGTAGTAGAGAAACAAACTAAGGAAGAGAAATTCCATGAGTAAGCCCAGTGACCCAGAAAATAGATTTAAAAGCTACACAGCAAAGTACAAATGACTTGGTAGGCGCCCATGCTGGCTTGATCAAAGAAACAGGATACTGATGAAGTAACTCACAGAGAGCCTAGAATTCAAAAAGCACTATTTAAATACGACTTGTTTGTACCATGAACATAGATGGTAGAATAACTACTCAAACTCAAATTCAGATGTGAAAGGACAATGGTGGTGTGGGTGAAAGGTTGTAACACTTATTAAAATAGTGAGTGATTTGAAACTTGGGATTTTGGAAAATGAACCATAAGACTTTGGGAAATCAAAAAAAAAAAAAAAAAAAAGCAAAAAACAAAACAAAAACTAAAACAAAAAACAACCCTGTACTTGTTTTTCTTGAAATGTGCTTATGGTGTTCATCCTAGTCCCCAACACTCAGAGAACATCTGAGAAGTTTCTCTTCCCAGGATAATCTTGGCTTCGATCGTCCTCCATTTGTAAGACTCAGGGTATCTATCATAAATCTACAACCAAATATGTTTCTAAATCTATATCTACATTTTAATTTCTCACTAGCTACCTATGGTTTCATGCTGTGTTTCACTATCATCCATTCTGATTACATTTATAATTCTAAAGTGACTTAAGGGAATACAACGACCAATTTTTATTTTTTTCCATAACAATACAGTTATACCTGAGAACTGGAAAAAGCTGATGAGCAATATTTGCATATCAACCAACTAAATTTTTACATCTTTATCCTTTTAAAGAGGTTTGAGGAATTAGTGTACTTAAGCATATGAACCAAATACATGGACTTGGCAGGGATTTATACAGGAAGATACTATAGTGGAAGGGCAGAAGGTAAGAAATCTGCATGCTGGCATCAGCTAGGTGGATTCAAATCATAGCACACTGTGGCTTGACAGCTGTGTAAGCCTCATTCAGGCTCCTTGTTTGTAAAATGAAATGAATAACAGTGGTTGTGAGGATTAAATAACAACACATATAAAGTATGTTGTATGATTCCTATCACAGGGAAAGAACTTAGTAAGCCTTGGTTACTATTTTACTATCACTCAGGCCACTGGAGAGCAAGTTACCTCACTCAGTGGAAAAACAGATTCTTTAATTTATTTATTTGGAGACAAGGTCTCACTCTGTTGCCCACGCTGAAGTGTAGTGGTGCAATCACTGCTCACTGCAGCCTCTACCTCCCTGGGTTCAGATGATCCTCCCACCTCAGCCTCCCAAGTAGCCGGGACTACAGGCACACTCCACCAAGCCCAGCTAATTTTTTTATTTTTTGTAGAGGCAGGGTTTTGTCACATTGCCCAGGCTGGTCTCAAACTCCTGGGCTCAAGGGATCTGCCTGCCTCAGTTTCCCAAAGTGCTGGAATTATAGACGTGAGTTACTGTGATTCTTAGGCACCTGGCCTAAGAATGGATTATTTTAAAGAACTCATATCCATGTAACCAATGTAATATCCATTAAAACAATCAATATGATAACTGTATCTCAGACATCTATTCTACCAAAGACAGTGAAATCACCGAAGGAATGATTCCTCCGTCAGTGAACTTCACTTTACTGGCCGAGTTCTGGGTATGTTACATGAGATGAGATCGTTATGAATATTGGATTTTCCTAATATCAATCATGCACCTTCATATTACATCCAAGGACACATATCAGCATGGTTGTATATTGTGTGAGAGAAAAATGTAATAGTCATTACCTTGGCTTCCTCCAAGAGTAGCTAGTCTGAAGACTTCTTTGAGGGTGAGGCTTTTCTCATTTACCTTATTAATTAAAAGGATATTGGAAACCATCACTGCTCTTCTGATTGCATCAAGCATGGAATATGAATAGCCACCAGCCACGTCTACAGTAGGTAAAATAAAACCAAAACAGTAACCTTGTGAGGATAAATGGAATAATACATATAGAGCATTGTTTTTATGACAGACATTCAGTCCTTAATATACTTTTTTTAAAAGCTCTTAACTATAAACACAAGATAGCCATAGACTAAGATTTAAAGCAATTCAAAAGCTGCAATTAGTTTCAAATGCATACTTGTATTAATTTCCTACAGCCGCTGCAACTAATAATCACAAATTTTCTAGCTTAAAACAGCAGAAATTTATTCTCTCACAATTTGGAGGTCAGAAGTCTTAAATTAAAGTGTTGGCAGGGCCACGATCCCCACAGGAGCTCTAAGGAAGAATTCTGCTTTACTTCTCCCAGCTTCTGGTGGCTCCTGGCATTCTTTGGCTTGTGGCAGCATCACTCCAATCTCTGCCTCCATCCTCAAATAGCCTTCTTCTCTTCTCCCTGTGTTTTCTATTTGTCTACCTTTTCCTGTCTCTTCTAAGGGTATTGATCACTGGATTTAGGACCCACTCTATTTTAGAAGGATCTCATCTTGAGATCTCTTCCTTAATTGTATCTACAAAGACCTTTATTCCAAATGAGGTCACATTTACAGATTCCGACAGACATATTTTAGGAACCCACACACAACCCACCACAATACTCAAATGGTTTAAAGAGCCAAAAGAAACTCTTATCTCTGAAGAGTCCATGAACCCTCACAGAAATTGTTGAAATATGCTTGCACAGTTATAAAGATAATTTAGATAATATGTGGTTTAAAACAAGCTCACGGTTCTGTTCACTAAAAATTTATCCTAACCTTGTTCTAATCCAGATGAGAACTTTGGGAAATTAAAAGCCACTTCTTTATAATTTTTATGAAGAGCTTTTAGAATAAACTTGTATATTTTGGGAAATTAGTGTAATAAATGAGCAATGCTAATGTAGACAGCTCTATATTTTGGTAGGCATCATTAAATGAGGAATGAGATTTTAGTGATTTAAATAAAGTCCCTAATCATAATCAAATGAAATACAACCTTTAACAAGAATGAACATGGAGTTAAGTGAGTTTATATAAATAGATTTCAAGTAAGTTAGTATGTTTTATCAAAGGAAAACACATTTATAGCTAATAAAGTAAGCTTCATATTTCAGGTGTCCCTTCTGTCATTTCTAGGTAGGCATACGTAATTGTTAGTGCCTCTACATGTTGCCAAAACAAAATAATTGCCTATTTAGTAGTAACTCTAGATTGTAGCTCAATTTTATGCTCAACTATCTTACATGTCCTTAAACTTGTATTTAAATCAGAGAATCACCCAGCTCTCTAAAAAATTTCATTACATCTACTTAAGTTACTAGTCTGTGTTAATATGTAGTAACCATCCCTTAAATCTTCATTTTTATCATAGCTAGGAAAACAAATACTAAGGAAACAAATACAATTTGGGAACAACACACATTAAGCTTTGAAATATTCTGTCTGCTGCTTCCTTCTTTATTGCTAAAACAACAAAAATGTTAAATGTAAATAAAGATGGAATAAAAATTATATCACTATGTGGCATGAAAATATGTAAAGACTATATTTTATAATATATGGGTAAAGACTGGAAGTAAACATAGAGAAATGAAAGCAATGCAGTTAGGATGGTGTGAATATGGAAGATTTTAAATACCTGCAGTTTTAAAAATAAGGTATAAAACATCACAGAAAGTAGCATTTTCCTAAATACCTACTCAAAATTAACCTTACAGAAAGAATAAGGATAGATTAGGAAATAATGCTATGCAATTTACTGGAAAAAAATTGAGAGATGCCTTATGATGTTGATTTAATCATCCTATATTCTTCTGGTTGTCAATGTTATGTCAGTAAAATAACTGTAAACCAAGAAACAATTTTGTGCTCATCAAAGAAAGAACCCTGGGCTGCATAATTTCATGGTATTTAGTCAGGACCATTTGTGTAAGAGTCAAGCCTTTTTTTTCCAGGGATTTCCACTGTGATAGTAACTTGCTGATTCTTCCCAACTGGATTAGCTTTGTAGTTTTCCCCTTCCATCTACAACACATTTAATGTAGGTGGAATCCCTACTTTATCATATGGCTAGAGGCACTGTGGTAGGATGGAAGGAGAAATCATGAATATCTACATTTTACAGACCTGGTTTTAAACTGTGCACATGGAACTTTTTGCTTTGTGGACCTTTCATCAGTAACTTAGGACCTATGAACCTCAATTTTCTCAGAAAATAGAAATAACATCACATATCTTAATAACTGCAGAGAAAATTCAAGTTACATAACCGAAGTGCTGAAGAATGAGGGCCAAAGGGTGGAAACTCTGTGGAGGAGGGAGGAAAATTGAAGGATTTTCTCAGAAGATCTGTCTCCTTACCCCACGACTCCCCCAGGACCATCACAATGAAGATGGTACTGTTACTTGCTCATCAGAGTCAATATTTGGACACTATTATTTACAGGAAGACTTTAACAAAATTATACAAGAGCAAAAACTTAAGCCGGAGGACAATGGAAAGACTAAAAAATGATTTCATATGTACGTACTCACTTCCTAAGCATTCATTCACTTATTCAGCAATCATTTACTACACCCCTTACATGTATTTGATTTACTGAAACACTTGTAAATAAAACCTATGGGCTCTCCACATGAATGAGCTAACTATCTTGTTGGGGAGAAAGAAAAGAATCATATAAACAGACACATATTAACAATACATTTTTTTCACTTTAGTGATCAAGAAAATGGAGATGAAGGGGCCATATTGATCGGATGGTGAGGGAACACCTCTTTAAGGAAATGACATTTTAATCTAAGACAAGAATGAGAAGAACTCAGCCATATAAACAGAGGCAAAAAGGGCATTCAGACAGAAAAACAATGCATACAGGACTTTCGAGAGAAGGGAGTGCAATTTATAGAGAGGATAGCCAGGGTATTCAAAAACCCCAATCTATTCATAAAAGATAGCCAGGGTAGGGAGGAGAGAGTAGTGTGAGATGAGGCTGGCAGTGGATGGGTGTCAAACCAATGCGGAGCTTTGTGGTCTTTGTAATGAGCCTTACACATTCAAAATCCCATTGAAGGGTGACGAGCACGAGAGGGTGCCATGATCAGATTTTCATTGTGATTCTTTTGTAAAGAGGAGAATGGACTGGAAGGGCCTAGGATGGGTATGAGACCCATTAGGAAGCTGGTGCAGCAGTTCAGCAAGAAACGATAGCAGCTTGCATCAGGTGGTAGTGACCAATGAGGGGAAAGAGGATGGTTCCAGGAGATACTAAGGAGTCATGAGGTTGGGCATCATGCTGGAGAAGAAGTGAGGGAGAAGAAGGTCCCAAAGATAATGACCAAGTTTCTAGTTAGAGAAAATGAATTCTCTAAAAAGGAGAGCTATTTTAGAGAACTAGGTTTGAATGTGTTTTGGGATAGAATGAAGTTTGGCGGTTTCTTCAGGAGGGGTCTAAGAGAAGGGAGAATGTAGTTAGTTGAAAACATAGGTTTAGAATTCAGAGAAGTCTGGGCTGGATATAAAAACCTGTGTGTCATCTGAGTATATTAAATCATATGAAGCCATGGTTGTAGATGGTACCTCCTAAGAAGAATGTGTAAAGTCAAAAAAGAGACTGCCAAAGACAGCCTTGTAGCAAGCTTTCAAATGGCCAGGAGGAAGAGAATCAGCCTTCAGAGAAGACAAAGAAGGGAAGAACGAAGGTGCTTCATTGGATTCAAGATAAGATTATTTGGACAATGGAGAGAACAGTCAATCATGGCAAATACTGCTGAGAAGTCCCATTGGATGAGGATAGAATGGCAACCTTTGGAGCTGGCAGCAGAGATCCCAGTGGTAATACCCACAGAAGAAAAAAGCAAAGGCAGTTGTCATGGAGGGTGGGGCAAGAATCCAGACTGAATTTGATGGAAGAATGGAAAAGAGCCTAGAAAGTAGTGACAGGGTGGATCCCCACTCTTTGAATAAGCTTTGCCATGAAGGGAGGCAGACAGGTAGAGCAGGAGCAAGAGGAGGATGTCTGATTAATAATGGGTTTTGGGCCGGGCATGGTGACTCATGCCTGTAATCCCAGCACTGCGGGAGGCCAAGGCAGGTGGATCACCTGAGGTCAGGAGTTCAAGACCAGCCCGGCCAACATGGCAAAACCCTGTCTCTACTAAAAATACAAAAATTAGCCGGGTATGGTGGCATGTGCCTGTATTCCCAGCTACTCGGGAGGCTGAGGCAGGAGAATCAGTTGAACCCGGGAGGCTGAGGTTGCAGTGGGCCGAGATTGTACCACTGCACTCCAGCCTGGGAAACAGAGACCCCATCTCAAACAAAGAAACAAACAAACAAAGGTTTTGTTTCTTTGCTTAAATGTTTGTGTACCAGCAGGAATGATCCAGCAGGAAGGAGACACTGATGATATAGGACAATCTACGGCCAAAAGGAATTAGTTTATTGAGATGCTAGGAGAGGGAAAGACAACAGAACACATACTGGGGTATGTTGGTATTTTTGCCTTTGATTGGAAGAAGGGCTTTGTTGTTTTTGTTTTTGCTGTGACAGGGAAAAGAAGAGAAAATGCCAGCAGATGCAGAAAGGTGTGTGAATTTGGTGGTGGGAGATTGAGGGAAGGATTTCTGGTTATTTCTATTTTCTCAATGACTTATGAGATGAGGGAGGCCTTAAGCTAGAAGTTGGGGTAGAAAGTTTAAGAAGAAATGAGAAAATGCTGTCTTGGAAAAAGGAGATACATGCTTATTACAGACTAATAACTGTCTCTATTGCCCAAGCGGAGGGCCATTTGGGATTTGAGAACAAAATTTAAAATGAAAGCCCACTGGACGATTTTCTCCAGAAACTTCCAGATGCTCCACTGAAGGTACTGAGAAGGGAACTTTAGAGATAGTCAAGGGTGGGGCTTTTGTGATGTGAATACCAAGAAAATGAGAGAAATATGGGAAGCGAGGATGTTTCCAAGGCAATGATGACACTGATGTACTCTGACATCTAAGAATTCGAATTAGAATAATGGACTTTGAGAAAGCATAGAGTCACTGGAATAGAGTCTACAAGAGATCAAAGAGCTGTTGCTTTTGGCATAATGGAAGAAGTAAGTTCGGATAGGGAACTGTCACTGAAAAGTGAGGCACTGGCTCCATGTATGTTGCTTGTTTTAATGAGTTTAAAGGTCTTGTTGATGTAAACTTTTTCTATATGTTTAAATTTTTCCTTCAGATGACTATTTTTGGTTATTTGCTATGTTTTCTTTGTTTTTATTTTTTTCATATTTCACCTAGGAGGCATCCTATCTTTAAAATTCTTCAAGTAGTTATCTCTAATATTTTTATACTGAAACGTCTATAGTAAAATGTGTGTAATTCCCTTTTTTCTGAGACAAGAATTTTTTTTTTTTTTTGAGTCTCTGTCACCCAGACCGGAGTGCAGTGGTGCGATCTTGGCTCACTGCAACCTCCACCTCCTGGGTTCAAGCAATTCTCCTGCCTCAGCCTCTCATGAAGCTGGGACTACAGGCACGTGCCACCACGCACAGCTAATTTTTGTATTTTTAGTAGAAATGTGTTTCATCATGTTGGTCACTTGCCAAATATATCCTCCTCTCAGCCTTACACATAAAGTACAACTTCTTGGGTTTTGTTAATAAAATTAGAAGACAGAATTATGTATTATACTTGGAAAATTCTTTCTTGCAGAGCATATATTATTTTTTTAAATTTTGTGATAAAATACTGAAGACATTCAAATGACATAAGGAAAGCATAAAACCAAAACTCAAGGATGTAACACTCAGTTTTTAAAATAAGTACCATGTATTTAGGTTCCAGGAACCTCTTTCCAGCCTGAGGGAAACATCTTCCTGATTTATGTTGCCATTCTGATAGGTTTTTAACATTGTGACTATTCTCTCTTGAGATATATTTTTGGCTTTTACTTTCCTTTTTTAAACTCCTTTACAATTCTTTGATCTTCTTATTCTGATTGATGTTAGCTTTCCATGACATCATATTGTACCATTATTTCCCAACATGGCCCTTCACTTGCCTCATCTTTCACTGAATGATGTAGATTTTCAAGTAAGTTTTTCAAAGGGTTCCTAGGGAAAATATTTTCCAAGTCTTTGTATAGCTGAGAATTTTTTTGCCTTCCTACGTAAAGGAGAATTTGGCCAGATATATGATTCTTGGCTAACAACTGCTTTGTCCCCAAACTCTTTTCTTGCCTTTTGGTATTTTGTGTGCCAACAAAAACATCTGAAAGCAAACTGCTTTTTAATTGTTTTGTTGATAAGTGACTTTTTTCCTTGTGTCAATATTTTTGAATTTTTAAAATTGCAATTAAAAAATTTTGCCACAACATGTTCAGTTATGATTTAGTGTAAAACAGGGTAAGCACTTTCAAGGCAGTTCTTTCTTAAGCTCAGAAGAGATTTACCCTTCAAAGCTCTATCGCATCTGTCCCATTTGTTCTGTGTGCTCCATCAGAAAAAACCCCATGTGTTGGCTCTGTGCTTTCTGGGCTTCACATCGATCTTCCTCAAACACCCTCTATCATCTTTGGTTGGCTTTATTCTCCACATCACTGATTTGATTTTCTGCAACGATAATTCTGCTTCTCAGAGCTTCCTACAGGGTTGGTGGGTTTGTCATTTTTTTAACTGAGGTATAACTAAAATACCATAATACATACAGAATTTAGATGTTCAGTTTGGAGAATGTTAACAATTATATAGCTTTAACTACTTTGCAAAAAAACTAAGATATTAAACATTTATATCACCCCAGCAAATTCCCTCATGGCCTTTTCCTGTCAATTCCCCACATTCTCACCTACAACATTTGGCAACCACTTTCTGATTTCTACCCATATCAGTTAGTTCTGGGTCTGTGAGTTTCATACATATGGAATCACGCAGTGTGTGCTCTTTAAGCCCACACACTGGCATATATTTACCCACATTTTGCATATATCAGTAGTATGTTTTTTTATTGCTAAATAATATTTCATTATATGAATATACCTCAACTTGCTTATCCATCCTCCTGCTGATAGATGTTTCTGGTTTGGGGCTATTATAAATAAAGCTGGTATAAACATCCTCTTACAACTCTTTCATTTATTTATTTATTTAGAGACAGGGTTTCACTCTGTCACCCAGACTGGAGTGCAGTGGCATGAACACGGCTCACTGCAGCCTCGACCTCCCAAGCTCAAGCGATCCTCCTGCCTCGGTCACCCAAGTAGCTGGGACTACAAGTGCATGCCACCATGCCCCGCTAAGTTTTGTATTTTTGGTAAAGACAGGGTTTTGCCATGTTGCCAAGGCTGATCTCTGAGCTCAAGCAATCCTCCTGTTGTGGCCTCCCAGAGTGCTGGGATTACAGGTATGAGTCACTGCATCCGGCCTCATGCAACTATTTCTGCAAATATATATGTTTATTTTTCTAGGGTAAATACCCAAGAGTAAAATTGCTGGGTCATATGTAGATGTATATTTAACTTTATAAGAAACTCCCGAAACGTTCTCCAAAGTAGTTGTACCATCCACTCTCCTTCCAGCAGTGTATGAGTCTACGTACTTTTTAATCTGATTTTTTTTTTCAGTTTTCTTCCTTGATTTCTAAAATTTCTAGCACAATCTTTTCATAGCATCATGATTTCCTGTACTCCAGGGATGATGGCAATTTTCTGAAATTTTCTTCTGGATCCTAAAGCAGATCATTTTCAGATATTTGTTCACACTCTTATTCTTTGTGATATCACTTTATCTTGTTTTGCTATATTTCTGTTAAATTTCATGTGGGTTTCTTCTACCTAATATTTCTGCAAGTCAAGATCTGTCTGCACTTGTTATAGACAGAGTGTGTGAATTGCTCTTGGACCTGCTCTCTATTCATAGTATGAGGTATAATAATCTTCTAAAGTTTACAAATTGAAGGGTAAATTGATACATAAAAGTCATGTTTAGGAAATAGTGGAGTAGAGGGTGACTATTGCAAAAAGGACTAGGTAAAAATGAAATGTCATTCTCTGAGTAAATAAGCTAATAGTTCATATTTAATAAAACATTTAGTCAATACACCAACCTCGCCCTTTCTCTTTTAAGTCCATCTTTATTTATTTGTGTCATGTGCCAGGCAGGCACTGTGCTAACCATTTTGCATGCATTTTAAAATTTAATTCTCTAAACAGCTTGTAAGACAGACATAGTTGTAATTGCTAGTTACTATTGTTGCAGAAATCAGGAAATGAATCCTTGACTAACAACTGCTAGAAAATTAATTTTCTCAAGGTCTTACAGATAGTAAGTGACAGCTAGAACTCAACTTGAACTTTATAGACCATCACTAAACAACCCAAAGTCAAGAAAGGAAAGCCATGTGATGAACTTAAATTATGGAGACCAAAATCCTAGAATATCTGAAAACAATATCTGACTGATTTTTATGCGAATGCTAAATTTTTCATATTAACTGACTATAGTGTGTAACTAAAACTCTTGGCCATTTTTTTCTAATCCCTTAAAGCTTTTTTGTGAAAGTAAAATCACTGATTTCCTCCTTGGACACCTGTGACTTTATGTAGAATTATCACAATGTTGATGATTTAAGGCTTAAATTACAATTGTCAAAATCTTGATTACTTTGATTCCCATAAAATTGGGAAAAACTTCTAATATATAGCTCTCTTAAAATATTAAAATCATTATGCCTATTATTGTGTTTTACCAATTAATTGATTTGTAAAATGTCTCACTACAACAAACTGAGACTTGAGTTACTGCAGAGAGTGATGAAAACCACCAGTGTCAACATGCACACAGCCTGATGCTCTTAAATATGAGGAAGACAAAGGCATCAAGAACAGAAAACACGTTCTCATGCCCCATACCCATTAAAAATTTTTAATTCAGTCATTCAGTCATAAAAGAAGCCTCACAGAGGACAGCTAGACATTTGGGCCTGACTCATACTTTCAAAGTGAGCAATGCTTGCACACTCTCAAGAAACACAACTAAAATGTGCTGTGGGGAAAGGAAACATCACGAATCCATCACTAATTCATAGGCACTTAGAACATCCCTCAGCCTAGTAGACAAGCAGGCTGCCTGTGGATATGGAGAGGTCTCATCTGGCTAAACATTGCTTAAAACCAAAACCAGTTCTTAACATACATCAGAATTCTCAATTCTGCCATAGACTGAATCTGTGCTCACTATGGCAAGGACAAAAAAAATTTCTTTTGAGACAGTATTTGTAATGACCCAGTTACTGAAAACTAAAAATATACAAATCCAAACCATTAACATCTAGCCAGAAGAACAAAACAAAACAAAAGTCAAGGACTGTTTTTAAAATACCTCTGAAACATGTTAGAAGGAATTAATTATCCTTTATAGCCTAATCTTTGAATAATAAACAGGGATAACAGCTTTCAGGAGGTTAGTGTCATCAAAACTTCTCCCTTTGCATACATTTTCTTACTGCTTCTAACCCCTCTCTATTTTGTTAGATACTTATTTTCAAGATATTTCTACTAGATAATAAAACTATTTTTTTTTTTTTTTTTTGAGACAGAGTCTCGCTCTGTCACCCAGGCTGGAGTGTAGTGTCACAATCTTGGTTCACTGCAACCTCTGCCTCCCGGGTTCCAGGTTCAAGCAATTCTCCTGCCTCAGCCTCCCGAGTAGCCGAGACTACAGGCGCACACTGCCATGCCCGGCTAATTTTTTGCATTTTAGTAGAGACGAGGTTTCCCAGACTGGTCTTGAATTCCTGACCTCGTGATCCACCTGCCTCAGCCTCCCAAAGTGCTAGGATTACAGACGTGAGCAACCGCGCCCAGCCCAAAACTACTTAAAAAAAAAAAAAAAACAAAAACCGGAACAGTCACCCACAAATTAGTCACATTAGAAAGTGACACAGTAATCAACCACTTTGCCATAGCTCCAAATGGTGAACTACTAACCTGTACCCAGCCCTATCTTGACTTCATGCTTCAGGACTTCTAGCACATTTAGAAAGCCACTGCTGAGCCTGTAGAGAAGAGCAGACGTCAGAACAAGGAGATCCATGTGGTTCCAATAAAAGACGAACACTAATAACAACGATGGTGATATCACTGAAAATTGCAGTTCCCAATATATCAGCTCTAATGTTGACCCAAACATATTAGCCAAATCAGACCATCCAAGTCCTGGAGTAAACAGGATCATAAAAGAGCCCTTAATCTCAGGTGGGCACAAAGCAGGAAGAGCCAGAAGGAAAAGCAGGGGATCGTTTGTATGGGAAAAAAAATGAAGAAATCAAACCTTGCAATTAATACAAAAGTCTTATCTGTCTTTAATATTTTCTAACTGATACATCCTTTTATGTTAGGAAGTAGAAATTATGAAGCATTACCTATTCTCTATGCCTGGAATAATTTGTTACCCTGAATGAGTAGTAACTTACAAGATCAAAAAAGGGGAGTACAACTGGAAGAAGGGGTGCAGCCTAAAGAATCAGGACCTGACCAAATGCTGCCTCTGAAGACAGGGAAAGTAGGAGAGATGGTTCCTGGGCTAAATTTGGGACCTAGTGACCCTGAGTTTAAGAGATGTGCCAGCTTCTTCTTCTTCTTCTTCTTCTTTTTTTTTTTTTTTTTTTTTTTTTGAGACAGAATCTCACTCTGTCACCTAGGCTGGGGTACAATGGCACAATCTCGGCTCACTGCAACCTTCTCCTTCCAGGTAGGTTCAAGCGATTCTCCTACATCAGCCTCCCGAGTAGCTGGGATTACAGGTGCCCGCCAGCATGTCCCCCTAATTTTTATACTTTTAGTAGAGGCAGGGTTTCGCCACGTTGGTCAGGCTGGTCTCGAACTCCTGACCTCAGGTGATCCTCCTACGTCGGCCTCCCAAAGTGCTGGGATTACAGGCATGAGCCACCACACCCACCATGTGCTGCCTTTCTAAAGAGACAAAGGAAAACTAAGGTGATCCTTAGAATTCTAAAAAGTTGCAAAGGTCGAGGTGGTCTGCTGGAAGATGCACATAACTCTAATTTCCAAAGCCCCGGTGCATACACAATAAATCTCTCAGTTGTTGGAGAAAGAACAGCAGTGACCATTTAAACAGAAATGTGTCCTAAAGAAATTTAACTTCAAAACTCAATTTGCAAAGCTAGATTATGCTTTAATTTAGAGGATATTAACACCCAGTGGGTGTAAAATCCTTCCACTATCAAGTAACTAGACCATAATTATAGTCACTAAGCTGTACACAGACAAGATTCCCTGTAATGTGTCACTCCTTTAAGTCTGAAAACTCAGACCCTCTGGGGTCCCTAAAGCACTCCAGAAATATGTCACTGTGGCTCTCAGCACCCTTCTCATAATGACACTGACATATACCTTCGTAATTGCAAAGTCCCTAGATTTCCAACTGTGAACGCCTCTAGCTCTTTGCCTAGGAGATTTCTCAGCTCTCTCCTGTGCTAGAGCCTGCTCTGCCCTTGTTTGGGGAAGGCCAGAAGTTCCAGGGAATGAATACGCTTCTCCTCTCCACCCAGGAGCCCTCAACAAGAACCCGTAGGCATTTGGGTATTACTATTACAGCCAGCTCCCTCACTTCTTGGGCAGGATAACTTTGAGTTCTGTTTTGGACACTGGTTCCCTGGGTTTTCTATTAAATAGAAGGATTAAACTCCGGGAGCCCACAGTGGTAACTTCCTTGATGATACAATCTTTACTGACTTGTTTCCCTTCCCTGTTTTATTTCCCTGAAGGTGTTTTCTGAGATCACCACCCACAAGCATGGGTTTTTAACCTTAGCATCCATGGACTGGCATCATGAGATCTATGAATTCCCTGAAATTAGATACAACATTTGCAATATCCATGGGCTTTTTTCCCCTGAAAATACAGGCTATAACTTATTTATTTTTCTGAGACAGAGCCTCACTCTGTCACCCAGGCTGGAGAGCGGGGTGCAATCTTGGCTCACTGCAACCTCCACCTCCCGGGTTCGAATGATTCTCTTGCCTCAGCCTCCTGAGTAGTTGGGACTACAGGTGCCTGCCACCACGCCCAGCTAATTTTTGTATGTTTAATACTGATGGGGTTTCACTATGTTGGTCAGGTTGGTCTCGAACGCCTGACCTCAAGTGATCTGCCTGCCTCCACTTCCCAAAGTGCTAGGATTACAGACGTGAGCCACTGTGCACAGCCAATAACTTTCATTTTATTCATTTATGGATCCATCACCTTTCAAAAGGTTAAGAACCAGTTAATAAATAACACCTCTGTATTCTGGGGAATTATAATAGGACAAGATCCTCCTGGGCTAGACTGTGTGGGCTGGCATTCCGTCAAGTCCAACAGGGTAACATACATCACAGTGTATTGACTTTGGTATTGCTGCATTTCCTTCTAACACTACAGCACAAACAGTAATGGGAGTGACTACCCTCTTCCTGGATTTCCTGGCTGACATATGGGTTCCCTTCAGTACTTTCACTAGAAATTTTTTATGTTGTATTCCCTATTGTCCTTTTTTTGTACAAACTCAGATTTCAGAAGATGCTGTGCTCTTCACATGTGTCCTCTGAGATAAAAGTCCTCTCACATGTTCTCTTTTACTCCTCAACAGCACAAGTAAATGTCTATCTATCTGGTTCCTGTCAAACACAGAATAGAGGAGAGATCCTGGAGGAATGACAGAGGAAACAAAGGCATTTGGCTGCTAATCTGCAACCCAACCATTCGTAATCTACCAAAAATGATTGTCTACTTACGATAAATTAGAATTGGGACAGTGTGCGATGGACGCTCCTCGTTCATGGAATACATTCAGTTCTTCTGCAGAGAGGTAGCAGCCGTGTGCCATCACTGTCTGGAGAGAAGAGTGCCCTACGTGGAGTTCACCGCTCACAAATGATTAAGTGGGTGCTCACTCACAAGGTATTTGAGAGAGAGACCGAAGCTGTAGCTTGACTGTAGGCATCTTTACAAGAACATTTATGATGATCTATATGTACAAAGTGGCTGGGTACAAATTATACCTCAGAAAAGGCCTGTAAACACATTGTCTTACAAAAATCTCAGCAAATTTGTGGCGTTTACTTAGGTTCTTTTTGTTGATCTATAAAGTAATGAGGGTTTGGTCCAGGTGATCTTTAGCACCGAATATCCATCCAGATGGAAGGAAACGTGATTTTCTCATCTCTACTTTAGAAGACTGTCAAGTTACTTTCTTTTCTAAGTTTCCCTGGTGAGCGACTGGTAGGGTTGTGCTTGCTCCAATTTTAAACTCTTTTAGAACTAAAAGTCCCTTCTCAGTACATGGAAGCCATGAGAGTAATCCTACAAAGCGCTGTTCTTTATTTCTGCCCCTAGCTTCAATATAGGTGCCAGTGACCTTGATATTTTCAACTAAATAAACTTTAACTCACCTGTGTTTATATTTTCATAAAAACTAGGAGGTTTAACATCTTCTAATCACTAATTCAGAAAGTAAAATTGATCCAAGAAAGCAGGCACTGCACACATACGAGACCTCTCTAAATTTTTAACCTTGGTAGTATTTATTTGCAGATTTTCTTAAATAAGACTTTACTCTTTCAAAATTATTTTTCCCCCAGTACAAAACCTGTATCCAACTTGCTTTCTCCTTTGAGAGGCATGGTTCAGTGATTATAGAATTATTATTATTTTTTTGAGACAGAGTCTCGCTCTGTCGCCCAGGCTGGAGTGCAGTGGCGCGATCTCGGCTCACTGCAAGCTCCGCCTCCCGGGTTCATGCTCTTCTCCTGCCTCAGTTTCCCAAGTAGCTGGGACTACACGTACCTGCCACCACACCTGGCTATATTTTTTGTATTTTTAGTAAAGATGGGGTTTCACCACGTTAGCCAGGATGGTCTCAATCTCCTGACTTGTGATCTGCTCACCTTGGCCTCCCAAAGTGCTAGTATTAAAGGTATGAGCCACCACGCCTGGCCCAGTGACTACAGAATTATTATTAAAATATAACTTTCCCAATCTCTGTGCAAATAAAATTAACATGCAAATGGAAGGTTAATTTATTAATCATATGGAAATATATGTAAAGAATGAAAACTATGGTGTAGCTTTTACATGATTTATGCAGAGTATTAACCTTTTAAATCAGTTATAGTCATATCTCCATTCACATAGTCACTAAGAAATTATTTGCTACAGTAAACTCTCCACATGGTTTGTACATTTCATTGAAGGCCAAGGCCAAGTAGTACATTATTGTAATGAGGTCTCTTTACACATATTAATTTTAAGTATAGAAGTAATGCATACTCATTTTTTAAAAGCACTCTCAGAGTATTTAAAAATAAAAAGCAGAAAGTCCTTCTGCTTTGTCCCTCAGGAAGAGTCATTTTTAATAATGTATGTCTTTCAGACAGTTTTTTTTCTAAGTAAGCATGCATCTATACATATGTACATACAGATCAAATAATATTACACAAACATTCTTCCTTATAAGCCTGTATACCTCTTTCTTTGTGAATGCTGGATAAAATCCTACGTATGCTCTGTAATTTAATTCCCCACCGATAACAATTTTTAAACTTTAATATATAATTAGCATCCCTATTCATATTACTTACAGAGTGAATTCTTAGAAATGCATCTGCTGACTCAAAGAAATGCACGTTTACATTCTAATAGATACTGTTAAAATGTCCTTGGACCAAATGACATTCCCATCTTCAATGACGCCTTTAGATTTAACTAACTAAGATGAAACTTCGGGCCCATTTTTAACTACACACACACACACACACACACACACACACACACACACACACACACTCTCTCTGGGCTTTACTCTAGTTTAAGAAATGTATGCATATATACCCCACAGATATATAAACCTTCTGTGTACCCACAAAAATTAAAAATTTAAAACGTTTTTTAAAAGAAACGTATTCGTATCAGAAATCTGAAGACTACTACTGAGATTTTGAAATTTAGATAATGCCCTCCTTTAAACAGATTATGTCATGATATAAAACTTACCTTAGTTGTCAAAAGATTGTTTTTATCATACACATCTGTGTAGTTTTTATAATTGGGGTATAAGTTTTTCACAGCTTCAACTTCATCACGAGTTTCACTTATATGGCTCTACAAGAAAAGAACAATGTTTTCATTTTTCTTCTGTAAAATACCATTAGAAATTACACTTCCTACCTCAAAATGGTGTGAATGGTTTTCTACTTGCATATTTAAGGGACCACATAGAAAGGCAATGAAGATTGCACACGCATTTTATTAGAAACAATTATATACATCACAGACAATATAATGTATATGACAAAGAAACTGAATATCACGAACATGTAGTGTGTGTGTGTGTGTGTGAGTGTGGGTGTGTATGTGTATGTGTAATCTCAAGGCAAATTTTTCCAACAAAGTCTTTCCAAATTCTAACCTACAGCTAGAACAAATATGAAGTCCTCCTTGTAGATAGTCAGGAGCCTAGCAACCTGCCTCTTCTGGAGCTCACCTTCTTTTTGTTTTGTTTTGAGATAGGGTCTGGCTCTGTCACCCAGGCTGGAGTGCAGTGGCACAATCTCCGCTCACTGCAACCTCTGCCTCCCAGGTTCAAGCGAGTCTCCTGTCTTAGCCTCCCAAGTAGCTGGCATTACAGGCATGTGTTACCGCACCCGGCTAATTTTGTATTTTTAGCAGAGATGGGGTTTCACCACGTTGGCCAGCCTGGTCTCAAACTCCTGACCTCAAGTAATCTGCCGACCTCAGCTTCCCAAAGTGCTGGGATTACAGGCATGAGCCATTATGCCTGGCCATGCTGGCCATTTAAGAAAAGAGCTCAGTGTTCATTAAAAAACAGACAGTGGGGTTCACTTATATACGCCCCCACACTGAAAAAGGCCCCTAAGACCCTTCTGTAGGGCACCACAAAACCCAAGAGGGCATAATTAATACGTCCAATAATGGCAATGCCGTTTCTCCCTTTCCACAAGGTAGAACACGGATAACTAAATTTTTAAAAGAAAAAAATAGCATTGTTCTGAAAACAGGTGTTTTACCCAGACAATGAACTCCATCCCTGGCCTTGAGGAAATCCCAGACCACTGATGAAATGCGTGGACAGCAATAGAAGACAGGACAACCTGATGATTTGGGTCATTTGGATAAATGTGAGTAAATGTGCATACATTCACATGCATCTGTCTGGCAAGGATAAACTTGATTTTGTTGTGTGTTCTTCTCATCTTATTTTTCATGTATTTCTAAATGTTCATTGTATTTTATTTTGTCAGCGACAGAAGCATTTTGTTTGCAAAGCAGAAATATCAGATAAGTTTTGAATTTTATCTCCAGGAGAGAAATGTGTGGGACTGAATTAAAAATTCAAATATTATAGGCTGCAAATAATAATAATAATAGGGAAGGTGAGAGCAGTTAATGGTTCCTAAGAAAATAGATTTGGGAAGCAAAAACCAAAGAAACACCAGTCTATAAATGGTAAAGAATGAATGTGTTTTCTCTGCCCTGATCTGACCTTTCTTATAAGACCATCAACTCCTAAGAGGAGAAATTTTAGTACAGGATGTAATTAAGCTTGGATGGGAGAAGGGGAACTCTCAATTTTAACCCAGATATAAGTTTTAAAAAGTGTTTTATTCCTAAATTGCAACAACTTAATGACAAAGTAAGGTACACTTTTTTGTTCTGATTTTAAATTAAGAAACTCAGAACAAAAGGGGTTTTAAATGCTATTTTGTAAGGTGGAAATTAGGTTATTTTTGTTTTTCAAATAATAGCTGGTTTCTCTAAGAATGAAGGTACAGAGCACACTGAGAAAGTATCAAGTAAAAGAGAAGAAATAAATGCATTAAATGTATCTTATGGACAATAGATAACAGTCTGTTATTGATCTTGCCATTACTTATAAAGATTTTCTTGTCTTTAGAAGACTGATCAGAAAACTTTGAGGGTATAAGGAACTTCGGGTTTCTTATCTGCAAAAGCAGAGAATTGGATTAGGTGATATCTACAGAGGTCCTTTCTCTCCTGTTATGCTGTGACTCTAGGAAATCTCAGTTGAAGAATTAGAGATTACTCAGTAAAAGAACTATAGATTATTGGAGATGACAATTTAAGGGTGCTAAGAAATCTTGCAGGTCTGCATAGAGGCATAAAGAGAAGAAGAATACCCACCTGAATGTGCAAATCACGGGTTTTAGCAATGCTGCCGAGTTCACCCATCAAAGTCTCAGAGCAGGAGAGGGAAAAACGTGGTGTCACTATGGGCTTCACTCTAGAATACTGGAGATAATTAAAAACAATTGATACCTCTTCGTTACGCCATATACCAAAATTAACTCAAGATGGATTAAAGACTTAAATGTTAAAATGAAAACTATAAAAACCCTGGAAGGGCCGGGCACGGTGGCTCACACCTGTAATCTCAGCACTTTGAGAGGCGAAGGCAGGCGGATCACCTGAGGTCGGGAGTTCGAGACCAGTCTGACTAACATGGGGAAACCCTGTCTCTACCAAAAAATACAAAATTAGCTGGGCGTGGTGGTGCATGCCTGTAATTCCAGCTACTCAGGAGGCTAAGGCAAGAGAATTGCTTGAACCTGGAAGGCGGAGGTTGTAGTGAGCCGAGATTGCGCCATTGCACTCCAGTCTAGGCAACAAGAGAGAAACTCGGTCTCAAAAAAAAAAAAAAAGAAAAAAAAAGAAGAAAAAGAAAAGCAACCTTGGAAGATAACTTGGCAATACCATTCAGGACATAGGCATGGGAAAATATTTCATGACAAAG
Source organism: Macaca fascicularis (assembly GCF_037993035.2). Taxonomy (NCBI): domain Eukaryota; kingdom Metazoa; phylum Chordata; class Mammalia; order Primates; family Cercopithecidae; genus Macaca; species Macaca fascicularis. The sequence goes on along the minus strand of NC_088389.1, from coordinate 102,917,530 downwards.
ATACCAAAAGCAATTGCAAGAAAATCAAAAATTGATAAATGGGATGTAATTAAACTAAAGAGTTTCTGCACAGCAAGTGAAACCGCCAACAGAGTAAACAGACAACCAACAGAATGGGAGAAAGTTTTTGCAAACTATGCATCTGACAAAAGTCTAATTAATATCCATCATCTATAAGGAACTTAGACAAATTTATGAGAAAAAAACAACCCAATTAAAAAGTGGGCAAAGCATATGAACAGACACTTTTCACTGTTTTTCATATGATTGATGCAGCCAACAATCATGTGAAAAAAAAGCTCAACATCACTGATAATTAGAGAAATGCAAATCAAAACTGCAATAAGATACCATCTCATACCAGTCAGAATGGCTATTATTAAAAAGTCAAAAGCCTGTAATCCCAGCACTTTGGGAGGCCGAGACGGGCGGATCACGAGGTCAGGAGTTCGAGACCATCCTGGCTAACACGGTGAAACCCCGTCTCTACTAAAAAATACAAAAACTAGCCAGGCGAGGTGGCGGGCGCCTGTAGTCCTGGCTACTCGGGAGGCTGAGGCAGGAGAATGGCGTAAAAACCCGGGAGGCAGAGCTTGCAGTGAGCTGAGATCCGGCCACTGCACTCTAGCCTGGGCGACACAGCGAGACTCCGTCTCAAAAAAAAAAAAAAAAAGTCAAAAAAATAGCAGATGCTAGTGAGGTTGTGGAGAAAAAGAAATGCTTATAGACTGTTGGTAGGAGTGTAAATTAGTTCAACCATTGTGAAAGACAATGTGGTGATTCCACAAAGACCTAGAGACAGAAATACCATTTGACCCAACAATCTCATTACTGGGTATATACCCAAAGGGAAATAAATCATTCTGTTATAAAGACACATGCACACATATGCTCACTGTAGCACTATTCACAATAGCAAAGGCATGGAATCAACCTAAATGCCCATCAATGATAGACTGGATAAAGAAAATATGGTATATATACACCACGGAATACTATGCAGCCATAAAAAGAGAATGAGATCATGCCCTTTGCAGGGACATGGATGAAGCTGAACGCCATTATTCTTAGCAAACTAATGCAGGAAGGGAAAGTCAAATACTGCATGTTCTCACTTATAAGTGGGAGCTAAATGATGAGAACACATGGACCCATAGAGGGGAACAACAAACAGTGGGGCCTATCGGAGGGTGGAGGATGGAAAGATGGAGAGCATCAGGAAAAATAACTAATGGGTAGTAGGCTTAATACTTGGGTGACGAAATAATCTGCACAACAAATCCCCATGACACACATTTACTTTTGTAAACAAACCTGCACATGTACCTCTGAACTTAAAAGTTTTTTTTTAAAAAAAGGGAACTATGGAGATCATGAATGTGAAGGGTACCCCAAAATGCATATCATACAGCAAGATGATTTTATGTCTTCATTTTTGGGAGCACTCCCTCATTCTAACAGTCGATGGAAGTACTGGGTTTCATGATAACAGCTCAAAGTGGAGAATAAAGGAGGGTATATTCTTCAGCACCCAATTTCAACAAAAGATCCTATCCCAAATGACAGATACTCCTCTGCTGCCACATTAAGGCTCTGATGAAGGCTAGACTGGGTAGTCTTTATGAAGAGAAGTGGAGGCTGAAGTTTTAAAAGAATGCTGGGGAGACTAAAAGTGAAGTGATAGCCAGTTCCCTTTCGGGAATACATCTTGTGCAGGTGTGCTGGTTACAGCCTTCCTGAGAACTATTCAGTTGTTGGACTGGCTCTGGTGCCACCTGAGGCGAGTGGCCAGGCAGGAGAGAAGGACTCATAGAAGGGTGGTGAGGATAAGGATCTACAAAGTTTCATCTAAATCTCTCAAGGTTAGATGGAAAGAAATTTTGAGATTTCTTATGATTTCCAATCAGGCCTCAAAAGATGATCAAGGAAGGGACAGGCTTGCCAATCTAAGAGATTGCTTGATGGAGCCACGTGCAGCCTGTTGGGGTGGAGACAGGAAATAGCATTGTCTCCATAGGCTCACCAACACCAGGGGACCACAATGGGGGGTGCCTGCTGCATGCCTGCAACCCATGTGAGGTGTCACACACATGGGGACCAAGGCAGCCAGTGGCAGGGGCATCAGGACTGGACACTGCCTGTGTTGCAGAGCAGGCCAAGGGCACAAGTGGCCAGAGCCAATGTTGAGGTGGCCACCAAGCAGTCCCCAACTTCCAGGTGCCACCAGTCAGCCCATGCCCATCAAGCCCTCTCCCTGCTTGCCAGATATCAATCCTGTGAAATCAGAAGATCCCAGAGGAGGGTATGGAAAACCACTGAAGAAGGGAAACCTACCCTGAGACGGTAACTCTAACCTGGGTAGTGACTGAGACTGTCCTAATAAAAATTGGATCAACTAAAAGCTTAGTGAACTTAAGATGAAGTTTACCTGCCTGACAAAATTTAGTTTTTCTGTTGCATGTAGGCATGGGGCTTGGGAGCCAAGAAAAGTACACACAATTTTAAGAATAAAGCAAGCTTGATGTTTGCACATATGTGAATGGTATCTAAACACATCCACTAAAATTGTTAATATTTCATGATTTCAAAATTTATTTAAAACAAAACACAGAGAGCCAGGTACATAGCTGCCCCCAAGAAAGCAAAAAATGCCTGACCTCTGTTTCTGTAAGTTTGACTTTTTTTAGATTTCACAAATAAGTGTATCATGCAGTATTGTCTTTCTGTGGCTAGCTTGTTTCACTTATTGTAATGGGCTGTAGGTTCATCCACATTGTCACAAATGGCAGGATTTCCTTCCTGTTTATGGTTGAATAATATTCCATTGTGTTTGTAGATAGACATACACACTGCATTTTCTTTATTTACCTGTCTACGGACACTTAAGTTGTTTCCAGAGCTTGGCTATTCTGAATGATGCTGCAATGAACATAGAGGTACAGACATCTTTTCAAGATGCTTATTTTGCATCTTTTGGATATACACCCAAAAGTGGGAGAGCATGCTGACTTATGTGGGTCAAAAGTGGGATTGGATATACACCCACCACATCTCACAAGAAAATCCCAAAAATGGGATTGGATATACACCCGAAAGTGAGATTGTTGGCTTATGGGGGTCACCGTGTTAGCCAAAGATGATGGTCAAAGGGTAGAAATTTTCAGTTATAGCATGAACAAGTTCTGAGGATCTAGTGTACAGCGTGTGTGGGAATAGATGTGTTAATAAATTTTATTCTAATAATCATTAAACAGTGTATAAATATATCTAAATCATCACATTGTACACCTTGAGTGGATACAATTTTTATTTGTCAATTAAATATTTTAAGATAATTTTTTAAAAACGTCTGACTTCACTGAGCTGACAGTGACAGTCCACAGTGACACATCAGGCTCCAGGTAAATAGTTCTTCATGCATGGGATAAGCCAATCGCACACAGACTAATCACTATCAAGCAACTTTATGAATCCTACAGCTAATGCAAAGGCAAACTAAAAGCGAGCTCTAAACAAAGTTACTCACGTTCTTTTGAAGCATTTCTGACACAAATCTGAAATAAAGCAACAAATGGGTTAGAAAACTTGAGCATTTTCTTTTTTTCTTTTCTTTTTCTTTTTTTTTTTTTTCAGACAGAGTCTGGCTTTGTCACCCAGGCTGGAGTGCAGTGGCGCGATCTTGGCTCACTTCAAGCTCTGCCTCCCAGGTTCACGCCATTCTCCTGCCTCAGCCTCCCGAGTAGCTGGGACTACAGGCGCCCGCTACCATGCCCGGCTAATTTTTTGTATTTTTAGTAGAGATGGGGTTTCACCAGGTTAGCCAGGATGGTCTCGATCTCCTGACCTTGTGATCTGCCTGCCTCGGTCTCCCAAAGTGCTGGAATTACAGGCGTGAGCCACCGCAATCAGCCACTTTCAAATAAACATCTTAAAAAGGTAAAAACATGATTCTTACATATCCTGATTTTCATGCAAACATTTCTAATGCTGCACATGTTCCACCACCACTAATTAAAGATTAACAAGTAGTAATTACTCTGCTTTTTTACTTGCAGCCAGAGATGGAGTGCAAAATCACAGGGAAATGTAATCTTATCATCTAGCATCAGTCGGGCTGTTCTCAAATATTCCCACAGCACTCAAGCTGTTCTATTAGCTCAAGCTCTGTTTGGAGAAATGTTGCAATATATTGTGCTCTATGGATGTTAGAGTCATGAAGTCCTAGGCACCTGGAGGCTTTCAGAAGCCATGAAGCTCTTTACTTCAAATTCTCCTAAAGTGGAAGCTACTTGTTCCCACAATATCACCATTTATTTCCAAGGGCAGCGTTCTCTTGGCGATGAACATTGGAGTAACACAGACGGAATAGTCGAGAGGTGGTCGTGAGGTGTGTGGGGAATGGGATGGTAGTGATCCCACCAGTTTATGCCTGCAGGAATGGTGGCAACTGTAAAGACGTTGAAATGGCTCCTTCTGCCCTGGCTAGGCAGCTGCAGCTTTCTGCCTTCCGGCATTTCTTTGTTTCAGAACAAAATGAGAATTAAGGTTTACTATCCACAAAAATGGATTAATAGATGAGCTGGGCTAGGCCAATGCTAAACGAAGGCGAGTACCTCCTCCTCTCTGTGAGCATATAAGCAGCCCCTCTGCTCCCTTTTCAGAGGACACTTTTAAGAGGAAAGAGGTCTGGGGAATAGAAAGAAGCTGAACTTCTAAAACTTGCATCAGAATACGTTTGGTCTTGGGAAAGATTTATATCTAAAGCATTTTCTTCTGTATCTCTTAGATGTTGAACAGAATAAAATTACATTTTGGCCAGGTGCAGTGGCTCACGCCTGTAACCTCAGCACTTTGGGAGGCTGAGGCAGGCGGCTCACTTGAGGTCAGGAGTTCGAGGCCAGTCTGGCCAATGTAGCAAAACCTCATCTCTACTAAAAACATAAAAATTAGCCAGGCATGGTGGCAGGGGCCTGTAATCCCAGCTGCTAGGGAGGCTGAGGCATGATAATCATTTGAACCTGGGAGGGGAAGGCTGCAGTGAGCAGAGACTGTGCCACTGCACTCCAGCCTGGGCGACAGGAGACTCCATCTCGGAAAAAAAAAAAAAAAAAAAGAATACGATACAATTTCTTGCCAAATCCTTAAGGTACTACAGAAAAGCCATTTTAAAATATAAGAAAAGTATTTATATGGTCAGTAGAATCTCCTGATGTTATATGAAAAAGAACATACTGAAAATTCATAATCTCAAGCCATAGTATGACCAATAACCAAAAGTAATTTAATGAGCAAGCCATATGTACTTAAAAGCAAATCCAATCTACAGGAGAAACCCTGATCTATAATAAAGGGTAGGGAGAGGGTAAATTATTTACTTCATTTTACAAGAGGATTTACCCTGCGACTCCTATAGCAAGTTCCTGGAGGCTTTAAATATAATTTGTTACACAAAAATAATACTGACATGCAAGTTGGACAAACCCATACACTGACCTTGGCAAATGGGAAGAATGCCTCAGTGCATTAATTCATCTTTCAACTTTAATTCGACAGAGTGTGTTAATACATCCTGAGCTTCTCAGGCCTTTTTGGTTTTGGCTTCAATGATGCATGATTAAGGGAGAAAAGTGAGGGGAAGAATACTAGAAGCATCAAGAGAAGCTCTACTGTACCACAGGAGAAAATCACAGAGAGCTGGAGTCTCTGCAGATATGCTCACAGCTATTTATTCTGTACAAAATCTTCTTTTTAAAAAATCTAATCACTTTCTACTCAACTCTTCTCTAAAGTGGATGTGAACTAGAAAACACAAATGTACATGAACACAATCTCACCCACATACTCCTATTTTTAAAAACTATTTCTATTGAAGTATAATTTACATACCATAAAATCCACCTGTTTTAAGTGCACAAACCCATGATGTTTAGTAGATTTATTGGGTTTTACAACCACTATCATAATCAAGTTTTTGAACATTCTCATCACCCCAGTTAGATTCCTTGGGCTCATTTAGTTAATAGTTATTCCTACTTCCAGCCCCAGGCAATCGCTGGTGTTCTGTCTCTATGAATTTGCATTTTCTATATATTTCATACAAATGGAATCATATAGTATGTGGCCTTTTGTGTTTGGTTTCTTTGTCTTAGCAGTGTGTTTTTAAAAATCACCCATGTTGTAGTATGCATCAGTACTTCATTCCTTTTTATGGCTGAATATTACTCCATTGTATACAACATTTTGTTTATCCATTCACCAGTTATAAACATTTTGGTTGTTGGCTGGGTGCTCACGCCTGTAATCCCAGCACTTTGGGAGACTGAGGTGGCAGATCACGAGGTCAGGAGACTGAGACCATCCTGGCTAACGTGGTGAAAGCCCGTTTCTACTAAAAATACAAAAAAATTAGCTGGGCGTGGTGGTGGGCGCCTGTAGTCCCAGCTACTCGGGAGGCTGAGGCAGGAGAATGGCATGAACCCGGGAGGCAGAGCTTGCAGTGAGCCGAGATCGCGCCACTGCACTCCAGCCTGGGCAACAGAGTGAGACTCCGTCTCAAAAAAAAAAAAAAAATTTTGGTTGCTTCCACTATTTGGTGCAAGACTAGTTCCCATATGGCCTTGGTGACCCAGCTTTTCCCCTTTTCTTACTTGTAGTTATCAGAATAACTGTAGAATGTACTGGAAATGCAACCACCCTGAGATATGGAGAAACTGGTCAGAACAGCCTGGGCTCTGTTCCCATTCCTCCTAGAACAGGATGTTTTGCAATGTTTTAGCTCAGTGAGTCCAGTTTCATCTGGGTATAAAACCACAGGTAGAGAGAGCATGCTCCCAGGGTCCCTCAGCTATGATGTGACGTGGGGCATGCACATATGAGACTCCTGAGCAACTTTCCTGAGCCGTGGAGGATCAGTTCACCTAAGCTTCTATTGTCCCTTGCTACCTATCTGTGCATAATAAACTTGTTTCACTTAACTTGTTATATAAGTGTGCTGCCTCACTAGACTCATGCAAGTGGTGTGCAGTATTGGTGAGGTGTTTGGAGTCCTCCCCTGGGACTGACACCTGTATTCAGTGAACCTGCTCCACATTTGTCTTCTATAAATAATGACACTACGAACATTTACCTGCAAGTCTTTATGTGGAAACATGTGTTCATTTCCCTTGCACATCTTTACCTTTTATGATTCTATCTGCATATGGTACCCTATTCTTTGCGGTGGAAATCTTCCCAAAGTAGGCTGTCCACGACCTCTGGGAATCCAGCTCCATGGCCAGCAGCAGCAGAGTGGGCCTTGTTCCCTCCCATGGTTTCTCTGTAGCCTGTGTCACCACAGAACATCCTCAGAGCCTTTATTACCGGTAGGAGAGTGAGGCCTTACTCCCTGTGAGCACAGATGTGGAACCAAAGCAGAAAAAGGAACCACACCTTCCCTCCTGTATGCCTGCACTTCAGCTTGCAGAGATGTTCTTTCAGGTCACCTTTGTGGAGAGGGGATATTCTAGCTCCCTACGTTAGCATATTACGGCCATTCCAGCATACATCCAGAACAACTTTCCTGTTCCCAAGGTAAGATGAAATAGTAGTGAAGGATGCATATACCACCTTGAGAAAACAATACAAGATACCCAATTATGTAACTTTTGGTGGCTTCATAAAAAAAAAAATCTTCTTTGTACCTTTTTGTGCTTCTCTAAGTTCTGTACCACGGAAACATATATTACTTTGGTATCTTTTTAAAAAATCCTTTTGTAGTGAAAGTCTCATTAACCTGTAAATATAACTCATTTTTCCTAACTTCTTGTATAATATTTTATTTCATAAATAATTCTTCACTTCCATCACCATTTTTAAATTAATATATGCTATACCAAGTATTCTTGCATACCCTCTATTTCTCTTTTATTCTCTTTATTTACATTGAATATGGGGTGAGATCTATATCATGATAGAAAGAACTTTGAGCCAGGCGTGGTGGCTCATGCCTGTAATCCCAGCACTTTGGGTGGCTGAGGCAGGTGGATCACCTGAGGTCAGGAGTTCGAGACCAGCCTGGCCAACCTGGTGAAATCCCGTCTCTACTAAAAATACAAAAATTAGTTGGGTGCGATGGTGCACGCCTATAGTCCCAGCTACTCGGGAGGCTAAGGCAGGAGAATCTCTTGAACACAGGAGGTGGAGGTTTCAGTGAGCTGAGATTGCGCCATTGTACTCCAGCCTGGGTGACAGAGTGAGACTCTGTCTCAAAAAAAAAAAAAAAAAAAAAAAAAAAAAACAGAAAAGAAAAAAAGGAACTTTGAATTTAGAGTCATAGGCCCTGGTTTTGAATTCTGGCTCCACTACTTAAAAGCTGTATGACTGTGAGCAAGCCTCTTAGCCTATGTCAGACTCAGTTTTCTTATCATAAAAGACAGATGCTTCATGGAGATTTCTATGAGGATCAAGTGTGGCACTATAAAGGAAAGCTCTTTGTGAATCATTAATGATTATCAAGTGTTTGATCAAATTCACCGTAGACTAGCTGACTCATTGCATTAAACAAAGCATTCTGAGTATGTGCACATCCCAAATGGGTGATAACAGTATCCTGTTTCCTTTTCCCATCTATAACTCCATCAATGCAGCACAAGAACTAACCTGTAAGACAAATCAAGACAAATAGGCTTTTTACCTCTCGGTTTCCTTGATCGATTCCTCAGTGGTCTCCTTGTATTCTGGAAAAGAGTCATTCAAATCCATGCAAACTTTGCCCACAAATGCCCGCTGTCCAAATTTATCTGTAAAGCATACACAAAAAGAATATGAAGGCATGTTTGTTTCTGAAACAGTACTTTTTCTAAGCTTTTAACAATCAGTTTTAAATCAAAATCATTATGGAAAACATGAATGAAAATGTAAAAGATCATCCACCATCACACCACTTAAGAACAATAACCACCACAAACTCCCCACTATATTCAGTAAACAGTAAAAGTTTTTCTATTCATCACTTTAACCCATTACCTCCCCCATCCCCATTCTCAGGCTGTCAGGTGGGGTTTTTTTGTTTGTTTTGTTTGTTTGTTTGTTTGTTTTGTTTTTGAGACGGAGTCTCACTCGCTCTGTCATCAGGCTGGAGTGCAGTGGCGCGATCTCAGCTCATTGCAACCTCCAACTCCCCGGTTCAAGTGATTCTCCTGCCTCAGCCTCCTGAGTAGCTGGGATTACAGGCATGCACCATCACACCCAGCTAATTTTTTTATTTTTAGTAGAGACAGGGTTTCACCATGTTGGCCAGGATGGTTTCTCCCGACCTCATGATCCACCCACCTTGGCCTCCCAAAGTGCTGGGATTACAGTAAGAAAGTTGAGGCTATATGGGACAATGGTAATTGTTTTTACAGTGTCTCCATGTCTGTCATAAAGAGATTTTCAAAAACCTTTCTGCCTGTCTCCTTACCCTGCAATTCATTTTAATAACTGGCCATTAGATTAATCTTCCTTAAAATACCACTTTCATCACATCACTCACGCCTAGACTCAGAACCTGTTTTGGGTCTTTGGTGCGTATTTGAGCTCTTCCACAATCTGAGCCCTCCCATCTGCCTACCTTCTTCTCCCACCGCCCCCAGGCGATGAATCCACTCCTCCCATTAAACTACTGTGGTCCTTGCATCCACTATTGACACTCCTGTTCCCATACCTGTGTCCACGTCATTTCTCCTATCCGGAGTTTGTCCTCTCCTCATGTTGTCTTTACATCAAAGCCCAGTTTAAAGGCCCCTTTCATAAAGTCTTCCTAGGTGTCCTAGTTCTGGGTTTTCTTTGCCTTCTCTGAAAACTGTAGTATCTGTTTTCAGAGTCACCCATTAGGTCTTTTGCATAAGCAAACAGTGGCATCAGTGTATCAGCCAACAGTATTTACTGAGCATCTGCTATGTGCCAGGCACTGTGCCGGTTGCAAGTTTTGGACTCATCAACCTAAATCCAGAATCAGCTCTTCTTACTAGCTGTGCAACCCTGGGCATGTCACTGACCCTCTCTGAGCGTCAGTCTAACCATCTGTAACATGAGGACATCAGTAACCACCTCAGAAGGCTGTTTGCTGCTGAACTAATCCTTACAGAGTGCTTTGCACAATGCTAGACGTCTAGTAACAGAGGTTACTAAGGTTAGTAATCAATGTGTGTAGGTATTCTGTCTGGCTCCTCAAGGGCAGAGACTATTTTTTATCTCGTTGTGTTCCCAGCATCTAGCACAGTGCCCTGACTCTAGTCAACAGCTCTACCAACAGCCACCATGTATCTGCTGATGTAAGAAACTATTACCACAGCTAGAATTAGTCAAGTTTCCCTAAGAAGCCCTAAATTAATACACAAAATTCAGACTCATATATATCATTCCGTAACCAAAAATTGTAAGTAAATAATCAGAGTACTTAGAAAATATAACACATTCTATGATACAGTTTTCTATTTTCTAAGTACTTCAGAAAATTTTCTAAGGGCCACAGTGACACACAGACACTTAATTACTTGCAAAAGAATGTAATGCTCATGTTCTAGCAATTAAAAGGCAGATCTGCCCACAAGGACATATAAGTTGTTTGCCACGATGGTCTGGCTGTCTTTGCTTGATGTGCCCATAAATCGTGCTTTCATTTGCTCACCTGTAATTTCAGCAAGGAGCAGAGATGAGTCAGTGTGAACTGTTCCAAAGTAACAAGCTGTGGTTGTTCCATTCTTTAGTGTTCTCCTCTAAAAATAAATCACAAAAACCATGAATCACGTGTGCTCAGAAAAGTCACATGATACATCCAGAGGAAAACAGAATTTTAGTTTTTAATTTTAAAATGTTTTTATTTAAAGGTATGCCATCTTGATGTCGAGTAGTTAGGTAAATGGCAAAAAGTATTTATATTTCAAAAGTTAGCTGGAAGAGAAGCTGATACTTCTGATATTTTCTGGATTCACACAGTTCTGTGCTTCAGAATTCATTAAAATGTGATACTAATGAATTCCTTCTTTCTTAGGATTGTTTAAGGATATCCAAATTTTATTGCATCTGGGAGTACATAAATAAGATTTTTCTTCTACTACAGAATAAAAATATTCAGCCAGACTTTTAGCTCAACCTGCAAGGTTGATCACATATACCTCCTTTCCTTTGCAAATTACAACTAACATAACAGTAAAGGAGTAAAAACGTTATTTTTTTTTTTTTTTTTTTTTTTTTTTTTTTGAGACAGAGTCTCGCTCTGTCGCCCAGGCTGGAGTGCAGTGGCCGCATCTCAGCTCACTGCAAGCTCCACCTCCCGGGTCTACGCCATTCTCCTGCCTCAGCCTCCCAAGTAGCTGGGACTACAGGCGCCCGCCACCTCACCCGGCTAGTTTTTTGTATTTTTTTAGTAGAGACGGGGTTTCACCATATTAGCCAGGCTGGTCTCGATCTCCTGACCTTGTGATCCACCCGTCTCGGCCTCCCAAAGTGCTGGGATTACAGGCTTGAGCCACCGCGCCCGGCTAAAAACGTTATTAACCCACAAGAAGAACATGAGAGGAGAGGCATGAGCAGAGAAAATATTTCATCATCTTCTCAGAAGACAAAAAACGTGGACAAGAACCTGGAAGCAACTTGGAAAGAAGGAGAGAAGTGTGTGGGTTTTAGCAGGGGATTGGGTGGAAGTTTGTGTGGGTATGATTGAACACTGGCAGGAACCTTGTTGAAATCAGCCAACCACCCTTAACCTCTTCCTTGTAGGAGAGATTTACTCTTTATAGAACCTGGATAGTATTTAGAGGTTACAAGCCCCAAAAGAGAAGGTAAAGCAGAGGTTTAAGTGAAAATCTGGCCAACCTCAAGGGCACTCAGTCATTTTCCTCAGAGTACCACATGTACTACTCCCACAACTCCTGGCAGGGGACTAGAGGATTCTTTTCTAGAGAAAATGAATGACTCTAAAAGAAGGATGTCTTCACAATGACATTTGGGACCCAAATTCACTGCCTTCACTACTCATCCTATAATGAAGTTACCATCAACAAGTGCTACCTCCACCCAGATATTCCAGTCAGCACCTTACAGCATCACAGTATGAATGTATGTCCAGGATTTGATAGGCATTGGAGGGAATCTATTATCAAAAAGATAAGGAGGAGGAGAAAGAATCTGGAAAAAATCTTAAAGGAAACATAATCTATAAGGTCAGAAGAAAACTCAGTTAAAAGAAAACAACTATGACTCACATCCTCAAAGAAATAAAAGACACTATTGCACCCACAAAACAAGAACAGAATGCTATGAAAATCAGAAAGCAGGAGCTCTCCAAAAGTAAAAATATTATAAATGAAATGTGGAAGCCAGTAGGAGGGTTGTAGGATAAATTATAAGAGAATTGCTCAGGAAAAGGAAAAGATGAAAATCAAAGGTGAGAACATAAGAAAATTAGGCTCAATCTAGGCAGTCTGACGTTTAGAATAAGAAATCTAAATTTTTTTTTAATAAATGGAAGGGAAAAAATATGAAAAATACACTCATCTCTAAAATTAAAATCCTCATAGAATTATCAGCACGGGGAATAAAAAGAGAACCCAAAGTAAGGCATATAATTTTGAGATATTAAGTCTGTAAGTATAGAAAAGATGCTAAAAACTCTAGGAAAAAAAGAACTGGTCACAGATCAATGACAGGCCTCACAACGACATTGGATTTCTCACTAACAATGCTGGAAGCAGAACAATGCCTTCATATTCAACTCATATATATCATTCTGTAACCAAAAATCCTAAGTAAATAATCAAAGTACTTAGAAAATAGAACACACTCTATTATATAGTTTTCTATTTTCTAAGTACTTTAGAAAATTTTCTAAGGGCCACAGTGACACACAGACACTTAACTACTTGCAAAAAAACGCAATGCTCATGTTCTAGCAATTCAAAAGGAGGTCTTCCCACAAGTACATATAAGTTGTTTGTCACAATAGGAGTTTTGTTTTTTTTTTTTGTTTTTTTTTTTTTTTTTGAGAAGGAGTCTCACTCTGTCGCCCAGGCTGGAGTGCAGTGGCCGGATCTCGGCTCACTGCAAGCTCCGCTTCCCAGGTTTACACCATTCTCCTGCCTCCGCCTCCCGAGTAGCTGGGACTACAGGCGTCTGCCACCACGCCCGTCTAGTTTTTTGTATTTTTTTAGTAAAGATGGAGTTTCACCGTGTTAGCCAGGATGGTCTCGATCTCCTGACCTCGTGATCCACCCGTCTCGGCCTCCCAAAGTGCTGGGATTACAGGCTTGAGCCACCACGCCCGGCCAGGAGTTATTTTTTAACATACAATTTTATACCCCGGTAAATTATCAATCAAGTGTGAAGGTAGCATAGAAATATGATTAAGTACTGAATGACTTGAAAATGTTGCTCTCCATGAACTCTTTCTTAGGAAGTTTTTAGAAACTGTCTTTTAGTAAAACGCGAAAGTAATCCAAAGAAAAGTAATTCCTGGATCCAGGGAGTGGGCATTAAAGGCAAGAAAGAGGCAAAGAGAATACCAAGATTACAGTAGTGCCAGAGAGAATGCTGGCTAGAAACAAAGGAATGGGAGGAGGTGAAAAGATCCTCAAGAAAGAAAATGGAACTGATATTGCCTGACCTGTCTGAGCACTTGGGAAAAGGACTAGCGGATTGAGTACTTTGGGGCATATCTTTAGCAGAAGCTTTTAAAGTGCAGAGGAAAACCCTCCAGACGGTGGCTCTTGCTTATGTTTTGCCTGTTATTAGCTATGGGACCTTGAGAAAGTTGCTTACATTCCGTGTTTCCTCCTTCGTGAAAAAAGAGGGTTTTCTTGACATCAGAAGCTCAAGTGTCTGCAGCATTGAGAGAGTTTGGAGTTAGGATAATAGAAAGGAACGTGCCGTACCTTGGACAGTAGCCTCTAACAAGATTCAGTGTGTTGCATTTTGTTGTTGTTGTTGTTGTTGTTATTTTAGGTTTTGTTTCGAGACAGGGTCTTGCTCTGGAGTGCAGTGGTGCCGTCACACATCACAGCTCACTGTAGCCTTGAATTCTTGGGCTCGAGAGAGCCTTCCACCTCAGCCTCCCAAGTAGCTGGGACTACAGATGCATGCCACCATGCCTAGCTATTTTTTGTTTGTTTGTTTGTTTGTTTGTTTGTTTGTTTTGAGATGGAGTCTCGCTCTGTCGCCCAGGCTGGAGTGCAGTGGCCGGATCTCAGCTCACTGCAAGCTCTGCCTCCCGGGTTTACGCCGTTCTCCTGCCTCAGCCTCCCGAGTAGCTGGGACTACAGGCACCCGCCACCTCGCCCGGCTAGTTTTTTGTATTTTTTAGTAGAGAGGGGGTTTCACCGTGTTAGCCAGGATGGTCTCGATCTCCTGACCTCGTGATCCGCCCGTCTCGGCCTCCCAAAGTGCTGGGATTACAGGCTTGAGCCACCGCGCCCAGCGCTATTTTTTTTTTTTTTAAGACAAGCCCTTGCTATGTTACCCAGGCCGGTCTTGAATTCATGACCCCAAGTGATCCTCTTGCCCTCAGACTCCCAAAGTTGTTGGAATTACAGGCATGAGCCACCGCACCTGGCCCAGTCAATTGTTTTAAAAAAGCAAATGAGAACTCAGCAACATTGGTTAGTCCCAAAAGTCAAAAGAATTTGGAAACCTGTCAATTTTTCCAAATATTAAGACAATTTCCATGTAAAACAAAAAGATCCGGCTATCAGTAGAGGATGTTTAGAACTTGTCAGTTACAGACAAGGATGAACTCTCCATCACAAATCCAGGTGAAAAGCCAATACCATAACAAAGGTATCAAATTTAATCTCCAGCAACTAGAAAAGTGTATGGGTTCTAGGAGGTGCTTAGTAAATATCTACTGAATGAACACCTGAGGAAGCAGAATTACTAAAACAACAAGAGACATAAAATGAACAAAAAATAGCATACTTCAATGAATAGGACAGGATGTCATATCCTTGAAAGAGGAACAGGTTATTATAAATAGTAAGAGTGAATTAATGATTTACAAAATTGGCCCATACCATTTCCTAAGAATGTAGTATGAAAGAAAAGTTTAGAGACATGAAAATAGAACAGAAGTTTCAACATTTTTCTAATAGTAATTATCAAAAGAAAGAATATATTGAAGAGAGGAATATACTCAGAAAGAGAGAGACAGAAGGAGAAATAACAGAATTCCTAGAAACAGAAGGAAAACAGGCGTTCTCTTATTGAAAGAACTATGTATTAAAGAGAATGAACTGAATAATTAAACTGAGAATGAATTGAGATGATCAACAATTATAATTTCAAAATATCAGGAATGAAGAAAAAAATCCCAAAGGCCAGAAAATTAACTAGAAAGAAATGGGAATCAGATTGATGTCGGCACATTGGATGCTGATAAATAATTTCAAAAAGAATTATCTCTACAGCTAAGGCATTGTTCAAGAGTCAAAAAAAAAAATAAAAGTAAAGCCATTTTTGATAATTCTAGGTTTTAGAATATTTATCACCCACCTGATTGGAAAGAATTGTCAGAGGATATATTCCAACAAAAATGAATGAAGACAGGGATCCAAGTTGCAAAATAAAAAGCAAAGTTCATTGTTAAATTATAATTATTATTGAGAAGGAGTCTTGCTCTGTCACCCAGGCTGGAGTGCAATGGCACACCTTGGCTCACTGCAACCTCCACCTCCTGGGTTCAAGTGATTCTCCTGCCTCAGCCTCCTGGGTAGCTGGGATTACAGGCACCCACCATCATGCCTGGCTAATTTTTGTATTTTTAGTAGAGGCGGGGTTTTACCATGTTGGCTAGGCTGGTCTTGAACTCCTGACCTCAGGTAATATCCGCCCGCCTAGGCCTCCCAAAGTGCTGGGATTATAGGCATGAGCCACTGTGTCCAGCCCTCATTGTTAAATTAAGTGCAGATGTTAACAAATAAAAAACTGGAATTAAATTGAGATAATTTTTTAAAATTAAACTTAAAAGTTAAATTAAATACAGTATACATGGCAAAAAAATGTAACTAAAATCTCAGATGATATAACATAGGACATGGCAAAAAGGGTAGGAATGAAGAAGGGAACAGAATGAAAATGCTCTTGTCTCACCATTATGGGAGAATATGGAGCAAAATAATAGAACTGTTCAAGACTTTTAACAGCTTCATCTCATAAAGATAGAAATAAAGTCAAATCAACAGAGAAAACACAGTCTTCTTTTAAAAAATTGCAGAATAATCATAAAAATTAACCTTTTATTGGGTCATAAATCTCAGCTATCCCCAAGAAAAATGACACATTACATTTACTAACCAAACTAAAATAAAACTCAAAATTAAAACAGACATGTAATTTAAATTTTTCAAAATTTTCAAAATTTTAAGCACTTTTCTACAATCTTAAAGATGAAATCAAAATGGAAAGCAGGGGCTATTTAGAAGCACTACACAAACACTGACAGTAAGCCCCTTCCTCAGTGTCAGGCCTAAACCAGGAGGTATGTGGCTTATGTGGGGAGAAGCTTTTAATGAATGAGAAATTGCAGCTTCAGATTGGACTGTGTTAAAGTAAACTAAATTTGGCCTGAGCACGCTTCTCAACTTTGAGTTCATAAGGAACTGCAACCTAACTTAGTATATCAACTCACTGAAAGCCTAATTATATGCTTTTGTAACAAATAGCTGAGTCTCAGCCAGTCACAGCAGCTGAGCTCTAGCCAGTCACAGGTGCCAAGTGATCAGAACAAGTTTGAATAAGGCAAACCCAGAGCTGTAACAATCAAGCTGGTGCTGTACCTCACTTCCATTTTCTGTCTTAAATGCTGCCTGCCCACATTGCTGGGCAGAGTTCTCCGAACCTTTCCTGGTTCTGAGAGCTGCCTGATTCTGGAATCGTTCTTTACTGAATTTACTCTGTTAAATTTAATTTGTGTGAAGTTTTTCTTTCAACAACTAGAATGAACTGAAAACACTAGAAAGTTCAGGAACTGCCCTAATTACAGTAAAGGGACCGGACAGGGAGACCCCTGAGAAAGGGAAGAAGGAAGGGAGGAAGGAAACCCAAAGCTACTCCTGTTTATTCCCACTGAACTCAGCCCATTGAGTAGGCTATGTGGCTAGTTAACACATCTCAACACCCTTAAACAGATGTCAGTCATACCCTCAGTGCCTCCAACTTAAAAGTTTGTGGGCCCACATTCATTCATTCTCAGACACATAAGAAACATAGGAGATGTGCTCTCCAATTTTTTTTTTTTTTTTTTTTTTTGAGACAGAGTCTTGCTCTGTCACCCAGGCTGGAGTGCAGTGGCCTGATCTTGGCTCATTGCAACCTCCTCCTCCTGAGTTCAAGCGATTCTCATGCCTCAGCCTCCTGAGTAGCTGAGCTTACAGGTGCATGCCACCATGCCCAGCTAATTTTTGAATTTTTAGTAGAGACGGGGTTTCACCATGTTGGCCAGGCTGGTCTTGAACTCCTGACCTCAGGTGATCCGCTCACCTTGGTGTCCCAAAGTGCCAGGATTACAGGCCTGACATCAAATACTTAAACCACCACCACACTTGGCCTGACATCAAATACTTGAACAAATCTCTGATGTCAGAAATAATTTATATGGAGTATTGCCTGAAAAATATATAGTCCTTGATACTCTATCTCTCTAAACATGAAAGAATGATCTATCTGGACTTTTTGGTAGTATAGCATCTTTACGATATATATTTTGACAGCATAGTGTCTATCCATACTAAGGAATACTGAGATTAATTTTCTTGAGTTTCAGTATGAAGCATAGATATGCTTTACCTTAACAAATGTGTTTTTTAATCATAAAAGCAGAGTAAATTTCGTAACTGATTTCCCTCTTTGGATCAGGTTCTAGAAATGTAAAGCCAAATTCATGACAAACTAACAAATGCATGGACCCCCACAGTAGACAATGATTACTTGGTTTTATTTTACTTTTCCCTCCCCCTTGTTTTCTTCTCCTTTATTACATGACTCATTTTCTTTTGTTGTATATTACGTAATTTTCAGCTATCTCACATTCTTTTAGAACAATGTGAGGTATAAATAAATTTTGAGAATAAAGATTTGGTGTGGTTAACACCATTCATTAACACAATGCGCCAGCTACTTTATACACAGCTTTAGTCCTTCTCAGCTTTTCTAGTGTCATGTGGTGCATGCTAAATGTGTAAGATCCACAATTGCACTGAATTTATAATTATGTGAGGCAAGTATATAAATGCTAGCACTTGCTTGGCCAGGCGCAGCAGCTCAAGCCTGTAATCTCAACAATTTGGGAGGCCGAGGCCGGTGGATCTTGAGGTCAAGAGTTCAAGACCAGCCTGACCTATATGGTGAAACCCTGTCTCTACTAAAAATACAAAAATTAGCCGGGCATGGTGGCAGGTGCCTGTAATCTCAGCTACTTGGGAGACTGAGGCAGGAGATTGCTTGAACCTGGGCGGCAGAGGTTGCAGTGAGCCGAGATCATACCACTGCATTCCAGCCTGGGTGGCAGAGTGAGACTCTGTCTTAACAAAAAAAAAAAAAAAAAAAAAAGTTAGCACTTGCTTTTACTCTTTAAGGCTGGAATGATGCAAGACCAAAAAAACTGGCAAGATGGTTAGGTCAGTAGATGTGGAAGGCTTATAATACTGCCACCACCACATGTAGTGAACACCTTAGGAGGAATCAATGGGTCCGACAAAAGTCCATGAGTGTTCAGACCAAGTGCACTGAACACCCAAGACATAACGGTCAGATAAGGCGGCATTTCCGCTTTCGCTCCTTTACTGCAGAAACTGTTCCTGATTCCTGAGTGGATTCTGGTTCTGGGCATAGGATTGGAGTACAAAGAAAGGAACTGATTTTCCTGAAAGAGGAGAAGGAAGGACACTTTCAGAGCTTTCAACATATGGCTGGCACACACTACTGCCACTGTTCAATGACTGTACTAGCCCCAGAGTTCCCTCTAGTGGTGTCAGTGCTCAAGTCACATTACCAAGTGCCTCCTTGCAAAGCTCCCAGAGTAACACAATATCCCTTCTAACAGTAATTTAAATTTTTAATTTTAAATTTCCTTGGTTATTTTTAAAGCAAACAAATAGAGCTCTTACCATGTGCCAGGCACTATTCTAAGAATTTTACAAATATTAACTTGCTTAATTATCACGAGAATCCTGTGAAATAGGTACTATCATGATCTCTATTTTTTACAGATGGGAAAAGTGAGTCACATAACTCTGCAAAGGTCACATAACGAATCCATATGGTCCTCAGAAGAGCATTACGGATTGGCAGGAGTAGGGAACCACACATATTCAGTAAACCCAAATTTGGTAAAGTAAAACACAGGAAGTACAAGAGTAACGTAAAACCCACCAGATTGGGGTTTTGGAAACTTGGATTCAAATTCTGTCTTTGCCACTGACTAGCTATGTAGGTAAAGTGGTCACAAACTCACTGGACTGTTAAAAAAAAAAACTTAAAAATTCTCTGTGGCCCATCTTAGGCTTAACTGCCTATGCTTTATAATTTATATCTGTCCTAGGAAACTGATACTCCTATAGATGACCAAACAGAATATCATACTCACACACAAGATACTTACGACAACTCTGGTATATACTTCTTCCGCAAAGTCAATGTTCTGGAATCTGTGTTCTGCAGGAAATGTGTACTTGGTCAGCCACTCCAAGAGTGACAGGTCTACGTTACTTCCAGAAAAGGAATACTGAGAGGCATGGATGTGTGTATCAACCAGCCCAGGCATGAAGAACTCACTGGAAATTAAGATGAGAAGAAAAGTGTTTAATAATATCTATCTTCATTTTCCGTATTTTTTAAATCACATTTTTTCCTAAGCATGATTTCACTGTTCACCCCACGCAGGTTTATAAGTGCTGCAATCAGACAACTGTAAATTCTCCAATTACTTAGAGGTCAGGACATAAAAATGAAGCTCTGCTCGGAGAGATGTAGCTCCTAGGTTGGAATAGCTGGTGGGGCGTTAACCAGTGATGATGGAGGGAAGGAAAAACAGCACTGAGAAGAGGCAAAGCAGCAGTGGCACAAGAAAGGAGGGGAGCCCTGATTTAATCCTGAGACTTTGTTCCCACAATAGGTGGCTGTAGGTCAGAGAGCAAGAATGCAAGAGGAGGTCTTTAAAACTTCTATAGTCATGCTGAGGAATGTGCACACGAGTCACTAAGGGGGACTAAAGGTGAGAAACAGACCGGCTGCAATTTTAGACTCAGCAGTCATCTTGATCTTGTCTGACCACAAGAAACCTAGTCTTTTCCCATGTGTTACAGAAACTGAGTTCTGAAATAGAAGCAGCAAGAGCAAGCTGGTTAGGGACAGGTGATCTCAGGAGATGGACCACAAACGGGCAGTGGTGTAAGTGGTGAAGTGAAGAGGGGGTTATGATGCTGTGGCAACCACGCTCAGGAGGCTTGTGATCACTAATGCTGCCACCATGATCCACCAATTCATATTCATATTTCTATTAATTCTTAAAATTAGAAAGTCCTGGAAAGTGTTCAGAGGCAGCACCCACAGAATTGAGGCAGTATGGTGCTGACAGACACTTAATGTTTTTCTAAAGAGCTAATGCAGTTCACCACAGTCTCTAGTAAGTATCCAACCTCATCCACACAGATATTTGCCAAAAGATGGGACCCTCTACTGCCACCATTATCCTAGGTAAATATTCAATCACATAAGCAACTTGAACTTGAAACCTGACATCACAAAGAATTCCTCATGCTATCAAATCAAATGTATACATACCACCTAACTGTAAGCCTAAGAAAGCCATGAGTAACTCTAAATGCTTTATTTTAAAACAAGAGCAAGGAATGGCAGACTCAGTGGTCACCTTGATCTTGTCTGACTACAAGAAAGCCTCTACATCACATGGAAAAGACTAGCTTTTTTTGTAGTCAGTTATTGTAATAATGATGGTGACGGCAGCTAATGTTTCCTGAATATGTACATTCACTAGGCACTGGCACAGTGTTCTACATACATCATCTCATCTGTGGGCAGCAGCTAAGTGTATACATTCTGGTTTGGGCCTGCTTAGATCTGAAATCAGGTTTGACCATAAATCAGCAGTTAGATATTTGACATATTACAAAAATAAAAAATAAAAAAATCTGTGTGACTCAGTTTCCCCTTATGTAAAATGGAGATAGTAGTAGCATCATAGAGCTGACGTGAGGCTGTATTTAGTGTGTGTAAGAACAATGCCTAGATAATGGAAAGCATCAAAAATGTTATGGATGATGATGATGATGTAATGTTCACAAGAAACTTACGAAGTATGAGAGTACTGTTAACCCTCCTTTACATAAGGGTAAGCTAAAGCTCAGGGAATTTATGTAGCTTGAGAAAAAGTAACTGTTAACCAGTCAGTTTTGGAGCTGGGATTCAAACCCAGGCAGTTTGTTGGTTCAGTACTCTTGGTCACTACGTTCCACGTGATGGAACTGTTAATTCACTAACTATGGAAATAAAGAACTTTTAAGGACATCAAAAAGTCAGCATTAAGTGGGCCTATAAGGTGGGAAGCACTCCGAAAGGGAAGGTGGAGTACGGATTTCTCTCAGCTATCAGTCACTGACCTCTCCACAATGTCAATCCTTTGGGTCTTTGCTTTCTCTCCCATCATAAAATGGAATAGCAGCATAACTTCCTCATGCAGTTAAATTGTTTAACCAAATAATATTTCCCAAATGTCTACTCTGTTTAGGAAACTCTGCCAAGCCCTGTGGAGAGTCCAGAGAAAAATAAGGCATATTGTCCTCAAAGACTTTATAATCTAGTTGAGGAGATTACGGGTGAATGAGGGAGGGAGAGAGGAGGAAGAAAAAGGAGGAGAAAGAAAAAGGAGAGGAAGAGAAGAGGAAATTAGCTAGGCATGGTGGCGGGCGACTGTAGTCCCAGCTACTCAGGAGGCTGAGGCAGGAGAACAGTGTGAACCTGAAAGGTGGAGCTTTCAGTGAGCCAAGATCGCACCGCTGTACTCCAGCCTAGGTGACGGAGCAAGACTCCTTCTCAAAAAAAAAAAAAAAAAAAAAAGGAGGAGGAAGAAGGGAAAAAGAAAAAGGAGGAAACAGGGAGAGGTAGATCTGGTCTCAGACATAAAAAGTCTTAGTGAGCAATTTCACTTCTATTTACCCAAATGCAATAAAACATAGGTTTAAGAAAAGAATTGTACGAGAATGTTCATAGAAGTTGTATGCATACTAGCCCCAAACTGGAAGCAATGTAAATATCTACCACCAGAAAATATGGATAAACAAACCATGGTTCAATGTAATACTATGCAGCAATAAAAGTGAATGAACTGATGGACACAACAATATGAATATGTCAAAAACATTAGGTTGAATGGAAGAATTCAGACACAAAAGAGTACATATTGAGTTATTCTATGTATATGATGTTCAAAAATAGTCAAAAGTAATCTGTGTGAGAGAAGACAAACAATGTCTGCCTATCGGGGCAGTAGAGACTGGAAGGGGCTCAAGGGAACTTTCTAGGATAAGAATGTTTTACATCTTGACTGGTGCGCTGGTTATGTGGGTATATATGTATTTGCCAAAACTTATCAAATTATGTATCTGAGATCTCTGTATTTTGCTGTATAAAAATTTTTCCTAAAAAGAGGAAAAAGTTTTTTTTAAAGGGTCTTGAATACTCAATTTAGTGAATTAACATACATGTGTTATTGGGGAGCTAAGACAAAGGGGATCATGAGAATATGTGTTTGTGTTTTTTTCCTTTGGCAGACTGTGATATATTGAGCTTAGGGTTTAGGATGATGAATCTAGGGGTGGTGGCCATGTGTTGAGTGACTCCCGAGTCTCCCAATGGGGATACTTTTAAATAAAAACCATGGTGCTGGATAGAGAAAGGAAAAGGATGAATATGGAAAAAAACAAACAAACAAACAATACTTGATGTTTTATTAGCTCTAGGAAACAAAGGAGAGAAGTAAGTCAAAGTGAGTAAGATTTTTGTTTGTTTGTTTGAGATGAAGTTTTGCTCTTGTTGCCCAGGCTAGAGTACAATGGCATGATCTCAGGTCACTGTAACCTCTGCCTTCTGGGTTCAAGCAATTCTCCTGCCTCAGCCTCCCGAGTAGCTGGGATTACAGTTGCCCACCACCACACCCCGCTAATTTTTTGTATTTTTAGTAGAGACAGGGTTTCACCATGTTGTCCAGGCTGGTCTCAAACTCCTGAGCTCAGGTGATCCACCTGCCTCGGCCTCCCAAAGTGCTGGGATTACAGGTGTGAGTCACCTCACCTGGCTGCGAGTAAGTTTTTGAGCATGTGAGCATGAACATATGACATAAAGAATAGAGAATCTAGAAGGAAAGTCTGTTTTTTATGGCAAGAGGGTTATGATGCCATATTAAACCCAGTGTCAAAGTGTGACTGCCAACTGTCCAAGAAGTAATTGGGGATGTGGGATAAGAGGTCACATAAGAGTTAAAGAAAGGATTCAGGGCCAGGCGTGGTGGCTCACGCCTGTAATCCCAGCACTTTGGGAGGCTGAGGCTGGCGGATCACAAGGTCAGGAGATCAAGACCATCCTGGCTAACACGGTGAAACACCGTCTCTACTGAAAATACAAAAATTTAGCCAGGTGTGGTGGCGGGCGCCTGTAGTCCCAGCTACTAGGGAGGCTGAAGCAGGAGAATGGGTGAACCCAGGAGGCGGAGCTTGCAGTAAGCGGAGATCACGCCACTGCACTCCAGCCTGGGAGACAGAGTGAGACTCCGTCTCAAAAAAAAAAAAAAATAGAGAAACAATTCAGATTTGAGGGTCTTCTCTACATAAGTAACTCTAGAAGTTGGTGATGCCAGAGATCTCTGTGGAAGAAAGAACAAACCAACATCTTAAGCAGCACCTTCGACTTCAGGAGTAAGACTGAGAAAGAGAAGATCAGGATCAATCTTGGCAGAGTTACTATGAGGAGGATAGAGGGAACCCAGCATGGAGAGGTGTCAGGGACAGTAACGAAGAGACATTCAAGAAGGAGCAGGGCAATGACTAGTGCCAAAAACTATAAGGGTCAAAAATGCATGACCTCAGGAATAATCCTGAGACCCCAGTGCAATCAACAGGGGAGACACCCAGTTTCAGAAGAATTTAGTTCTTCATTTAAAAAGTACTCACTGAGTCTCTAGAATGTTTTGGTTACTGCACTAAGTGCTAAAAAGAGAGTGTTTGGAAAAGTCCTGTGCAGATGGAGAGTTCCCTTTTAAAATATTTGATAGTGAGAGTTAGGATGCAGAATAGTTCAAGTCACTTTATGTTTTTCATGTAGGGGAAATGAGCATGTTCTTCGTAGCTGAGATGAGAGAGTTAAAGATGATTCAGAGTACAAAGTCTTCAGAGGCAACAGAAGCGCAAGGATTTATTGCATCTGAAGTGTGATTTTTTTTTTTTTTAACCCAGAAAAGTTACAGTCCTTTTAAGGAAATAGTAAGCATTGTGAAATGATTATCAATAAAAAGATTCTGAGAATCAAGGCTACAGTCCAGGATTTATTACAGATATATCTGTACACACAGAAGCATGGAATGTGAGAGTGCACATGACATTAGAGGTCAGCGAGCTCACCTACTCATTTTACAGAGAGAAGAAAAGGAAGGTCTGGGATTGCAAGTTTATTTTCGACTTGCAATTTGTTGGTGGCTCAGCCAGGATTCAAACTTGGTTCTCCACTCACAACATCACTTATGGCTAAATTGTAGCTACTAACAGCCCAGCTGCAGGCAAAGCAGAGAAGAGATCCGAAGGCTGCAGCAGAAGGTAAAAAAGCTCTCCTTTCTCCCTTCTTTTCAGCTTTCCTCTTCTCACTTTACTTAATCATCATCATAATTTCCTCAGAGAATCTCAACTTCCCCCAGGTATTCCAAATCTGCAGTGTTGGCCAAGGCACATCATAACCTGAGCAAAAAAAATTATGTCTATATCCCCCATATATGCTTATCAGAACATCCACCCATCTTTTCACCAAATGGAAAACATTAATAAAGTTTTATCATCAAAAAACAATACAGGTGTGTATCAATACATGTGTGTATTACCCAAACCATCATCACCCTCATCAACCTGCCCTACCAGTAATGCAATGGCCCCGTGGGTCTGGGAATCCAGATTATTTGAAAGTGACTGTTGCATTGCACAAAAAAATGCATGGCTGTGAAACAAATAACATCCTGTCTTTATTTAAAATGTTGGTGTTTCGTTCATCATGAGTTTTCGCATTGATTTTTTTTTTTTTTTTTTTTTTTTTTTTTTTTTGAGATGGGAGTCTCACTCTCTGGAGTGCAGTGGCACAATCTCGGCTCACTGCAACCTTCGCCTCCCGGGTTCAAGCAGTTCTCCTGCCTCAGCCTCCCAAGTAGCTGGGATTACAGGCACCTGCCACCACACCTGGCTAATTTTTTTTTTTTTTTTTTTTTTTTTTTTTGTGTGGCAGAGTCTCACTCTGTAGCCCAGGCTGGAGTGCAGTGGTACTATCTCTGCTCACCACAAGCTCCGCCTCCGGGTTTCACACCATTCTCCTGCCTCAGCCTCCCGAGTAGCTGGGACTACAGGCACCCGCCACCATGCCCAGCTAATGTTTTGTATTTTTAGTAGAGACGGGGTTTCGCCGTGTTAGCCAGGACAGTCTCTATCTGCTGACCTCATGATGTGCGCCCACCCAGGCCTCCCAAAGTGCTGGGATTACAGGCATGAGCCACCGCACCTGGCCCACACCTGGCTAATTTTTGTATTTTTAGTAGAGATGGGGTTTCACTGTATTTGCCAGGTTGGTCTTGAACTACTGACCTCAAGTGATCTGCCCACCTCGGCCTCCCAAAGTGCTGGGATTACAGGCATGAGCCACTGCACCCGGCCATGCATTCATTTTTTTATTTTAAAATATTGCCTTAAAAGTATTGATCTTGGTCACTGAATTTTTGCCCCTCCCCCGCTGCTTTTAAATTTTGTGCCTGAGGTGAATGCCTCACTCCTCTCACCCTAATCCTGGCCCTGCAAACCTGTCCACGGTCCATGGCCACCATCTGATTCACTCCTACCACAGCACTGCCCATGGTACTCCAGTTGTGATTTTCATTTTTAAAAAATCCACACGGTACTGAGATAGACTTGTAGATACACTGTGTATTGGGCCAAGTCTATTAAAAATGGTCTGAGACATCCCTTTATGGTATTTTAATCGTGACTTAAATTCAACTGCACATAACTTGTGTGCTTGATATAAGAATCTCTGCATTTTAAATATAATTTTTCTTCAAAGACTTCAGTCTTCTACTAAAATTTAAATTATTTCTTACCTTACTACTTCTTTGTGTGCAGTACTTACATACGGCCCCCAGAATCTGCATTTCTGATGGATTTAATTTCAAAAGCAACCTCATAAAGAGGAAGAAAAGGATGTGAAGACCCACAGTTATGTTTACCCTCCTCCCCATCCTACAACCACTTCCACCATTCTCTCATCCCATCTCAGCCTCCACTTCAACTACTTCCAAGCCTTCTTCTAATCCTCCATCACAAAGACACACAAGGAGGAGACTATCAATGTCAGTTGTTCCTCATCATAGAATCTTATGAGAAAATCTAGGAAGAGGAAGTAGATGGTAACAGCAGAAGCTACTATATTCATTACCATGCCCACCACCCACACACTTCCAAGTCCATAGAGAGGCAGCAGGGAGAGGGAAGGAGGCAAGGGATGTGAGTAGAACTGCAGGTGGAGTGCAACTTTATAAACAGTCACTCTGTCTCTCTGGACTATGACCAGAGATGAGCTTCATAGTCTAGATGAGCTCAAAGAGGGAAAGTGGCTTACTTCACATTTAACATCTGCAAAACTACGTCTGTGGATTCAAACCAGGTATTTTCATTCCTAGTTCAATGTTTCTCTATTACGTGAAACAATGTTCCTCTATATTATGTGAAAGTCAATTTCCAAATTATCAGTGTTTTCAGAATATAAATGGTACCACTTTTATTGGCCTTGGAACTTATTTGGCCTGAAACAAGATAAAATATTTTAGCTTTAAAAAAGTCTTCCCATTCATGTCCTTTGCAGGGACATGGATGATGCTGGAAGCCATGACTCTCAGCAAACTAACACAGGAACAGAAAACCAAACACTGCATGTTCTCATTCATAAGTGGGAGTTGAACAATAAGCACAAATGGACAC
The DNA here is from genome assembly GCF_037993035.2 of Macaca fascicularis. NCBI lineage: Eukaryota > Metazoa > Chordata > Mammalia > Primates > Cercopithecidae > Macaca > Macaca fascicularis. The sequence continues at coordinate 102,890,291 of NC_088389.1, read as the reverse complement.
AGGGAGGGGAACATCACACACCGGGGCCTGTTGGGGGGTGGGGGGCAAGGGGAGGGAGAGCATTAGGACAAATATCTAATCCATGTGGGGCTTAAAACCTAGATGAAGGGTTGATAGGTGCAGCAAACCACCATGGCACATGTATACCTATGTAACAAACCTGCACATTCTGCACATGTCTCCCAGAACTTAAAGTAAAATAAATATCAAATAAAATAAAATAAAAATTATAATCAAAAAAAGTTTTCCCATTTCCATAAAACATATCAAGCAGGCTATGAGGAAACTGAGATTTTTTGTTTGTTTGTTTTTTGACAGAGTCTTGTTCTTTCATCCAGGCTAGAGTGAAGTGGAGTGATCTCAGCTCACTGCAACCTCTGCCCCCTGGCTTCAAGAGATTCTCCTGCCTCAGCCACCCGAGTAGCTGGGATTACAGGTGCCACATGCGCCACAGGCTAATTTTTGTATTTTTAGTAGAGATGGGGTTTCACCATGTTGGCCAAGCTGGTCTTGAACTCCTGATCTCAGGTGATCCACCTGCCTCGGCCTCTCAAAGCGCTAGGATTATACGTGTGAGCCACCATGCCTGGCCCAATCATTTCTTTAAAAACTGTATAACATATATTAAATATATGTTATATATAAAATACATGTTATATATAAAATACATGTTATATATAAAATATAACAAACATTAAAAACCACTAAAAGTAGTTGAAATATAATATCACAGCTCAAGTGGGCTTCTGAACTTCCCCAACCAATTGAATCTCAAATTTTCTTTTCTCCCTACTTCTTTTGGTTTTTTTCTGTTTTTTTGTTTTTTTGTTTTTTTTTGAAACAGAGTCTCGCTCTGTTGCCCAGGCTGGAGTGCAGTGGCGTGATATTGGCTCACTGCAACCTCCGCCTCCCAGCTCACTGCAAGCTCCGCCTCCCAGGTTCACGTCATTCTCCTGCCTCAGCCTCCGGAGTAGCTGGAACTACAGGTGCCCACCACCACACCCGGCTAATTTTTTGTATTTTTCGGTAGAGACGGGGTTTCACCGTGTTAGCCAGGATGGTCTCAATCTCCTGACCTCGTGATCTGCCTGTTTCGGCCTCCCAAAGTGCTGGGATTACAGGTGTGAGCTACCACGCCTGCCTCCTCCCTACTTCTTAATAGTTAACCTCTATCATACCCACCCCACCTTGTTTCCTTCCTTTATAGAAGCTATCACAATCTACCATGGTCATGCTCAGGTATCTGTTTGCTTGTTTACTGTCTTTGTCCCCCATGGACTGTAAACCCTGTGAGGACAAGGACTTTGAAGATCTTTTTCACCTCCAGACCCTAGGTACTGCACATAGCATGCTCAACAAATATATGCTAAAGAAATTGATGAACCATGGCAGCCTCTAGCTCTCTTAAGTTTCCATCCTTCAGCTTACTGTTTACCTTTTCCTTCCCATCTCCTCCTTTAACAAATAATTAATGAAAAATAATTATTTTTAAATTAATATTCTTTTTTAAAGTCTCTCTGTCTCTCAAGGCAGGTTTTCTATAATTTAAGCTTATTAGTGGCACCCAGTAAAAGGGAAGAAGTAACAACTTACTGGTGGCTCAGTTCTCTTATTTCACATGGCTTGAAGCACCATTCTTGGGCCAGTTTTTCTTGTTGAGATGCTTCTTCTAAAAACACTATCTTTAAAAGAAAGAAAGAAAAGGAAAGAAACACATATTAGTGAGTCATAGTCATTTGTTTTTATTAAATATGTAAATCTTCTTAAAAGAGACTATACTATAGCCGAGTTAAAAGGTATTTGATACCAAATGGAATTGAGTTTAGAGGCAAAAAAAAAAGACAAGGGTTTGCTTTTGGTCATCCAAAGACAAGCTGTGTGTGACTTCTCCTTTTCTGCCATAATACTGATGTAAGTGAGACTTCAAAAATTCTCAGTTGAAGATACAAGGTATTAAAAGTGGCTAATTGGAGAGGCGGAGCAGGATGGCAGAATAGAAGGCTTCACCAATCACCCCCTGCAAGGACACCAATTTAACAAGTATTTATATTAAAAATACCTTCATAAGAACTACAAATCAGGTGAGCAGTCATGGTACCTGGTTTTAACTTCATCTCGCTGAAAGAGGCACTGATGAGATACAAAAGCCAGCCTTGAATTGCATATGCCACCCCTTCCCTACCCGCCAGGTTGTTGTGGTGTGGTATGGAGAGCATTTATGGGCGCTGATGGAAGGAGAGCATAGCAATTATAAGCCACTGAACTCAGTGCTGTTCTGTTACAGCAGAAAAGAAAACTGGACCAAACTTAGCTGATGTCTGCCCACAGAGGGAGTATTCAAACCAGCCCTGGCCAGAGGGGAATTGCTGATCCCAGCAGTTGGGACTTGAGTTTCCACAAGACTAGCCACAGACCACAAAGGGCTAAAGTGCCCAGAGGCCCTAATAAACTTAAAAGGCAGTCTAGGCCACAAGGACTGCAACTTTTATGTGAGTCCTAGTGTTGAACTGGGCCCAGAGACAACAGACTGGGCAGGGGGGAACACAACCTCCAGAGACACAAATTGGGGTGGCTGCAGGAGGGGTGCCTCCCCTCCCCTAACTCCAAGCCACACAGCTCATGGCTCCAAAAGAGACTCCTTCCTTCCACTCAAGGAGAGGAGAGGGAAGAGTGGGGAGGATTTTTTCTTGCATCTTGGATACCAGGTCAGCCACAGCAGGATAGGGCACCTGTCAGGGGTGTGAGGCTGTCTTTCCAGGCCCTAACTCCTTGACAGCATTTCTAGGCATACTTTGGGTCAAAAGGGAACCTGACGCCTTGAAGGAAAGGACTCAGTCCTGGTAGGATTCGTCACCTGCTAACTGAAGAGCCCTCGGGCCCTGAATAACCAGCAGCAATACCCAGGTACTATGTTGAGGGTCTTGGGTGAAACTCAGCACATTCCCAGCTGTGGTGGCTATGGGGCAAGACTCCTTCTGCTTGAGGAAAGCAGAGGGTAAACGGAACTTTGTCTTGCACTTTAAATACCAGCTCGGCCACAGAAGAATAAAACATCAAGCAGGCTCCTGGGGTCCCCAATTCCAGAACTTGGCTCCTGTACAGCATTTATGGATCTGCCCTGGTCCAGAGGGAAGCCCACTGCTCTGAAGAGTGAATCCCAGGCCAGGCAGAATTCACCACAAGTTGACTAAGAATCCTTGGGCTTTAAGGGAACATAGGCAGTAGTCTGGCAGTACTTCCCGTGGACCTGTGGTGGCAGTGGCCACAAGGTAAGGCTCCTCCACCTTTGAAAAGTGGAGGGAAGAATGGGAAGAACTGCTTCTTGTGGTTTGAGGGTCAGCTCAACCACAGTACAATAGAATACTAGGTGGCTTTCTAAGGCTTTTGACTCTAGTCACTAGCTCCCTGACGGCACCTCTAGAAATGTCAGGGGACTGGGGTGACTCATGATCCTAAAGGGAAGGATACAAGCCTGGTTGGCTTCACTTCGTGCTGATTGTAGAGCCCCAGAGCCTTGAGTGAACATAGACAGTAGCCAGGGAGTGATTACAGCAAGCCGTGGGCAACACCTAGTGCTGTGCTGGCTTCAAGTCTGACCCAGCACAGTCATAGTGATTGTGGTCACAAGGGTGCTTGTGTCACTCTACCCCAAGCTTCAGGTGGTTAAGAACACAGAGAGAGACTGTTTGTTTGGGAGATAGCAAGGGAAGAGAACAAGAGTCTCTGCCTGGTAAACCAGACAATTCTTCCAGATCTTGTCCGAGAGAGACTGTTTGTTTGGGAGACAGCAAGGGAAGAGAACAAGAGTCTCTGCCTGGTAAACCAGAGAATTCTTCCAGATCTTGTCCAGGACCATCAAGGCACTACCTTTACAAGTCTGCAAGAACCACACTGTTACTGGGCTTGGGGTGCCCCCCAAAGCAGATATATCTTAGATCACAACACCATAGTCTTTTGAAATATCTGAAAAGCCTTCCCAAGAAAGATAGGTACAAGCAAGCCCAGACAGTGACAACTACAATAAATACCTAACTCTTCAATGCCCAGGCACAGACAAACATCTACAAGTATCAAGACATTCCCGGAAAAAAATGACCTTACCAAATGAACTAAATAAAGTACCAGGGACTAATCCAGAAGAGAGAAAGATATGTAACCTTTCAGAAAGAGACTTCAAAATACTTGTTTTGAGGAAGCTCAAAGAAATTCAAGATAACACAGAGAAATAATTCATAATTCTATCAGATGAATTTAACAAAGAGATTTAAATAATTAAAAAGAATCAAGCAAAAATTCTGAAGCTGAAAAATGCAATTGGCATAATGAAGACTGCATCAGACTATTGTTGTTGTTGTTTTGAGAAGGAGTCTTGCTCTGTCACCAGGCTAGAGGGCAGTGGCGCCATCTTGTGTCACTGCAACCTCCACCTCCTGGGTTCAAGCGATTCTTGTGCCTCAGCCTCCCAAGTAGCTGAGATTACAGGCATGCACCACCACACCCAGCTAATTTTTGTATTTTTAGTAGAGACAGGGTTTCACAATGTTGGCCAGGATGGTCTTGATCTCCTGACCTCGTGATCCACCCGCCTTGGCTTCCCAAAGTGCTGGGATTACAGGTGTAAGGCACTGTGCCCAGCCCAGAGTATTTTGATAGCAGAATCGATCAAGCAGAAGAAAAAATTCATGAGCTTGAAAATAGGCTATTTGAAGCCAGGCACGGTGGCTCATGCCTATAATCTCAGCACTTTGGGAGGCCAAGGCAGGTGAATCACAAGGTCAGGAGTTCAAGACCAGCCTGGCCAAGATGGTGAAACCCCATCTCTACTAAAACTACAAAAATTAGCTGGGCATGGTGGCGGGCGCCTGTAATCCCAGCTACTCGGGAGGCTGAGGCAGAGAACTGCTTGAACCTGGGAGGCAGAGTTTGCAGTGAGCCAAGATTGCGTCACTGCACTCCAGCCTGGGTGGGAAAAAAAAGGCTATTTGAAAATACACAGTCAGAGGAGACAAAAATAAAAGAATAAAAAACAATGAAGTAAGCCTGTAGGATCTAAAAATCCACAAATTCAGTAACTCTTAGATTTGCCTCTAAAGAGGAGGCAGGAAAAGAGATAGGGATGGAAAGTTTATTCAAACGGATAATAAACAACATTCCAAACCTAGAGAAAGATACCAATATCCAAGTACAAGAAGGTATAGAATACCAAGCACATTTAATCAAAAGAAGAGTACCTCAAGGCATTTAATAAACTCTCAAAGATCAAGGATAAAGAAAGAATCCTAAAAGCAGCAAGAGAAAAGAAGTATGGCCAGGCACAGTGGCTCATGCCTTTAATCTCAGCACTTTGGGAGGCCGAGGTGGGTGGATCACCTGAGGTCAGGAGTTCAAGGCCAGCCTGGTCAACATGGTGAAACCCCATCTCTACTAAAAAATACAAAAAATTAGCCAGACATGGTGGTGGACACCTGTAATCCCAGCTATTGGGGAGGCTGAGGCAGGAGAATCACTTGAACCCAGGAGGTGGAGGTTGCAGTGTGCCAAGATCACGCCATCGCACTCCAGCCTGGGCAACAAGAGTGAAACTCCGTCTCAAAAAGAGAAAAAAAAAGAAAAAGAAAAAAGAAACAAATAACATATAATGGAACTCCAATACATCGGGCAGCAGGTTTTTCCATGGGAAGCTTACAGACCATGAAAGAGTGGCATGACATATTTAAAGTGCTGAAGGAATATAAAATATTAAAATAATATCAAAAAATCCTTTTATCCTAGAATAGTTTATCTGGCAAAAATATCCATCAAACATGAAGGAGAAATAAAGACTTTCCCAGACAAACAAAAGCTGAGGAATTTTATCAACACTAGACCTGTCCTATAAAAAATACTAAAGGGAGTACCTCAATCAGAAAGAAAAGGATGTTAATGAGTAATAAGTAATCACATGAACGTATAAAACTCACTGGTACTAGTAAGTAGGCAGAAAAGCACAAATATTGTAACACTGTAACCGTGGTGCATAAACTACTCTTATCCTAAGTAGAAAGAATATATGATGAACCAATCAAAAATAATAACTGCAGCAACTTTTCAAAACATGGACAGAACAATAAGATATAAATAGAAATAACAAAAAGTTTAAAAAGGGAAGGGTGGTAAAGTTCAGGTGTAGAGTTTTTATTAGTTTTCTTTGATTTGTTTTGTTTGTTTGTTCATGCAAACAGTAGTAAGTTGTTACCAGCTTAAAATAATAGGTTATACGATAGATACAAAAAGATATAAAAAGATAGATATATGATAGATGATAAATAGCAAGAAACTGAATCACATCACCAGAGAAAATCACCTTCACTAAAGGAAGACAGGAAGAAGGAAAAGAAGACCACAAAACCAGGAAACAACAAAATGGAAGGACTAAGTCATTATTTATCAATAATAAGTTTGAATGACAGGACTAAGTCTTTACTTATCAATAATAGCATTTAGTCCATTTACATTCGATAAAAACATTATTACATTTGATAATAACATTGAATGTAAATGTACTAAACTCTTCAATCAAAAGACACAGAATAGCTGAATGGATTTAAACACACACACACAAGACTGAATGATCTGTTGTCTACAAAAATCACATTTTATCTATAAAGACACAAATAGACTGAAAATAAAGGGATGGAAAAAGATACTCCACGCCAATGGAAACCAAAAAAGAGCAGGAGTAGCTATATTTCTATCAGGCAAAATGGATTTCAAGACAAAAACTATAAGAAGAGACACAGAAGGTCACTATATAATGATAAAGAAATCAATTCAGCAAGAGGACATAACAATTTTAAAAATATATGCACCCAACACTGGAGTACCTAGATATATGGAGCAAATACTATTAGAGCTAAAGAGAGAGATAGGCCCAATAAAATAATAGCTGGACACTTCAGCACCTCACTTTCAACATGGGAGAGATCTTCCAGCAAGGAAATCAACAAAGGAACATCAGACTTAATCTGCACTATAGATCAAATGTATCTAATAGATATTGATAGAGCACTTCATCCAATGGCGGCAGAATATACATTCTTTTCCTCAGCACATGAATCATTCTCAAGGATAGACCATATGTTAGGTCAAAAAACAAGTCTTAAAACACCCAAAAAATTGAAATGATATCAAGCAACTCTGACCACAATGAAATAAATAACGAGAACGTCTGAAAAGTATACAGACACACGGAAATTAGATAACATGCTCCTGAATAACCAGTGGGTCAATGAAGAAATTAAGAAGGAAATTGAGAAATTCATTGAAACAAATGATAATGGAAACATAACATACCAAAATCTATGGGATACAGCAAAAGCAGTACTAATAGGGAAGTTTATAGCTCTAAGTGCCTACACCAAAAAAAGAGAGAGAAACTTCAAATCAGTAATCTACAATGCATCTTAAAGAACTAGAAAAGCAAGAACAAACCACACCCAAAATCAGCAAAAGAAATAATAAAGATCAGAGCAGAAATAAATGAATTTCAAAGGAAGAAAACAATATTAAAAAATCAGTGAAACAAAAAGTTGGTTTTTTGAATAAACAAAATTGGCAAACCGTTAGCTAGACTAGGTAAAAAAGAGAGATGATCTGGCCAGGTGCAATGGCTCACACCTGTAATCCCAGCACTTACAGAGGCCAAGGCGGGGGATGGGGAGGCAGATCACGAGGTCAGGAGTTTGAGACTAGCCTGGCCAAAATAGTGACACCCTGTCTCTACTAAAAAATTAGCCAGGCGTGGTGGCAGGCACCTGTAATCCCAGCTACTCGGTAGGCTGAGACAGGAGAACAGCTTGAACTCCAGAGGCAGAGATTGCACTGAGCCAAGATCGCACCACTGCACTCCAGCCTGGGTGACAGTGCGAGACTCTGTCTCAAAAAAAAAAAAAAAGAGAGAGAGAGAGATGATCCAAATAAAATGAGAGATGAAAAAGATGACATTATAACTGATACTGCAGAAATTCAAAGGGTCATTAGTGTCTACTATGAGCAACTATATACCAACGAATTGGAAAATCTAGAAGAAAGGACAAATTCCTAGACACATACAACCTACCAAGATTGAACCAGGAGGCCGGCGCGGTGGCTCAAGCCTGTAATCCCAGCACTTTGGGAGGCCGAGACGGGCGGATCACGAGGGCAGGAGATCGAGACCATCCTGGCTAACACGGTGAAACCCCGTCTCTACTAAAAAATACAAAAAACTAGCCGGGCGAGGTGGCGGGCGCCTGTACTCCCAGCTACTCGGGAGGCTGAGGCAGGAGAATGGTGTGAACTCCGGAGGCGGAGCTTGTGGTGAGCAGAGATAGTGCCACTGCACTCCAGCCTGGGCGACAGAGCGAGACTCCATCTCAAAAAAAAAAAAAAAAAAAAAAAAGATTGAACCAGGAAGAAATCCAAAACCTGAACAGACCAATAACAAGTAAAGAGATCAAAGCTGCAGTAAAATGTCTCCCTGTAGCGGAGCTTGCAGTGAACTGAGACTGCGCCACTGCACTCCAGCCTGGGCAACAGAGCGAGACTCCATCTCAAAAAAAAAAAGAAAAGTCTCCTTGTAAAGGAAAGCCTGAGACCCAATGACTTCACTGCCGAATTCTACCAAACATTTAAGAAAGAACTAACACTGATTCTATTCAAACTATTCTGAAAAATAGGGAAGAAGGGAGCACGTCCAAACTCATTCTATGAAGCCTGTTTTATCCTGATACCAATACCAGACAAAGACACATCAAAAAAAGAAAACTGGCTGGGCGTGGTGGCTCACGCCTGCAATCCCAGCACTATGGGAGGCCGAGGCAGGCGGATCACAAGGTCAGGAGATTGAGACCATCCTGGCTAACACGGTGAAACCCCGTCTCTACTGAAAATACAAAAAATTAGCCGGGCGAGGTGGCGGGCACCTGTGGTCCCAGCTACTCCGGAGGCTGAGGCAGGAGAATGGCGTGAATCCGGGAGGCGGAGCTTGCAGTGAGCTGAGATGGCGCCACTGCACCCCAGCCTGGGCGACACAGGAAGACTCCGTCTCAAAAAAAAAAAGTACCTTCAACAAATGGTGCTGGGAAAACCGGATGTTCATATGCAGAAAAATGAAACTAGACCCCTATCTCTCACCATATACAAAAATCAAATCAAAATGGAATAAAGACTTAAATCTAAGACCTCCGACTATGAAACTACTATGAGAAAACATTGGGGAACTCTCCAGGACATTGGTTTGGGCAAAAATTTCCTATATAATACCTCACACGCACAGGCAACCAAAACAAAAATGGGCAAATGGGATCACATCAAGTTAAAAAGCTTCTGCACAGCAAAGGAAACAATCAACAAAATGAAAAGATATCCAGAACATGAGAAAATATTTGCAAACTACCCATCTGGCAAGGAATTAATAACCAGAATATATAAGGAGCTCAAACAACTCTATCGGAAAAAAACTAATAATCTAATCAAAAAATGGGCAAAAGATCTGAATAGACATTTTTCAAAAGAAGACATACAAATGGCAAACAAGCATATAAAAAGGTGCTCAACATCACTGATCAGCAGCAAAATGTAAATCAAAACTACAATGAGATATTATCTCATCCCAGTTAAAATGGCTTATATCTAAGACAGGCAATAATAAATGCTGGTGAGGATGTGGAGAAATGCAAACCCTCATACACTGTTGGTGGAAATGCAAGTTAGTAAAAACACCATGAAGTTTGGAGGTTCCTCAAAAAACTAGGAATAGAACTACCATATGATCCAGAAATCCTATTGCTGGGTATATACCCAAAAGAATGCATATCAATATATGGAAGACATATCTGCACTCCCTTTATTGTAGCACTATTCACAATAACTAAGATTTGGTAGCAACCTAAGTATCCATCAACAGATGAATGGATAAAGAAAATGTGGGCCGGGCGTGGTGGCTCAAGCCTGTAATCCCAGCACTTTGGGAGGCCGAGACGGGCGGATCACGAGGTCAGGAGATCGAGACCATCCTGGGTAACACAGTGAAACCCCGTCTCTACTAAAAATACAAAAACTTAGCCGGGCGAGGTGGCAAGCGCCTGTAGTCCCAGCTACTCGGGAGGCTGAGGCAGGAGAATGGTGTGAACCCGGGAGGCGGAGCTTGCAGTGAGCTGAGATCCGGCCACTGTACTCCAGCCTGGGTGACAGAGCGAGACTCCGTCTCAAAAAAAAAAAAAAAAAAAAAAGAAAATGTGGTATGTATACACAATAGAGTACTATTCAGCCATAAAAAAGAATGAGATCCTATCATTTGCAACCATATGGATGGAACTGGAGATCATGCAGTAAAATAAACCAGGTACAGAAAGACAAACATCACATGTTCTCACTTATTTGTAGAATCTAAAAATCAAAACAACTGAAATCATGGACATAGAGAGTAGAGGGATGGTTACCCGAGGCTGAAAGGGGTAATTGGAGCAGGGATGGGGGAATGGTTAATGGATACAAAAGAGAAAAATATAAAGAATGAATAAGACCTACTATTTGATAGCACAACAGGATGACTGTAGTCAATAATAACTTAATTGTACATTTAAAAATAACTAAAAGAATAGAACTGTATTGTTTGTAACACAAAGGATAAATGCTTGAGGGGACAGATACCCCATTCTCCACAATGTGATTATTATGCATTGTGTGTCTTTATCAAAACATTTCATGTACTCTATAAATATATACAGCTACTATGTACCCACAAAATTAGAAATAATTTTTTGGGTTTTTTTTTTTTGTTTTTTTTTTTTGAGATGGAGTCTTGCTCTGTCACCCGGGCTGAAGTGCAGTGGCACAATATCAGCTCACTGCAACCTCTGCCTCCTGGGTTTAAGCAATTCTACAGACTCAGCCTCCCAAGTAGCTGGGATTACAGGCATCCGCCACTATGCCCAGCTAATTTTTTTTTTGTATTTTTAGTAGAGATGGGGTTTCACCATGTTGGCCAGGCTGGTTTCAAACTTCTGATCTCCAATAACCTGCCCACTTTGGCCTCCCAAAGTGCTGGGATTACAGGCATGAGCCACTGCACCCGGCCAGAAATAAAAATTTTTAACTGGTTAACTGGCATCTATTTCTCCTCTACCTCTGATGATTAAATGAAACAATTATTTATAGAACTTATAACTTATCTCAGATGATTAGTAGATTTTTTGTTAAGCTGTTATGGGAAACCCAAGAGTGCAACCGTAGTGGTATCATGGAGCAATTTAACACTAAATATAACTACATGTAATAAATGCCTGACAACTGAGTCTTAGTATAAACGCTGTTGATTTTCTGACACTAGACATCTGCGATACATACGTATTTTTCAAGCACCATGTGTAACAGACACTATAATGAGATAAACAAAAGAGTGACTTCTCAAGTTAGGCTTATGAAGTGTGACGCCCACAGAGAACAGTGAAGCAACCGTGGCTGGGTCTCTTAATCTTTCTTCGCTCAGTTTTCCCATCTGCAAATTGGGGGTAACTCCAGCACACATTTCACAGAACTATCGTTGAGGACTAGCTATGATAATTCTGGCAAAAACGTTAGCATATCCCCGGAACATGTTAAACGCTAAATAAACTATTATTGATTCTTTTTTTTAGTGAAGTGTGATTGCTTTCTCTAGAAAAGTAGATTGCAGAGCAAGAAAGGACAGGAAACAACAAAATTTATATGCAGGAAATAATCCTGTTTTATCATTAAATGTAGTATTATGAGAAAAAATATCCTATGGAACATGAAATACTGAAAAATGGGAAGTTTTCCCAAACCAGAAGAAAAAATGAAAGTATAATTCTCACGATTAAGGAAAAGTAATTTGTTGATTCTAAAAATATATTAGATCAATAAATGTTAGAAGAATCATAAAACATCAAAGCAGATATGCAATTAACCAAAAAACATAAAAACAGAATTTATCAATGCATCTCAAAGCTGATTTACTGTAAACTATAAATAAGTAAAGCACTATACTCACACATTTGAAAATATATTTGAAAAAAAGATTTTTTTTTTGAGACAGAGTCTGGCTCTGTCACCCAGACTGGAGTGTAGTAGCGTGATCTTGGCTCACTGCAAGCTCCGCCTCCTGGGTTCATGCCATTTTCCTGCCTCAGCCTCCCAGGTAGCTGGGATTACAGGTGCCTGCCACCACGCCAGCCTAATTTTTAGTATTTTTAGTAGAGATGGGGTTTCACCGTATTAGCCAGGATGGTCTCCATCTCCTGACCTCGTGATCCGCCCACCTTGGCCTCCCAAAGTGCTGGGATTACAGGCGTGAGCCACCACGCCCAGCTTTTTTTTTTTTTTTTTGAGGCAGAGTTTTGCTGTGTCACCCAGGGAGGAGTGCAATGGTGCAATCACGGCTCGCTGCAAACTGTGCCTTCCAGGTTCAAGTGATTCTTGTGCCTCAGCCTCCCGAGTAATTGAGATTACAGGCCTGTGCCACCATGCCTGGCTAATTTTTGTATTTTTAGTAGAGATGGGGTTTCACCATGTTGGCCAGGCTGGTCTCAAACTCTTGACCTCAAGTGATCTGCCTGCCTCAGCCTCCCACTGCTGGGATTATAGGTGTGAACCACTGAGCCTGGCTTTCAAAAAACAAAAATTTTTGAGGAAAATATAAATGATAGAAGTTTATTCTGGAGAGAAAGAAAAATTCAATGAACCAGTAACTTTAGAAGAAATTAAGAAAGTTTCATTAACCCTTTAGGAAAACTCATGGTTCAGAACAGTGCCATCTAATAGAACTACAATGTCTATCGTCCGGGCGTGGTGGATCATGCCTGTAATCCTAGCACTTTGGAAGGCCAAGGCAGGTGGATCACGAAGTCAGGAATTCAAGACCAGCCTGGCGACGATGGTGAAACCCTGTCTCTGCAAAAAAAAAATTAGCCAGGTGTGGTGGCAGGCACCTGTAATCCCAGCTACTTGGGAGGCTGAGGCAGAAGAATTGCTTGAACCTGGGAGGCGGAGGTTGCAGTGAGCCGAGATTGCGCCACTGCACTCCAGCCTGGGCAACAAGAGTGAAACTCTGTCTCAAAACAAATACATAAATAAAAATAAGATAATAATTCAGCATGTCTGCAGTATGTAAGTCTTCATTATTCCAACCAAGTGAGACACATCTATCAACTTAGACCAGATGTTTAGTAGTTAGGCAAGAGTCCAGCTCTTCAAAGACTGTTGGACTAAAACTACCTGTTTCCTTCCTGTTTTCTTCAGTCAATACCCAAACTGGAACTCACATCAGGAATCTTAATTTGCACCAGTATCTTCATAAAGCTCTGTACATCCATATCGCTGAACAAACCCCTACCACTGCTCACTTACCACAACTCTTCACAGTGACCTCTTGCTACTGCCCCTCCATAAGCAACAAACTCCCTTTTGTCTTCAATATCTGCTCTGAGTTCCTCCCTCTTAATAACTGGGGCTCTCCCCTGGGCACATGGCTTCCACGACACTTCTCAAATGGTGGATACTCAGACATCTGGATAAGTCAGTGAGTCAGTAGTCCATGTCCCTCATGGCCATTTCCAAACTGTTTTCCTCTAACTTCTTCTAAACAAACAAATCTGATTCTTTGAGACTCTCCTCTTTCAGTTTCAACATCCTTCCTCTCTCTTTGGAGTTTTCCTTCACCAATCTTTGCCTTGTTCTTCAGATTTGTTAATGCCTACTGTCTCTCTCCACTCCAAGCCCTGCCTCCATTCCTATGATTTCAACTCTTCTGAAGATCAGGGACACCTATTTCTGTGAACACATCATCAGTGATCTGTTCTACTTTGCTTCAGCCACAAAACCCATGACTAGATCTTGGACAGGTTCGTGACTCATAATTGCTCCAACTCCAAAACCACTGAATCACACATCTGACAACACTTTGCTGTTTCCTGTTTGCCACTTCAATGACTACAACCAATCTTGCACCTTAAAGAGCCTTCTCTTTACTTTCTCCCTGTACTGTTGCCCAGTCCACCAGCCATCTTCTTCCTCCATTTTCCTTGTCGAGGTTAGATCCCACCATCTATTATTTCATATTTCCATTATCTTTCACTTAACATCCAGCTGGTAAAAATAACTGAACTCTACTTTCCCTTTTTCTGGGCTGCACCCAAGTAGCCAAGCAGTACTGGAACAAGGCATGCAGAGCAGTAGATGGAATAGCCATAGTCACCAAGCTCAAATATGCCCCTACCAAGGCTTCTGCCTGGCACCCTATGATATTTCTGTAGCATTGTGGTCTTTAGCTGTCAATAAAATGATAGAAGAGCTCATTACCTATCAATTAACAGATCATTAAAGACATTTCTGATGATAGATTAATATGTAATTTTTATCACATAACAAGTTCAAAGAATTGAGTGCTATTGCTACAATAAAACTTTTTCCATTCCCATCTACTTGATTTATGTTAAAATTATTCCTAAAACTCACATCTTATTACAAAAATGGAAAGAAAGAAAAAATTGATGCTGCCGTTTATTTCATTCTACCAGCAAGTCACATAGATATATTATCAAACTGGAGGAAAAAAACCTTATTTTACACTTAACAAATTACTTTAAAAATTTGTAATACAATTTTTTAAAATTTCCCTATATTTCCAGGCCATTGTAAATGTGTAAATCTATGTACAGACACTTTACTGCAATGCTTGATCAATAGAAGACCTTCAAGTGTAAAAACATATTGCATTAGTAAAAACTCTATGAGGGAAGTAGAATAGAATTAGTAATTCAAGAAGAAAAAGGGATTACAGTTGACCCAACTAATGCAGGGGTTAGGAGTGCCGTAGTCTAAAATAAGCAATAACTTTTGATTTCCCAGAAACTTAACTACTAATAGCCTACTGTTGGCCAAAAGACTTACCAATAACACAATCAACATAATCAACAAAGTTAATTAACACATATTTTCTATATTAATATATTATATACTGTATTATTCGCTAAAGTAAGCTAGAGAAAAGAAAGCATGATGGGGTGTGGTGGCTCACGGCTATAATCCCAGCATTTTGGGAGGCTGAGGTGGGCGGATTGCTTGAGGTGGGGAATTCGAGACCAGCCTAGCCAACATGGTGAAACCCTGTCTCTGGCTAATACAAAATTAGCCAGGCGTGATGGCAGGTGCCTGTAGTCCCAGGTACTTGGGAGGCTGAGGGAGGCGGAGGTTGCAGTGAGCCGAGATCATGCCACTGCACTCCAGCCTGCGCAACAGAGCAGAGTCTCCGTCTCAAACAAACAAACAACAACAAAAACAAACAAAAAACAACAACAAAAAAGGAAAGAAAACATTAACAACCTACTCTCACAATAACTAACCCACTCACTTCATAATGGCATTAATCCATTCACTAGAGCTTCATCCTTATGACCCAGTCACTTTTTAAAAGCCCTATCTCTTAATACTGTTATAATGGCAATTAAATATTAACATGAATTTCAGAGAAAACAAACATCCAAACCATAGCATTCTGCCCCTGGCCCCACAAAACTCATATCCTTTTCACGTACAAAATATATTTGTTTCTTTTTTCTTTTTTTCCTTTTTTTTTTTTTTTTTTTTTGAGATGGGATCTGACTCTGTCACCCAGGCTAGAGTACAATGGCATGATCTCGGCTCACTGCAACTTCCACCTTACAGGCTCAAGTGATCCTCCCACCTAAGTCTCCAGAGTAGCTGGGACCACAGGTATGTGCCACCATGCCTGGCTAATTTTTATATTTTTGGTAAAGAAGGGGTTTCACCACGTTGCCCAGGCTGGTATCGAACTCCTGAGCTCAATTGATCTGCCTGCCTTGGCTTCCCAAAGCATTAGAATTACAGGTGTAAGCCACTGCATCTGGCCTAAGATAGATTCATTTCATCCCAATGGTCCCAAAAGTCTTAAGTTGTTGCAGCATCAATTCAAAAGTCCAGAGTCTCAGGCCAGACGTGGTGGCTTACGCCTGTAATCCCAGCACTTTGGAAGGCTGAGGCGGGAAGATCAATTGCACCCAGGAGTTTGAGACCAGCAGTATAGCAAGACCCCATCGCTACTAAAAAAATCGAAAAAATTAGCCAGGTATGGTGGTACATGCCTGTAATCCCAGCTATTCAGGAGGCTGAGGTGGGAGGATCACTTAAGCCTGGGAGGTCAAGGCTGCAGTGAGCTGTCATCACACCCCTGTAGTTCCAGCCTGTGTGACAGAGTGAGACCCTGTCTCCAAAAAAAAAAAAAAAAAAAAAAAAAAGTCTAGAGTCTCATCTATATCAGATGTGGGTGAGACACCACACCAGACAGGATTCATCCATAGGCATATTCCTACAGCTGTGAGCCAGTGAAATCAAGTAAGTTATCTGCTTCCAGAATACAACGGTGGGGCAAGCATAGGATTGACAGTCCCATTCCAAAAGGGAGAAATAGGCAAAAAGAAAAGAGTAACAGGCTCCAAATAAGTCCAAAACCCAATGGGAGAAAACACTTTAAGCCCTAAATTTAGAGAATAATCTTTGACTCCATTTTCTGCATCCTGGGCACACAGGTCTTAGGCAGTCCCACTCCTGCGGCTTTCCTAGGCCCAGCCCATGTTTCAGCTCTCACAGGTTGGGGTCTCCTGCCTGCTCCTCTCACAGGCTAGTAACATGCTAGTAACTCCACGATCCTGGAGTCTCAGTGGCAGTCCTGCTCCCAGGGTTCCACTAGGCATTACCCCAGTGAGGACTCTCTGTGGCAGCTCTGGCACTAACCCCAACCCCACATGTTTGTGCAGTATTGCCATAGTCGGGGCTCTCTGCAGTGGCTCTGCTTCTGTGACAAGTCTCTGCCTGGGGCTATTTGCAACACACTTTGAAATCTAGGTGGATGAAGCCATGCCCCCATAGATCTTGCATTCTGCATGCCTGCAAACTTAACACCACATGGATGCAACCAGGATTTGCCACTTGCATCTCTGAAGTTGTGGCCTGAGTCACACATGGACCTGCTTGAGCCATGGTGGGAGCAGTGAAAGAGCACTGTGCTAGAATGCAGGAAGCAGAGATGTGAGGTGGGTCTGGGCACTGAGCCTGTGTAGGTTGCTCCTAGCCCATCCCCTCAAACTATTCTGCCCTCTTAGAGCTCTGGGCCTGTGATGAGCCGGGCAGCCTCAAAGATCTCTGAAATGCCTTCAGGGTCTATCTCCCATTGTATTGATGGTGGTTCCCTTCTGTCTGTGTTAATCTCCTCAGTAAATGGTCTCTTGGTTCCACACTAGAATGCTTTTGTTGTTGTTGTTTACATGGCCAGGCTGCAAATTTTCCAAATCTTTTCACATAGCTTCCTTTTTCATTATAAATTCCATCTTTAAATCATTCCTTTCCTCTAGCATCTTACTATAAGCGGTTAAAAGTAGCCATGCATCAGCCTGAATGCCTTGCTGCTTAAATATGTCTTCTGCTAGATATCCTATTTCATCACTTTTAAATTCCACCTTTCACAAAGCCCTCAGTTATAGACACATTTCAGCCAAGTTCTTTGCTACTTTATAACAAGGATGGCCTTTGCCCCAGTTTCCAATACCTTGTTCCTCAGTTCCATCTGAGACCTCATCAGGATGGCCTTTACTGTCCATACTTCTATCATCTGGTCACAACCACTTAGGTAATCCTTAAGAAGTTCAAAACTCTCCCCAGTCTCTCTTCTTCTGAGCCTTCACCAGAAGCACTCTCAATGCTCCATTTACAGTAATCTAGGCTTTTTATAGCCTGCTCCTCCAAATTCTTCCAGCCTTTACTCATTACCCAGTTCCAAAGCCACTTGCATATTTTCAGGTATCTATTACTCCAACAATGCAGGTCTTGGTACCAATTTTCTGTCCCAGTACATTTTCTCCTGCTACAACAGAATACCACAGAGATTGGTAATGTATAAAGAGCAAAATGGGTTTGGCTCACCGTTTTGGAGGCTAGGAATTCCAAGAGCATGGCACTAGCATCTAGCCAGAGTCATCGTACAGCAGAAAGGTGGAAGGGCAGGCAAGAGCATGTGAAAGAGGGAAGCACGCGAGGCCAGACTCGTTTTATAACAACTCGCTGTCAAAATAACCACTACCATGGTAACAAGATTAACCCATTTATGAGAGCTCTGTCCTCACAGCCTAATCACTTCTGAAAGGCCTCACCTCATAATACTATTAAAATGGCAACTTAAATCCCAGCACTTTGGGAGGCCGAGACGGGCGGATCACGAGGTCAGGAGATCGAGACCATCCTGAATAACACCGTGAAACCCCGTCTCTACTAAAAAATACAAAAAACTAGCCGGGCGAGGTGGCGGGCGCCTGTAGTCCCAGCTACTCGGGAGGCTGAGGCAGGAGAATGGCGTAAACCCGGGAGGCGGAGCTTGCAGTGAGCTGAGATCCGGCCACTGCACTCCAGCCTGGGCTACAGAGCGAGACTCCGTCTCAAAAAAAAAAAAAAAAAAAAAAAAAAGGCAACTGAGTTTCAACCTGAGTTTCTGAGAGGACAAACATTCCAACCACAGCAGGTGTCTAAATAATGACAGTGGTTATCTCTTTAGGAAAGAAATTGAGAGTGACTCCACTTTCATCTTTACTCCTTTTAGATACAAAGTTGTTAATAATAAATGTCTTATTCTAGCCAATATAATACAAATATGCATTAAATGTATATGAAAATGCAAAGTATGAAAAATAGAAATATATATGCATAGTCTCTACTCACGGAGCTTAAGGTTGAGGAGTTAAGACAGGCAGAGGTAAAAAATGAATGAGACGTGAGAAGGGAGGATGAGGAAGCGCAATGGCCCTATGGGTTCCAATGGAGAGATAGTAAGTGTGATCAGTGAAGATTTCAAAGAAAAGGAAGAACTTGGACAGTGACTGGTAGGATTTGGTACTTGGTAAGTATCCAGGGTTGAAGGAAAAGGGATGGAAGGGGTAACAACAGGAGCAGAGGCAAAGAGGCAAAAAGCTACAAGATGTGAAATAGACAGGAGAACTCTGAAAATAATGTGGAAGCACTGGGTTGGGGAAAACTTTAATTCACAAATCAAGTACTTAATAGATTTTTGTCTTGCTTTCATTGATGTTTTCACTCAGAAAATACTTCCTGAGTGCTTCCTGTATGCTCAGGATTGTTCCAGAGATTGGGAACAATAAATTGATAAAGATACACTGCACAGTGCGTGTTATGGTGAAAATAAAGGGAGATAAATAGACTAAAACATGGAGTGTGATGGTTTCTCTGAGGAGTGAAGTTTAAGCAGAGACTTGCATAAAAGGAGACAGTGAACTACTTAGACATTTGGGGAAGAGCATTCCAGGCAGAGGGAATTTCTAGCAAGGACCCCAGAATGGGAGTGTGCTTGGCAGGTTCTGAAACACCAGGGAGGCTAGTGGGGGATACAGTACAAGGACTACAAGAAAGACTGATAGGAGATCAGATCAAGGCGGTAGCCAGGGATCAGCCCCAAGATTTATTCCCAGAAAATCTCTAAAAAAACTTTGGAAAGTAAATGTGGCAAAATTACAAAGTATGACTGATGCTTTCTTCATGGGGCTACTGCTTTTTCATCCCAAGGTTTCCTGGATTCATGCAGGAAACCTACTCACTCATTCACCATCTAGTGGGTACCCACCATGGCCAATGGGCCTTCCCCTTCACAGGCCACACTCTAGGTGGGCTGTTAAGCATATACACAAGTCATTAAAAACCAAGTTTCACAAAATAATAAAGTCACGGATGGTCCCAGCTGGCAGGTACCTTCTCAACTGACCCCTTGTTTTCCAGATGAAATTGAATCCCTTCTGCTAAGCAAACAACTCCAAGTGCTTTATTACTTGAAACTGGGACTATTTAGGATGAGCAATAATGAGAATGTTGGGAATACTAAAGCCAAAAGCAGATGAGTAATGGCTGTCAACTAATGAAAAACACTGCTGCAAGATACAGGCTTCAAACACCAGATGGCAAATTTGGGTAAGAGGCTTGTTGCTATGGAACAAAGTAAACTGCTCTTTGAGCCACTGTGAAATAGCTCAGCCATCCAACAAAATAAAATAACATATTTCAAACCATTATACAAAATCCACTCTTACGTCACTGTGAGAGGAGATAAAACCAGATAAAAATATGACGTCTCAAAGATTTCTTGAAGTTTCTGAACAGAGACAAAAATTGCCATATTAGCTCAATTCATGTCAAACATATTAATGGAAAAGAGAGATGAAGTGAGATTGCCTTAAAATAAAAACCAAAGGGGGTGGGGGAAACCCTGTCGGACTAGTACAATGGGGTGAATAATGTTACAAAGACATCAGAGAATAGCATGAGGCATGAGGGACTTAGATCTTCAGATCCAATATTCTCATTTCATAAATAAAGAAACAAGCCAGGTTATTTTAATTGCCTAAGGTGCAGGGGAAGCCAGGAGTATCTCCTAAACTAGACATGTCTTCCCAGAGATTCTTCCAAAAGTTTATGATTGCTTCTCTAATAGTATAAACTGTTGCGGGAAGTCAGGGACCCCAAACAGAGGGACCTGCTGAAGCCGTGACAGAAGAACATAAATTGTGAAGATTTTGTGGACATTTGTTAGTTCTCCAAGTTCATACTTTAATTATAATTTCTTACGCCTGTCTTTACTGCAGTCTCTGAACATAAATGGTGAGGATTTCATGGACATTTATCACTTCCCCAATCAATACTCATAATTTCCCATGCCTGTCTTTACTTTAATCTCTTAATCCCGTCATCTTCATTAGCTGAGGATGTATGTTGCCTCAGGACCCTGTGATGATTGTGTTAACTGCACAAATTGTTCCTAAAGCACGTGTGTTTGAACAATATGAAATCTGGGCACCTTGAAAAAAGAATAGGATAACAGCGATGTTCAGGAAACAAGGGAGATAACCATTAAGTCTGACTTCCTGCAGCAATAAACCAAGGATCAGCACAGTTTTTCTAAAGGGTGAGGCAGTAAATATGTTAGGCTTTGTGGGCCATATTGTGTCTATTGTACTACTTAAATCTGTCGCTGAATTGCAAAAACAACCATACACAATATAGTAGCAAATGGCTATGCCTATATTCCAATATAACTTTATCTACAGTAACTGAAATTTGCATTTTATGTAATTTTCATTTGTTATAAAATCTTCTTCTTCTTCTTCTTCACTTTTTTTCAACCATTTTAAAACCATAGTTAGCTCACAGGCCATATAACTCAGGCAGGGAGCTGGATTTGGCCTGTGGCCTATAGTTGCTAACCTCTGATGCGAACTCCTAAAAAGATGCATGTAAATTACAATTATATAACTTGAAAACCATCCCAGTGGCTTTCACTAGCATTTCTCAGAAGCTTTATATTTATTTATGATTAGCTTCCAGATAGAAATAACATTTAACATTTTTCTTTCTTTCTTTTTTTCTTTTTTTTTTTGAGACGGAGTCTCACTCTGCCACCCAGGCTGGAGTGCAGTGGCGCAATCTCAGCTCACTGCAAGCTCTGCCTCCCAGGTTCATGCCATTCTCCTGCCTCAGCCTCCCAAGTAGCTGGGACTACAAGTGCCCGCCACCACGCCCGGCTAGTTTTTTGTATTTTAAGTAGAGATGGTGTTTCACCATGCTAGCCAGGATTGTTTCAACCTCCTGACCTTGTGATCCGCTCGTCTCGGCCTCCCAAAGTGCTGGGATTACAGGCGTGAGCCACCGCGCCTGGCCTTAACATTTTCCTTTAACATCAGGGACTGATCAAATGCCCTTGGAAGAGTACAGACTCTGGTGGCTTACAAGTATCATTTTGCAGTAGAAAACACACACTCCTTGATAGATGAAGGATGTACATTTAGGAAGCAACCAAGATGTCCTACAGTAGAAGAATGGATAAATAAACTGTGGTACATCCAGAAAATGGAATATTATTCAGCAATAAAAATAACTGAGCTATTAAGCCACGAAAATACATAGAGAAACTTGCATGCATATTACTAAGTGAAAGATCCCAATCTGAAAAGCTTCATTATTATATGATCCCAACTATATTACATTCTGGAAAAGGCAAACTATGGAGACAATAAAAAATCAGTAGTTGTCAGGGGTTAGAGGGGAAAGGATGAATAAGCAGAGCAGAAGATTTTTAGGACAGTGAAAACACTCTCTATGATACTATAATGGTCAATACATCATTATACAAGTGTCCAAAACCACATAATGTACAAATCCAAGAGTTAGCCCTAGTGTAAACTGTGGACTTTGGTTGATAATGATGTGTCAATGTAGATTTATCAGTTGTAACAAATGTAGCACTCTGGTGGGAGACACTAATAATGAGGGGGCTGTGCATGTGTCCAGGCTGGGGATACATGGGAAAGCTCTGTATCTTTCTGTCAATTTTGCTGTGAACCTAAAACTTCTCTAAAAATTAAATGTTTATAAGATAAGCGCAAAGATTCAAGATTTGTAACAGTAATTTAATGTAATGCTTATGTTGCAAACTGGTATAAGGTATACAGTCAAATCTGAATAAAGAAAATAATATTCATGGCAGGAAAAAAAGTAACTTTAAAAATTCTTCTGTTCTTTGCAGAAGACACCACTAATAAATCATTGGTATTTAACAAATTTTATTACAAATATAAAGCAACATATTATAAAATGATGGGATGTCTGATAATAATAAAAGGATTAAAATGTCTTTCCTATGTGCCAAACACCATCCTACATACTTTACATGCATTAACGTGTTTAAACCTCACAAGAACCCTATGAGGCACTATTACTAGCCCCATTTTGCAGATGATACAATTAAGGCACAGAGATGTTAAGTACCTTGCCCAAAATTACACATCTGGCAGGTAATAAATCTTGAATTTGAACCCCAGTCTGCCTACAGGCTAAGGGCTATTAGATACTATATGTTATGTATTTTTTCATATAAAATATTAAAAAACAAACAGCCTTTTCCTTTTCTTTCTTTCTTTTCTCTATAAATTATTTATTTGTGCCTTTCCCTTCTTTTTCCTTCCATTCATACAACCCCAGCAGGTGGGCCTGGTGGATCCAGGAATGCAGAGGCAGTTGGGGCTAAGGGAGCAGTCAAGGCTGAGAATGCTAATAGTGTCAGGGGAACTGGGGTTGGAGAAGTGCAGTGTCAAGGAGGCAGGTGGAATGGGCAAGGCTGTAGCCGAGGAGACAGCCACCAGGGACTGATTACATATAGGAGTAATATATATTTACATGTATTTACATACACACATACACATTACATGTACACACATACTGGCTTTATCTGCTCAGAGGCCTAGAGACAATGAAACTCAGATGCAATTAGCACCCCTAGTTCTCAGATCTTGGTTTTTAAATACCATTCTCCACTAAACAGAACCAAGTGACTCCAGGGCTCATTCCAGGGCTCTGGTAAAGAAAATACAAGATGAATCTGAAACATAATTTTGTGCCAAAAGTAAGGAAGTGCTAGAATATGGTCGGAAAGTAGTCAAAAGGACAAAGAAGCCACTCTAAACAGACTCCCACTAGGTAAATCTGGGCCAATTTGAGCATCAAAATAAATAATAATACTAACAGATTAAAATCCAACAAATAATATGGGAATCCATGAGTCCACAATGGTAAGTAAGTGAGTACTTGAGTGAGAATGTAGAGTTCTCTCTTCCAATAGAATACCAACTAATATATGTTGAAGAAATGACACAACTAGAAAATGAGCATTTGGCATCCATCATCACGGAAAAAATGATTCATGCAAAAATCATCAATGAACACTAAAACTAGTGGGTGAAAACTTGCTGAGAAACAGGATATTTATATAATTATCAAAGTATCTCCCCACAAAGTTTATTTTACAAAGAGAAGTGCAGAAAGCTGGCCCACACCACTTCAGCCAAGTGACCAAAGTTAACATCACCAATAACAGGACAATCCCATATCCTGTGCCTCCTGATACGCTGCACCGAGAGCACAGCATCATTTCTCTGACGTCCCTGCCAAAAATGCACAACCTGAATCTAATTGTGAGGAAACATCAGACAAACCCAAATTAAGGGACAGTTTGAAAAAAGAAGAAACTGTTCTATATTCTTGAAAATTATCCAGAGCATGAAAGACAAAGAAAAACTAAAGACTCATTACAGATGAAAGGCAACTAAAGGAATGTGATACATAAATGGAGCTTGTGGTTCTGGAGTCGATTCTGAACAAGAGGAGGGGAAGTCGCCACCAATGGCATTATTGGGCCAGCAGGCAAAGTTCGAATGGGTCTACGGATTATGTGGTAGAATTATACCTATGTTAATTTCCTGACCCAGCTAATCATACACAATTATGTAAGGCAGTATCTTTATTTTTTAGGGGAAAAAATAAAGTATTTAGACTCCAACAGCATGTCTATAACTTAGTCCAGAAAAATACGGTGTGTGTGTGTGTGCGTGCGTATGTGTGTCTACCTATACATGTAGAGAGAGTAGAGAATAATGAAGCAAATTTTGTAAAATATTAACACTGGAGAAGCCAGGTGAAGTCTATAGAAGGGTTATTTTGTATATTCTTGTAACTTTTTAAATCATTTTTTAATGATTTAAAATAAAAATTTTTAACTGAAAAACTAAACAATATATTATTTAGAAACGCAAATATAAAAAGTGAAAGTATAGGCTCAGCGCAGTGGCTCACACTTGTAATCCCACACTTTGGGAGACTAAAATGGGAGGATTGCTTGAGCCCGGGAGTTCAAGGTTTCAGTGAGCTACCATCACGCCACTGTACTCCATCCCGGGTGACAGAGCAAAACTCTGACTAAAAGAAAAAAAGAAAGTGAAAAAAGATAGTGAGGCCAGGAGCAGTGGCTCACGCCTGTAATCCCAGCACTTTGGGAGGCCAAGGAGGGTGGATCACCTGAGGTCGGAAGTTCAAGACAAGCCTAGCCAAGATGGTGAAACCCCATCTCCACTAAAAATACAAAACTTAGCCAGGTGTTGTGGTGGGTGCTTATAATCCCAGCTACTCAGGAGGCTGAGGCAGAGAATTACTTGAACCCAAGAGGTGGAGGTTGTAGTTAGCAGAGATTGCACCACTGCACTCCAGCCTAGGCAACAGATTGAGACTCCATCTCAAAAAAAAAAAAAAAGATAGTGAAAGTATAAGTAAAAGGACATGATAAACATAAAATTTAGTATAATGGTGATAAGGGAAGGGATTGGATATTGAGGACACACAGGGCTTCAAAGGTAACCACAGTTCGTCACATCCTTTTTCATTACACCTTACATAGACATTAGAACTGTGCTTTCTTTAACCAATGAGTTAACTAAAAAGAAGAATCACTTAAAAAAAAAAAAAAGTAAAATGCACAAAGATCACCAGAAAAACATATGAGCAAAACCAAATTTTCTACTCACAATAAATGTTATTTTTAAAAAGTCAAAATCTGGCCAGGCGCGGTGGCTCATGCCTGAAATCGCAGCACTTTTTGAGAGGCTGAGGCAGGCAGATCATGAGGTCAGGAGATCGAGACCACAGTGAAATCCCATCTCCACTAAAAATACAAAAAAATTAGTGGTGGCATGGTGGCGGGTGCCTGTAGTCCCAGCTACTCAGGAGGCGGAGGCAGAAGAATGGCTTGAATCCGGGAGGCAGAGCTTACAGTGAACCGAGATCATGTCACTGCACTCCAGCCCGGGCAACAGTGCAAGACTCTGTCTCAAGAAATAATAATAATAATAAGTAAAAAATCAAAATCTATTTCATGTGAAATGCACACATTGGTAATCTGTGGAACACCCAAATAACCAAAAGGAAAAAAACCACAGGAGAAGCGAAGGCAATGAGGAAACACAATGATATAGGTCTCACATTGGTAGCACCTCAACACCAGCAATCTAAAACAAGGTCATAATCAGTCCCGTGTTTTGATAAGTAGTTGGTAATATGCTAAACAACCCTTGAATATACTTGATAACTTGTGAATCACTTTGGGATGCAAATTGTTGCTGCCTAGTTTATTTTTTTTCCCTAAATTCAGAATCCCTTGATGCTTTAACCGACTTATGGAAGAAGGAAACTGCTTAGATGTGTGTAAAATTAACACTAAGCTTGGAGTGAAATTCACCACAAATCTCAGCTCTAAAGTTAAATGACACATTTGAAGCCTGAAATCATCAAACAAGCAAATAATTTCAGCAGCTGCCTCACAAAAGACGTCTTCAGAGACTACATTCAGCAAGTAGACAATTAAGAACGAATTTAGGAAACGCACTCTCTCTCTCTTTTGAAAAACTCAACGGCAGTATCAACTGACCATAAAGTTGATCTCAACAGACTGTATCAGATACATAGACATTGATTTAAAAATGCAGGCACACACAAAGCTACTCCCTACACAAGCCTATATTCCTTTGGCTTTTTTTGTTTTGTTTTGAGACAGACTCCTGCTCTGTTGCCCAGGCTGGAGTGCAGTGGCATAGTCTTGTCTCACTGCAACCTCTGCGTCCCAGGTTCAAGCGATTCTCCTGCCCCAGCCTCCTGAGTAGCTAGGATTACAGGCACCTGCCACCATGCTCGGCAAATTTTTGTATTTTTAGTAGAGATGGGGTTTCACCATGTTGGCCAGGCTGGTCTCGAACTCCTGAGCTCATGATCCGCCCCTCTTGGCCTCCCAAAGTGCTGGGATTACAGGCGTGAGCCACCGTGCCTGGATGGCCATTTTTAAAAAAAAAAAAAAACTTGAAATCTGCCTTAAAGACCTAGTATGAGTTGAACCTCCCCTTCCACCCCAATTTAATATGTTACAGTCCTAACCCACCCAATAATTCAGAATGTGACCTTATTTAGAGATAACATCTTTACAGAGGTAATCAAGTTAAAATGAAATCATTAGGATAGGCCCTAATTCAGTATGACTGGTGTCCTTTTGGACACAGGAACACGCATAGAAAGAAAATGATTTGAAGAGACATAGAGGGAAGACAACCATCTATGAGCAAAGAAGACAGGCCTGGAACAGATCCTTCTCTCAAAGTCCTCAGAAGAAACCAACTCTGCTGAATCCTTGATCTTGGACTTCAAAAATGTAAGGCAATAAATGACTGTTGTTTAAGCCTCCCTGTTTGTGGTACTTCATTACAGCAGCCGTGGGAAACCAGTGCAGACCCTATAGGAGGACGGTTATAAGACTGATCTGTCCTAATAAATCAATGACGGGAAAACACTGCAGAAACTCCCTTTTTCTTGCCTGCACTCACTTTATCTGAGATAGTTTGAGATGGTCAAACACACTGGATTTACTGAAGGATCAAGATTCTGCTATTTACTAGCTCTGTGAACAAGGGCCAATCCCTTAACCTCTCTGATTTACCATTTTTGAAAATAAAGTAATGATATCTGCCACATCTCCCTTCAACTCTATATACACAAAATGTTTTAAAATAGAGATACGCCAAACACTCCAGTGAATTGTGAAAGTTCTCTGTATACATAAGGTATTATCCATAGTGTTAATTTGTGGTAGGGTAACCAGAGTGGCATTTCAGGACACCACTACTGATACAATATACTTTGATTTCAGAAAGGCATCTGATGGCACCAAACAGGTAACTTTGTTGGACAGGCTCGAAAACATCATGCTGGATGACAGCAGAGTTGGAGAAATTCATAGCTGCTGTATATTCCTACTTAAAAGGTTGATTAATAGGATGAGGGAAGTATGGCCGGAGAGCTCTTAGAGAGCACTGGAAACATATCATTGAGCTCGGCCTCAGTCATGTTCTTGCTAGTGACTTACTGTGAAAAGGATAACAATTTGAAGAAGACAGTTTGTTTACTAGATAGCACAATCCAGCTTTAAAAAGACAAAGACCCCACAAATATGTACAAATATTATGTATCAGAAAATTTTTACTGTCAAAACTACAGCCACAAGCTAACTGGAATGTATGTAAAATCCTACACTTACATTTTACACAATTCAAATGCATAGGTAAAGACATATGAGACTTGATCACAGTGAGGATCATGAGCTTAAAATAAGCAGCACAGAACAGTTGCCCATAAAAATCGATTCTGGGTCAGGCACGGTGGCTCACGCCTATAATCCCAGCACTTTGGGAGGCCAAGGCGGGTGGATCACCTGAGGTCAGGAGTTCGAGACCAGCCTGACCAACATGGTGAAACCCCACCTCTACTAAAAATATAAAAATTAGCCGGGCGTGGTGATACATGCCTGTAATCCCAGCTACTCGGGAGGCTGGGGCAGGAGAATTGCTTGAACCCGGGAGGCGGAGGTTGCAGTGAGCCGAGATCACACCATTGCACTCCAGCCTGGGCAACAAGAGTGAAACTTCACCTCAAAAAAAAAAAAAAAAAAAAAAAAAGATTCCAACTCCAGACCAATTCGTACGCCTACAGGCAGACTTTGCTTTGCATGAATCTGATGTACATAAATTTTCAATGCCATGATTTAGTTAAATACTGGTCCCCTAACAATATGGTTCAAATATCAATTACCATGGTATATTAACTGTGAGTAATTGAATGAAGTACAAACTTAGCTTCTAGTTCTGCAGTCCGCAAGTCATTACATACAAAACAGACGGGCATCATGATCAGTGACCAACCACACTCCTTATTCCAAAGTATGTGTGGCTAGTCACTGTGCATCTGTTATTCAGGTCACACACTGACATCAAAGCATGTAGCTGTGTTGCTTCCTTGCTTCCCAGCAGTAAACCCATGTGGCATTTTATAAGAATGGATAATTGAGACAGTGAATTGGTCAACCAAGATGAAAGTACAGCAAAGTGAAAAGTGGTAATACAGTAGTGAGGTGGGAATCAGACCTACATGTAATTACACAGCTAACCATGGCAATGTGGTCACTGCCACTGTCAGAAACGCTAAAGTCTACAGCCAGAGGAACTTAGCAAAGGTGAACTTATCAACATAAATGTGGACAGTGATTAAAGTTGTCTCCAAGGAAATGATACCAGCAAAAACAACTTCACATTAAAGGAACTCTCAGAGAAATATCTCAGAGATGTTTTATAACACTGAAAGCTCAAAGGATATAACGTTGAAAGCCGATACAAATTTTAAAAGCAGGATGACAATTTGCCAAAGCAAAAATACTCACTCTGTATTATAAGTTATATACCAAGAAGAAGGAGGCAGCAAGCACTGTTCAATCTACTACTGATGTTTTTGTTTGGTTTTTTCTTTTGCAAAAGTATTTTAATTCTCTGTATTTTAAATTCTCTATTTTTAATGTAATATGTGATATTTTAATTACAGAATACTAACAAATACTAAATGAACACTAGTTTTACTAATTTTTGCATTTAAATTTGAAATAAAATTTTTAATTTTATTTTAACAAGTTTTAAAGTTTTAAAAACAGATATTTTGGCCAGGCACAGTGGCTCACACCTGTAATCCCAGCACTTTGGGAGGCCAAGGTGGGCTGATCACAAGGTCAGGAGTTTGAGACCAGTCTGCTCAACATAGTGAAACCACATCTCTACTAAAAATACAAAAAACTAGCTATGTGGTGGTGTGCGCCTGTAACCCGAGCTACTTGGGAGGCTGAGGCAGGAGAATCATGTGAACCTGGGAGGTAGAGGTTGCAGTGAGCCAAGATCATGCCACTGCATTCCAGACTAGGTGACAGTGCAAGACTCCGTCTCAAAAAAACAAAAACAAAACAAAACAAAAAAACCAGAAGTTTATAAAGGTCTCACGGTGATCATCATTTTTCCCATTAAGGTCATTTTGTATTATTTCAGGTTTCACAGTCATTTTTCAGTCCTCCACTATAATGCAAAGTGAGGAAGCCCTTGCTGTGTCCCTTTATACTTAGCTCGCACTACAGAGTTAGTCGTGTGTTTTCAGTTTTGGAAGGATAAACTGAATCAGAATGTTTTCACAAGGAGGTGACCAGAATGTGGAAGAAGCTTAGAATTAAAACATGAGAGGAAGCTCTGAATGGAACAGAAAAAAATTCATCTGGAGAAGAGAAAAGTTAAGATTACCACAGTTGCAAATATTGGAAAAGTCATCATGTAAAAGTGCCACTCTAGAGTAGCAGAACTAGCTTTAATAATGGAATATCCACAATAGAGCTTTCAATTTCATGAACAGAAAAAGCTTCTAATGATTAACACTGGATATATATGGAATTCACTAACTCACAGTGTAGTGAACTCCTCGTAGCTGGAAGTGGCAAGCAGAGGCTGAATGACCATCTGTCGGGGATGCTGTACCCGAAATTAATTCCTACACAGGGTGAGAGGGAAGGCCCTCTCCACAGCTCAGATTTCAAACACCCATGTGGTGTTCTAAAATATGCCCACAAAATCTTCGACACTCTTCCCTTCAGAAAGTGGAGCCAAGTTCCCTCCTTCACCCTTGAGGTGGGCCAAACGTAGTGACTTGCTTGGAATGAAGCACTCACCACACTGTGACTTTTAAGACTCGCTCATAAAAGGGATAGCTTCCATCTGGCCCTCTCACTGTTGGGTTGTCTAGGGGGAGCTTTCTAGTCATATGGTATGGACACTCAAGTCGCTCTGAGAGAAGCTCTTGTGGCAAGAAACCAAGCATTCCTGCCAACAGCTAACACTAGCTTGCAGTCATGTGAATGAACTTGAACCTCAGAAGTGGATCCTACAACCTCAGTCAAGCTTTCTTGAAGCACTCGCTGACATCTTGACTGAGACCTCTTGCCTCCTGAGCTCAAGTCACTCAGCTAAACTGCTCACAGATTCCCGGATGCACAGAAACTGTGAGGACAATACATTTTCATTGTTGTTTCAAGCCCCTAAGTTTTGGGGTAATTTGTTATACAGCAATAGCTAACAAATACACTCCCTTTTGACTTGAACACTGAGGTTACATTGCAGTCTTAAGAAGCCTTCTCACACAGCTTTTTGGTTGTTTTTTAGTCTTGCCAGTTTCCTTATAAGAGACTCAAATCACAATTTCCAAAAACTAGTTCCTATTATTGCAGGATAAATGATTATCCAATGGTATTCTGTTGTAAAAGTAGAAAGTGGGGAAGGACTCTAAAATTAATTCTTCCCACTCTGACTTATTTTCACCCCACATTCAAATCTATAACAAAAGATTAATGCAGTCTCATAAGTAGAACTTAAAATTCTCCTCAGCATGATAGAAGTCCTTCAAAAGGTGCATCTTTCAATTGCAAAAAGGCAATGAAACAAGGGCTGAACTTAAAGGCCCAGCCCAGACATCTTCTATGAACTCTGGACCCAAGTATTTGAATGTTTCCTTCACATCTCATATGTGTTTCTCAAAGTCAACAGGTCCAAAACAGAGTCCATGGTCTTATTCCTGAACGTGGTCTCTTTCTTGGGTTCCCTTTTGCAGAGAATGAGACCACATCAATTCAGGGAACAACCCAGAAACCTCTGACACATCTCTGTCATTCCCCTTGAATAGAACCTCAATGGGGCTGGGTGTGGTGGTTTACCCCTGTGGTCCCAGCACTTTGGGAGGCTGAGGTAGGAGGATCACTTGAGCCCAGGAGTTCAAGGCTGCAGTGAGCTATGATCATACCACTGCACTCCAGCCTGGGTGACAGAGTGAGACCCTATCTCAGAAAAATGAAACAAAACAAAAACCCAATGGCAATGGCTTGCCATTGCATTTATGATAAAGGAAAAGGTTCATAATATGGCCTATAGGGTCCTGGGTGATTTGGTACCTACCTGCCTCCCCAGCCTAATCCCACTGCAGCCGAATCCTATACCATGCTTCTCCCTCTGCCTTTGCTCTCTCAGCTCCACCTGGTCGCATTTCAGACCCCCTAAGCACTCTGCTCCTCGCCTCCATATGGCCTTGACACATGACCTTCCCTCTGGATGGAACACTTTTCCTTTCTTCTTGTCCAATTAATGCCAATGTATACTTCCAACTTCAGTTTAGCTGTCCCTTCCTTAGGAAGCTTTTCCAATTCCCCATTCTCTCTCTCTCTCTCTCTCTCTCTCTCTATATATATATATATATATGTGTGTGTGTGTGTGTGTGTGTGTGTATGAACTGTTGAGGATATATAAAGATATATAAGATATATATATAAGATATATAAAAGATACATATATATCTTCTCTCTCTCTCTCTCTCTCTCTATATATATATATATATATATCCTCAACAGTTCCCAACAGACCCAGCATACCACCAAGTTGTGTACCCTCCTCAACACATCACCCATGAGGCACTTTTCCTTCTCTCTGTGCTTCTGTCTACCCAGGCTGCACTCCCAATTAATGATCCTCATAGCACCAGGCACTTCTCTTTTATCAAAATATGACAGTGGTTCCATACACAAAATCTGGAACCAAGCTACCTGGCTTAAATCCTCTCCAGCTGTGTGAATTTGGGCAAATCACTTAAAACTTTCTGTGCCTCTTTTCTCATCCATAAAGTAGGAAGTAGCAGTTATGAACAAGTTCTGAAGATTATATGAGACAGTATATGTAAAATTCTTAGAATGATGCTAGATGCATGTCAGGCATTACATAAGTCTGAGCTGCTGTTTTATTGTAGTTGCAATTTCATATTTCTTCATAATTATTATTTTATTCATATCTGTCTTTCCTATTAGACAGCAAAATCCCCAAGGGTAGACAAGCCTACTTTTACCCACTATCATACTCTAAGTGCCTGGCACAGTCTTAACACATGAGAAATCCTGATGAATAAGTAAATGAAGTTGATATAGGTCTTGAACTCCGGAGAACCTTCAAGTGTCATGCTAAGGAGTTCAGAATTTATTCTCTAGAATTCTTTAAACAAGGGTCACATAGAACAATTAATGGAACAATGCTTGTAAGGTAAGTTGGGAGGAGAGCTTAGAGACAGGGAGAACCCTTAGCTGACCATTTGAATGTTTATCCGAATAAGGGCATCAGCCAGTGTAGAGAGGAGCAGAGAAAGAGAAGAAAAAGAAATGCCCTAGGCCGGGCGCGGTGGCTCAAGCCTGTAGTCCCAGCTAATCAGGAGGCTGAAGCTGGAGAATCACTTGAATCCGGGAGGCGGAGGTTGCAGTGAGCTGAGATTGCACCATTGCACTCCAGGCTGGGCTACAGCGAGACTCCATCTCAAAAAAAAAAAAAAAAGCCGGGGGGGAAGTCAGAGGAAGATTTGACCAGAAGGCAATGTGATTACTTAAGCAAGATGCTGCACTCATGGCTTCGGAGATGGAGGGAAGTTCCTGGAACTGAGTATGCAAAGAATGTGGCTCTAGAAACTGGAAAAGCAAAGGAGAACCTAGAGATTCTCCTCTAGAGCTTCCAGGAGACTGCAGCCCTGTTGACACTCTGATTTTGGACAAGTGAAACAGATTTCAAATTTCTGACTTCTAGAAATGTGAGAGAATCTGTATGTGTGCTTAAGTCATCAAGTTTGTAATAATTTGT
This sequence comes from Macaca fascicularis, assembly GCF_037993035.2. Classification (NCBI taxonomy): domain Eukaryota; kingdom Metazoa; phylum Chordata; class Mammalia; order Primates; family Cercopithecidae; genus Macaca; species Macaca fascicularis. The sequence goes on along the minus strand of NC_088389.1, from coordinate 102,856,803 downwards.
TATGGCAGCCATAGGAAACTAGCACAAACACTTAACTCACTGTGTTATAATTTGCAGTTAGGATATTTGTCTCCCCGCTAAAGTACAACCTTCTCAAAAGACAGTGATGTTCTTGTACCTTGGTATTTCCAGCACCAAACAGAATGCTAGACACACAAAGGCACTCAAATACATGTTTGCAGGAGGGTTGGAAGGAAGGAAGAAATTAGAAAAAGAAGAAAAGAGAAGAGGGAGTTTCAAAATAGAGTAAGTGGCTAACAAAAGCCTATCCTTAAACATATGAAACTAACAAATATGGATGCAGAGAAGATGGGCAAGGTTGAGTTTCACGCCCTCCATCCCATTCCCCAGGAAGCAGCAATCCTAAAACACACCGGCACAGGCCACATCCAGACATGGTGTAGGGGTTAGAGAGGAGATCCTAGCACAAATCCTAACCCCAGCCTTTACTCTAACTCTTGTCCTAATCCACTACAGAGGAGCTAAAGATGTCAACCCCCAGTCAGATCCCTGTGAAAAACCAGTGTGCAGGCCCAGGAACCATGAAGACCTAGGTTTGAATCCTAGCTCTGCTTCTTACTATCTGCAAATTCTTGGACAAGTTACTTAACTTTTGTAATACTCAATTTCTCACTTACAAAATAAAACTAATAATTCCTCAGAAAAATAAATGAGATAATGAATGAAAAGTAACAGGCATAGAGTAAGTATTCAAGAAATGTTACTTTTTGTTATTTCAATTTTTCTAGCAAAATCAGACACATAATGTATAATAAAAATGATATACTATAATATATATACTAGATTGTATGTTTTGTACATGATCCCCAGAAAAATATGTAAGAAACTGGTAATAGTTGCCTCCCGGGAGGGGAAATGGCATGTCTAGGGCACAGGAACAGAAAAGGACTTACTATTCACTAAATTTCCTATCATGTGCATAAATTTTTTAGGTGTTTCTTACAATCCCAGCTCTATTCGCTGTGTAACATTATCAACGCATGTAGCATGTATCAGCTGTGTAACATTGGCAACCTGTTTCTTAATCGCATTGCACCTCAATTACTTCACCTGTGAAATGAGAATAAAAATGTTACTTTTCCTCATGAAGTTGTTGTGAGTGTTCAATGAGCTAACACAAGTAAAATGCTTAAAAGAATGCTTGGCACAGGGTAAGCATTCAATAACATCAGCAATTTCACTGTTAGAAATATGGTGGGCAAGATGCCCTACGGAGCCCTTTGAGTTGTAAAATAACATTATAATGTACAAGACCTTTTAGGTGGCACTTTGCAGGACCTAAGGAAGAATATGAAGGTTAAAGGGGAAAAAAGAGGAAGAAGAAAAGCGATTCTAAGCTTAAATGGGAGCAGTGAACAATAAACTCAAACAAAATGCATGGCGGCCCCAGTGGTCATTATCTCTGAACAGGGAAATATATACATATATATATATATATATATATGTTCTGGAGAATCACATCTTGAATTTCAGCCTCCGAATTTTCCCAGGTTAAGATTAACCAAAACTGAACCCATTAAAAAAAGGTCGCCACAATCATAAGGAACAAACCATCCCAGGTAAAGGCTAGCTGAAGCTACAAAGTCCAGATTCAGAATCTCACAAGTATACACACAAGTATACATGATATGCTTAAAGAAATAAATAATGGAATCATAAAATGGAATAAGCAACAAAAGACAATCAAAAATGATCAAGCAAATTTGAAAAAGAACTAAGTGGAACTTCAGGAATTAAAATTATACTTGTTGTTGTAACAAGGTCAACAGATGGATTATATAATAGATTAGACAAGATTAACAGATGGAATATACAATAGCTGGAGAAAGTATACATGAACTATAAGAGAGCTGAAAAAAATGACCCAGAGCACAGTGGACAGTGGCTCACGCCTGTAATCCCAGCACTTCGGGAGGCTGAAGCGGGAGGGGACTGCCAGAGCTCAGGTGCTTGAGACCAGCCTGGGCAATGTGGCAAAACCCAGTCACTAAAAAATATACAAAAATTAGCTGAGCATGGTGGTGCATGCCTGTAGTCCCAGGTGCTCAGGAGGCTGAGGTGGGAGAATCACTTGTGCCCCAGGGGATTGAGGCTGCAGTGAGCTATGATTGCGCCACTGCACTCCAGCCAAGGTGACAGAGCGAGAGCCTATCTCAACAACAACAATAATAATTGTAATTCACTGGCCTCACTAGATTTCATGGGTAGAGAGACAAGGCGACTTCATCTTTGCAGCCCCTATCACCTATCATGGCCTGGTACACAGCAAGCACTCCTTAAATGTTTGCTAACTTGTAGCTCTTGCTGATTTGCTCATGGGAAAACAAAAGAAGTACTCTAAAATGCAAAGGTATCAGGAGACAAATATTTGAAATGGCTGGAAAGGAAACAGTAAGCCTCCCCATATTCATTTTATTTTATTTATCTATCTATCTATCTATCTATTTATTTATTTATTTATTTATTTATTTATTTATTTATTTATTTGAGATGGAGTCTCGCTGTGTCGCCCAGGCTGGAGTGCAGTGGCCGGATCTCAGCTCACTGCAAGCTCCGCCTCCCGGGTTTACGCCATTCTCCTGCCTCAGCCTCCTGAGTAGCTGGGACTGCAGGCGCCCGCCACCTCGCCCTGCTAGTTTTTTGTATTTTTTAGTAGAGACGGGGTTTCACCGTGTTAGCCAGGATGGCCTCGATCTGCGGACCTCGTGATCCACCCGTCTCAGCCTCCCAAACTGCTGGGATTACAGGCTTGAGCCACCACGCCCGGCCTCCCCATATTCATTTTAAATGAGGGAGACAGGGCCACTGACAAAGGATACTGACTAGCCCATGACCACACAACTCTCTGAGTGATACAATCCCTTTTTTATAGCTCAGCTATCCCAGCTTGTGCCCAAATATATTTTTCACATTATTTAACTTGTAAAATCCACAAAAATCTAGTTATGTGCTAAGAAAGATCTATACTGGTATGAAGACAGCTATGAGCTTTATTTTTCTCTTTATCTATTTATACATTCGCTGCTTCTTGCTGTATCTTTTATATAGAACTAGGAGAGCCATTTTTGCCAAGCAGGCTTCTATCTTTAAAAGTAATATGCACAAGTGCCCCAGAAGCTACTGCACTTGGTTCATTCCAAGAGCTCAGGAATAATTATGTGCTTTTATAAGCACAGCATTCATTAATCAAATCTGTGGGTCTAATTCAACTTTACTCTTGTATTTTTATGGCAACCAGAAAACGATCTTCTTTGTCATATCCCCTAATATTAAAGGGGAAAAAATCTTTATGCCTCACCTGGTTTAATTTACAGATTGTCTCTCTTCATTGCATTCGGTCACTGGGACACAGATGTATGGAATACAGAGAACACCTCCTCCTGGACGCTTAGATACAGAGGACCATTATCTGTCCTCAGAGCTGAAGGATGCATTTTTTTAGTTACTTTTTTGGTCTATCATATACAGTGCAATTGAAAATATCTTTGCTTCAGTTCTTCTTCTGACACATTAATTATAAAACCATTCCCAGTTCCCCTGGAAAACCAAATGTTTTATAATTTCTAATTCTAGTGTGAGCTCATTAGCCTGTTTGTCATCAAATTGACTGCATATAGGAAGTTGGACGATAACAGAAAAGCAAAATGTTGGTCCAGTTTGTTTCTGCCAAACAGAACTTCCAACACTTTGTGCCTGCAATTTGAGAGAGCTCTTTATAGAAGTCGCATCAGGATATTTAGTCCACAGTTTGATTTACAAAGCCTATTTAGAAAATTTATATGAACCTGCAAAGAAATTATAGTGGCCATGGATAAAGCACGCATTCAGAGTAGCCACATTAAGTTAGATCATGGCTCTATTTCCAAAAGAATAGATTTAAAACATAAAATCCGAGTTCAGTAAGAAATATTTTATGTGACTTGACTCTCCCTCCCTCCTTGTTTATCTATGTCCTCTTCACGGTGGCTCAGAAATAGACTTGGCATTAGGTTTCACATGATCAGCATATTGTGAGCTTTATTTACTTAATTCAACAAGCCTAACTCCTGAAACTAATAAAAGAAACTCAGAACAAGCCCAGCTACTTGCCTTGCAAATTCCTCTCCTGTATAAAGATGCTAGCCATGCATCAATTACTAGTCAACTTTCCCCCACTCCCCAAAACCAGTATCTATTTCACCTGCTTCTAAAACCCTGACATGAAACAATGTGATAGTGTCAGTGAAAACTGCTTCAGAATTAGCAATATGGCAGTCTTAGAAGGGTTTAGAAAGTTTACTAACAAATTGCCAGAATCCCTTAGGAGTTTGCCTTGGCAAGACAAAAGACAAAAGCAAAAACAAACAACAAACTTGTAACAGGCTGGTGACTATATCTTGAGGCTTTCATGTCCTCCCACATATCTGAATAGCAGTATAGCATTGAATTTATTCCATATGAGAGCTGCTAAATGTAAAGCCAGACCATGTGGATTATAAATCGTAACTCTACTAGTAACCAGCTATGTGACCTTCAACAAGGCACACAAACTGTTGGTGACAGTTTCCTCATCTGAAAAACAGAGATAAATAATAGTTAATTTATAGGGTTGCTGCGATGATTAAATGGGTTAATATGTGTAAAAGATTTAGAGCAGTGCCTGGCACATAATAAGTGCTATACATTCTTCATTTGTTTGAAGACAGGGTCTCAGCACTTTGGGAGGCCAAGGTGGGCAGATCACTTAAAGCCAGGAGATTGAGACCAGCCTGGCCAACAGGGCAAAACCCTGACTCTACTAAAAATAACAAAAATTAGCTGGGTGTGGTGGCGCATGCCTGTAATCCCAGCTACTTGGGTGGTTGAGACACAAGAATCATTTGAACCTGAAAGGAAGAGCTTGCAGTAAGCTGAGATCACATCACTGCACACCAGCCTCAGTGATAGAGCGAGACTCTATCTCAAAAAAAAAAAAAAAAAAGACAAGGTCTCAGTGTGTTACCCAGGTTGGAGCGCAGTGGTGCAATCACAGTTCACTACAGCTTCCTGGGCTCAAGCCATACTCCACCTCAGCCTCTTGGGTAGCTGGAACCCACAGGCATGCACCACTATGCCCAGCTCCTGTTTTTTTGTTTGTTTTGTATAAAGGGATCTCACTATGTTGCCCAGGCTGGTCTCAAATTCCTGGGCTCAAGTGATCCTCCTGCCTTGGCCTCCCAATCTGCTGGGATTACAGACACAAGCTACCTCACCCTGCCCAATCTTTTCTTTTTATTAGAGAGAATCATTTCCTTATTTAGCCATTCCTCAGATATATGCTGAGCACATTCTCTCTCTCAGGTGACGTACCCCAGCACTAGGGAATGATGTGAGTAAGACCTAATCCCTGCCCTCAGGGAGCTTATAGCCTATAGCAGCAGCAACACTAGTAAAAATAAACTACTTTGATAGGTGCACATCTTCATTTGGTCAGCAGTTTTCTCAAAACCACTAACACTTTACTAAAATGCTAAGCTTTGATTGTTTTTCAACTACTTCTTGAGAGTTTCTGCATATATGACAAGGGCAAGAAATTACACTGAGGTATTGATGCTGATGAGCAGACAAGGCTCGCTGGCTGGTGAAGGGACACTGATCAGCACACCAATGTGCTGCTCTTGAATACACACCTCCACAAAATTACAAATTAATTTACATTTTACAAAATTACAAATTATTCCAGGTTCATTTGTGAAAGTTAGACCTGTGCATTCTGAGGGCCTGTGAGAGGGTGTATGCCAATCACACACTGCAGGCAGAGGCTGGGAGCAGAAACACTAGGATTGAACAGAAAGTTGCTTAAGCTGTGCTTCTTAGACCAGTTTTTGCCATGTTCAGAAATGCAGCATTTCAACTGATAACAATTCAAGGAATCCTGTATTTCTTAAATGTATGCCCATGAAACTGCTAAGGGTTCAGGTAAATATATAAGAAATTGTTACCAAAACATGGAGACAATGATTATTGCCAAGGAAGAAGGCTTTAATCGGGTGCTGCAGCTGAGAAGATGGGAGATCAGTCTCAAATCTATCTCCCTGATGGACTAAAATTAGGGGTTTATATAGCAGGGAAGAAAGATGGGAGAAAACAGGAACTCCAGAAGGGTAAGGAAGCAATCATGATGAATGAGAGGCCTGGCATTTCATTGTCTGGATGCAATATCTGGTCAGTTTCAGTTCTTTGATACTTTTGAGAGGCCTAGGGGTCATTTCCTGAACAAGGAACTCAAATAAAACAAATGTAAGTTTCAGGCTTTAAGACCAAAAGTGTCAATTTCTATGTTTATCAAAAAAAAAAAAGAAAACCCAACAACAACAACAAAACCTGTCTGTGGAACTATTGGGTCAGTTTCAAAATTATCTTTGCCTTTCAAGAATTTACTTTCTGGTAGAGAAAATTAAATTTACATGCCTATGAAAAATCGAGAACAATGCACAATGATATGTTTCTAAGCACCAAATTGGCATTATGGACTGATCTGTGAAAACTCTGAGAAAAATGAAATTGGTGAGTACAGAATAACCAAGGTGTTTCTGGAGGAAGCGATGAGTCTGGTATATATAGGCGAGAAAACAGAGTAAGGGGATTAAGAGTGTGAACAATAAGATGGAGAAGTCAAAATACATGAACAAATATAAATTGATACATAAGTTTATATTGGCACAATTACATTTTTAAGTTTTTTTAACCAATAAATAGTATTTTACATATTTATAGGGTACATGTGATATTTGTTACATGCATAGAATGTGTAATGATCAAGTCAGGGTATCTGATCCCTCATCTTGAGTATTTATTATTTCTGTGTCGGAACATTTCAAGTTCTCTCTTCTAGCTACTTTGAAATGTATAATACATTGTTGATAACTTCTATCTAGCTGTGCTTGTACCCATTGACTAACCTTTCTTCATTCCCCCACCCTCACCCACACATCCTTCCCAGTCTCTGGTATCTATCATTCTACTGTCTACCTCCATGAGGTCAACTTTTTCAACTCCTGCATACGAGTGAGGACACTGGCGTAATTGTTAAATCATTTCCTTTCCAAATCTTGTTCTCTTATTGTTTTCTCACTTACTCTACCTGCTCAGTGATTTGGCACTTTTGAAACATCCAATCCTGTCTAGATCACAGGGATAGTTTTCCTTCTAATCTCCACTGAAATAAATCTAGTATAAATCTTATTTTTCTCCTTCCCACTTGTCAGGACAGTGAAAAAAAAATGATTATACAAACCTCCATTCATACATACAAAGGTTGTATATGAGTCATCCATATATTGTTTTTCTCAACTAGATTAAATCTTCATTGTACAGTCATTCACCCGGAAGAGGGGAACAGAAGGAAGCGTAAGATTTTCTCTCTTCCCTTGGGGAAGGGGTAAATCTTAAAATGCTTCACTAGGAACAAGCTGCATTTTTTTTTCTTTTTTTTTTTTGAGACAGAGTCTCGCTTTGTCACCCAGGCTGGAGTGCAATGGCACGATCTCAGCTCACTGCAACCTCCACCTCCTGGGTTCAAGCAGTTCCTCCCACTCAGCCTCCCGAGTAGCTGGGATTACAGGCACCCGCCATCATGCCCGGCTAATTTTTGTATTTTTAGTAGAGATGGGGTTTCACCATGTTGGCCAGGCTGGTCTTAAACTCCTGACCTCAGATGATCTGCCCGCCTCGGCCTCCCAAAGTGCTGGGATTACAGACATGAGGCATCGCGCCCAACCCAAACTGCATTTTAAAATTTATTTTTATTTTCTTTTTAGCCATTCCCTACACATACCTCACATACCAATCACATTTTTACACACAGAAAACGTCTGCTTCTATTGTCTTATCTGGCTTTGCTTGTTTTCATTTCAAACCTCACATGTATAGGAAAATAATGCCTTACTTGCTTGATGCTAATAAAACGAAGTGTTTCACTACTGGTATCCTGTACTTCCAAACAAAAGTACTGACTACCTACCGAGATGTCCAGTGATGCTGAAATACTAGATTATATTTCTGAGATAAAATAGTAAAATGATTATTAAGAAGGCTGCAACTAACTCTAAGCTCTGACACTAATTAAGTATTTGTAAATGGACAACAGCAGCATGCTTTCTTAACTTTTGAAACATCCTTGGAAAGAAGTTATTCACCATACAATACAGGAAGGCTGGGAGAAATCATACAAATACAGGAATATGAGCACAAGTGAACTGTATTTTTAGTAGAGACGGGGTTTCACCATGTTGGCCAGGTTGGTCTTGAACTCCTGGCCTCAGATGATCCACCTGCCTCAGCCTCCCAAAGTGCTGGAATTACAGGCATGAGGCACCACCCAGTAGATTGAATGTGCACACTTAAGTCACCTGAAATTTAAAGATTCACAGAAACCTAAGCAAAGTATTTGAAGAACAGAGGACAGCCAGAGCATTTTTGTTTTGTTTTGTTTTGTTTTGAGACAGAGTCTCGCTCTATTGCCCTGGCTGGAGTGCAGTGGTGTGATCTCAGTTCATTGCGAGCTCCACCATCTGGGTTCATGCCATTCTCCTGCCTCAGCCTCCCAAGTAGCTGGGACTACAGGTGCCTGCCACCATGCCTGGTTAATTTTTTTTCTTTTTTGTATTTTTAGTAGAGACAATGTTTCACTGTGTTAAGCCAGGATGGTCTTGATCTCCTGACCTCGTGATCGGCCCGCCTCAGCCTCCCAAAGTGCTAGGATTACAGGCGAGAGCCACTGCGCCCGGCCCACCCAGAGCATTTTTTCTTCAGAATGCGACAAGTGCAAATGTTTGTATAAAAGTCCTCTGATAACTTAAGCAGTGGGGGGAATAAAATGTATGTAACTTATTTGTATTTTATTACTGTTGGAAGCAATTTATTATTTTTCTCATATGATAAAACATTACACATTTAATCTCAAAAGAGTTGTGATTACTTGTCCTTGTCTTCCACTCTGCATGTGTTTGTCTTCCACTCATTCCAAAACCCAATCCGAGCTGATTGCCACCCTCTGTCTGTGCTAAAATAAGCTTCCTAGGGTCAACAGTTACCTCAGGTTTCTAAATCCATTGGATAAGTTTCCACTGTTGTTCTTATGTCTCAGTAACATGACAGCTGCCCTACTTCCTCCATTCTGAAATGTTCCCCTCTCTTGCAAGCTTCTAAGACAATACCCTCCTGTGTCTTCCTCTGACATTTGGGTTGTCCTCATCCTACTCATTCTCTTTTACTCTAAACTCAACAACAGGAATTAGTCTAGTTCCTGTTGTCTTCTCAACCTTTACTCCATATTTTCTATCACCCATTCAGATATCTCCTCTGAGCTCCAAACAAGCAAGTCAACGTCTGCTTCAAATCTCCATGTAGATGTCACAAAAGCATCTCAACTCACCATGGCCAAAGCAGACCTCTGGATCCACCCTCCCTGGCTGGACCTCTTCTTCTCTTCCCTATGTGAAAGTTAATCAACAAATGTGTCATTCTTGTCATACCCAACTAAAACAGAGAGGTCAGGGGTAAAAGCACTCAGGGAACAAAACATTGCTCCAAGAATGTAATTCTGTGCAAGCCTGGCTGCTGAAATTGCCTCCTGCACCTGAAACTGCCTCCTGCACCTGACACAGTTTTATCTAACAGCTGCTGAAACAATCTCCTGTGACTTTAAGATAGTTGGCTAGGGGTGGTGGCTCACACCTGTAATCCCAGCACTTCCGGAGGCCCAGGTGGGCGGATCACAAGGTTAGGAGATTGAGACCATCCTGGCTAACACAGTGAAACCCCATCTCTACTAAAAATACAAAAACTTAGCCAGGTGTGGTGGCGGGCACCTGTACTCCCAGCTACTGGGGAGGCTGAGGAGGAGAATGGCATGAACCCGGGAGGTGGAGCTTGCAGTGAGCCGAGATTGAGCCACTGTACTCCAGCCTGGGCAACAGAGTGAGACTCTGTCTCAAAAAAAAAAAAAAAAAAAAAGAATTGTACCTGTTACTGTCACTTACCAATCAAAACTTGTCAGCTCCCTCAAACCTTATTAGTGCCAATGAACTTTCTCAAAGAGCAATATGCAATGTTTCTTTTTATAAAACTTCTAACTTTCTCTTTGTTCATGGAACATACTGAAGGCCAGTCGGTCTGTGTGCATGCCCCCCAAATTGCAATTCTTTCTTCCCAAATGAAATGTTTTCATGTCAGAGATTTGTCTCTGTATTTTATTTGACTTCAATAACTCAGTGACAGCCACATCCATCCAGTTGTATAAGCCTAAAACCCAGGAAAGCTCTTCCCTCTCCCTCCCTGCCCATTCGTCATCAAATCCCATTGATTTGCCCCCTTCTCCTCTCACAGGTCTCCCTGTTTCTCTCCATCCCTAGCACCATCTTTTGGTGGTCCACTGCAGTCATTTTCTAACTCATCTCTTCCAGCAGCTAGTCTTGCTCTGCTCCATTCTGCTCCTTACTCTGAAATTATTTTTAACATATTTTTTAAATGTAAATCTGACCCATCTTCCTCTAACACCCTTCATAGGCTTTCCATTGCTCTTGGGCTAATGGGAATGACTATTATTTCTCTCTGCCCTCATCTAGTTCCACCACCTCCTCTTCCTCCATTCTTTGCCACATGGTTCCTGGTTCCTCCTCCCCTCTGGGTCCTCCCTCTCTGTGCCTAGTTAATTCCCATTTAACCTACAGACTCAGCTCCAACATGACTTCTTTGGGGTTACGTTCTTGAAGCATCTCCTCAAAATAAGCCAAGTCCTTTGATTTACATCTCCAGAGCACTCTGCATGTTTTCCTTTTAGAAATTGTATACTGATCCATACTAATTCGATTATTGACTCCGAGTGCAAATAAGGCAGGAGCCGCATCTCTTTTGCTTACCATTTTATGCCTAAGACCTTGAGATCCTTGCTCTCCCTCAGCTATTGTCAGCTCTCATGAGCTCCAAGCATAGGAGTGTCACAGACCATTGAGTCCGCGCTCTGCAGGAAGGTGAGGAAGCACAAGTGTCCCCACTCATCTAGGAACCCAGAATGGCTTCTGTGTTTTGCATTTCCCAAAAGGGTTAAAGGGTACATGAGACTACTCTACACAGGCTGAAAGGAAACAATTTATCAGTTAAATAGCTCAGGAGAAAAACTCTACAGGAGAAAAACTCTGCCTCAGTGTGTGGAAGTCACCAACGATGTTACTTCTTGTGTTGCACCTTCAAGCACACTGGCTACAACCATCTGAGAATGTTGATTAACTATTTCTTGCCTACTCTGTGCAGAGCATATACCCATTCTATTCATTGTTTCATTTAAAAGCATGTATTGAATGTTGATTTTGCACAAAAGCACTGTGTCAAGTACTATGATGGGCAGGCGATGGATAATAAGAGCTATTGCTTATGGAGGGTCTACCATCTTCCAGGACTATAAATTTTAAGTGGCACTTACAGGCAACATTTCAAGTAAATTACCATCTTATGAAAAAGCAGATAATTAATAAACCATAATAAAACCATAATACAAAACCAAAAGAAGCAAGCAGGCCTTTGTAATCTACATTATTGCAGGTCCTTAACATAGTCAGAGTTAAAGGCCTTTGACAACTTTATGAGGTCTCAGAGTTCTAATTAAAATGTACTCTTCTAGGGTTCTTAATTACTCACCAGGACATAAAACTAATTACAGCTCCCAGTAGCCAAATACATTGGCATTAGATTAGCAAAAAACAGAGTTCTTATTCAAACAACTGGTTATTTGGATGATAACCTGGTTATCCTGTGGTGAAAAAAATCCAAGCACCGGTTATTGAAGAAATATTCATCAGAGTGCCTACCATGTGTTAAGGGCTGTAAACACAAAGGTGATACAGTCGTGAACCTGCCTTCAAGGTCAGGTTTGGGGAGACTCATGAGCTCAAGTAAGAGGTGCAAAAAGACACTGAGTAGAAAGTGGGACACAGGCCAGGGGCAGTGACTCACACCTATAATCCCAGTACTTTGGGAGGCTGAGGCGGGCAGATCACCTGAGGTCAGGAGTTTGAGACCGGCCTGGCCAACATGGTGAAATCCTATCTCTACTTAAAACACAAACAAAAAAGAAAGAAAGAAATTAGTTTGGTGTGGTGGCACACACCTGTAGTCCCAGTTACTTGAGAGGCAGAGGGTGGAGAATTGCTTGAACTCAGGAAGCGGAGATTGCAGTGAGCCAAGATCGCACCACTGTACTCTGCCTGTGGAAGGAAGGCAGGAAGCTATGTCAGCAATGATCTCATTGAGGAGGTAACACCTAAATTGAGTCTTGAAAGGTGTATCCATCCAGCAGATGGAAGGTGCAAAAGGAGCATGGACAAAGACACAAAGGAATGTAACAACATGGAAGGTTGGGCAAACAGTCAGCAAAGCCAAGCCTGGGTTTATCACAGGGTTAGGCAATGGGAAGCCATACAAAGATTTTTTTTAACCAGCTGGTTTTTTAAACATGTGCATGAAATATTTATAGCAGCACTGCTGACAAATAGCTAAAGGGCAGAAACAACTCAAATGTCCATAAATTGATGAAAGGATAAACAAAATGTGGTATATCTACACAATGGAATACTACTCAGCCATAAAAAGGAATGAATTGTGACACATGCCACAACATGGATGAGCTTTGAAAACATTATGCTAAGTCTAAAAAGTCAGACACAAAAGGTCATGTATTATATGTGTCCATCTATCTGAAACATCCAGAACAGGCAAGTGGATAGAGAAAGCAGATTAGTGATTGTTGCAGAGGAGAAGAGAGGAAATAAGGAGTAACTGCTTAATGGGCCACGAGTTTCCCTTTGGGGTGATGAATATATTCTTTTTTTTTTTTTTTTTTTTTTTTGAGACAGAGTCTCACTGTGTCGCCCAGGCTGGAGTGCAGTGGCACAATCTCTGCTCACTGCAAGCTCCGCCTCCTGGGTTCACACCATTCTCCTGCCTCAGCCTCCTGAGTAGCTGGGACTACAGGCACCCACCACCACATCCGGCTAATTTTTTGTATTTTTAGTAGAGACGGGGCTTCACCGTGTTGGCCAGGACGGTCTCCATCTCCTGACCTCATGATCTGCCCACCTTGGCCTCCCAAAGTGCTGGGATTACAGGCATGAGCTACTGCGCCCGGCCCAATTTTTCTTTAAATTCATGAATCAATGGGCTACAAATAAACATATTGACACAGTTGGGTTTTAAGGTGGGGTTTGCTGAGAAAGGTTTGTTCTCAGACTAATTTTTTTTTTCTTGTTTTCTTTTTTGGAGACGGAGTCTCGTTCCGTCACCCAGGCTGGAGTGCAGTGGCACAATCTCGGCTCACTGCAACCTCCACCTTCTGGGTTCAAGCAGTTCTCCCCTGTCAGCCTCCCAAGCAGCTGGGATTACAGGCACCCGCCATCATGCCAGGCTAATTTTTGTATTTTTAGTAGAGAAAGGGTTTCACCATGTTGGCCAGGCTGGTCTTGAACTCCTGAGCTCGTGATCTGCCTGCCTCGTTTTTGTATTACACATCACATTCAGCACACTTTACTGACTACCTACTATGTGCTAAAACAACATGACAATGTTGAAGGGGCCTTAAGGACAATAGAGTTTTGGCCTTCTCCATGACAGAAGACAGCAGGGACTCCTGGAGAGCACAGACCTTGGACATCACACAGGCATGGCTCTGAGTCTTGCCTTTGCCACTTATTTGCTGTGACTGCAGCCAAATAACTCTCTGAGCCTCCATTTCCTCATTTGTAAGTAGAGATGATGATGATGATGATGATGATGGTGATGGTGTCCTTACCTTGTCTCAAGGTTGTTGATTTGTAAGGGATTTGGCAGAGTGTCTGAAATACAGTATGACTTAGTGTTACCTTTTCTCCAGTTCACCTCTCTTTTTCCAAAAATTTTAAATCATTTCAGTGAGTGAGAACATTCTGTAAAACTAAGTTTAATCCAAGGCAAATTGGAATAATTACTTCAGAAAAAGAAAAATAATAACATACTATCTCACTTGCCTCACAACTCTATCAAGGTGCTATTAATCCACATTTTCTTTTTTGAGACAAGAGTTTCGCTCTTGTTGCCCAGGCTGGAGTGCAGTGGCACGATGTTGGCTTACTGCAAGCTCCGCCTCCCGGGTTCACGCCTTACTCCTGCCTCAGCCTCCCGAGTAGCTGGGACTACAGGTGCCTGCCACCACACTCAGCTAATTTTTTGTATTTTTAGTAGAGATGGGGTTTCACTGTGTTAGCCAGGATGGTCTTGATCTCCTGACCTCATGATGCGCTCACCTCGGCCTCCCAAAGTGCTGGGATTACAGGCTTGAGCCACTGCGCCCAGCCTTAATCCACATTTTTAAATGAGGATGTTGAGGCTCAGCTATGTCAGAAAATTTGTCCAAGTAAGTAGCAGAGTTTTGATTTGAGTTCACATAATCGGACTCTAGAAATCATGTTCTTAACTACCTGTAAAATACTGATTCGAAATTTATGAAAAATTTTATGGAAGAACAGAGGAAGGGGCAATTTATTTCAACTTGGGAATGGTGGTCAAAAAACCTTTGTGAAAAAGAGAAGATCAGAGCTGGGCCTTAAAGGGAGAGCAAGATTTCATTTTGAGAGAAGTAAAATGGAAATAGGGATATAAAAAGGAGGACTGTTCCAGGCAGAGAAATTGGTGCCAACAATGTGGAGGCATAAAAAAGGACATGATGTGCTGGAAAACAGGGAGAAATTTGCATGGATAGACATCCCTTGGCTCATGGATACAGCATGGTGTAAACCAGTCTCGGTAATCCTATTCCCACTTGCCAGACAGAGAAATGACGTAACAGAAAGAATTAGAGAACAGGCTGGGACCAAATAATGTAATGTCTAGAACATCTTCCAGGACATTTGAACCTTAGAGGCAATAGATGGCTACAGAAGAGGGAGATACATGATACTACCCATGGTCCAAGAAAACAATTGTCAGTAATGTGGGGGAAATATTAGAATGAGAGAAAACAGTTAAGTGTCTCCTGTCATATTTTAGCTCAGAGACAGTAAAGGGCTAGATGGGGGCAATGGAAGTGAATATGCACACAGATATCCCAGAGGAAAATTGGCTGGGCTTGACTATTGATATGGGTGCCCGGAAAGGCCAATAAGGAGAAGAAGGAGAAGGTAGCTATTACTGTAAAGTGTAAAATATTGTTCATTGAAAAGCAGTGTAGTAATGAAGGTGCATTGGGCTGCAATGAACAGTAACCAACTAACAGAGATTTGGACAATAAAGACATTTCACATCTCACAAAAGAAGTCTGGGCTGGGTACGGTGGCTCACGCCTGTAATCCCTACACTTTGGGAGGCCAAGGCAGGTGGATCTCCTGAGGTCAGGAGTTCAAGACCAGCCTGCCCAACATGGTGAAACCCCATCTCTACTAAAAATACAAAAAATTAGCCGGGCATGGTGGTGGGTGCCTGTAATCCCAGCTACTCAGGAGGCTGAGGCAGGAGACTCGCTTGAACCCAGGAGGCGGATGTTGCAGTGAGCTAAGATCACGCCACTGCACTCCCCAGCCGAGGCAACAAGAGCGAAAGTCTATCTAAAAAAAAAAAAAAAAAAAAAAAGTCTGCTGGTAGACAGTTCCAGGGGTAGTTCAACCGCTCAGTGATGTTAGAGAATGGGCTGCTGTCTGTAAAATCCCCTTAACCTTTTCTTCACAGTCTCACATGGTGGCAGCAGCAGTTCCAAGTATCTTCTCTTCATATGAGAGTATCCAAAAAAGGCAGGGCTTCTCTTCCCTCACATCCTAGAAGCTTCTGAGCAAACTTCCTGTATGTCAGAATGTTACCATTAGCCACCCTCAGCTACTAGGAAGCTGGAAGAATAAGTATCTGGTAAATGGAGATAGGATTACCATGACTGGCTTACACCATGATGGATCCACAGGCTGAGTCTATTATGGGCTGATCAAATTCAGGTGTTAATAACGAAAAAGAGGTCATGACTGCTGAGTGGGTAGCTCTAACAGTGTTTGCCATGAGCATTTTGAACAAACAATCAGCCTTCTAGAAAATGGGAATTTGCAAGATGATCTTGTGATAATTGGGAGTGAAAGCACCTTTCTGATGAAAGCCAAGCTCCTATTCAGCAGCCTCAGAAGGGAGGGCTTAGCCCAATTTCCTTTCTCAGGACCAACAGCATATTTTGAGTTGCTGAGCTTGGCAGGAAGGTGGAGGAAAGGATGATACACAATAACTAGGATTTGTGATTCAGCCTGAGAGAACTTCTGTAAAGTAGTCTCAGGTGAGAAAGAACTCTTTCTCCTCCCAGCAGTCTTCAGAACTGAAGATCATTGGCTCACTCTTTTCACTAGGGCTATATAATCCTCTTTTGCATGTTCCAATCCTAACAGGTCCAATTCAACTACCACTTCCTTCAGGAAGCTTTTCCTATCACTGGTCAACCTGTGCCCCACTGTACTATTTACACATTTACAGACATTTTGCAACCACTCTTGATGCACTTGCCTTCCAACCTTACATATGGAAGCTATCATCAAATCCAGTCAACTTGATCTAAATAGCTACTGATTCTGTCCACCTCTCTCCATCTTCATTGCTGACAATAACTGCTGAAGTCTAATGGACATGTACTACATGCCAGGCATTATTCTATGTATTTTACACTTATTAATCCATTTTATCTTTTCAACAACCCTATCAGGTAGACCATAATAATTACTTTATGCATAAAGAAATGTGGAGATACAAATGATAAGGAACTTGATCAAATTCACATAGGTAGTAAGTGATAGTGGTACTGTTAGGAGTTCATATCTCAATTGATAACTACACCACCTCTCTCATCTAAACCACATTCCATTTTACCTAAATACTGCAACAGGCTCCTATCTGACCTCTTTGTCTGCACTCAACTTCTTTTCAACGCATTTATCCTGAAGTTAGAATGACCTTTATAAACCACAAAATATAATCATGACACAATTCCACCATCCCCGATGCCCTCCACAACGTAGCCCTGCCTACCTGTCCTGCCTTACCCTGTGTTAGCCTTCTCCCTCAACCTTTGGACTCTAACTACCTTGACTGTTTCATTCCTTCTTACTCCAGGGCCTTTGCACAGGCAGTTCTCCCAACCTAGAAGGCTCTTCTTTACTTCAAATCCTGTCCACCTTACCTACTGATATGGTTTGGATGTGCCTCCATCCAAATCTCATCTTGAATTATAATTCCCACGTGTTGTGGGATGAACCCAGTGGGAGATAACTTGAATCATGGCGCAGTTTCCCCCATACTGTTCTCGTGGTAGTGAGTAAGTCTCACAAAATCTGATGGGTTTATCAGGAGTTTCCGCTTTTTCATCTTGCTCAGTTTCTCTTGCCACCATGTAAGAAGTGCCTTTCACCTCCCACCATGATTCTGAGGCTCCCCAGTCATGTGGAACTGTAAGTCCAATTAAACCTCTTTTTCTTCCCAGTCTCGAGTATGTTTTTGTCAGCAGTATGAAAATTGACTAATATACCTACTTAACTTCTCATTGTTCACATCACAATTTCAATGTCACTTCTCACTAGGGAAAGCTTCCCTAACAAGTTCAAGTTCTGATAGGTCGTGGAAGATTCTGTTAATTTATTACTAGATCATCAACCTCAAGAGGGCAGGGCAGTATTTGCATACTTTGCTCATTAATTTATCTCCAGCAATAAGCCCAGTGTTTGGCTCAGGAATGAGTCCACTTTTATTACAGCTACAAGTCTTAGCTCCCTTGCCAAAGTGCAGATTTATTGAGGTCTGGGACTGTGCCCTAGAGAAGCAAGCAGCTATAATAAAGAGAACATGGCCTTTGGCCCATACTAATTCAAAATCCAGCTACACCCCCACCATATCTGAATGCATGACCTCAAGTCTCAACTTCCTCATCTGTTAGTGGGAATAATGGCATTGTCAAGTCTAACAGAGATACTAAAGATAGCATGCTAGTGAATCTAGCACTAAACGCTTCTTGATCTTTCTTCCCGGGTGCATCTTTGGGTCCCAGAGGGTCAATGACACAAGCAGTGAGAAGAAAAAGCTAAGGTTCTGCGACTACCCCATACAGTTCATCACAAGCCAGGGCTTCCTTCTCTACCACTTAGCATGTCAACCTGTGAAAACATGCAAAAATGTCACAGTGAGCAAGTGGTTAAGGATTTGCTAGGAGGCAAAGGGAATAGAATGAACATGGTACATGTTAAGTATCCACTAAGTGCCAGGCATTTTCATACGTTATCTCATGTAATACATAGCAAAAGGAAATCTGACCCTACAAATGAGGAGATGGAGGCTCAGTCAGGTTAGGTCTCACCTATGGTCTCAGCACAGGTAAGTGGTAGAGACTCTGACCTGAACCCAAGTCTCTATTTCTCCACTGGACTTGCTCCTGCCACCCCAGGGCACAACCCCAAAATTAATCTCTTCCTCACTTGTTTCTGGGTAAGTGTGCATTAAAAGGCCCGAGGCATCTTTATGCATCTTTACTGTCAACCCGACCCTGATGTGTGTGGGAAGAATCAGGCAACTTAGTAATATGTGAGCATGCAATATCTCAAGATTAAATATTTGCAAATGAATTAAACATGTTAGAGTCTATATTCTTAAAAGCTACATGCTACTTGAGCAGAAAGTCTAACTCTGTATTTTGCTTTATATCAAAAAGTTGGCTAGATAATTTCTTTTAATTAACCTGCTTTCGAATGAGCTTTAATTTAATGTATTAAGAGCAGTCAGTCATTAGCATTCTCTGGGCCTAAATGAAGTTATACAAAATAAGGAATGAAGTCTAAAAGGGAGACCAGAAGGACAGAGTAAGCTGTGTGCCCTCTTGCTGAGATGCTACCCCAGATCTGAGCTTGCAATGGAGAAATAAGCTCCTGATACTTCACACAACTTGTTCCATCACAGGAACTATGTGCTACAGTTATTCAAAATGTAATCCACCCGCTACCTGCATCTGAATCTCCGGGGATGCTTGTTGGAATGCCACTTTCTGGGGCTTACTCCAGGTCTATAGATTCAGAGTCTCTGAGGATGATGCCCAGAAATCAGCATATTATCAAGCACCCCTAGATATTTCTGATTCATTGCAAGGTTTGAGCTCCTAAAAATTTAGCAGTAAAAACTTACAGATCATTGGCCGGTGCAGTGGCTCACGCCTGCAATCCCAGCACTTTGGGAGGCTGAGGTGGGTGGATCACGAGGTCAGGAGATCAAGACCATCCTAATACGGTGAAACCCTGTCTCTAATAAAAATACAAAAAATTAGCCGGGCGTGGTGGCAGGCTCCTGTAGCCTCAGCTACTCGGGAGGCTGAGGCAGGATAATGGCATGAACCCAGGAGATGGAGCTTGCAGTGAGCCCAGATCACGCCACTGCACTCCAGCCTGGGCAACAGAGTGAGACTTCGTCTCAAAAAAAAAAAAAAATTACAGATCATAATAATTCAACATATTTCTTTATTCCAAAGGGATATTTTCTTTTTTGAACCTTGAAATGTTTAAATAAATAACATATTTATCCCAGCAACTCTAAAAACAAGACATTCTCCATTTCGAAATGGGGGATGTCAAGTTTTGAAACATGTATGGCATGCCCTCTCTAAACTCTAAAAACAAGACATTCTCCATTTCGAAATGGGGGATGTCAAGTTTTGAAACATGTATGGCATGCCTCTCTTTCAACACAGCCAGGCGTCAACTGCCTTGCACTTAGAAGGAGAGGAGAGCAACAGTTAGCAATCCACTGGTTCAGGAGCTCTATATCATACATTCCAGCCAGTGACTAACTCACCTTTGTATTCAATTCCTAAGTAACTTTGTCTCGTGGCGGAAGGGCATGTTTTCTAAATTTATAGCTTCAGTATGATATTTAGTTAGGAATAGACTCCCTGACTCAACTACTAATTGCATGTTCAGGAAACTCTTTTTTTTTTTTTTTTTTTTTGAGACGGAGTCTTGCTCTGTCACCCAGGCTGGAGGGCAGTGGCACCATCTCGGCTCACTGCAAGCTCCACCTCCCGGGTTCACACCATTCTCCTGCCTCAGCCTCCCAAGTAGCTGGGACTACAGGCACCCGCCACTACGCCCGGCTAATTTTTTACATTTTTTCATAGAGACGGGGTTTCACTGTGTTAGCCAGGATGGTCTCCATCTCCTGACCTCGTGATCCACCCTCCTCGGCCTCCCAAAGTGCTGGGATTACAGGCATGAGCCACCGCGCCCGGCCAGGAAACTCTTTTATTCTTCTTCTGTACAAGCAACACAAAAGGTATTTTTTAAATAAATTACTTCTTTTTCTTATTCCTCTCCATTGGTAAAGCCAGTCGCCTGCTACCCTATCAATTAAAATTCTGGATGTGGGAAATTAACTTTTAAAAAAGAAACCTAAGAGTTGAACAGCTTCTTGTGATTAAACTAACACCTCTAATCTTACACCAGTTTAGCAATATCGTTCTTTTGCTTCCTGGGACTTGCCCCAAACCTGAGTTCCCTGAAACTTGAGGACCAAGTCCCCAAGCATGGGTTCATCAGTCTCAGGGTTTACCAGAATCTCCCCATTTGGGAGAGCTCTGAGTTTTATCACCTTGGAAACACAACACCAGGCTCCCTGAACAGGCATAAAAAGAGTATTTTTTAAAGCATCACGAGAAAACAGTGTTTAGTTACCCCCAAATGTAAGAGTCACGATTCAAAACTGTCACCGACTCAGTGGCATCTTAGTCAAGAATAGTATCTTCAACTTAACAAATCACAAGTATGTGTACTTTTGCTAACCAAACTGGTAGTTGGAAAACAGCTCAAAAAAATCCCATCTCCATATTTATTTTATCATTTTTTCTTCTAAAAATGGAATGGCTTCACTTATCAAACTTGCCAGGCCATGGCTGATATAGTCACTATATGTGTGTATGGAACAGTAAATATTAGACATCAAGTTACCTGTGTCCTTTGTAGAAATCCTGATTTTGGAAAAGGAAGTGTAAAAGATACATTCAAAGAAGACATTTTGAACGTTAAAATGGAACTGCTTGCTTTGATGCAAATGGCTATAGAGTGTGTGTGTGTGTGTACGCGTGTGTGTATAAGAGAGAGAAAGACAGAAAGGAAAAGAGATGGATGAATTATTTATTTCGGACTATCCCGTCTAGTATTACAAGTTGTGGAGCCTGCATCGTTAGTATATTATCTCTGTTGAATGATAGGGTGAATGAAATCAGTTCTATTTGTTCTATGTTCTGGACACGCTAAACAACATCGATCAAATGACCCCTCCTCTTATTTCTTTCACAATAAATTCAACCACATTTATGGAGAGCCTCCTGTGCCAGGCACAGTGCTAGGTGTTGAAAACAAATATGATTGAAGCAAGATTGAAGATTATTGTCGGTATTTTAGGATTGGAACGGGGGGCGGGGGGGCGGGGTGTGACATCCTTGCTCCCGGCTCTCCCGCAGCCCGGACTGCTGTCGAGCCAGTTGTGGCGTTAGCACGCCACTGCTCCCGGCTTCTGGGAACTCCCCAGCCAGCCCACGAGCCTAGCGCCAGGGTTCTGTCTGCGTGGCCCAAGAGCCAAAGACTCAAGTTAAACTCCGGAGCCGCGGCGCTCCCTGCGCACCGAGCGAACCCCGGGCTACGCGGAGCACCGCGCCGGGTTCCTTGCACCTGTCCTCCCGCCCGTCGGAGTGCACTCGAACCCGCGCCTGCTTACTTTGCCGCTGTCGCTCACGCCGAGGAGGTGATCCCGCAGCACCTCCATGGGGCAGGTCCAGGTGGAGTGGACGAACGTCCCTCGGAAGATGTGAGCCAGGGGCGGCATCTGGGCGGCACACATGTCAGCGGCGGAGCGCAGCGCGGGTCTGCGGAGCGAGGAGGGCGCACGCGAAGGAGACGCAGCGGGGCTCTCTGCAGCTGCGGGCGGCTGCCTGGCGGACACCGGCTGCGGCCTTGTCCTGCCCCCGCTTCCCCGGGCGGTTGCCGGTACCCTGCAGGCCGCGCCCAGGGGCTGGCTCCCTACCTCCTCAATGCCAATAGGATTTTTCTCCCGCGAGTTGGCTCCGCGCTCCCGTGGGGTGTGGTCTTTCTCCCCACCCTTGCGTTAGTTTTGGATGTGTTAACTCTTTGAGTTATCAAGATCAACCACAGCTGAGGCTCACAAGATCAGCTTCCTCCACCTTTTATGAGTTGTGTCAGCCTGGCTTCTCTGACCCTTCAACTCTTAGGATCACTTACTTCTTCAACCTGTAGCACTCAGCTCCTGAACTTGCATTAGTTCAGGGACAGGTGAAAGGTCAGCTGGGGCTGTCTACCTTATGACCAGTTTCATTTTCAGTTTCTGTGGACTGCAGAATTCGTATTGGTCCTCACCTGGAAGGTTCTGGAAGCATGTCTTACAAAACGTCTCTGGTGAACTGGGTGTCATTGTGGACCCCAAGGTTCCTCTCTTCACCTTGAGGCTAATGTTTTTGGTTCTTGTATTTGTCCGCAAACAATTCCAATACCAATTTTCTCGTGTAAAATGAATCTCTTTTATTTACTTCCAGTTGCACCAGGGGAGAAAATTAAGTTCTTAAGTCAAATAGGCAGCAATTGTAGCGTGGGCTCGGGTGCTGAATTGGGAATCAAGAGACTGTGGACAAGACACGTGGGACTCAGTGTCCTTATCATCCCCTCTTGTGAAAATGGAAAATGGTCATAACTAGGGTCAGCGTTCCCACCCTAAACAATGACCACTGGGTCCTTCACTAAGTTCTCCATGAAGCCCAGCTGGCTTCCATTCAGGGCCCTCTAACGTGCTCTTCCTTCTGCCCGTAATGCCTCTTGTGGCTCTTAACTTGGCGGCTCTTCTCACCACTGATTTGTCTCGAATGTCAGGCTCTTTGGAGTCACCTTTCCTGACCACCAAGCTAGTGGCATCGGACTCCCGAGCAGTTTCTACTCCACTAATCCATCTTGTTTCTGCCATTGCATTTATTGTATCCATCCTTATTTATTTCGTGTTTTTTAGTTTACTCCTGTTTCCCTCTCCCCAGTGTACACACACACACACACACTCTCTCACACACACACACAACAGTAACAGAAGCACCACAGGAGCAGGGGACGTGTGTTATGCCTAGAACAATGCCAGTGTTCCATACATGTTTATTGAATAATGGATGGTTTTTCTGTGAGCAGAGCCATAGCCTGAGACAAATAACTATTTCGACACCTACATAAAGGGTGAGGATTTCATTGTTGTGTGTGAGCAGTTTTTCTCTGAATTGCTGCTTTTATGACACAGAACCGGCTTACAAAAATGATTCATTCCCTTCTCAGTTCTTTCAGCTTCCCCATAACCAATGTCTAGGGTGACCAACTCATCTGGGTTTACCAGGTACTTTCCTGGTTTTAGCACTGAAAGTCAGGTCATTCAGGAAGACCCTCAGAACCATGCACACAGATGGTTGGTCACCCTACCAGGGACTCAGAATTAGGAATCTCTGCAGCTGAGGTCATTACACTTGTCCCTGCTCCTTGTCACTTTCTCCTGATTCTGCCGACCACACTCCCTCCCGGCAGTAGAAACAGCCAGCACACTGAAAACATTCCCTTGACCTCGTATACACAAAAACCTCAGATAGAAAGGTGAAGAAAATGGCTTTTGAGACAGGATTCAATTAGATGTTTCCAACAGATGTATTACTTTCCTAAAACAGATACGGTTAATAATTTTTTTAATGAAAACCTAAATGTCAAAAAAAGAGACTAGTTTTATGAACTAGAATATATCTACTTGATATTTTACAGTTATTAAAAACAATAGGGGAGTATAGAGCCACAATGTTAAGCTTTCAGAAATGGCTTCTCGCCCAGCGCGGTGGCTGACGCCTGTAATCCCAACACTTTGGGAGGCCGAGGTGGGCAGATCACGAGGTCGAGATTGAGACTATCCTGGCCAACATGGTGAAATCCCATCTCTACTAAAAATACAAAAATTGGCTGGGTGTGGTGGTATGTGCCTGTGGTCCCATCTTCTCAGGAGGCTGAGGCAGGATAATTGCTTGAACCCCGGACACAGATGTTGCAGTGAGCCGGGATTGCGCCACTGCATTCCAGCCTGGTGACAGAGCGAGACTCCGTCTCAAAAAAAAAAAAAAAAAAGCTTCTATGCTATGATTAAAATCATGAAAAGCTATAAGCATATTGGCCAGAATTGAAAAGGTACATCAAACAATGCATGTTATTCTGTTGAGATAATGGAATTACTAAGTAGAGAATTTTATTTTGATGTTTTTTAATATGGTTACTATGTGGTTTATAGGATGAGTAATCATTATGATGCTTTTAAAAAATTAATCGTCTTAAATAGAAGGATTAGCCATGAACCTCCAGGTGACATGGCATTAGTGCTCCTCAGGTAAATTTTAGCTCTTTTGAGCTTCCATTCCCAGTCGAGTTGTCAGTACCCAGGATCCAGAAGCCCTGGGTGCTATACTGCCAGGCAGCATGGCTCAACCACACGTCAGAAGTCTTGGCTCCCCAGCAAGGCACAGTGGCTCATGCCTGTAATCCCAGCACTTTGGGAGGCCGAAGCGGGTGGATCACTTGAAGTCAGGAGTTCGAGACCAGCCTAGCCAACATGGTGAAACCCCGTCTCTACCAAAAATATAAAACATTTAGCCAGGTGTGGTGGCACACCCCTGTAGTTCCAGCTACTAGGGAGACTGAAGCAGGAGAATCGCTTGAACCCGGGAGGCAGAGGTTGCAGTGAGCCAAGATTGCACCACTGTACTCCAGCCTGGGCAACAGGGTGAGACTCCACTCTCGGACTTGTCAACTCCTTTAAATTGCTGGTCCTCCTGCAATTTTGACTCCCATTCTGGTATCCCCAGGGGAATATTATCCTGGCTACAGAGGTTTGGAGGAAAAAGGGAATACAGAGCTTTCATATTCACCTTCAGAACACAGCCCAAGAACCATTAGTGCTCCACCCCCACATATCACTTCCTTCAGAAAAAAAGAACCCTGCCTTGGCATGGAATATTCCCTGGCTGCTTCTTCAGGTTTGGCTACCTCCACTCTCCCATATGCTCTGAATCCGCTTTGCTCACACTCTTCTCTCTGCCTGTGGTGCCCTTTTACCACCTCATATCATGTCTGCCTCATTGTCCCACCCACTCCCCCCACCCCCCTCACCTTTATCCAGGATATCTTTACATTTCTGCTCTAGAGTGTTAAGTCTTCCTCCCCTGAGTTTGTGGGGGTGCTGTAATCGTTCCATTACTCATCTATACCCCAAAGAAGATTGTGTTTTTCTGAAGGACCATGTCCTCTTTCTTTCTGTGTATCCCCTTAACACAGTCCCTGGTCATTAGGAGGTGCTCCATAGATTAATATGAATATTGAATTGCAGGCGATGCTTTAATGGTAAAAATTAAGAGGCTATAGTGGGTGTGTGCTAATGGTGAACAATTCACTGGGACTAGAACTTAAGGATGAGTTTTATTTCATTTATTTAGTTTTCCAACATTTTATGAGAATGTTCAAACATACAGAAAAATTTAAAAGCTTCATTTCTTACAATCTCAATTTTCTCTGTTTCAAACGGAGCCAAGTAGTCCCCAAACTCCCCAACTACTGGGGTGGGATCAGCGGGTTCTAACCCTCTAATTGCCTGAGGCCAAAACCTAGACCATAGCGTGATTAGCTTTGACATTTTGGTCATCTCGTGAATGTAATTATACCTGCAGCTTAGTCAGTCAGTCCTTCTTGCTTAATAGAACCTGACTGTTTGAAAAGGCTTTCTCCTCTACTATCTAATTTTGAGCCTCTCAACAACCCTATAAAATAGGAAAAGGATGTATTTTAACCATTCCACAGATGGGGAAATGGGTTCGGGGAGGTTGGCTTGCCTATGCAGTTAGTATAGGATGGACTTGGATCTTGAGTCCAGTTGTTCTCACACATTGTCTCATCACAGTAAACTCCCAGAAACGGTTCATTCAGTTTTGCCATGACTCACTTGGCCACTGCACTGTGGGCTGTCATCTACAACTTTCACATTGTACATGGTTTTCCAACAGTTGCTGGTGACACTCCGATCTAGCCTGCAGTAAAACTAAAGGGAATAATAGACTTTGAGAAAAACAAGAATCCAATCAGCGTAGGTCAGTAGAATGGGCCAGCGAGAATAACTCAGGTTTTCACGAGGTACAGAGTGCAGGGAAGCAGTTTAAATGAGAAGCCACTTTTCCTCTCTTATCTAGGAGAGAAGTTGTCATTGTACAGTGAAATAAATGCCTGCCTATTTTATTTATTCTTTTCGTGTAGCTAAATCTATCAGTTTCCATGGTGCCCTGTGTTCACCATGGAAACTCTGACAAGCTCGTTATGCTTTAGAGAGAAAAAAAAAAAAGATACACCAAAAATTTGAGATAGGATAAATGCATTCCTTTTAAACTGTGTGTTCTTCTGAGTAGGAAGCTTTAATGGATAGCAAATCATAATGATCTCCATTTTCCAGTTCTTAGGTGAGAACCGGGGTTTGCCTATCCATAGAAGCAGCACCCTTGGCCCCCCCCAAACTACTTTATCTGTATAGTGTAGTTATGCCCATGAGTATCCCACCTTTGTATTTACTGACAATAGAGAGATGGCTCAATCCATATTTTGTCAATTTTTATGAGAATATAGTGCTAGTCCCTATAAATATTCTTTAACAGTTTGTTCACTTAACAAATATTTATTGGACATCTATATTATGATAGGCACCATGCTAAGCACTGTGGGTATGAATGTATGAAACAGATATTGTCTTACCCATATGGAATTTACACTAATATATTTTCTCTCTGCCACCTCTAGGAGTAGGAATTAATAGCTTTCATAGTATTACTGTAACATTTCCCTAGCATAATTAGTGAATGTCGTATTATTATATATACTACATGTCAAATCTTAAGTGATACGAATATAATAAAAGGCACTTAATGATTGATGCTGAAGTGACACGTTGATAACAATGCTCTAGTGTACTAGTTAACATTACTTGTTTTAAAGAAGTCTATTGTTACTATTATTAGTATTTTGAGGCAGAGTCTCACTCTGTTGCCTAGGCTGGAGTGCACTGGCACCATCTTGGCACACTGCCACCTCCGCCTCCCAGGCTCAAGTGATTCTTCTGCCTCAGCCTCCCCAGTAGCTGAGACTGCAGGCGCCTGCCACCACACCCGGGTAATGTTTATATTTTTAGTAGAGATGGGGTTTCACCATAGTAACCAGGCTGGTCTCGAACTCCTAGCCTCAAGTGATCCATCCTCCTCAGCCTCCCAAAGTGCTGGGATTACAGACATGAGCTACTGCGTCTGGCCAGAAGTCTATTATCCTTAAATAGCTACTATATTACTCTTGAAAAATAAGCATATGTTTATTTTTTAAGATTTGAACATTTTAAAATACCCTATCTCACTATCCAGATATATTATCACCATTAGCACCCTTGTGGTTTACTTAGAAAAGTTCAAATATAGAAAAGACAAAAGATAGTAGCCTAGAAGTTTGCAGATGAGAAAAGTAGGGAAGAGGAAAGCTACCTCTACTTCTTAGAATAGCAATTAAGTTTGAAGAAATGCATATATTTCACCTGAATTTTATAGAAAAAGGGAAAACAGAATGAGAGGAATGAGTTGCAACTTGACTTTGGTTTTATGCCAGACAGGTGCAGGGAGATATTTTTCTGGCTGGAAGGCTTTAAGTAGCATGTAGGCAGCGGCTTCCATCACCTACTCATACTGCTGATCCCTCGAATCAGGTAGCACGTTAGTAAAATTTAGCTGATTCCAGCTTCCTACCATGACAGCAGGCTCAAAGCAAATATTCTTGGGCCGGACGCGATGGCTCATGCCTGTAATCCCAGCACTTTGGGAGGCCGAGGCGGGCATATCACCTGAGGTCAGGAGTTCGAGACCAGCCTGGCCAACATGGAGAAACCCTGTCTCTACTAAAAATACAAAATTAGCCGGGCGTGGTGGCGCAGGCCTGTTATCCCAGCTACTCGGGAGACTGAGGCAGAAAAATCGCTTGAACCCGGGAGGTGGAGGTTGCAGTGAGCCGAGATTGTGCCATTGCACTCTAGCCTGGGCAACAAGAGCAAAACTCCGCCTCAAAAAAAAAAAAAAAAAAATTTTGACCTGTGTTACTCTGTGTACATTTATGCTCCAACATGGATTATAAAGGTATTCTAGCCAGGCACAGTGGCTCACACCTGTAATCCCAACGCTTTGGGAGGCCGAGGCAGGTGGATCATCTGAGGTCGGGAGTTCGAGACCAGCCTGATCAACACGGAGAAACCCCCTCTCTACTAAAAATACAAAATTAGCTGGGAGTGGTGGCACATGCCTGTAATCCCAGCTACTCGGGAAGGCTGAGGCAGGAGAATCGCTTGAACCCAGGAGGCGGAGTTTGTGGTGAGCCAAGATCGTGCCATTACACTCCAGCCTGGGCAACAAGAGCAAAACTCCATCTCAAAAAAAGAAAAATAATTAATTAATTAATTAATTAATTAAATGAAAAAGGTATTCCACTTTTACTATCAAAAGTAAGCAATACATACAATCAGTATCTATAGGTTCCTATTCCAGCTCAGTCACAAGCCAATGATATCTTGGCAAAGTCATTCTACTTTGGGCCTTGGTTTCTTCATCTGTAAGATGAAAGGTCACGTGCTATCACTGGTTCCATACTTCTTTTTTTTGTTTTTTGAGATGGAGTCTCACTCGTCGCCCAGGCTAAAGTACAGTGTTGCAATCTTGGCTCACTGCATCCTCCACCTCCCGGGTTCAAGCAATTCTCTGCCTCTGCTTCAGCCTCCCGAGGAGCTGGGATCACAGGCACCCACCACCACGCCCAGCTAATTTTTGTATTTTTAGTAGAGAGAGGGTTTCACCATCTTGGCCAGGCTGGTCTTGAACTCCTGACCTCGTGATCCACCCGCCTCAGCCTCCCAAAGTGCTGGGATTACAGGGGTGAGCCACCATGCTCGGCCATTTGGTTCCATACTTCTTTACTCCCAAGGATTCATTTCCTTATTTCTGCTACTTATGTACCTTAAGTTTTACATTGTATCAAGAAAACTAGCATAAGATAGAAACTCAATAAAAGCTGTTAAATGAAAGATTTCCCCACTTTTCATTCATCAAAGACCAAAATAACTACCAATCAGAGCTTCTGATGAACATCAACTGTCTAGCATGTCGAGTTCACGTAATTCAAACCAAAAGCAGGTCTAACATTTTACTTAGCCCGTGCAACCTATCTCAAGTTGGACAAATTCTGTTAAACCTTTGTGAAAAGTTAGAGACTCAAGAAACACAGCTTGGATTTGTTGAGCAATCCTCCTAAGCACCCTGGGACTCCAAGTTGATCAATATTGAAGTAGGGTCGGGAAGCTACTGAAATGATTTCACACATTTTTGGGAGCTAGTTTGCCACTTTTCTGCTTTGAGATAGAAGAATCTATACATCTCCAATGTGCCACATTGACAACTGAGACCTAGGGCATGAAATGAATCCTATTAGGCTCTCATTCTGGGGATCTCGGAGAAGGATTGATTTTTCCCAAAGTTATTAATGTGCAGCTTAACTGGTTTGAGCTGACAGTGGATCTAAAGTGAAAAGACGCTCACCCCAGCTAACAATGCATGCTAGCCAAGGTGCTGAGAGTCGTTGCATGCATGTTCCTGGAAACCATAATGAGATTGGACTCCACTCTAGCAGAAAGCCAAACATTATCATCCTGACAGAT
Organism: Macaca fascicularis; assembly: GCF_037993035.2. Lineage (NCBI taxonomy): Eukaryota > Metazoa > Chordata > Mammalia > Primates > Cercopithecidae > Macaca > Macaca fascicularis. Next base: position 102,826,959 of record NC_088389.1, on the reverse strand, counting down.
GCTACACAATTAGTGCCCCTTTAGATAGGTGTAAATTTCATACGGAAAGTAAAAACCAACTGATGCTCAAGTTAAATTGTCGTAACAATTATTTTAAGGAAAAAAGAAAGTTCTAAGGAATTCTCACAGTATTATTTGAATAGGTAAAATTAAACTTATTCGAAAAACTATGAGTGTCAAAACTTCCTTTGTGTATATTTCTAAAGGGATGATTTTTAATATTATATATAAATGAAATTAACCATTTATGTAACACTCTTCCACATAAAATGCAAAACTATAGTTGTGACAAGAATCCAGCCCTAGTAAGAGGGAATAAACCATCTCTGAGAAGCAATTTTTGTTGTTGCTTTTAGAAGTGTGGTTTGTGTTTTTGGAATTCTTTGTGGAATGGCATATAATAGCGAATCAGTAAATATTAATATTAGACAAATTAATGTTATGTTATATACAATAAAACTCCAGTTCAGAATCACTCATTCTCCCCCATGGAGCATTAAAATTGCCATAGTGTCCATATTACCAAAACATGCTATGAAATGAAGAACATGTGATTGGCGTTTGGCACACATGTAAGTTCAGACAAGGCTGAAAGTGACAGAAAACCTCAAGCGATCGTCCTGCCTTGACTTCCTAAAGCCCTGGGATTACAGATGTAAGCTACTGTTTGGTCGGGAATGACTCTTCTCATTTTTATTTACAGACTTCACTTCCCTTAGATCTCAGACTACAGACTACATGGATTCAGGTCACCATGACTTAGAAGAAAGGCATTTAACATTTTGGTGCCATGAGGAATGTACTTCCTTTTAGCTAATTACAGTCATTTCCAGATATGAGACATTTTGCTATACTTATTTCAGTGGAGAAATATTTTAATGGCCCAGAACACATAATAGTACTATGTCAATTTTATCATTCATATGTATAATTTTTACCCATTCCTCATGTCATCCTAAGATTGATTACAAAATCAATAAAAAACCAGCTAAAACTCCGCAGTCTAAATGGGAATGGGAATATACTGTCTTGCATAACAACAACAACGAAAAATCTACGGTCACCCTCTCTTCTGACAGCGCAGCTTTGTTGCAGGTTCAATCAATGTATACAGCACCCAACTTCTCTCTCTCTCTCTCTGCCCTCTTTCCTCCTCTTTTCCCTCTCTTCCCTTCTCCTTCTCTCCTCCACACACACTCCATTATCTGACATCTCCCTCCTCATGATCACAAGATGATGACAACAGCTGTATACTTTATACTCTCAAATTCAGGTGAAGAAAAAGTGAAGCAACCTTTCCCAAAAGTTTCAGAAAAATACAAAAACCAAACTCATCATCTTATTTGCCACAATAGGCTGGTATGCCCAGCCCTAACAACAATAACAAAAGCTTTATAGCCAGGGCAATGTGACATGTGACACTCTGATCTGGATCTCATGCCCCATCTGTTAGTTAAGGAGCAGGTAGGTGAGGAAGTACAGGCATTCAGGGTAGGTAGTGTGGGGTTCCCAGACAACTTGGAATATAGTGTCCAGAAGAAGGTGAATGGATGCTGGGCAGCAAAAACAGCAGGTGTTTATTAGGGTGTGGTAGGTACGGGATTTTTACTAAAAGTTACTGACAACTAACTGATAGGCACAGATAAAATTAGAAATATAACCAGCATAAATATTGATAAAGTATAGTAGAATACCTGATGTAAATTAGTTATTGCAAGATGCTCTCATTCTCCTCTCAAAACAAAACCTTATTTGTGCCTCTTATGAGTAAGATGCTATGCATTGTGTAGGATATAAAACTGAGATTCTCTGCCCTCACACTAAGAATCACAGGAGGAAGGGTAAAAAGATGAAATGAATAATGGAGCATTTTTTTTTTATTAGAGGCGGAGGCCTCCCTATACTGCATGCAATCTGGTCCCAAACTCTTGGCCTCAAGTGATCCTCCTGCCTCGACTTCCCAAAGCCCTGGGATTACAGGTGTAAGCTACTGCACTTGGCCTGGAATGACTCTTCCCATTTTTATTTAGAGACTTATCTTCCCTTAGATTTCAGACTACAGGATTCAGGTTAGAGATGTGGTCACCATGACTTAGAAGAAAGGCGTTTAACATATTGGTGCCATAAGGAATGTACTTCCTTTTGGCTAATTATGGTCATTTCTTGGTATGGGACATTTTGATATACGTATTTCAATGGAGAAATATTCTAATGGCCCAGAACGTATAATATTACAATGTCAATTTTCTCATTAATGTGTATAATTTTTACCCATTCCTCATGTCATCCTAAAATTGATTACAAAGTCCAGTAAAGCTGCGTTTGACCAACTACACCAAAATGCTTGGTTCAAACAAGTCACATAAAAAAGTCCTACTTTGACCATTTCTGTTCATCAAATTTTTAGTTGTTAACCTTAAGGTAAAGCGCTTGAAAGAGGAATAGAAGCCCATGCCTTGTCCATATTTTTAGATACTGCTAGATGTGTTAGGATGATGGACTATGCCCATAAAAACAATATAACATGAAATGCATGGAAAGATACAATGACACAAATGTTTCATAAATGCAATAAAAACTTAATTACATAAATTCTCCTCTTTCCCTAGTCAATTAAATATGATTGATGTTGCTGTTGTCACTGTTTTTTAATGTGTTGCTACCAGTTCTCGCCTTTACCCATTCTCTTACTCTCATTCATTTAGTCTATGAACATTTGTTGAGCACCTTCTATATTCCAGGTATTCTGTTAAGCCCTAGAAATTGAAGGATTTTAAAAAGTCATGACTCTCATCCTTAAGAAGTTTATAAGATAGTGGTAGAAACCAACAGGCACACATGTGGCTGTGATAAACCGTCTGCAGGTGTGTCTCTTCTCCCTTCAACTCCTGCATACTCCATCGACCCGTCACAAGGCTCTGTGAGGACTAGATCTGTCTCCTTTGCTGCTTTGGAAACAGTGTTTAATGCAGTACCTGGCATGCTGTAGACACTCAATAGATGATTGTTAGATGCGTTAAGTGCAACAGTAGAAGTATGCGTGAGATACTGATTCCTGCCTCAGAAGAAGAGTAGATGCATAGAGAGAAGTGGGTCTGGGGCAGTGATTTTCAACTAAGAGCGGTTCTGCTCCCTGTCAGAGCCGGAGCACCGTCATCTTGGACAAACACCACCACTTTAAATTCCAGTTCCCTTTCTAGCCTCATGCGTTTAAGACAATCACTTCTTTTCTAACTACAAGCCGCTAGAAAGAGCAGACAGTAAAACACAGATAAAAGAGCTTAGGCACAGAGGGAGGTGGTGGGAAGTCTCTTGGGTAACTGCCAAACTTCACCCTCATACAATGAGCCCCAGTAAAACAGTGGTCCTTAATAAGCACATTCCTTTCCCTTCGTGCACTAAGATAGGGAAGCCAAAAGCAGACTCGGGGGGGTATGCCTGCAGCTGCAGAAAGATGTGTGGGAACAGACACACAACTCTCCCTCCCAGATAAGTACAACAAGGAGACACAGAAGCAGTCCCAACCTCTGATAAACTCTCCCACCCTGAGTCCTTAAAAACTCTTGGTCTGTAAGAGAATGTGGCTCTGACCTAACTTGGCCAACAGCCTCTCTCAGGTTTGTTTAAAATAAACCTGCCCTGTTGACTGTAGAGCCACCCTTCGTGTTTCTCTCCTCTTTATTTAATTCTTACACTCCCCAGGGAGGATTTGGCAAAGTCTGAAAATAATTTTGGTTGTTACAATTGAAGGTAGGGTGGTCATGACTGGCATCTAATAAGAAAAGAACAGGGATCTAAGATGTTTAGCAGCACAGCCTCCCACCACAAAGTTATTCAATCCAAAATGTCAATAGTGCTGAGATTGAAAATCTTAATCTGGGGTAAGATCCTCAGTTATAGGATCTTAAATGTTCAGTGATCTTTGAGCTTCTAGAAGCATCACAGAGTCTTAGAAAATTGTGGAGTTAAAAAGGATCTTAGGGCCTGGCGAGGTGGCTCACGCCTGTAATCCCAGCACTTTGGGAGGCCGAGGCAGGCGCACCACAAGGTCGGGAGATCGAGACCATCCTGGCTAACATGGAGAAACCCCATCTCAACTGAAAATACAAAAAATTAGCTGGGCGTGGTAGCGACCGCCTGTAGTCCAAGCTACTTGGGAGGCTGAGGCAGGAGAATGGCGTGAACCCGGGAGGTGGAGCTTGCAGTAAGCCGAGATGGCACCACTGCACTCCAGCCTGGGCAGACAGAGCGAGACTTCATCTCAAAAAAAAAAAAAAAATCTTAAATTTTAAAGGATCTTAAATTTCACTCCAATTTCCCAATGAAATCATTTGTATTATTCTTGAAAGATGGTCTGCTATTAATTTTCAGAGGCAGAAAGCTCAGTTCTTTGAGTGATGATCATTTTCTTTGTTAGTTTTAATATTCATATGTATTTTTGTTGTTGTTGTTGTTGTTGTTGTTGTTTTGAGACAGAGTCTCACTCTGTCACCCAGGCTGGAGTATAGTGGCATGATCTCGGCTCATTGCAAGCCCCACCTCCCGGGTTCACGCCATTCTCCTGCCTCAGTCTCCCCGGTAGCTGGGACTACAGGTGCCCGCCACCATGCCCAGCTAATTTTTTTTGTATTTTTAGTAGAGACGGGGTTTCACCATGTTAGCCAGGATGGTGTCAATCTCCGGACCTCATGATCCACCTGCCTCAGCCTCCCAAAGTGCTGGTATTACAGGCATGAGCCACGGTGCCCAGTCTCATATGTATGTTTTAATGAGCCAAAAGTTGCATTTGAAAATGTCACTGTTTGTGCTAGGTAGAACTTTCTGGGACAAATAAGAATAAACCAGTATTCTCTCACATGTCAATCTTCCAGGATTTGAAAATGGTGGCGATTGCGACTTTTTTCCCCCATCAGATTCATCATTCTACCGTTTTTTAAGGCAATTAAGAATAGTACAGCGTATACTAGAAAATATTCGATATGAACAACTGATGAAGTGTGAGATGACATTAGGTGCTTCAGGACTGATTTTAGCTATCTCACAGGCACTGCATTAAGCAATATTGAATTACACATAATCACATAATGAGAACATTGTTGACATTCGGATTTTTAAATCCTTCTTAAATCTAGGAGACAGGCTCAGTTTGTTATAAAAAATCTTTAACATTTCTGTAGACTTGTTAATTTCTCTATTTAAAAGAGACAAAGACCTCAGAGTTAGAACACTCTATAGACCACAGTATCTAGCTAGAATTCAATAACATTATTTTGTTTATAATACATTTATGTTTATGGTTTCCTTCTATTTATAGTAAGAGTTGCTGGCCTTTCTTTTATAGATTTGGTATAGCTGGTTTCTTATTTATGGTTTTGTGTAAAGTTTTCTACTTAAATAATTGAGTTTAAGTCTGAAAAATGGGATTTAAAGAAAAAAGTTAATTACAATACAGATTTACAGATAGAACGAAATCAGTGTAGGTGCCATTTGTAATACCTGAAGTTGGGGAAATAAATGTCAAACTAATGTCATAGAATCAAACAGGCCCCGCGTGGTGGCTCATGCCTGTAATCCCAGCACTTTGGGAGGCCAAGGAGGGCCAATCACTTGACGTCTGGAGTTCAAGAGCAGCCTGGCCAACATGGTAAAACCCCATCTCTACAAAAATACAAAATTACAAAATACAAAAATAAAAATACAAAATTACAAAAATACAAAAATTAGCTGGGTGTAGTGGGGGGTGCCTGTAATCCCAGCTACTTGAGAGGCTGGGGCAGAAGAATCGCTTGAACCCAGGAGGCGGAGGTTGCAGTGAGCTGAGATTGCACCATTGCACTCCAACCTGGGCGACAAGTGCAAAACTCTGTCTAAAAGCTAAAAAAATAAATAAATAAATAAATAAATAAATAAATAAATAAAGGGCCTCCCTAGAGCAAAGTAGGTTTTATGGAGAGTTTTCAGAAATGCAAATTTAGGTTTCACCCTCAGCCAGGGAGCTAGGTAGAGCAGGCATAGTTCCTTGCATTTTACAGATGAAGGAATTGTGATAAACATTAAATGTCATGTTTAAGATGACGTTAGCTCTCTAAGATTCTTGGGCCTTTGACAAGTAGTTCAAGGCCCATTTCATGGCCCTATTTTGTCTTTAATTTGATCAAACTACTTCAGCCCAAAACTGGTGTTCATCCCTATTTGCCAAGACCCTTCCCTTTCCCTACTCCCTCCACTAATTCTCTTGTTCATGATCCTCCTGATGTTTGTCCCACCAATGATTTTCACTCTTTAGACAAGAAGTAGACAATCTGATAGGTTCTTACACACTACACGAGAAATACAGGGAGAGCTCAGTGTGTAACCCAGAGGACCAGATTGCTAAACCTTGGAACTTGTTGGTAGCACGCTCCTGTGATAACTCAAATTCCAGTATAATGGGACTGGGGATAGTTTCAGTTCGCACAGTGAGCTCTCACAGCTCACATACTGAACCTTGCAGTGAAGCAGCACTGCATCATACAGAGGACTGCATTCATAGGGTCACAGCAGTGTTTTATGACAGTGGAATTTCTAGCATTGTTTGGGAGACTATTTCTAAGAAGCCAGTTTATGTGAGAAGAAATAAGAGGGCTTTCCCAATTCTCCTTACATTGTAACCAGAGTGAACATTTACTCTGCCCTGGAGAAATCAGGATGATGAAAGGCTGTGGCATTTCGCAACAAATGATCAGGGAATAATTGCCATGTGGGCTAAGGTCACTCTGCTAATCTAAAATCAAGCCTTGCCAGCTCAACATTCCCAAAGAACAATGTTCACATAGATCAAGGAAGTCCAAGTAGTGTCAAAATCATTCACATTGCTGATTTTTAAAATGGAAAAGAAGTCATGTAATAAAATAGCTGACATGCTAGAACCTGCAAATCAATAGATAATACAGATTAAGTACTGAAAAAGAAACAGAGACTGCTTCCTAAGCTAAAATAATAATAATAATAATAATAATTATTATTATTATTATTATTTTAGACAGAGTCTTGTTCTGTCCCCCGACTGGAGTGCAGTGGCATGATCTCGGCTCACTGCAACCTCTGCCTCCTAGATTCAAGCAATTCCCCTGCCTCAACCTCTGAAATAGCTGGGACTATAGGCACAAGCCACCATGCTTGGCTAATTTTTTTGTATTTTAGTAGAGACAGAGTTTCACAATGTTGGCTGGGATGGTCTCGATCTCCTGACCTCGTGACCCATCCACCTCGGCCTCCCAAAGTGCTGGAATTACAGGTGTGAGCCACCACACCCGGCCAACTACAATTATTTATTGTTATCAGAGAAGAACAGTTCACCTGAAATTGATTATTACACAGGGGATACCCAACTGCCTCCTTTTCTTCCCTGGTTTCACTTTGTCCTTGGTAGTAATGGAACCCATCTCACAGTCAAGTGCAAATATCCAAACAGCCCAGCATAAGGGGGTCTCATAGCCAGAGTCACAAATCTGACAGCTTAGTCGGGTACAGGGATATTGTTCTGATCAGTGTTGGAGTGGTGGGAAGTGAGGGAACTCCAGAAACTATAACTACTTAGGGTCCAGTAAAACCTCAATAGTCTGGGAGTCTCTCAGTGTTTCTGGACTACCATAGTAGTGCTCTTTGGGGCACTTTTGGGGGTACAGGTCTTGACACCAACTGCATCCTCTTGACTGATTTGGAAATCTTCAGAGTGATGACATGATTTTAAAAATAGGCTAAGATATCTGCACTTGTCATTTACCATCAAATTGGGCAGGAGAGAAGAGATGCCAAACAACTCTTCACTCTGTTCATTGTGTAATGCTGTCTGTCACAGCAATTTTGTCACTGGTATGAGGCATTGTTTCTTCTTTGCTCCTAGGAGCCATCCTACAGTGTGCACTCACCCTCCCTCAGGTCCCTGCCAGGGTATTATTATATCCTGTGTCATGGGAGAGTGTTCTCATATTGGTAAACTCTTCTGTATTCAAACTTTCTTGTACTTACCATGGTTGGGCACCCCACTGTGGTTGGGCAACCTCAGAATCCACTCTCAGGCATATTCTCCCAGTTAATCTTGAAATTGGACCTAGAAGGGTGATACGGTTTGGCTGTGTTCCCACCCAAATCTCATCTTGAATTTTAACTTGCACAATTCCCGTGTGTCATAGGAGGAACCCAGTGGGTGGTGATTAAATTATAGGGACAGGTATTTCCTGCACTGTTCTCATGATAGTGAATGAGTCTTATGAGATCTGATGGTTTTAAAAGGAGCAGTTCCCCTGCCTAAGCTCTGTCTCTTTGCCTGCCACCATCCATGGAAGATATGACTTGCTCCTTCTTGACTTCCGTCATGATTGTGAAGCCTTCTCAGCCATGTGGAAGCATGATTCCATTAAACCTCTTTTCCTTCCCAGGTTCATGTATGTCTTTATCAGGAACATGAAAACGGACTAATATAAAGGGATATAGTTCTTTTCCTCCCATAGCAGTCAAGCATTTTCTTGACACAGTTATTTTATGACTTAACCCTAGTTATTGACCTAGCAGTGGGGAAGGCAGATGGGTGACATCCGGAAGAGAGTGCATGATGTCTTGTAGACAGAGGCCTTGGTAGTGTGTGTGTGTGCACGCGTGGTGTGTTTCTAGCCCTCCACAAAGAGAAGTGGGCCATTTGTGCAGGCTCAGAGGCTTCAGAGCTGATATACTTTGGGTAACTGTCCCCTCCAAATCTCATGCTGAAATGTGATTCCCAGTGTTGGAGATGGGGCACGGTGGGAGGTGATTGAATCATGGGGGTGGATGCCTCATAAATGGCTCAGCACCATTCCCTTGGTGATAAGTAAGTTCTTGTTCATTTAGTTCACTGCCTTTGGTATTTCTCTATAGCCACAAAAGAATGGTCTAATACAAGGGCAATCTGGACCCTCAAGATTCTTGGCAGGGAGGCACATCAACACACATGTGCCCTTCCCTGTGTCAGTGCCCATTTTTCCCAATGCTATTGGCACAGCAGACCTACTTCAGCTACTCTTACAATTAAATTCTGGCCCGGATCTTCCTATTTGAACCTCTTTCCCCTTCCAATTTAAGAGATGAGAATCTTTTGGTGTGTTTCCAGGGAAGTTCTCTGGCCTTCCCACTTAGAATTTATTTAGTTACTGATTAATGAATCTCAGCTCTTTGCTACCTTTTCCCAGGGCATCAGTGGAACTTAACCACAGCCAGCCAATTGCACTGTCTTTGTGATGACTATTCCTCCCTTATTTCTCAAATGCGTGACACATGGCAGCTGCTAGTGCGTCCTCTTCCATGGGTATACGTCCCAGGGTGTACATCCAATGGAAGGAGGTTATGGGTTAAGGCACAGTTGTGAATAAGGACAGGAGGTGAAGATAGCAGGTGAAAAACTTGGAAACCCCCGAGTGTTTGTCCAGGGACTCTTATCTGCCTGGATTATTGCCCCCGTATCCTTTACCTAATTAAACTCTATACTTACCCTTCACAACTCAGCTCACACAAGAATCAATTTCACTCTAAAGTCTTCATGGACCATCTCCAAGTCTTAGACTGGATTGGTTGCCTGCCTTGTTATTCCTATAACTCTTTAGCCATCTCAATCATATAACAACACACTGAGCATCTGCTCACATATGTCTATTTAAATACACCAGTGGTTTTCAACCTCAGACGTACATATGGAAGTGGAGTTTGGCCACTAATACATTATAAAAGTGTTAAGAAGAACAAGAGTAGACTTTGCTTCTTCCTCTAACCAGTGGTGTGGACTTCAGCAAGATGTTGAGACTCAGTAGGGCTCAGCTGCTTCTTATGCAATGTTCTTAATGGTCATTTTTTTGTAAGCCAATCTTCAGATCTCACCAAGAACTTCTTCATTTACATGCACTAAGTTATAAGTATTAGGTGGGCTTACACCTCCTGGTAGTATCTGTTTTGTAAAACAGCTCTTAACTACATAAATAAGCCACTAAATGATATTGAAAGATATTTGGATCAGAGGCCCACTTTTCAGTTTTTATTTTTGGCTTACTTTCACCTGTATTCCTTCGTGATGAATAAGGGAAAACCATATGGCATCTTATTTCAGAAAGGTGATCACCTCCTAATGTGAATGCAGGGTCAGAATAAGGGATTCTGTGTCTCCAAGCTACGAGTATTTATTGTCTAACTTTCTCTCAGTGCCTGCTCAGTGCATTGTGCTGGGGGCAGGTGCCAGAGGCCAGGGGAAATATTTCCAATGCCCATCCAACAACATCTGGCAAGCACAAGTCATCTCCAGGATGGGAAATTTTCAGGGGATGAAATTCTTTGGATCAAAGATTTGTCTTATCTCGTCTTGTTGGCAAGATGAGTGTCCTGGCCCGGGTCTGACCTAACCTGGGACTTGAAATACACAACTCATTCTGTTAACTTCCCTCCCCTTCCTTCAGGCTTACCAAGCAACCCTCTGGTTAACGTTTAGCTTCTCATATAGATGGCACTAATGGAGAAGCACTGGGGCGGTTACATTTCTCATGGTCAGCTAAATACCCTAGCAGTTTGGGCTTTCCATGGAATCTGTTGTGAGCAAAGTGAACGTCATCGGTCTCCCTTTACCTGGGAAACCCTGAGACCCTGGCAATACTGCATCTGTGGAGCTATAAGACTGAAGGCCAGAATATGGTGTGAAAAGTACACTGCAATAGATACTGTGAACCCTGTGTGGGTCCCAACAAGTAATTTTTCTTGAATGACTCCTCAGCCTTATCCTATGTGTGATTCAACACCCATCAAGTCTTCACTGGGACTGTAGAAACAGTTGGAGGATGTCCACGGGTCTGGAGGTGGAGTGAGAAGAACAAACTCAGGATGTCATGGCCAACATGCCAAGAGGAGTGAAGCACAACCTGTGGAGAATACAGCCGTGCCTGGCTCATTCTCTGGTTTACTCATGGAGAGAGGCTGCTGGTCTATTCTGTTGAAAGTTTGAGTATTTTTTTTTAATCAAAAGAAAGATGCCAGGCACAGTGGCTCATGTCTGTAATCCTAGCACTTTGGGAGGCCGAGGCAAGTGGATCACCTGAGGTCAGGAGTTCAAGACCAGCCTAGTCAACATGGCAAAATCCCATCTCTACTAAAAATACAAAAATTAGCCAGGTGTGGTGGCACATGCCTGTAATCCCAGCTATTCAAGATGCTGAGGCAGGAGAATCACTTGAACCCAGGGGGCAGAGGTTGCAGTGAGCCCAGATCAGGCCACTTCACTTCAGCCTGGGCAAAAGAGCAAAACTCCATCAAAAAAAAAAAAAAAGAGAGAGAGAAAGAAAAGAAAGAAAGAAAAAATTGGAGTAATTTTATTCCATCTCTCATTTCCAGGCAAGGACATAACTTCAGACACCCTAAAAACAACTCCAGTGAGACTCCACCCAATCGGAGAAGTATATTTGTATTATTTTGATTGTATTGCTATTCACTATTTTATTTTTATTACCATGTATTGCATTCTAAAAATAAGCTAGGTGCTAGTCAGAAAAGTGAATCAGGCTCAAGCCTTGCTTATATAAAGATGCTGGCTGCCAGCCTGTCTCACAGGACTCCTGTGAGGGTTTCGTGCTAGCTTGAAGACTGGCAAAGAACTCCCTGAAGGAGTTGTCAAAATCTTTTTTTTTTTTTTTTGAGACGGAGTCTCGCTTTGTCGCCCAGGCTGGAGTGCAATGGCCGGATCTCAGCTCACTGCAAGCTCCGCCTCCCGGGTTTACGCCATTCTCCTGCCTCAGCCTCCCGAGTAGCTGGGACTACAGGCGCCCACCACCTCGCCCGGCTAGTTTTTTTTTTTTGTATTTTTAGTAGAGACGGGGTTTCACCATATTAGCCAGGATGGTCTCGATCTCCTGACCTCGTGATCCGCCCGTCTCGGCCTCCCAAAGTGCTGGGATTACAGGCTTGAGCCAGCGCGCCCGGCCTGAGTTGTCAAAATCTTAATACAAATAATCCACTCTAATTACACAGGCATTATATGTTTATTCCATGATATTATATATATTACATATATTATATATATATCAACATTGGAAAGTGAATAATAGTATCTGTCTTCCATTATTGTTGCAAAGGTAATGGCTATCAAATGCCTAGCATGTGGCAAGTGCTCAAAAATGATGGTAGTTATTTTAAAATCATTATCATTATTACTATTATAACTAGCAAAGATATTGCCAATGTAAAACAAATTTTTCAGAAGAATGACAAGAAAGCTGCCCAACACATTCCCATCCCACCACACTCTCTCACTCCATTATTTGAATCACTTACTTGAAATACGAGGGGAGTATAGAAGAGAACACGGAATAGTGAATAAACACATTTGCCACTTTCACTAAGATATGGAGATAGCTTTATAAATATGATAGTAATAGGTCTGCAAGCAGCCACGCAACCGTCATTTAATCTGTTTACTTTTTTGCCACTTGTATTCATCTCATCCTGTTATGAAAGAATTTGCCATTTATCATAAGCCCTTTCTCTGTGAGGATGTGGGTAACTGAAAACAAAATCCAGTAAACAGGAAAACCTGGAAGTCTGCTTCAAATGAAACCACTAAGCAAAATCGGTGATTAAGGTAGACTTCAAAGTCCTCTCTAATAAATGGTTTACAGCCTCCAATTGATAAGAAAAAGAACAAACGAGCAGAAAGTAAAAGACAAACAGATACATAAAAACTGAATGTGGAAAACAATCTAGTCTCTTTTGGAGGAAACAACTTCCTAGGTCATCAGTTCATAGTGACAACACCTTATTTTTGCATAGAAGAGTAGAGTCAATGCCCAGTCTCATGCATTATTTCATTCGATCCTCACAACAAGACAGACAGAAAACATCAGAGAATATCCAAGGGCTAGCTTGAAAGGAAAGACCAACTAAACCTACAGACATATTGTTGATGATCCCAGGAAAGATTTTCTTTCTTTCTTTTTTATTTTTATTTTTTTTGTTTGTTGAGACGGAGTCTTGCTCTGTCGCCAGGCCGGAGTGCAGTGGAGCGATTTCTGCTCACTGCAACCTCCACCTCCTGGATTCAAGCGATTCTCCTGCCTCAGCCTCCTGAGTAGCTGGGATTACAGGCACGCACCACCACACCCAGATAATTTTTGTATTTTTAGAAGAGACAAGGTTTCACTATGTTGGCCGGGATTGTTTCAATCTCTTGACCTTGTGATCCGCCCGCCTCGGCTTCCCAAAGTGCTGGGATTACAGGTGTGAGCCACTGCACCCAGCCCCAGGAAGGAATTTCTTTCAGATCCTTTTGGTTCTGTTTTGGTTTGTTTATTTGTTTCTTCATTTCAGAAGAGATCTATTTTCCTATCAAGCAATTTAAACTTTTTAAAAACTGGTTTTGATTCAACCTAGTTCAAATACTTATTTTAAAAAACAGAATATAATTTCTACTCTACTCCAAGTTAGTAGTCCATTACCTATAGCAAGTGTCATGCTGTGTGAACAAGATCATGCCAAGTCTGACATAAGTAAATACAAATCTAGGATGCAACAGGCTTCCCAATAATCTTGAGCCTGATGGATGGTAAGTTTGGAGCAAGAGGGTCATGGAGAATATTTGAATCTGGGAAGTAACCTAGGAATGGCTATGTCTTCTCTCTCTGAGCTGATCTATCACAGGCTAGTAATTTGCTCAAGCATGGCACCAGGTACTCTCAGAAAAGGTCAGGCAGTCAAAGGACAAATCTGAATAGGGATCAAAAAACTAACCAGGTTCGGTCGGGCACAGTGGCTCATGCCTGTAATCCCAACACTGTGGGAGTCTGAGGTGAGTGGATCACCAGAGGTCAGGCATTCGAGACCAGCCTGGCCAACATGATGAAAACCTATCTCTACTAAAAATACAAAAATTAGCTGGGCGTGGTGGCAGGTGCCTGTAGTCCCAGCTACTTGGGAGGCTGAGGCAGGAGAATCACTTGAGCCCGGGAGGCAGAGGCTGCAATGAGCCAAGATCACACCACTGCAATCCAGCCTGGGCGACAGAATGAGACCCTGTCTCCAAAAAAAAAAAAAACAAAACAACTAACCAGGTTCCCAGTCTCCCTTTGCAGTTCTTGTCATCCTAGTTCCTATAACTCCTATCTTGTTCCAATTGGCAAGCACATATGAATCAGATGTAAAGCTGAGATGCCATGTGTCTATCACTACAGTTCATGGCTACTACTCAACATCTGGCAAGTCTGTGAGTTGCTAACATTTATTAGCTAAACCAGCACAGTCTCTGGTGTATAGCAGATGCTCAAAAAATGTCTGTTGGATGGATGGATGGACAGATAGACGAACAAACTAAGTACTGGGAACCATAGTAAAGAACATATCGGCCGGTCGCAGTGGCTCGTGCCTATAATCCCAGCACTTTGGGAGGCTCAGGCGGGCAGATCACAAAGTCAGGAGATTTAGACTATCCTGGCTAACACCAAGGGATTCTGCCTTTATTTAAAAACATTCCTGGCCAGGTGTGGTGGCTCATGTCTGTAATCCCATCACTTTGGGAGGCTGTGGTGGGTGGATTGCTTGAGGTCAGGAGTTCGAGATCAGCCTGGCCAACATGGTGAAACCCCATCTCTAGTAAAAATACAAAAAATTAGCCGGGCGTGGTGGTGCATGCCTGTAGTCCTAGCTACTCAGGAAGCTGAGGCAGGAGAATCACCTGAACCCATGAGGCGGAGGTTGCAGGGAGCCGAGATCACGCCACTGCACTCCAGACTGGGCAACAGAGCGAGACTCCATCTCAAACAAACAAACAAAATTCCTGAACCTGTCGTTCACCTTCTGAAATCATAGAAAAGTCATATCCACTATGTAATATTATATAATATATTTTCCTTATAAGCAACTGGGAGGATCAGGACATTGGAGTGCATGGGGACAAAGTTAGAACTTTTGGGGTCTAGAAAACATGGGGAAAAGACTAATTCAATTTTAGAAGCTAGAGAAACCAAAGTGACCTATAATTCTGCCATTGACCTGCTGCTAAATCTTGTTGTTGAATGTGCTGGTAAATATTGATAGCACTATATCATTAATTTATTCTTTTAATATTCTGATAACAATATATAGTTGGTCTCATTTTTAATTCTAAGTAAGTGATTTTATTTTATGCCTATAAAATGTTATTTTTAAGAAAGAATCAGCCAAGCATAGTGGCTCATGCCTGTAATCCCAGCACTTTGGGAGGCTGAGGCAGGAGGATCACTTGAGCCTGGGGAAGTCAAGGTTGCAGTGAGTCGTGATTGTGCCACTGCACTCCAACCTGAGTGACAGAGCGAGACCCTGTCAAAGAACAAGAAAGAGAGAGAGAGAGAGGGAGGGAGGGAAGAAGGAAGAAAAGGAAGGAAGGAAGGAAGGAAGGAGGGAGGGAGGGAGGGAGGAAGGGAGGAAGGGAGGAAGGGAGGAAGGGAGGAAGGAAGGAAGGAAGGAAGGAAGGAAGGAAGGAAGGAAGGAAGGAAGGAAGGAAGGAAGGAACTCGCTTCTCCAGGCTTCTCCAGGCTGCCAAAGAAGCCCACGGAACAGAGGCGACTGGAAACCAATGCTTCAAAGGCAAGACTGCAGTTTGCATACTTCATTTCCACTGTCATCCAATTGGTCAGAAGTTAGGCACATGGCCACACTTCACTGCAAAGGAGACTGGTAAATGTAGTCTTTATCTAGATCAATGCCATTAATAAACAGTCCTTTGAGTCCTCTCTCCCAAATCATCCAGGATTCAAACATAAAATGTCGGCAGCCCTAAAAACAGTATTCATTTGTTCTAAAGAAGGTAATGACTGTTTTATTATATAGGCGGTTAAAACCCTGCTCACCAGTGGTTTCCAAATAAGGCTGATCATCAGGGTTGGGCGTGATGGCTCACGCCTGTAATCCTAGCACTTTGGGAGGCCAAGGTGGGTGGATTGTGAGGTCAGGAGTTCGAGACCAGCCTGACCACCACGGTGAAACCCCATCTACACTAAAAATACAAAAATTAGCCGGGCGTGGTGGCTCACACCTGTAATCTCAGCTACTCAGGAGGCTGAGGCAGGAGAATCACTTGAACTCAGGAGTTGGAGGTTGCAGTGAGCCAAGATCGTGCCACTGTACTCCAGCCTGGGTGACAGAGCGAGACTCTGTCTCAAAAAAAAAAAAAAAGACAACATCAGAATCAACTGAGAGCATTATAAAAATATATATTATTGGCTCCCACTCCCAGAGATTCTGATTCAGTAAGTATGGGGAGAAATCCACATATGTATACTTTTTAATTTCTGCAGTGATTTTGATTATAGTCAGATTCGAGATACACTACTTTTGATTATTTACTGATATTAGAATGCAAGTCCCTCTTAGTGAACAACTTATATGAATTACCTTGAAGTATACTATTAATGAACAGCAATTTGTGTAAAATTTTGTAAAAATACAGTTCTTCTTTTCTCTATTTTTAATCCAATCATTCTCCCTACTCTCTCCTTCCCTCCTTTCTCTTTCCCTCTAGCTTGCTCCTCTCTTTCCTTTCCCCTCTTTCCCTCTCTCCTTTTTAGTTTTTGATCCATAATAAATAGGGTACTCGAATATTAAAACAAAGCATATAACATCATTTTCTCACTTAATGATGGAGGGGCAGATGACCTGCATAATAATAATTTAAAATAACCAGCAATGGTATGGTAGTGACTTTATTTGCATAAGATCTGTTTTCATTAAAAGGAATACACAAACACACACACACAAACATATACTACATTGTGTGTGCATGGGTCAACACAAGGGCCATCTGAAGACTGAAGATTCATGGCAGGGAGGGGCATCAACACAGACACGCCCTTCCCTGTGTCAGTGTTCAATTTTCCCAATGCTATTGGCATAACAGACCCACTTCAGCTACTCTTACAATTAAATCCTGTCCCGGATCTTCCTATTTGAACCCCTTTCCCTCCAAATTTAAGAGATGAGAGTCTCTTGGTATGTTTCCAGGGAGGCCCTCTGGCCTTCCCACTTAGCATTTATTTAATTGCTGATTGATCAGTCTCAGCTCTTTGCTACCTTTTCCCAGCGCATCAATGGAACTTAACCACAGCCAGCCAATTGCACCGTCCTTGTGATGACTATTCTTCCCTTATTTCTCAAATGCGTGACACATGGCAGCTGCTAGTGCGTCCTCTTCCATGGGTACACATCCCAGGGTATATATAACATGGAATAGAGGTTATGGGTTAAGGTAAAGTTGTGAATAAGGACAGGAGGTGAGGATAGCAGATGAAAAAATTGGAACCCCACCCCCAAGTGTTTGTTCAGGGACTTTTGTCTGCCTGGATCATTTCCCCCATATCCTTTACCTAATTAAACTCTATACTTACCCTTCACAACTCAACTCACACAAGAATCAATTTCATTCTAAAGTCTTCATGGACTCTCTCCTAGCTTTATGCTGGAGTGGGTGCCTGCTTTGTTATTCCCATAACCCATTAGCCACCTCCATCATATAACAACACATTAAGCATTACTGTCTTCATTTTAGAGATTAAAAAAAAATAAAAATAAAAAACTCCTTCAAGGAGTTTATTTAATGGAAGTCATACACCTTGTAACTACTGCAACTAGGAAGGCAGCCAGGTGCTTTCCACAAAGACTTCTCAACAATCTTTTAAAAATTAAAGCCCTTTTTGGGGTGATCTTCTCCACAATCAAGACAAACAGAACACATACTAAATTCCACTGGTTCTCATTGCTTCTAAAGACATATGTCTCACATTTTAACATCACTGAAATCTGAGTGTAAATTATGATCGATGGCATATTATAGTTTGAGTAGCAGCAATTTTTGCTTTCATGGTGACACATAAAATACTGAGGCGTTTGCAATTTATAAAGTGTCTTCTGCGTTATAAAAACAGAAACTTCTCTGATATTTAACACTTTGCTTTCTTTGATACTGCTGTGAATAGCTCTTGTAGCTACAAGGAAGGTGCCATGGCTGATAAGAATAAAGAGGTAAAGGGCATTGGTGGTTTCTACTACATAGCCTGGAAAAGTTCTTTTCTTTTTCATGTTTTCTTTTCTTTTATTCTGATGCTAGAGGTTGGCCTTTTTGGTATGTCCTAGTAGATCTTGGTCCTTGTTTTCCTCTCTGCATAACTATGGTACAATAGTTCTCAAGTGTTCCACTCACCTAATGGCAGCATGGCCTTGGATTTTTAAATGTATCCTCACTGGCTTCTCACTGTCTTTGGACCTCTTCTGTTTAATCAGAGTTTTTCACACAAAACAGTTTCTTGATGCAATTTTAATTAAATGAATACTTTGTTTCATTATGTTTATTTAGAGACTGCACAAGGTCTATTTCAAAACAGCACATGAAAAGCAAGTAAAGAAAACAGCTCTGGGTTGGGTGCCGTGGCTCATGCCTATAATCCCAGCACTTTGGGAGGCCGAGGTGGGTGGATGACCTGAGGTCGGAAGTTCGAGACCAGCCTGAGCAACATGGAGAAACCCTGTCTCTACTAAAAATACAAAATTAGCCAGGCGTGGTGGTGCATGCCTGTATTCCCAACTATTCGGGAGGCAAAGGCAGGAGAATCACTTGAACCTGGGAGGCGGAGGTTGCAGTGAGCTGAGATCACGCCATTGCACTCCAGCCTGGGCAACAAGAGCGAAACTCTGTCTCATGAAAAGAAAAGAGGGGAGGGGAGGGGAGGGGAAGGGAGGGGAGGAGAGGAGAGGAGCTCTGAGAGTGGGAAGTATTCTCGACCATGGGAGATAAGCAAGAAGAATAACTGCCTTGACGAAAGATAAGTAATTAGGGAACAAAAGAGAACTTCTAAAAAATTTATAAATACTGCTTTGGTGAGATCAAGAAGGTGCCTTCTTAAAATACGGATACACAGTCAAAGAAAAGAAAGATTCGAAAATATAAACTCAGAACTTAAAAACATTTCAAGAAGGTTTCTGAAAGATCATGAACATCTCCCCAAATGTCAAAGTGGATTCTTCTCCCCACTCTCACCTGTTGGGCAGAGCTTATCTTTGGAGCAGGAGAGTAAAGGTTCTAGAAAGTAGCCACTACGAAAAAGGGAAATGATAGAAAGGCTGGATAATCTTGAAGACATGGGGGAGGCGCCTGATTCCATTGTCATCAGTGAAAAAGAAAGACTGTAAAGATGGATGGAAAGGATTACTCTTGATCCCATTATAAACTCTTTTGTTTCTATCAGGGGTGTGTGTGGGTGTGTGTGTGTGTGTGTGTATATGGATACACTTTTTTTAAAAGCAATGAAAATAAGAGATAAAGAAGTGCAAGAGGAAGACAAAGAGTAATCTTGTGTACATAGTGTGTTCCATTATATATGTTACTCTCCATTCCATGAAGTTGCAGAGTTATATTAATAATAGGCTGCATTTAACAGAGAACTTTCTATGTGCAAGCCATTGTGCCAAGTACTTTCCATGCATTCTTTCATTTAATGCTTAGAATGCCCCTATCAAATAATAATGATTATTTTCTCCATTTTACAGTTGAGGAAAGGAAAGTTCAAAGAGATGAATGCCCAGAGCCCAGAGACGCATCGTTCTATGTGGTCATGCCAAGAATTGAGCCCAGCAATCAGTTTAAATAAGATGCCCTCAACATTTCACTGCTCTGCCCCCATGCGTGTGAGACATGTAAAATCAGATGTCAATTAGGCAGGAGATTTTCATGTCTGAAAGTCAGGATACAGACCTGAGCTCCAGATAGAATTGTGGGCTTGATCAGCAAATGGAAGTAAAGTTGGATGAGTGGATGAAATCCCAGGACAGTACCTGTAATCAGAAGAGGAGACCTAAGGCAGGTCTGGTCTATCTCAACACATAAGGGGTAGACAGAGAAAAAGAAGCAAACTTCAACCTCAGAGATTCATAAAGTAGGAGAAAAACTAGCAAAGTGGTATTTCATGAAAGTCCATGGAAGGCAATGTTTCAAGGAGAGGGTTGTCAACAGAGTCAGTGGCTGCTCTAAGTCAAGTTATGAAAGGGACTGATTCTTTCACGTTAGAAATGAGAAGGTAATTGGTGATGTTGCCCAGAGCAGTTTCAGTGATGCCATTGGGTGTATGCCAAGTTTCCATGGGTTGAGGTGTGCAAAGTAAAGTGGAGATAGCAAGTATATACAAGTCTTTCAGGAAACTTGTCTATCATGAGGCAGAGAGATAATGATTGGGTTAAAGAAAGAGCTTTTTGGAGACAAACAAGGGCAGAATAACGCAATGATTAAAGTAGAATCTTTTTTTTTTTTTTTTTTTTTTTGAGACTGAGTTTTGTTCTTGTCGCCCAGGCTGGAATGCAATGACACGATCTCAGCTCATTGCAACCTCTGCGTCCTGGTTTCGAGTGATTCTCCTGCCTCAGCCTCCCGAGTAGCTGGGATTACAGGCGCCTGCCACCATGCCCAACTAATTTTTATATTTTTAGTAGATACAGGGTTTCACCATGTTAGCCAGGCTGGTCTTGAACTCCTGACCTCAGGTGATCCACCTGCTTTGGCTTCCCAAAGTGCTGGGATTACAGGCATGAGCCACTGCGCCTGGCCAAGATAGAATCTCATGCTCAGAGTTTGGTTTGAACCCCTGCTTTGCCACACACATGTTGCATAATCTTGGTTGGTACTTAACCTTTTGGAGTTTCATTTCCCTCATGTGCATAATGTAGAAAACAACATCAACCTTAAAAAGAGGTTGAGAAAATAAGTTAATATATTTAAGAGGCTTTAGTACCATGTTTGGTACGAACTAAATGCTTAGTAACTGGGAGTTGCCATTTTATTAATGCTATTTATATGCTACTCAAGAGGATATTGAAATGCCTGTGGTTGAAGTAAGACCCTGAAGATAAAGGAGAGGTCAAGAGTTCGAGACCAGCCTGGCCAACATGGTGAAACCTCGTCTCTACTAAAAATATTTTTTAAAAATTAGCTGGGCGTGGTGGCGCAAGCATGTAGTCC
Source organism: Macaca fascicularis (assembly GCF_037993035.2). Taxonomy (NCBI): domain Eukaryota; kingdom Metazoa; phylum Chordata; class Mammalia; order Primates; family Cercopithecidae; genus Macaca; species Macaca fascicularis. The sequence continues at coordinate 102,805,949 of NC_088389.1, read as the reverse complement.
CAGCTACTTGGGGAGGCTGAGGCAGGAGAATCACTTGAACCCAGAAGGCAGAGGTTGCAGTGAGCCAAGATCGTGCCACTGCACTCCAGCCTAGGTGGCAGAGGGAGAATCTATCTCAAAAAAAAAACAAAACAACAAAAAACAAAAAAAAACAAAAAAAAAACCCAAGAATGCTGCATCTCTTTGGGAAAATTATTGCTGTAGTTTGTAATTACTGATATGACTCATACATCCTATTGATAAGTGCACTTACACTGATCTTTAAATAGCACTGGCAAGGAGAGGGAAGCAGACAAGCAGCTTTTAAAGACATTAAGTTCCTGTTCTTGCTTATGGGCTATACAAGGTTAAAGATTAACTTTAGATACAATAGATTATATTTTGAAGGTGAGCTCTAAGAGATGTGGTTCCACAATTTACACAGAAATGTGACTCTTTTTAATAATCTTTAAAATATCATTTCAAAACGTATATCTTTTCTGCAGAAATCACAGAGGGAAAACATCCCACAGTCTGTCATAAAAAATATGACCAATTGGTTCTCTGTGCTTACTTTGTTTAATAAAGTGTATACCTTGCTCAAGCCATCATTATTTACCAAAATAAATAATGACATTTGATTAGGAGTAATCAAATGAAAATAATTTTTTTCCAAATCACAGTTAAAAGAAAATTTATTCTCTTTCTTATCCCCAAAACAACACATATTAAGAGTAGAAAAACATTTTAAAAATCAGTTACCTTCTCATTATAGTGAAAATGATTGTTCACATTTTGTTATATATTCTTTCAGCATTTTTTCCAAACATTTACACATATCCATGTATTTAACAAAAGGGATAATTTTGAAATTTTTTTTGAGACAGGGTCTCATTCCGTCATCCAGGCTTAAGTGCAATGAATGGCCTGATCACAGCTCACTGTAGCCTCGACCTCTCCAAGTGATCCTCCCACTCAGACTCCCGAGCAGCTAGGACAACAGGCATGAGCCACCACGTCCAGCTAATTTTTGTATTTTTAGTAGAGATGGGGTTTTGTCATGTTGGCCGGGCTAGTGTCCAATTCCTGAGCTCATGGAATCTGCCAGTCTCAGCCTCCCAAAGTGCCACCTCCCAAAGTGAGCCACCGCCCCTGGCCTGAATATGCTAACATTTAGAAAGTTAATCCTTTATTGCTAAACATTATTTCCTCCACTGACATTTTTTTCCTAGTTGATATTACAACTTACAATAGGATAATATCTTTATAGATAATTTTTGGCATGTAACTCTTATATTTTTCATTTGTATTCCTAGAAACCTTAATGCTGGGTTAAAGACTATGTTTTCTTTTTTAATCATTTGCATATCAATTTCACAAATATTTAGTGACCATTCAATAAATACGTAAAAGTTAATTATATATTTATTGAATTATCAGTGGTCTTGGCACTAGGAATACTCAGGTGGGACAAATACAGTCCCTGTACTAAATGATCCGAGGTGTAGGAAAGCAGACAGAAAGTAAAGTAATCCTTTGTCACACAACGTTAAAATGGAAACCAGAAAGACTACAGGAAGTGCATTCTCACCATCAGTATATGAGACTGCCTATTTCTTTACATGCTCATCAACTTCAATACTAAGCTTAAGAAAAAAAATTGCCAGTTTGATGGATGAAAATGTTTCTCAGGGTAATTTGCATTTCTGTGATTACTGATGAAACGGAACTTTTTTTCATATATTTATACTTCTCTGACATATTTTGGGGAAAAATGCTGGTTAAAAATCTGCGCAATTGTTTAGCTTTTCTATGCGTCTCCTAGCGCTTTATTTTTCTTTTCTATTACATTTTCACAGCTCTTTAGAGATAGAGTTGAAATAATCAATATCGTGATAAAAATATATTTATAGTGTTAGTTGACAGAGTTCACTTGCCTTTATAGCACTATAAGGACGAACGAGGAAGAAATTTTTATACAGTACATTCGAGTGGACATTATCATAAATTATCCAGGTATTTAGTGGTTCTAAAGAAAGAAATAAGGAATTAATTTTATTTCTTTGAATGCCTGAATTTACATTCTCTCTCTCTCTCTTTTTTTTTTTTTATTAAGATGGAGTCTCGCTCTGTCACCCAGGCTGGAGTGCAGTGGCGCGATCTCGGCTCACTGCAAGCTCCACCTCCCGGGTTCACGCCATTCTCCTGCCTCAGCCTCCCCAGTAGCTGGGACCACAGGCGCCCAACATGACGCCCGGGTAATTTTTTGTATTTTTAGTAGAGGCGGGGTTTCACCGTGTTAGCAAGGATGGTCTCGATCCTCCTGACCTTGTGATCCGCCCGCCTCGGCCTCCCAAAGTGCTGGGATTACAGGCTTGAGCCACCGCGCCCGGCCTGAATTTACATTCTTAATATCTTTCTCCTATATATTTTTTTTTACTTCTATTTATTCATTAAACCAATGTTTTGTGCAGTACAAAGACCCGTAGAATTATCCCGGAGTAGCTGACCTCAGTGACTGTTTATTGAAAACCATTTCCTCCATTCTTTTGTGCTTGCAGAACCTGCTTTTGTTCCATTATCTATCCCTCAAAGAAAGTAACTCTCAACCCGACTCAGTGGTACCTCCTAGCCAACTGGTGAGGCGGACGCCCCACTCATTTTGCCTCAGTGATTGGCCTGGTTCTCAACATGTGACACATTTTAACCAGTGAGATGAGGGAGAAGTCCACTGGATGTCCTCTGGGAAAGATTTCCTCCTTTTTACAAAAGCTGAACACAGAAACAGGTCATCACTTCTCATGTTGTCAAACACTGGCATGTCTCCTTGTGATGTCTAGAACCATGACTACCACCTTGAAATCAAAGCCACCCTATTGCATAAGGCTGACTGATGCACTTGAGTTTGAACTTACCCTTGGCAACGTTACTTCACCTCTCTGAATTCAGTCTCTTCATTGGGAGATGGGGAGAGAGAGATTGTTCTGCATTTCTCAAATTATCATTTTATAAAGGTCATTTTAACATTAAAAAATGGAAAAGACATACACTCAGGAAAAAAAATCAAAGGTTGAATTAATTAAACCTTTTTTAAAACCTTAATATTCTGTCTTTATTTTCTTTATTTCTTTGTGAAGTGAAAAATTCCTACAGACTCTGGATAAGAATCCGTTTAATTAAACAAGTCATATACTCATAAAATAAATAATGATGTGAATATATTTTTAGTTCTATATAAGATAAGGGTTCTGAAAAATCAGAGATCATTGAGGATAGAAAAGCTGGGGAGGCCGGGTGCCGTGGCTCACGCCTGTAATCCCAGCACTTTGGGAGGCCAAGCGGTTGGATCATAAGGTCAAGAGATCAAGATCATCCTGGCCAACCAATGTAGTGAAACCCCATCTCTACTAAAAATACAAAAATTAACCGGGCGTAGTGGTGCACGTCTGTAGTGCAGCTACTCGGGAGGCTGAGGCAGGAGAATTGCTTGAACTCGGGAGGCAGAGGTTGCAGTGAGCCAAGATCTTGCCACTGCCTTCCAGTGGGTGACAGAGCAAGACTCCATCTCAAAAAAGAAAAAAAAAAAAAAAAGGAAAAGAAAAGAAAAGAAAAAAAAGGCTGGGGAACCTTCATAGAGGTAGAGTCATTTAGCCATGTGGCATGTGGTCAGTAGGCATTGTAAGGTGCTTCGTAATTTACTTGTAATTTACTTTGACTTGATCCTTATATGGGAAACACAGAATAAAATAAGGAACATATTTTGTAAATTTTTTTTTTTTTTTGAGACGGAGTTTCATTCTCATTGTCCAGGCTGGAGTGCAATGGCACAATCTCAGCTCACTGCAACCTCTGCCTCTCAGGTTCAAGTGATTCTCCTGCCTCAGCCTCCCCAGCAGCTGTGATTACAGGCGCCCACCACCATACCCAGCTAATTTTTTGTATTTTTAGTAGAGACGGGTTTCTCCATGTTGATCAGGCTGGTCTCAAACCCCCGACCTCAGGTGATCAGCTCACCTCAGCTTCCCGAAGTGCTGGGATTACAGGCATAAGCCACCACACCCAGCCCATATTTTGTAAATCTTTAAGCCTCTTATAATAAAAACAGTTTATGTCAACACTGAGAATCCACATGGATTGTTTTTCTTAAAAGGGCTTGAGTCTGAGAAACACTGGACTAGGTCAATTCTAAAATCCCTCTAAGCACTAAAATGAAAGCAGTATAAACTGGGAATGAGGAGCCAAGTTTCTACAACCAAGCCAATCTCAGCTTGACCCTCGGTTCTGTTATAACTAGCTATGTGGCTTGGGGCTAGTTGCTTCACCTCTGCAAACTCTGTTACTTAACTGAAAAGTTAGGGTAAACGTTATTGTGTTTTTTCTTTTTTCTTTTTTTTTTTTTTTTTTGAGACGTAGTCTCACTCTGTCACCCAGGCTGGAGTGCAGTGGTGCAATCTCGGTTCACCGCAACCTCTGCCTCCCAGGTTCAAGCAATTCTCCTGCCTAAGCCTCCCAAGTAGCTGGGACTACAGGCACGTGCCACGATGCCCGGATAATTTTTTGTATTTTTAGTAGAGACAGGGTTTCACTGTGTTAGCCAGGATGGTCTTGATTTCCTGACCTTGTGACCTGCCTGCCTCGGCCTCCCAAAGTGCTGGGGATTACAGGCATGAGCCACCGTGCTTGGCCTAATAGTTACTGTCTCTTACCATTATGTTGTAGGTAAAACCTCGGCATGTGAAAATAGTAGCTATTGCTGTTATCTGTGGAAGGTCTGATCATTTGCATTCCCCCACCCCAATTTTTCAGCAGCTCAACCTTGTTGAATTTTGATTTACATTTGTATAAGTTTCTGATTTTGTTAAATTAACACTCAAGATCAGCAGTTTACTTAGGATCAATTTACTTAGGATAATTGTCTTTATTTTAAATTTTTGTGGGTTTTTTTTTTTTTTAAGTATAAATTAGGGATCTTAACAACCAATAAGGCATAGTTTCCACAAATTAAAGCAGACTTAGATAAATCTTGACTTGGAAATACTTTAGACCAAATGAATTGTGTTTCTTTGATGCATATTTTAAATAACAAGTATTCTTTCTTGTCCATTACAGTACAATTCAGATTTTTTCTTAATTTTAGCTGATCTCCTTCATACCTAGCCCATGTTTTTAAGACATGTGGATTGACAAGTCTATATTCAAAAAGTTCTTTTTTTTAGGAGGGTGCCTGAGTAAGTGCCACTGCATTAACATTCTGTTAATACTCTAGAGTGGCTCAACTCATTCCCTTTCAGTCCAGGTTCATAATGTAACCTGTGCACCTCAGAAAAGAAATCCTTGCATCATTGGATTGAAACTAGTCAGAAACTGTTAGACACAGTGGGTGGTTTTAACTGGGTCAAGCAACACTGGACACTGGTTTTTTGAGAATGGCTTGAGCTGTTCCATAACCCTTGAGTGCACAGACAGACTTCTTAATTTTTTTAATCCAATTAATTATGGCTTGGTTTTTCCACAGCCTGCCCCAACCAGCACTGGGAGGACATAAAATGCCACTTAATTTTCAGGGCCTTTCTCCCCTGCTCCTCCCTGTAGATCATACACAAACTCCTACTTGCTCAATCCACAGGGTGGGTTAAGGCCATAGTGGTAGTTCCTGTGATACCCCAAGTCCATCGAAAATAAACTTGCCTCTGTACAAGGCACACACTCTCTCTCTGTCCCATTAAGCCCCTGGGACAGGGCGGTGGTACTCAGTATGGATTCTCTAGGCATCCCTCTTTGGGGTGGTGTATGAGAGCAGAAAGCAGGTCCTCACCTCTGGTGGAACCACCACCCTCTCTCCTCATAGTGTTGGGGAGTCCAGTTCTTCTGAGTTGGCCTGCTGCCCTCTTCTTCAAACTTTGGAGCAGTTCCTGTCCCAGACAATATAGGTTTTTGTACCACTAAGCCTGGATTTTGAAAGCAAAGTCCTCTTTTTTTTTTTTTTTTTTTTTTTTTTTTGAGACGGAGTCGCGCTCTGTAGCCCAGGCTGGAGTGCAGTGGCCGGATCTCAGCTCACTGCAAGCTCCGCCTCCCGGGTTCACGCCATTCTCCGGCCTCAGCCTCCCGAGTAGGTGGGACTACAGGCGCCCGCCACCTCGCCCGGCTAGTTTTTTGTATTTCTTAGTAGAGACGGGGTTTCACCGTGTTATCCAGGATGGTCTCGATCTCCTGACCTCGTGATCCACCCGTCTCGGCCTCCCAAAGTGCTGGGATTACAGGCTTGAGCCACCGCGCCCGGCCAACAAAGTCCTCTTAAGAAGGAAGGGGAAGTTTAGCCCTGTAAGCTCAGGTCTGACTTTTTGAGCATTTTGTGACAAAAACATTTCACGATTTAAATTTGCCTGTTAAGTTATAGCACAGCACTAGAATATCAATAAATCATTATGCTACATTTGTTTACACAAAAGCCTCCCTGCCAAGACCTTACCTTTTTCACTGTGTAGCTCACATATTTAGCAGAGTACCTGGTGCTTAGTAGGTACCCAAAAATTGATCAATGAATTGGGCCTACATATAGTAGGTTTATTGGCCTACATATGCTAGCTCTCTGAGAAAGAAAGCTAATTGGCCTAAGTATGTTAGCTTTCTGAGAAAGAAGGAGTTGCGGGAATGCAAGGAAGAGGGAAGGAGTGGAGAAGATGCTGGAGGAAAGGAAAGGGTAGGAGATAAAGAATAATTACTGAGTACCTACCATGTTTTGGCTCCTTCTTGTTACTGCATTTAATCCCTAGAAAATAACCACATAAGCATTCTCATCCACATTTCATGGGGGAGGAAACAGTGATTCAATGAATTGTTAAATAATTTATCCAAGGCTAGGCGCGATGGCTCACACCTGTAATCCCAGCACTTGGGAGGCCGAGGAGGGCAGATCACCTGAGGTCAGGAGTTCAAGACCAGCCTGACCAACATGGAGAAATCCCGTCTCTACTAAAAATACAAAATTAGCCAGGCATGGTGGCGCATGCCTCTAATCCCAGCTACTCAGGAGGCTGAGACAGGAGAATTGCTTGAACTCGTTAGGCGGAAGTTATGGTGAGGCAAGATCACGCCATTGCACTCCAACCTGGGCAACAACAGTGAAACTCTGCCTCAAATAATAATTAATAATAATAATTTATCCAAGATGACTGAGAGCTAAGATGTAAAAGGATATACCTCTGAATTCAAGATCCTACTAATTTCTACAACTTTACCACTTCCTGACTGTCCAAATATTTCCAATTAATCTTGAGACTCTATCTGAAGCTGCCTGCATTTGAAGATTTGAAATAACATAAAAATGCTCCTGTGTTTGTCCTGAGGTCACCAGGATGTGAAATGTAAGCAGCTGGAAGCCAGTTCTCAGAGATGGTTTCCATGGTGGCCAACAGTGATTGGAGCCCAGCATGACTGCCATTTTGTCTTTTCAACGACAGTTAAAATGCCCTCAGTTAACTAGTTCTGGGGATTCTAATGGCTCTGAATTCACTCTTCCAGAGGAAAGTGCTCCCTAGTTACTCTCTAATAACCTTTTACTGACAGGAGGCCTTTTATTAACACCAGTGATTTTTCATTCTGAACCCCTAAGAGGACTAGACATCTGGATGTTCATGCTGTCTGGGGGAAATTATACATGACTATTCCTTAGGTTGAGAAAGAGTACCTTGTGTCCCTAGAATGTAAAGCTGCATGTTCTAGATGGACAAGAGCTCTTAGGGTACAGTTTATTTCTTCATTTTGCACCTGCATTTTTTTAATGCCTCCTTGATGTCTCTCTGTCTATGTCTACAGAAGCTCCTTCTTCAAAACGTTGCATGACGCAGCTAAAACCACCCACTGTGTCTAAAAGTCTAATTAATTTTAATTTAATCATGTAAGGATTTCTTTTCTAAGTACACAGGTTGCTTTATGAACTTGGATTAAAGAGGGAATGAGCTGGCCCATTACTAGAGTATTAATACAATGTCAATTCAATGGTATCTACTCAAGCATCCCACAGGGGGCGGGGGGAAGAACTTTTGAATACAGACTACTCAATCCATATGTCTTAAAAACGTGGGCTAGGTATGAGGGAGGTCAGCCAGAATTAACGAAAAATTTGAATTGTAGTGTAATGCTCAAGAAAGAACACTGGCAACTTGGAATCTTTCAATATACTTTATTTATTTACTTATCTATTTCTTTATTTAGAGATAGGATCTGGCACCATCCCCCAGGCTGGAGTGCAGTGGCACAATCTCCACTCACTGCAACCTCCCGCCTCCGGGGTTCAAGAGATTCTCATGCCTCAGTCTCCCGAGTAGCTGGAAGTACTGGAGCTCGCCACCATGCCAGCTAATTTTTGTAATTTTAGTAGACACAGGGTTTCCCCATGTTGGCCAGGCTGGTCTCGAACTCCTGACCTCAGGTGATCCGCCTGCCTCAGCCTCCCAAAGTGTTGGGATTACAGGCGTGATCTACCACGCCCAGCCTAACTATACTTTAGTTGCAGAGATGATGATGTTCTGAACTGCTAAGCTTTCCCTTCATTTAAATAATATGCAGGCCAGATATTCTGCTAACTTTTCTATGAAAGACTCTTAAAAAATGAGGTAAAAAATGAGGACATGGCCAATTATTTTGTTCCAATGACCAAAGTGTGCTGCAAGGGAGGAAATGCAACAAATATGAAAACTGGGGCTGGGAATGTTGGAAAGGATGTAGCAGGCACCTGTTGGTCCCCACTATTCTCTTCTTTCTTGCTAGCAGGGCCCTGATTTGGTTTGGGCTGCAGAGTAGTACCCAGTCACCTCAAATGAATCAAGACTGACTGAAGTCAATTATGACTATCTCATATTCTTCATATGTTGAGTGGTCTCAGGGTGAGCTGACGTTCCATTTCTGGGCAATGAAAAGGAGAAGTCTGCTGATGTCTTCTCAGAAAGATTTTTCTCCCTGCTAACAAAGATACGTGTGGATAGAGTACTTTATCTTGAGCACCCTTTGTTCTTGCTCTGGTCATTGCCTTATGATAACACAATAGAGCAGCTGCAGTCATGTCATGCTTGTGAGTGAAAAGTTAGGAGAGTGGAAAAGACATTCATTTGTCCATTCAGCAGGTATTTACTATGGCCAGGTCTTCTAGACTTTGGGGAATACATTAATAAATAAAACAGACGAAGTCTTACATTGGACATTTATCCAGAGCCCTAATATTTTGGAGCAGAAGGGACATTAATGCCATTATTGCTTAAGACATTATAAATTAAATATTTTATTACTTTCAGCCCAAAGAATTCCAATGGACATAAAACATTTATTATTAATATTATTAAAAGTTTAATGAAGTGCCTATGCTTAGCTTAGGCACTTCATTAACCTTTTGGTAACTTCCACAGATTTCCAGCCTTGCAGATTTATTTGCATTCATTACTCTACATGCAGAATTTACCTACCCCATCCCTGCAAAAAAGAAGGCATGGTGGCCGGGCACAGTGGCTCAAGCCTATACTCCCAGCACTTTGGGAGGCCGAGGCGGGCGGATCACCTAAGGTCAGGAGATCGAGACCATCCTGGCTAACACGGTGACATCCCATCTCTACTAAAAGTACACAAATTAACTGGGTGTAGTTGCAGGTGACTGTAGTCCCAGCTACTGGGGAGGCTGAGGCAGGAGAATAGCTTGAACCCCGGAGGTGGAGGTTGCAGTGAGCCGAGATCGTGCCACTGCACTCCAACCTGGGTGAGAAAACAAGACTTAGTCTCAAAAAAAAAAAAAACAAAAAAACAAAAAAACGAAACAAACAAAACAAACAAAAAAACACCGGGCACAGTGCCTCATGCCTGTAATCCCAGCACTTTGGGAGGCCAACGCGGGCAGATCCCGCGGTCAGGAGATCGAGACCATCCTGGCAAACACGGTGAAACACCATCTCTACTAAAAATACAAAAAAATTAGCTGGGCGTGGTGGCGGGCACCTGTAGTCCCAGCTACTCGGGAGGCTGAGGCAGGAGAATGGCTTGAACCCGGGGGGCGGAGCTTGCAGTGAGCAGAGATCGCACCACAGCCCTCCAGCCTGGGCGACAGAGCGAGACTCCGTCTCAAAAAAAAAAAAAAAAAAAAAAAAGGCCGGGCGCGGTGGCTCACGCCTGTAATCCCAGCACTTTGGGAGGCCGAGGCAGGCGGATCACAAGGTCAGGAGATCGAGACCACAGTGAAACCCCGTCTCTACTAAAAATACAAAAAATGAGCCGGGCGCGGTGGCGGGCGCCTGTAGTCCCAGCTACTCAGGAGGCTGAGGCAGGAGAATGGCATGAACCCGGGGGGCGGAGCTTGCAGTGAGCGGAGATCACGCCACTGCACTCTAGCCTGGGCGACAGAGCCAGACTCCGTCTCAAAAAAAAAAAAAAAAAAAAAAGGAAGGCAAGGTGGTTTTGCATAGTAATCTGAACCAGAGAAAAGAAAGATGTGGAAAAGAAGGATAGAAAAGTGTCCATTATCCAACCCTCAGGGACACCCTGTAGAGAAGCAGGGGTTAATAAATGAAACCAAAAGCATTATGACAAGAGGCTTACAAGACAAACTGCATAGGCCAGGCACGGTGGTTCACGCCTGTAATCCCAGCACTTTGAGAGGCCGAGGCGGGCAGATCACCTGAGGTCGGGAGTTTCAGACCAGCCTGACCAACATGGTGAAAACCCATCTCTACTAAAAATACAAAAATTAGCCAGGAGTGGTGACATGTGCCTGTAATCCCAGCTAATCAGGAGGCTGAGGCAGGAGAATCGCTTGAACCCAGGAGATGGAGGTTGCAGTGAGCCGAGATCGAGCCACTGCAGGCCAGCCTGGGCAACAGGGTGACACTCCATCTCCAAAAAAAAAAAAAAAATTAACCAGGCATGGTGGTGGGTGCCTGTAATCCCAGCTACTCAGGAGGCTGAGGCAGGAGAATCACTTAAACCTGTGAGATGGAGGTTGCAGTGAGCCGAGATTGCACCATTGCATTTCAGCCTGGGTGACAGAACGAGATTTTGTCTCAAAAATAAATAAATAAATAAAGACAAACTGGCTGGGCGCGGTGGCTCAAGCCTGTAATCCCAGCACTTTGGGAGGCCGAGACGGGCGGATCACGAGGTCAGGAGATCGAGACCATCCTGACTAACATGGTGAAACCCCGTCTCTACTAAAAAATACAAAAAACTAGCCGGGCGAGGTGGCGGGCACCTGTAGTCCCTGCTACTCGGGAGGCTGAGGCAGGAGAATGGCGTGAACCCGGGAGGCGGAGCTTGCAGTGAGCTGAGATCCGGCCACTGCACTCCAGCCCGGGCGACAGAGCGAGACTCCGTCTCAAAAAAAAAAAAAAAAAAAAAAAAGACAAACTGCGTACACAATAGCACTATGGAGCTTAGGTGCCAAATTGCGGCTTAGAGAAGAGACAAGCATGTCCCCAGTCTCTGCACAGCACAGGATGGCATCTGGCAGGAATCTCAGCACCGCAGTGGAGCAGAAGTGCCAGGAAGTAGCGTTCCCACTGGAGATCCTGGCCACAGTGGCTATGTCGAAGAACCACAATACAATGGCTCCTAGTAATGAACTTCAGTAGCGATACAAAATTAGAACATGTATGGACTTGTTCCTGAGCACAAGTGAAACATTCATGAAATTAGAGATGAGCTGGGGTCCTACATATGTCAGGAAGGGATAATGAGGATGCTCAATTCAGGTCTTTTTTTTTTTTTTTTTTTTGAGACGGAGTCTCGCTCTGTCGCCCAGGCTGGAGTGCAGTGGCGCGATCTCGGCTCACTGCAAGCTCCGCCTCCCGGGTTCACGCCATTCTCCTGCCTCAGCCTCCCGAGTAGCTGGGACTACAGGCGCCCACAACCGCGCCCGGCTAATTTTTTGTATTTTTAGTAGAGACGGGGTTTCACCGTGGTCTCGATCTCCTGACCTTGTGATCCGCCCGCCTCGGCCTCCCAAAGTGCTGGGATTACAGGCGTGAGCCACCGCGCCCGGCCTCAATTCAGGTCTTACTAATGTTCCTGTGACCTTGTTTACACCCACTGGCTGTGAAGGCCAAGGATGTTCAGGTTACATTGCAATATTAAAATTGTGGAAAATGACTGCAGCTTCTCTTTCTTTCATTATTTTCTAACTTACAGATAGCTCTTCTCTGTTTCTTAATTAACAACTCCTCCAAAAAAAAAGTACATATATTCATTTGTTCAATTTTAGATTGTGAGTATCCCAAAAAGTTTAATCTTTTCCTAGGGAAGAGAAATAAAAATTTTAATTAAAAAGCACAGGTCAAAAGAAATTTAGATGAGGAGGATGCTATGGAAAATACTAGACATTTCTTAATGGTTAGAGGCTTGTAATGTCTGCTGGGTCACAGACCCCCTTTGAGACTCTGAGGACACCCTAAGCTTCTCTACAGGAAAAGTTCATTTGCAAGAGTACATCGGAAGCCCATTCACTACTCCCTAGCTTGGAAGCAGAAGGACCCTAGAATTAAAGCTCTTGCATCAGGTCTCTGGACTCTAGTATCCTTGGGAGGTAAGAATGTGATAAAAATGAAACAAAGTCCACGACTTTGACCTACCTGCTGGTCAGTTAGCATTGTGTGAATCCCTGACTACATCCCTAATCCTCATCAGAATCTAGCAAGTGTAGATGGATTCAGTGCTGACAAATCACCTTTCCAAGTAGGGTGCCTTGTGGACACAATTAATAGTTTCATGTTCCATTGAGTCCTACTGACAGCATGCTCTTCCAACCCATCTGACCACCATGATACTGAAGAACCGTAAAGAGTGACTAACACTTTCTACTCAGAGAAGTATCCTAATAATAGCTGTCTACACAAAAGGCATCATCAAACACTTTAGAAATGTTACCCATTTCGGCTGGGTGTGGTGGCTCACCCCTGTAATCCCAACACTTTGCGAGGCCGAGGAGGGCGGATCACTTGAGGTCAGGAATTGGAGACCAGCCTGGCCGACATGGTGAAACTCCATCTCTACTAAAGCAATACAAAAATTAGCTAGGCGTGGTGGCACGCCCCTGTAATCCCAGCTACTTTGGAGGCTGAGGAGGACAACTGCTTGAACCTCAGAGGTGGAGGTTGCAGTGAGCAGAGATCATGCCACCGCACTCCAGCCTGGGCGACAAGAGCGAAACTCCATCTCAAAAAAAAAAAAAGTTATCCCATTTCATCTTCACATGAGCTGTATGAGATTATAAAATATGACTCATTTTGTAGGTGAGAAAACTAAGGTTAAGTGACATGACCATGGTCACACACATAATAAGTGGCAAAACACATATCCCTGTCTTATGGACTGAATGCTCATGTGCTCCCCCTCATTCATATGTTGAAGCCCTAAACCCATAGTGTGATGGTATTAGAAAGTGAGCCTTTGGGAGGTCATTCTATTTAGATGAGGTGACAGATGTAGAGCCCCCATGATGGGATTAATGCCTTTTTAAGAATAGGAAGACCTGCCATCTTGCATTCCAGCATGTGTGCGCTTAATCTCAGCTGGTCCAGCCGAGACCCCCTGAGGACCAATGCTAGTCTCCCGCTCGGCCCCTTATCCGTTCCAACATGACGAAAGAAATGATCATGAACCAGGAAAAACTCCCCAAACTGCAGGCACGAATGCGCATTGGTGGGAAAGGAACTGCTCACAGAAAGAAGGTGGTTCATAGAGCAGCCACAGCAGATGATCAAAAACTTCAGTTCTCCTTAAAGAAGTGAGGGGTAAACAATATCTCTGGCATTGAAGAGGTGAATATGTTTACAAACCAAGGAACAGGGATCCACTTTAACCACCCTAAGGTTCAGATATCTCTGGCAGCCAACAGTTTCGCCATTATAAGCCATGCTGAGACAAAGCAGCTGACAGAAACGCTATCCAGCGTCTTAAACCAGCTTGGTACAGACAGTCCGACTGGTTTAAGGAGACTGGCCGAAGTTCTGCCCAAACAATCTGCAGGTGGAAAAGCACCACTTGCTCTGGAGAGGATGATGATGATGAAGTTCCAGAGCTTGTGGACAATTTGGATGAGGCTTCCAGGAATGAGGCAAACTGAATTGAGTCAACTTCTTAAGATAAAACTTGAAGAAGTTACTGGGAGCTGCTATTTTATAAGAAATGTTTGTTTATGGACCTGATAAAATCTAGATCTCTAATATCTTTAAGCCCAAGCCCCTTGGACACTGCAGCTCTTTTCAGTTTTTGCTTATACACAGTTCATTCTTTGCAGCTAATTAAACCAAAGAAACCTGGAAATAAAGTTTGAAACAAGGCTTAATAAAGTTCTTTGTGTAGAAAAAAAAAAAAGAACAGAAAAAGAAAGTAAAAGAAGAAGAGGAGGAGACCCAAAAGCTTCCTTTCTCTGCCATGTGAATATGTAATGAGAAGGCAGCTGTTAACAAACAGGGACAGGATCCTCACCAGATGCTGAATCTGCTGGCACCTTGATTTTTATTTATTTATTTATTTTTATTTTTATTTATTTATTTATTTATTTTGAGATGGAGTTTCACTCTGTAGCCAGGCTAAAGTGCAGTGCAACCTCACTGCAACCTCCACCTCCCTCCACCTCCCGGGTTCAGCCTCCCAAGTAGCTGGGACTACAGACATGTGCCACCACGCCCAGCTGATTTTTGTATTTTTAGTATGGACAGGGTTTCACCATGTTGGCCAAGACGGTCTTGATCTCTTGACCTCGTGATCCGCCCACCTTGGCCTCCCAAAGTGCTGGGATTACAGGCGTGAGCCACCATGCCCGGCCTGGCACCTTGATCATAATCAGCCTCCAGAACTGTGAGAAATACATGTCTGTTGTTAAGCCACCCAGTCTGTGGTATTTTGTTATGGCAGCCTAAACAGACTGAGGCACCCGGGATGGACGCACTTGTGTTTTTTACCTCCGTGTTTTTTGCATGCCAACTAATACAAATGTTATACTTTGTAATCTAAGTCCCAAGTGTCAACCCTAAATCTGAAAGGTTAATAGAAGCTCAACATAAATACTCCTAAATCTCCTGAAATTATTTCAATTAAATAAGACTGGCTTTTGAGAGACATTAAAATGTACTGACATTGAAAGAAAAAAAATGTGTCTTTTCACTTAATTGTTAAAATCACCCCATCTATATCCTGCCCACATAATTCTCAACTAATAATAGCCTATTTCACTCAGTGTCAGCAAAGAATACAGAATGCTGTAATCCACATGCATGTTATTTTGTTGCACATGCCTGAAAACTATAATTAGCAGATATTTTCTTCAAACATCAAGTCAAACATTTTTGAGAGTTTTTTCTTGCTTACAGAAAATTCAGGAGCAAACAGCTTGGAAAAATGTTTTTTATAAAAAGACAAGGAAAACAATCCCTGTTCTATCTTACATGATGATTTGACTTTGAATCTGTCACCATATTTACTAATTCTTTTAAAATTACATCTGAAAATGTGTGACTTGAAGCAAAGAATATACCATCATGATGCAAATGTCAAAGAAAACACATCGAAAAAGATGAAAGCAAGTGAAGGCCATAGAAGTCCCTAAAAAATGACTGATTGGGTTTAAAGATATGAAAATCACTGGTGACCTTAGCAAGAAGCATTTGTTATTGATGAACGCAAAGGTACAATTGCAGTGGGTTAAAAAAAATTAGGGCACCTCCATATACAATGGATTACTCTGCAGTGGCTAAACAGATTGAGGTGCATCTATAAGTGCAAAGCTAGAAATATATCTATGAGGAAAGCAAGTTTGCCAAACAACATGAATAGCATGATTTGCAAAAGTAAAATTATCAGTGTATAAAAATATATGTAGATATAGATGGAGCCTTATTTGTATATTTGTAAATGCATGAGAGAATTGTCTAAAAGGACACATATTTGTACCAGAGGCCTTCTGAGGCCCCAGATTGCATACCCTCAGTCCATCTCTTGATTTCAGCCATAGCTGCGTAGGTGGTTCCACACATGCTCTGACTGTAGTGGTGATGTCCCACTGAAAGAGCATGCCGGTGGTCTTTTCATACTCTGCCTTGGGGGCTCCTCAAGGAAGCCCACTTAGCCTTGCATACAAGAGCCACCTAGGAAAAGTGAGTGAGCAACACTCAACCAATGTAGAATGAGAGCTAATGTATAAATTCCCCAGCCCCACCACAGCCTTCAAGTGGACAAGTCTGGGAGTCATCCTGTATACTTTTTAAAATTGCAGTAAAATATACACAACATAAATTTACCATTGTAATCTTTTTTTTTTTTTTTTTAGACAGAGTCTCCCTCTGTCACCTAGGTTGGAGTGCCATGGTGCCATCTCGGCTCACTGCAGCCTCCACCTCCCAGGTTCAAGCAATTCTCCTGCCTCAGCCTCCCCAGTAGCTGGGACTGTAGGCACGTGCTGCCATGCCCGGCTAATTTTTGTATTTTTAGTAGTGATGGAGTTTCACGATGTTGGCCAGGATGGTCTTGATCTCCTGACCTCAGGATCTGCCCACCTAGACCTCCCAAAGTGCTGGGATTACAGGCATGAGCCACCACACCCAGCTATTACTTTCAAAGGCTGAATAATATTCCATTGTATGTATATATCAACTTTTGTTCATACATTCATCTGCTGAGGGGGCATTTGGCTTTTCCACATTTTGAATATTGTGAATAACGCTGCTATGAACATGGCGTACAAGTATCTGAGTCCCAACTTTAAATTCTTTGGGGTATATACTGTGGAGTGAAAATGCTGGGTCATATGCTAATTCTAAGTTTATTGTGTTTGCTTGTTTTTAACATGCTCCATGGAAAAACTATTTTATTTTATTTTATTTTATTTATTATTATTATTTTTTTTTGAGACAGAGTCTCGCTCTGTCGCCCAGGCTGGAGTGCAGTGGCCGGATCTCGGCTCACTGCAAGCTCCGCCTTCCGGGTTCACACCATTCTCCTGCCTCAGCCTCCTGAGTAGCTGGGTCTACAGGCGCCTGCCACCATGCCCGGCTAGTTTTTTTTATTTTTTAGTAGAGACAGGGTTTCCCCACATTAGCCAGGATGGTCTCGATCTCCTGACCTCGTGATCCACCTGCCTCTGCCTCTCAAAGTGCTGGGATTACGGGTATGAGCCACCGCGCCCAGCCCTATGTTATTTTATTTTTTTAGTAAGTTTAACTTTCACAAGTCCTGGTGGAATTGAACCTCAGAATTTTGATGATATGCCCCTATGTTGCCGCCTCCTGCTTCTCTCCCTCTCTCTCTTGCTCCCTGTGACTTTCACATGGTCTAACTGCACCTAAGTCCTCAAGTCCCTGTCTCAGGCTCTACTTTTTGGGGAACCCAAGCTAGGACAACACCCACCTATAAGGGTGATCACCTCTGATAATTAGGATTAGAGAGAAGGAAACGTTTACTCTTAAAACTTTCGTACCTGTATCACTTTGTAGTCTTTTCAAGTTTTTATGATCGTAAGAAGTCAAAGTCACAGCATTATTCTCTTCTGTGAAACAAACATAAGTGATTACTCCAAAACAAACCACAGACTGATCATTCTTACGAATTTGTGCCATTACAGTAAGTCATAGAGTTTTAGAGGTTAATTTTTTAAAGGTTCTTAAATTATTGATCCTGGATGGTGCTTGTATTAGTCTGTTCTCACATTGCTATAAAGAAACACCTGAAACTGGGTAATTCATAAAGAACATAAGTTTAATTGGCTCACAGGTCTGCAGGCTGTACAGGAAAAATGAAGCTGGTATCCGCTTAGCTCTGGGGAGGCCTCAGGAAACTTTCAATCATGGTGCAAGGCAAAGAGGGAGCAAGGTGTCTCACATGATGCAGAAGGAAGAGAGGACAGAGGTGTTACACACTTTTACACAACAAGATCTTGCAAGAACTCACTTTCAGGAGAACAGAAAACAAGGGGATAATGCTAAACTATTCATAAAGGATCAACCTCGATGAGCCAGTCACCTCCCACCAGGCCCCACCTCCAATGCTGAGGATTACAATTGAACATGAGATTTGGGCAGGAACACAGATCCAAACCATATCAATTCTCTTGTCCTTTAGACTAAGCTAGCAGACTCTGGACTAAGTCACCTGGAGATTTAGGTATTTATGTTCTCCCCTCCATACAGTTTCAGGATATTTTATTCATTCAAAAACCCTAAAAGCTCACATGATAGACCAGGTGATTTCTTTTATTTATTTATTTATTTACTTATTTTTCTTTTTTGAGACGGGGTCTCACTTTGTCGCCCAGGCTGGAGTGCAGTGGCACAATCTCGGCTCCCTGCAAGCTCCGTCTCCCGGGTTCACGTCATTCTCCTGCCTCAGCCTCCCTCTGAGTAGCTGGGACGACAGGCGCCCGCCACCACGCCCGGCTAATTTTTTGTATTTTTTTAGTAGAGATGGGGTTTCACCATGTTAGCCAGGATGGTCTTGATCTCCTGACTTTGTGATCTGCCCACCTGGGCCTCCCAAAGTGCTGGGATTACAGGCCTGAGCCACCGCGCCCAGCCAATAGACCAGGCGATTTCTTACTGAGCATTCTAGCTGTGAGAATCTATGAAAATAAGAGGTAGATATGCGTGTGATGGGCAAAGAAAGGAGAGGAGAATGTTCCTCTTAGTACCCCTCAATCTCTGCTGGATTCTTCCTAATTATAGATATTCTGTGGCTGAGGTTTTTTATACCATCATAAATTAAGTTGTTTGTTGCTGGATCAGTTCTTAGCTGGAGTCATTCCAATGCCCTGCTCGGAGAAACAGCTATTCTATTTAATTTAGGATGTGCTGGCAAGACTGTCAAACATCGACGAGAACCTGGAAACATTCTTAAACAGAAGGCATGATACACAGCTACCACGTCAATAATCTCTTGGCTTTCCATTTTGATTTGTGGATATTGTTTAAAGAGAGTCAAAGGGAAGAAAGTGAGTTTGGAAACATTAACCAGGTTGGTAGGGAATAGGATCCCTTCCGCTTTCCCAGTAGTTCAGAATAAGTTCTTTTTATATTTTCATTATGTGCTACTGTTCCCCATCATAGGTAGGTGAGCATTAGAATCAACCTGAGTGACTTTTTTTCTTTTCTTTTTTTGATACAGGGTCTCACTGTGTTGCCCAGGATGGAGTGCAGTGGTGCGAGCACAGCTCACTGCAGCCTCAACCTCCTGGGCTCAATCAATCCTCCTGCTTCAATTGATTCTCCCATCTTAGCCTCCTGAGTAACTGCCCAGACACTGTCACCACTTGCCTGCTTAATTTTAAAAAAAATTTTTTTTAGAGATGGGGTCTTGCTATGTTGCCCAGGCTGGTCTCAAACTCCTAGTTTCAAGCAATCCTCCCTCAGCCTTCCAAAGTGTTAGGATTACAAGCATGAGCCACCATGCCAGACCCATCAATATATATTTATTTGGACCTTTGAGCTCAACCCAGCTCCAGATGGATACAATTGAGTCAAAGATCCACATGGAGAAAACTACCCAGCTAACCTCTGCCCAAATCCTTGTCTTACACAATCATGGTTTCTTACAAAACTAAATGTACGTTTAGCATATAATCCAGTGATCATACTCTTTGATATTTGCTAAAGGAGTTGAAAACCTATGTCCACACAAAAACCTGCACACAACGTTTAAGCAGCTCTATTCATAATTGCCAAAACTTGGAAGCAATCAATTCATCTTTAGTAGGTGAATGGATGATAAATAAACTGTAGTACATCTAAGCAATGGAATATTATTCAGTGCTAAAAAAGAAATGAGGTGTCAAGCCATGGAAAGACACGGAGGAACCTTAAATGCATGTTACTAAAGCTAATCTGAAAACACTGTGTGATTTCAACTATATAATATTCTGCAAAAGGAAAAACTATGGAGACAATACAAATATCAATGGTTGCCAGGAATTAAGGGGAGTATGGGTTGAAGAGGTAGAGCACAAAAAATATTTAGGGCAGTGAAACTATTCTGTATGATACTATAATGGAGGATACATGTCAGTATACATTTGTGCAACCCCAAAGGACGATACCAAGAGTGAACCCTAATGTAAACTATGGACTTTGGGTGATTCTGATGTGTCAATGTAGGTTCATCAGTTGTAACAAATGTACCACTCTGTACATCTGGTACATTGAAAATGGGGGAGGCTATTCATATGGAAGCGGAGGAAGTATCTGGAATACCTTCCTCTCAATTTTGCCATGAACCTAAAACCTCTTTTAAAAAATTAAGACTTTAAAATAAATAAATACCACTATCTCTATACACTGTTACCACATGAACGCCAGGATATATTGTTGTATCAATCACTACCTAACAAATTACTCCAAAACATAATTACTTAAAATAATAACTTATTAGTTCTCATGATTGTGTAATGAATACACGAGTTTCATTACACTATTTTCTCTACTTTTATATATGTTTGTATTTTAAAATACCAATATTTATTAAGGAGCTAGATAAAACACAATCGGTAGAATCACAGAATTCTATAAGCAATTCTTTTTTTTTTTTTTTTTTTTTTTTTGGGAGACAAAGTCTCACTCTGTTGCCCAGGCTGGAGTGCAGTGGCATGATCTCGGCTCACTGCAACCTCCACATCCCAGGTTCAAGTGATTCTTGTGCCTCAGCCTCCCGAGTAGCTAGGATTACAGGTGCACGCCACCACACCTAGCAAATTTTTGTATTTTTTAATTAGAGACCGGGTTTCATCATGTTGGCCAGGCTGGTCTCAAACTCCTGATCTCAGGTGATCCACCCACCACCTCGGCCTCCCAAAGTGTTGGGATTACAGGGGTGAGCCACCATGCCTGGCCTAAGCTTCTCTTTTTACTATAATCTTTTCCCTAAATTATCACCTATTTGGTGAGGAGGTCTTATGCATCTTGGTATACTTTAATCTTAGCACAGTGACTACCATATAGTAGTCACTCAATAAGTGTTTGTTAAATGATAATCACTTTTTTTGATATAAGATCTCACTCTGTCGCCGAGGCTAGAGTGCAGTGGCACCATCATAGCTCTCTGCTGTTTTGACTTCTTGGGCTCAAACCATCCTCCCACCTCAGTCTCCCAACTAGTTGGGACTACAGATGCATGCTACCATACTTGGCTAATTTTTTCCTTTTTTTGGTATTTTTTGTAGAAATGGGGTTTCACCATATTATCCAGGCTGGTCTCGAACTCCTGGACTCAAGCCATCTGCCTGCCTTAACCTTCCAAAATGCTAGGATTACAGGTGTAAGCCATGGCACCCAGCTGATAACCACTTTTAACGTCAGTTATAAAACACTATTTTTGTGATCAAATGTATTCAGTCACCTATGAAATTAAAATGCTTCTGATTCTGTTCATAGGTGCTGGCAATACAATGGCCTCTGACAGTCTTCACCTGTAAGACTGTGTACTCCACGTTCAGAGTCATGCCGTGTAGGTATTCCTGCACTAAGTCCTCCTAGCAGTGCTGTATCAAACCTCAGTCATCAACAGGCTTTTCTGATCAAGTGCCCTTTCTCCTGTGTGCTTCTCAGAAATAACTGAAATCTTGGCGTACTTTCTCTTCTTGCTGCAGTTCAGAGGCTTTGGCCGAATGCTAAGCCTCTGAAATTTCTGCTCCTAATTTACTGAATTTGAGCACTAGCTGGTTAGTGGGAGGTAAGAGGAAATCCAGCCAGAACCCAAAGAAGAAGTTATCTGGGAAATAAAACCTAAATATAAAATGATAGGCTATTTATGTGTTTGTAGAATTTTAAAAGAAAACTTGATATAACTTTTACAACCTATGAATGTTTGTCAAAATTCCTTAGTCTAGTGTGATGGGCATGTGCAATGAGATGTTGACCATATAAACTTAGAAGAAGAAACTCACATATGGGAGGAATTATGTGAGTTTCCTTCCAGCTGAAGGTAAATCTTATTAATGTGAGACAGTTTACAGTGGGATAACAGAGGTTTCATAAAGGTATCCGCCTGTGTTCCTGAATGGCCCTGACAAATGGCATTGCACAATGGAAAAAGCAGAACATAATTGCGTATTTAATTGATCTGGTGACTTCTAGATATCAAAAATATTGGAAAGCCATACATTATGAAAAATATCTTGGCTTCCTCTTTCCAAGATACTCTTGGCCACTATATTGATGTTCTTGTAGGAGACATCTGCTTGTAGGTGATGACTGAGAAATGGAATAAGAACACAGCATAGATCTTCTGCCCCCGATTCCCTACTCTGCCAGCCATTGCTAGTACATGTGGGTGTTAATTTGGTAACTGTCCCAGATTTCATAAAAGCAGGGATGGCTTTCAGTTAAAAATGGCAACTTGAGGATGCATTTAACTACCTTTTATTCCATCCAAGTTTTCCATTGAAATAATCTGTGGATGTCATAAATAAGGTACATCTTATAGCAATGCTGATCATTAAGAATTGAGGGAATTTTTGCTAAAGACCATACAGCTAAAAGCATGAAGAAAGGCCTATCACCCCTATGTAGTCTGGAAATTTAATGAAAAGAGATATTATCAAAATCTGACTGTAACCTTCAGTGCAGTAGTAAGAGCTGGAGGTAACGACAGTTATTGGTAGCCTTGTAAGGGGTCTGTCTAGGGAGTGCATAGCATGCCAGAGCCATAAGGAGCAGGAATCTTGTAGTCTTTCCATGCTGGGAATAAGCAAAGGGGCTGCCACAGCTCTCTCACAAAGAAGTCAGTTCTGCCAGAAAAAGAATGGAGCTTCTTCCCCAGCTGACATCGGGCTGCCACCATGAACTTTGAAAAGAAACTCTTTGGCCAAAGGGACAGACTCCTGTTATCTTTCTTCTACCCTTAGGCAGATGGATTTCTGACCCAAATAAGTAAAAGTACAATAAATTGAAATATTTCCCCCTTCCCCTTATTTGAGTGGTCTGGAACTTCAAACTCACACAATTCCTAAAAGAACTTAAACCGATACGGGACAAACTCTAATCTCAATCTTTAATTCAGTATAAGACTGAAAATAAGAAAAGATAGTGCAGGTCAAAAAAGATACCAATCTGAGTGATGATTCAAGTAATGACATAAAATATTCCTTTATGAAATTTTAGAAACTTTCTGATTAGTTGAACAGGATTTTGCATGTTGGATGACAGAGTAAGTAGTCATTAAAAACAAGGAAACCTGAGATGAGAAAATACTGAGGAAACAGAAAACTTGATTGTCAAGTTTCAAACAATTCAATGAATTAGAACTCAAGCTCCAGGCAATCCTCCCAGAATTTAGGGGAAGAAAACAAAGAAACAACAAGGACAAAGGAAAAGAGCTGTGGAGAATAAATCCAGGCAATCCAATATGAGTATAATAGAACTGTCAGAATCAGTTGAAAATAAACAAATATATAATATTAATATATTGGAGAACCTGAAAATATTAGATAAATTAACCTAAATGCTAGATTGTACAAAGACCAATCATACAAACTACTAGAAAGACTAAATAAGAAAATATTTTTAAAAAGCAAAATATGCAAAATTATCAATCTATAACCATAGATTTGACAGATATTATAATTTATTTTAAAATCTTTTACATGCACCTGGTTATATATTTAAAATTCTTTTTTTTTTTTTTTTTTTTTTGAGACGGAGTCTCGCTCTGTCGCCCAGGCTGGAGTGCAGTGGCCTGATCTCAGCTCACTGCAAGCTCCGCCTCCCGGGTTCACACCATTCTCCTGCCTCAGCCTCCCGAGTAGCTGGGACTGCAGGCGCCCGCCACCTCGCCCGGCTAGTTTTTTTTTTTTTGTAGTTTTTTTAGTAGAGACGGGGTTTCACTGTGTTCACCAGGATGGTCTCGATCTCCTGACCTCGTGATCCACCCGTCTCGGCCTCCCAAAGTGCTGGGATTACAGGCTTGAGCCACCGCGCCCGGCCCTATTTAAAATTCTTAAAGGAAAATATAAATTATAAATATATGTGTAAAATTAATTAAAATGTTTAAATGTACCTCAAAAGTGGGAAAAGCTCAAGTATTTAATTTTGACAAAAGAAATTTAAAAACAAAGCAACTTTCACAAAGTCATCCTTTTATAAGAAGGGAAGCATGAATTTGAAATTTTACAGCATCTAAAAAAAATACAGACTGCTGTCCAATTTATTTTAAAACCTTCTATAATGCTAATAGCAAACCTGACCAAAATAGCAAATACACACACACACATGCACACAGGCACATGCACACACATATATCCCATGTAGACTAATTTTACTTCATATAGACAGAAATGACAAAAATAAAACACCAGAAAAATCAAATGCCTACTGTAACAAAATGATAATACACTATGACAATAGTTATTTCAGTAATGCAAGGATCATTCAATCTTAGAAAATCTACAGTATTGTATCAATATATCAAAAGAGGAGAAAAATGCATTATAATTTCTATAGGTTTGATATATCTATGAAAGACCTTTTATATAAATCAACATCATTTTCTGATGAAATCTCTAAGACATTTTCTTAATACAATGAAGACATTTTTTCTTTCTTTTTCAAACAGGCCATCAGGACCATAGTTAAGTGAAACCTAGGTATATTTCCATTGAAGTTTGGAATATTGAGTGTTCTCAATATTCTTACTAAAGCAGTAAGACCAAAAAAAAAAAAAAAAGAATGAATACAAATGGCATTATAGTAATGCAACTATTAAACTGACACATTTTAATCCCATCCTCTCCCACCATAAATCATGTTTCTTTATAGCCTCTTACCCTTGGGGGGCTTATAAATTCAGGGCACAAAACTAACATGCTTTGCCAAATTATTGTGCTTGCCATGTGATGTATTAAGAATTCATTTCTTGGCTGGGCATGGTGGCTCACACCTGTAATCCCAGCACTCTGGGAGGCTGAGGTGGGTGGATCACCTGAGGTCAGGAGTGCAAGACCAGCCTGGCCAACATGGTGAAACCCTGTCTCTACTAAAAATAGAAAAAACTAGCCAGGCATGGTGGCGCACATCTGTAATCCCAGCTACTTGGGAGGCTGAGGCAGGAGAATCGCTTGAACCCGGGAAGTGGAAGTTGCAGTGAGCCGAGACTACACTACTGCTCTCCAGCCTGGGTGACACAGGGAGACTCTGTCTTAAAAAAAAAAAAAAAAGAAAAAGAAAAAAGAAAAAGAAAAAGAATTAATATCCTCTCCTATGTAGGAACCAAGGCTAGAGTTAGAGTAAGACAATCAAGTCAAGGATATAAAACTACAGGGTCAGACTCTGTCTTTATTTAAAATTGTCACATTTTGTTCATCACAGATTTTTTTCATATTAATGTTGATTTTTTTTTTTTTTTTTTTTTTTTTTTTTGAGACGGAGTCTCACGCTGTTGCCCAGGCTGGAGTGCAGTGGCGCGATCTCGGCTCACTGCAAGCTCCGCCTCCCGGGTTCCCGCCATTCTCCTGCCTCAGCCTCCTGAGTAGCTGGGACTACAGGCGCCCGCCACCGCGCCCGGCTAATTTTTTGTATTTTTAGTAGAGACGGGGTTTCACTGTGGTCTCGATCTCCTGACCTTGTGATCCGCCCGCCTCGGCCTCCCAAAGTGCTGGGATTACAGGCTTGAGCCACCGCGCCCGGCCTGATTTTTAAAATATTGTATTAAACTACGATTTATCTTGATTATGAGGTTTTTGGTGGCCTCTTACATTCTGCCCCCGAGACAAGCACCTGACTTGCCTCACCCTTGTCCTGGCCCTGAATGGGCTGGTTTTACAATTATGCTTCATAACTTGCAAAATTCGTATAAGAATTCTTTTGAATTTACTCAATATTACAAATTTTCAAAATTAAATTTAAAAAATAAAGAAGAAAAGAAGGCTAAGAAAAGAATTCTGGAGGGGCTCCAAATTTTGGTAGCCCAGAAGAGGAGATGTTGCAAGCAAAGGAGCCTGAGCAGGAGAGGCCAGTAAGGATGGAGGAAAAACAGACGGTGGCATTTTCCAAGAATGGTAATATTCTTTTGGGTCAAGGCAGCTGCTGCTGTAAATAGCTAGACAATTCCCTGCTAAGTGTACTTCTTTTCAGTCACCTAGACCGTGCCTTCAGAAATCTCACCTAATAATAGCCTAGCTGTAAGAAGAAAACACGTTGTGCATTCATGCATATGAAACATAAATTACAATGCAAAATTATGAAAAGCTATATTTTTGAGCAATCAACGGTTTGGGTTTTGTTTTTAGCATTTTGAGCTGTCAACATGGCTTGCTGAATTCATTTGAGCAATTGCTGTGCTTTGACTTGTCTTACTTTACTGTTATTTTTTGTGTGTGTTTCAAACCTCGGATCAAGTACAGTCTATGGTTAGATGTCTTCCTTGCGATCAATTCTTTTTTTTTTTTATTTAATTTCAATAGTTTTTGAGGAACAGGTGGTTTTTGGTTACATGGATAAGTTCTTTAGTGGTGATTTCTGAGATTTCGGTGCACCTGTCACCTAAGCAGGGTACACTGTACCCAATGTGCAGTCTTTTATGCCTCACCTCCCTCCCACCCTTCCTCCCGAGTCCCCAAAGTCTATCATATAATTCTTTATTTTTAAATTATACTTTAAGTTCTGGGATACATGTGCAGAACGTGCAGATTTGTTACATAGGTATATATGTGTCATGTTGGTTTGCTGCACCCATCAACCCATCATCTACATTAGGTATTTCTCCTAATGCTATCCCTCCCCTTGTCCCCGACCCCTCGACAGGCCCTGATGTGTGTTGTTCCCCTCCCTGTGTCCATATGTTTTCATTGTTCAGCTCCCACTTATGAGTGAGAACATGTGGTGTTTGGTTTTCTGTTCCTGTGTTAGTTTGCTGAGAATGATGGCATCCAGCTTCATCCATGTCCCTGCAAAGGACGTAAACTCATCCTTTTTATGGCTGCATAGTATTCCATAGTGTATATGTGCCACATTTTCTTTATCCAGTCTATCATTGATAGGCATTTGGGTTGGTTCCAAGTCTTTGATATTGTGAATAGTGCTGCAATAAACATATGTGTACATGTGTCTTTATAGTACAATGACTTATAGTCCTTTGGGTATATACCCAGTAATGGGATTGCTGGGTCAAATGGTATTTCTGGTTCTAGATCCTTGAGGAATGACCACACTGTCTTCCACAATGGTTGAGCTAATTTACAGTCCCACCAACAGTGTAAAAGCATTCCTATTTCTCCACATCCTCTCCAGCACCTGTTGTTTCCTGACTTTTTAATGATTGCCATTCTAACTGGCGTGAGATGGTATCTCATTGTGGTTTTGATTTACATTTCTATGATAACCAGTGATGATGAGCTTTTTAAAATATGTTTGTTGGCTGCATAAATATCTTCTTTTGAGCAGTGTCTGTTCATATCCTTTGTCCACTTTTTGATGGAGCTGTTTGTTTTTTCCTTATAAATTTGTTTAAGTTCCTTGTAGATTCTGGATATTAGCCCTTTATCAGATGGATAGATTGCAAAAATTTTCTCCCGTTCTGTAGGTTGCCTGTTCACTCTGATGACAGTTTCTTTTGCTGTGCAGAAGCTCTTTAGTTTAATTAGATCCCATTTGTCAATTTTGGCTTTTGTTGCCATTGCTTTTGGTGTTTTAGTCATGAAGTCTTTGCCCATGCCTATGTCCTGAATGGTATTGCTTAGATTTTCTTCTAGGGTTTTTATGGTTTTAGGTCTTACATTTAAGTCTTTAATCCATCTTGAGTTAATTTTTGTATAAGGTGTAAGGAAGGGGTCCAGTTTCAGTTTTCTTCATATGGCTAGCCAGTTTTCCCAACACCTTTTATTAAACAGGGAATCCTTTCCGCATTGCTTGTTTTTGTCAGGTTTGTCGAAGATCAGTTGTCGAAGATGGTTGTAGATGTGTGGTGTTATTTCTGAGGCCTCTGTTCTGTTCCGTTGGTCAATATATCTGTTTTGGTAGCAGTACCATGCTGTTTTTGGTTACTATCACCTGGTAGTATAGTTTGAAGTCAGGTAGCATGATGCCTCCAGCTTTGTTCTTTTTGCTTAGGATTATCTTGGCTATATGGGCTCTTTTTTTGGTTCCATATGAAATTTAAAGTAGTTCTTTTTAATTCTGT
The DNA here is from genome assembly GCF_037993035.2 of Macaca fascicularis. Taxonomy (NCBI): domain Eukaryota; kingdom Metazoa; phylum Chordata; class Mammalia; order Primates; family Cercopithecidae; genus Macaca; species Macaca fascicularis. The sequence goes on along the minus strand of NC_088389.1, from coordinate 102,777,848 downwards.
GAAGAAAGTCAATGGTAGTTTGATGGGAATAGCATGAAATCTATAAATTACTTTGGGCAGTATGGCCACTTTCAAGGTACTGATTCTTCCTATCCATGAGCATGGAATGTTTTTCCATTCATTTGTGTTCTCTCTTATTTCCTTAAGCAGTGGTTTGTAGTTCTCCTTGAAGGGGTCCTTCAAATCCCTTGTAAGTTGTATTCCTTGGTATTTTATTCTGTTTGTAGCAATTGCAAATGGGAGTTCACTCATGATTTAGCTCTCTGTTTGTTGTTATTGATGTATAGGATGCTTGTAATTATTGCACAATGATTTTGTATCCTGACACTTTGCTGAAGCTGCTTATCAGCTTAAGGAGTTTCGGAGCTGAGTCAATGTTTTTGTGTGTCAGGGGAGCGGGGGGGACGGAATCTCGCTCTGTTGCCCAGGCTCAAGTGCAGTGGTGTGATATCCACTCACTGCAGCCTCTGCCTCCCAGGTTCAAGCAATTCTTCTGCCTCAGCCTCCCGAATAGCTGGGACCACAGGCACACGTCACCATGCCCAGCTAATTTTTGTATTTTTAGTAGACACGGGGTTTCACCATATTGCCAGGCTGGTCTCAAACTCCTGACCTCGTGATCCGCCCTCCTCAACCTCCCAAAGTGCTGATATTACAGGCATGAGCCGCCATGCCTGGCTGCTGATGGGGTTTTCTAAAAATCCAATCATGTCGTCTGCAGACAGAGACAATCTGACTTCCTCTCTTCCTATTTGAATACCATTTATTTCTTTCTCTTGCCCGATTGTCCTGGCCAGAACTTCCAATACTATGTTGAATAGGAGTGGTGAGACAGGGCATACTTTTCTTGTGCCAGTTTTCAAAGGGAATGCTTCCAGCTTTTTCCCATTCAGTGTCATATTGACTGTGTGTTTGTCATAAATAGGTCCTATTATTTTGAGATACGTTTAATAAATACTTAGGTATTGAGTGTTTTTAGCATAAACAGGTGTTGAATTTTATCGAAGGCCTTTTCTGCATCTATTGAGATAATCATGTGGCTTTTGTCATTGGTTCTGTTTATGTGATGGATTATGTTTATTGGTTTACATATGTTGAACCAGCCTTACATTCCAGAGATTAAGCTGACTTGATCATGGTGGATAAGCTTTTTGATGTGCTACTGGATTCGGTTTGCCAGTATTTTATTGAGGATTTTCACATTGATGTTCATCAGGGATATTGGCCTGAAATTTTCTTTTTATGTTGTGTCTCTGCCAGGTTTTGGTATCCAGAGGATGCTGGCCTCATAAAATGAGTTAGGGAGGAGTCCCTTTTTTCTGTTGTTTGGAATAGTTTCAGAAGGAATGGTACCAGCTCCTCTTTGTACTTCTGGTAGAATTCGGCTGTGAATCCTTCTACTCCTGGGCTTTTCTTGGTTGGTAGACTATTAATTACTGCCTCAATCTCAGAACATGTTATTAGTCTATTCAGGGATTCGACTTCTTCCTGGTTTAGTCTTCGGAGGGTGTATATGTCCAGGAATTTATCCATTTCTTCTAGATTTTCTAGTTTGTTTGCGTAGAGATGTTTATAGTATTCTCTGATGGTACTTTGTATTTCTGTGGGGTCGGTGGTGATGTCCCCTTTATCATTTTTTATTGTGTCTGTTTGATTCTTTCTTTTCTTCTTTATTAGTCTGGCTAGTGGGCCATCTATTTTGTTAATCTTTTCAAAAAACAGCTCCTGGATTCATTGATTTTTTGAAGGATTTTTTTCTGTCTCTATCTCCTTCAGTTCTGCTCTGATCTTAGTTATTTCTTGTCTTCTGCTAGCTTTTGAATTTGTTTGCTTTTGTTTCTCTAGTTCTTTTAATTGTGATGTTAGGGTGTTGATTTTAGATCTTTCCTGCTTTCTCCTGTGGGCATTTAGTGCTGTAAGTTTCCCTCTAAACACTGCTTTAGCTGTGTCCCAGAAATTCTGGTATGCTGTGTCTTTGTTCTCATTGGTTTCAAAGAACTTATTTCTGCCTTAACTTTATTATTTACCCAGTAGTCATTCAGGAGCAGGTTGTTCAGTTTCCACGTACTTGTGCAGTTTTGAGTGTTTCTTAATCCTGAGTTCTATTTTGATTGCACTGTGGTCTGAGAGACAGTTTGTTATTATTTCTGTTCTATTGCATTTGCTGAGGAGTGCTTTACTTCCAATTATGTGGTCAATTTTAGAATAAGTGCTATGTGGTGCTGAGAACAATGTACATTCTGTTAATTTGGGATGGAGAGTTCTGTGGCTGTCTATGAGGTCCACTTGGTCTAGAGCTGAATTCAATTCCTGAATATCCTTGTTAATTTTCTGTCTTGTTGCTCTGTCTAATATTGACAGTGGGGTGTTAAAGTCTCCCACTATTATTGTGTGCACCTCTAAGTCTCTTTGTAGGTCTCCAAGAACTTGCTGTATGAATCTGGGTACTTCTGTATTGGGTGGATATATATTCAGGATAGTTAGCTCTTCTTGTTGCATTGATCCCTTTACCATTTTGTAATGCCCTTGTCTTTTTTGATCTTTGCTGGTTTAGTCTGTTTTATCAGAGACTAGGATTGCAACCTCTGCCTTTGTTTTCTTTCCATTTGTTTGGTAAATATTCCTCCATCCATTTATTTTGAGCCTATGTGTGTCTTTGCATGTGAGAGGGGTCTCCCAAACACAGCACACCAATGGGTCTTAACTCTATCCAATTTGCCAGTCTGTGTCTTTTAATTGGGGCATTTCGCTCATTTACGTTTAAGGTTAATATTGTTATGTGTGAATTTGATCCTGTCATATGATGCTAGCTGGGTTTTTTGCCCATTAGTTGATGCAGTTTCTTCATAGTGTCAATGATCTTTACATTTTGATATGTTTTTGCAGTGGCTGGTACTGGTTTTTCCTTTCCATATTTAGTGATTCCTTCAGGAGCTCTTGTAAGGCAGGCCTGGTGGTGACAAAAATCCCTCAGTATTTGCTTGTCTGTAAAGGATTTTATTTCTCCTTCACTTATGAAACTTAGTTTGGTTGGATATGAAATGCTGGGTTAAACATTCTTTTCTTTAAGAATGTTGAATATTGGACTCCATTCTCTTCTGGCATGTAGGGGTTCTGCTGAGAGATCCACTGTTAGTCTGATGGGCTTCCCTTTGTAGGTAATCCGACTTTTCTCTCTGACTGCTCTTAACATTTTTTCCTTCATTTCAACCTTGGTGAATTTGACGATTATATGTCTTGGGGTTACTCTTCCTGAGGAATATCTTTGTGGTGTTCTCTGTATTTCCTGAATTTGAACATTGACCTGCCTTACTAGGTTGGGGAAGTTCTCCCAGATAATATCCTGAAGAGTGTTTTCCAACTTGGTTCCATTCTCTCTGTCACTTTCAGGTATGCCAATCAAACGTAGATTTGGTCTTTTCACATAGTCCCATATTTCTTGGTGTTTCTGTTCATTCCTTTTCATTCTTTTTTTCTCTAATTTTGCCTTCATGCTTTATGTCATTAAGTTGATATTCAGTCTCTGATATCCTTTCTTCCACTGGATTGACTCAGCTATCGATACTGGTGTATGCTTTACAAAGTTCTCGTGCTGTGTTTTTCTGCTCCATCAGGTCATTTATGTACTTCTCTAAACTGGCTATTCTAGTTAGCAGTTCCTGTAACCTTTTATCAAGGTTCTTAGCTTCCTCGCATTGGGTTAGAACATGCTCCTTTAGCTCTGAGGAGTTTGTTATTACCCACCTTCTGAAGCCTACTTCTGTCAATTCGTCAAACTCATTCTCCATCCAGTTTTATTCCCTTGCTGGCGAGGAGTTGTGATCCTTTGGAGGAGAAGAGGCATTCTGGTTTTTGGAATTTTCAGGCTTTTGTGCCAGTTTTTCCTCATCTTCGTGGATTTATCTACCTTTGGTCTTAGAGGTGACCTTCAAATGCGGTTTTTGTGTGGGTATCCTTTTTGTTGATGTTGATGCTATTGCCTTCTTTTTGTTAGTTTTCCTTCTAACAGTCAGTCCCCTCTTCTGCAGGCCTGCTGGAGTTTGCTGAAGGTTCACTCCAGACCCTATTTTCCTGGGTATTACCAGTGGAGGCTGCAGAACAGCAAAGATTGCTTTGCCTGCTCCTTCCTTTGGAGGCTTCATCCCAGAGGGGCACCCGCCAGATGCCAGCTGGAGCTCTCCTGTATAAGGTGTCTGTTGACCCCTCCTGGGAGGTTTCTCCCTGTCAGGAGGCACAGGGGTCAGGGACCCACTAGAGGAAGCAGTCTGTCCCTTAGCAGAGCTCGAGCACTGTGCTGGGAGATCCACTGCTCTCTTCAGAGCTGGCAGGCAGGGACATTTAAGTCTGCTGAAGCTGTGCCCACAGCTGTCCCTTCCCCCAGGTGCTCTGTCCCAGGGAAATGGGAGTTTCATCTATAAGCCCCTGACTCGGGCTGCTGCCTTTCTTTCAGAGATGCCTTGCCCAGAGAGGAGGAATCTAGAGAGGCAGTCTGGCTACAGCCACTTTGCCGTGCTGTAGTGGGTTCCTCACCCAGTTTGGACTTCCTGGCAGCTTTGTTTATACTGTGAGGGGAAAACCATCTACTCAAGCCTCATTAATGGTGGATATCCCTCCCCTCACCAAGCTCAAGCATCCCAGGTCAACTTCAGACTGCTGTGCTGGCAGCAAGAATTTCAAGCTAGTGGATCTTAGCTTGCTGGGCTCCATGAGGGTGGGATCCACTGAGCTAGACCACTTGGCTCCCTGGCTTCAGCCCTCTTTTCAGGTGAATGAACAGTTCTGTCTTGCTGGCATTCCAGGTGCCACTGGGGTAAGAAAAAGAACTCCTGCAGCTAGCTCAGTGTCTGCCCAAATAGTCGTCCACTTTTGTGCTTGAAACTCAGGACCCTGGTGGTGTAGGCACCCAAGGGAATCTCCTGGTCTGTGGGTTGTGAAGACCATGGGAAAAGCATAGTATCTGGGCTGGAGTGCACCGTTCCTCATGAAACAGTCCCTCACGCCTTCCCTTGGCTAGGGGAGAGAGTTTCCCAACCCCTTGCACTTCCCAGGTGAGGCAATGCCCCACCCAGCTTCTGCTTGCCCTCCATGGGCTGCATCCACTGTCTAACCAGTCCCAACGAGATGAACTGGGTACCTGGCTATTAGAAGGAAGTGCACAATCACCTGCCTTTCTGCATTGGTCTTGCTGGGAGCTGCAGACCAGAGTTGTTCCTATTCAGTCATCTTCCCAGCCCCCCTCCTATTATATAATTTTTATGCCTTTTCATCCTCACAGCTTAGTTCTCACTTATAAATGAGAGCATACAATATTTGATTTTCCACTCCTGAGCTAACTTTACTTAAAATAATGGCTTCCAACTCCATCCAAGTTACTGCAAAGGCCATTATTTTGTTTCGTTTTATGACCGAGTAGTATTCTATCATGTGTATATACCACATTTTCTTTATCGACTTGTTGGATGATGGGCATTTAGGCAGGTTTCATATTTTTGCAGTTGTGAATCATGCAGCTATAGTCATGTATGTGCATGTGTCTTTTTCATATAATGATTTCTTTTCCTTTGGGTAGTTACCCAGTAGTGGGATTGCTGGATCAAATGGTAATTCTACTTTTAGTTCTTTTTTTTCCAAACAGAGTCTTGCTCTGTCGCCCAGACTGGAGTGCTGTGACACGATCTTAGCTCACTGCAAGCTCTGCCTCCTGGGTTCACGCCATTCTCCTGCCTCAGTCTCCCGAGTAGCTGGGACTACAGGCACCTGCCACCTTGCCCGGCTAATTTTTTGTTTTTGTATTTTTAGTAGAGATGGGGTTTCACCGTGTTAGCCAGGATGGTCTCAATCTCCTGACCTCGTGATCTGCCCGCCTTGGCCTCCCAAAGTGCTGGGATTACAGGCTTGAGCCACCACACCTGGCCTACTTTTAGTTCTTCAAGGAATCTCCACACTGTTTTCTGTAGTGGTTGTATGAGTTTACATTCCCACCAGCAGTGTAAAAGTGTTCCCTTTTCACCACATTCATGCCAATATTTATTTATTTTTTAGTTTTTAGTTATGGCCATTCTTGCAGGAGTGAGGTGTTATCTCATTGTGGTTTTCATTTGCATTTCTCTGATAATTAGTGATGTTGAGCATTTGTTCACGTTTGTTGGCTGTTTGTACATCTTCTGAGATATTGTCTATTCATGTCCTTTGCCCTCTTTTTAATAGGATTGCTTTATTCTTGCTGATTTGTTTCAGTTTCTTGTAGATTCTGGATATTAGTCCTTTGGCAGAAGTGTAACTTGCAAAGATTTTTTTCCCACTCTGTGAGTTGTCTGTTTACTCTGCTGATTATTATCATTATTATTTTGCTGAGCAGAAACTTTTTAGTTTAATTAGGTCCCAGCTATTTATCTTTGTTTTTGTTGCACTTGCTTTTGGATTCTTGGTCATAAATTCTTTGCCTAAGCCAATGTCTAGAAGAGTTTTTCCAATGTTATCTTCCAGAATTTTTATGATTTCAGGTCTTAGATTTAAGTCTTTGATCATTTTGAGTTAATTTTTGTATAAGGTGAGAGATGAGGGTCCCGTTTCATTCTTCTACATGTGGCTTGCCAGTTATCCCAGCACCATTTATTGTCCTTTCTCCATTTTATGTTTTTGTCTGTTTTGTTGAAGACCAGTTGGCTATAAGTATTTGACTTTATTTCTGGGTTCTCTATTCTGTTCCATTGGTGTACCTGCCCATTTGTATACCAGTACCACACAGTTTTGGTAACTATAGTCTTGTAATATAGTTTGAAGTTGGGTAATGTGCTGCCTCCAGATTTGTTCTTTTTGGTTAGTGTTGCTTTGGCTATGTGAGCACTTTTTTGGTTCCACATGAATTTTAGGATTGTTTTTTCTAGTTTCATGAAGAATGATGATGGTACTTTGATAGAAATTGCATTGAATCTCTAGATTGCTTTTGGCAGTATGGTCATTTTTACAATATTGATTCTAACCATGTATGAACATGGGATGTGTTTCCATTTGTTTGTGTAATCTATGATTTCTTTCAGCAGTGTTTTGTAGTTTTCTTTGCAGAGATCTTTCACCTCCTTGGTTAGGTCTCTTCCTATTTTATTTTTTTGCAGCTGTTGTAAAGGTGATTGGGTTCTTACTTTGATTCTCAGCTTAGTCATTCTTGGTATATAGCAGTGCTACTGATTTGTGTACATTGATTTTGTATCCTGAAACTTAATTCATTTATTAGATCTAGGACCTTTTTGGATGAGTCATTAGGGTGTTTTGTTTTTGTTTTTGTTTTTGTTTTTTTGACAGAGTCTCACTCTGTTGTCAGATTGGAGTGCAGTGGGACGATCTCGGCTCACTGCAACCTCTGCCTCCTGGGTTCCAGTGATTCTCTTGCCTCAGCCTTCCAAGTAACTGGGACTATAGGTGTGTGCCACCATGCCCAGCTAATTTTTGTATTTTTAGTAGAGATGGAGTTTCACCATGTTGGCCAGGATGGTCTCAATCCCTTGACCTCATGATCTGCCCACCTTGACCTCCCAAAGTGCTGGGATTACAGGTGTGAGCCACTGCACCTGGCCGTGCTGTCTTTTTGTAGTCAATCCTTCCTTTCGCTGCAGGGGCCTTTGAAAACAGTATGCTGAGAATAGATAGGGCTCAAGGACAGTATCTCCAATTGAACTTTTAATGAACTCCCGTAGGCGCCAAGAAGGCGGGCAGATAAGGAAGAGCATAGAAACAAGGAACTGAGTAGAAGGTTACATCTGGGAAAAGAAAGTTTGTTTTGCATTGCATTCTTTCTGCTGACGTGGGGTTTATGGGGTATAAATAAAGTGAGGTGGAGGCTCTGAGCGCGGCCGCCATGTTCTCTGTGTGTCTTTGTCTTTTGTGTGTTCTTTCATTCTCCACCACCCCCGGCACGGACCCCAACATTTCGCCTTTAGCCCGTGTCAACCACTCTCCAGGAAATTTTGCCTTTTCAAGAGTGTCATGTAACTGGTATTCAATAATATGTAGCTTTTTTGGTATGGTTTCTGTCATTCAGTATAATGAAATTGAGATCCATTTATGTTGTTTGTGCACTGATATTTCATTATTTTTCATTGTTGCATAGTATTCTATTGTATGGACAAAGTACAGTTTGTTTATCCATTCATCAATCGAAGGGCATCTGGACTATTTCCAGTGTGAGGCAATTATGAATAAAGTTGCTGTAAACATTCACATACAAGTTTTTGCATGAATGTACACTTTCATTTCTCCGAGTAGTTATATAGGCATGGGATTCCTAAGTTATATGGTAAGTATATGTCTATCTTTATTGGATATCTCCCAAATTCTTTTCCAAAGAGGCTGTGCCATGATCCATTCTCACCAGCAATAAATGAGATTTCCAAATGCTTTGCATCCTCACCATTACTTGGTATTTTCAGGTTTCTTTTTACATTATTTAAGCTGTTCAATATAGATGTATATTGGTATCTAATTATAATTTCAATTTGCATTTTGCTAATGATTCATGATATTGAGCATCTTGTTATATGATTATCTGACATCCATGTATCTTCTCTGGGGAAATGTCTGTTTAGATCCTTTGCTTATTTTTCTTTAATTGAGCTGTTTGTTTTCATATTATTGAAAATTTTTAATGTTTTCTGAATACAAGGCCTTTATCAGACACATCATTTACAAATATTTTTTTTCAGTCTATGGCTTGTCCTTTCATTCTTGTCTTTTGGAGAACAAATATTTTTAGTTTTGATGAAGTTCAATTTATTAGGGTTTTTTTTTTTGTTTTTTGGTTTTTGTTTTACTTTTGTGAATCATGCTTTTGGTGTCTAAGAACTCTGCTTAACTCATATTCACAAAAATTCTCCTATAAGCTCATGCCTATAATCCCAGAACTTTGAGAGGCTGAGGCGGGAGGATCATTTGAGCCCAGGTGTTTGAGACCAGCCTGGGCAACATGTGAGACCTTGTCTCTCTAAAAAAAAAAAACATTAAAAATGAGCTGGGCATGATGGTGTGCACCTGTGGTCCCACCTACTCGGGAGGCTTAGGTGGGAGGATTGCTTCAGCCGGGAGGCCAAGGCTTCAGTGAGCCGTGACTGCACCATTGCACCAGCCTGGGTGACAGAGCAAGTCTCTGTCTCCAAAAAAAAATTAAATTATCCTATGTTTTATTCTGGAAAATTTATAGTTTTGTGTTTCATATTTAACTCTATGATGCATTTCTAACTAATTTTTGTATAAAGTGTAAGGTATGAGTTGAGGTGTATTTTTTAGGGAAAGGGCATGAACAGGTGATTGTTTCAGCATTATTTGTTGAGCACACTGTGTCTTCTTGACTTTTGCCAAAAATCTGTAACCCACATGAAATAGATATGAAAGTCTATTTGCTTTCATTATGGTCAGATTTACATGATTTGTATTATTTAAAAAACTTAAGGTTTGTTATATGAATCATTATATGGTCTGTCTTAGTGAATATTCTATGAACACTTAAAAGAATTCCAAGTCTTCTCTATCTTTGCCAATTTTCTGTCTACTTGTTCTACTGATCACTAAGAGACTGTACTTCTTGGTGGTGTTGTTTAAGTAGTTGCTGTGGGGGTTACAATATATATACCTTTCACAGTCTACTTAGAGCTAATATTTTGCCACCTCACATAAAATATAGAGGCCTTTCAACCACAATGGCCCCTTTTTTTCTCCTCTCTTTATGTTATAGTTGTTGTTTGTACTGCGTTGACTACCCCAACAGACAATGTTATAATTTTTGCTTTCCACTATCACATGTATTTTAAAGAACTTAAGAAAAAAGTAGTCTATTTTGTTTACCAAATATTGCCATTTTTGTATTCTTGAAATTCCCAGGCTCTCCCAGGTGTCATTTCCCTGCTGTTTGCAGAACTTAGAACTACAGCATGTCTTTTAGACTCTACATTTAGAGTAGGTCTGATGGTGACAAACTGTTAGTTTTCCTTCACCTAAGAATGTCATTATGTTGCCTGCATTTATAAAGGATATTTTCCTTTGCTGGTTGTAGAATTCAGGGTTGGCCATTCTTTTCTCTGTGTCCTTCAATTATGTTGCTTCACTGTCTTCTTACTTTTTATGGTTTTCTGGTAACAAACCAATAGTCATTTGAATCATCATTTTGAGGGTTTTTTCCTTCATATCCTTATTCTTAATAATTGTACTTTAAATTATTTAAATAATTAAATGTATTTAAATAATTAAAAATAAATTATTTTATTACTATTTCTAAGAACCAAATTTCACCTTGTTGATCTATTCATGTTTTCCTCCTTTCTTATACATTTTAAACTGACTAGATATTTTTTCTTATTCCAGAATTTTTCCCTTGATGGTTTAGAAGATGTACACCTTATTTCTGACAACATCATGAAAAATGAGGACATTTGGTTGTTTTTCTTCCCCAGATCTACAATTGACTCATTGTGTCATATCAAGGAAATCTTGTAATCTCTCTCAGCCTGAATTCCTCAAATGGGACTAAAACCGCTTTCTATCCCTAATATCAGAAGGCTTTGTGAAGGTAATTAAGAAGCCAAACATGCTTTGTAAAGTGTAAAGCGAGAGACAGTTGCATACTATCATCATCATTGTGGTGACTATAGTTATTAGTGGGACATTATTTGAACCAGGACTTGTTTTTAAGGATATTAAAAAGCATTAAAGGAGGTTGGGTGCAGTGGCTCATGTGTGTAATTCCAGCACTTTGGGAGACAGAGGCGGGCGGATCAGTTGAGGTCCGGAGTTCAAGAGCAGCTTGGCCAACATGGCAAAACCCTGTCTCTACTAAATATACAAAAATTAGCTGGGGGTGGTGGTGCACTCCTGTAATCCCAGCTACTCAGGAGGCTGAGGCACAAGAATCACTTGAACCTGGGAGGCAGAGGCTGCAGTGAGCCCAGACTGTGTCACTACACTCCAGCCTGGGCCACAGAGCAAGACTCCGTCTCAAAAAAAAAGAGGGAGAGGGGGAGGTTGAAGGGGAAAAAAAACCCCAGCTGTTCAAGTAAATTCAGGAAAGGCAGATCAGGTTTAAACAAAGTTTCTTTACCTCAGTAATTCTCAGAATTTTTTAATATTCCAAAGCACATTTAAGTTTTTCATTAGAGAATATCATATATAGCTTGTTTCCAAACTTACCTGTCAATGCAACATTTTTAAATTCAAAACATCTCGAAGGTTCGGAATGAGAAATGATAAATTGGGGACTTCTATCTAAGCTAGACAAATTAAAGTCATAAGACATGGTAGACCTTTACACCAAAACTGGAAAATAAAAGAATTTGCCAGGTCTAGATGCAAGTTGGTTGCTGGCAATGTTTTCCAGCTTTTTTTTTTTTTTTTTTTTTGAGACGGAGTCTCGCTCTGTCGCCCAGGCTGGAGTGCAGTGGCCGGATCTCAGCTCACTGCAAGCTCCGCCTCCCGGGTTCACGCCATTCTCCTGCCTCAGCCTCCCGAGTAGCTGGGACTACAGGCGCCCGCCACCTCGCCCGGCTAGTTTTTTGTATTTTTTTTAGTAGAGACGGGGTTTCACCGTGTTAGCCAGGATGGTCTCGATCTCCTGACCTCGTGATCCACCCGTCTCGGCCTCCCAAAGTGCTGGGATTACAGGCTTGAGCCACCGCGCCCGGCCTGTTTTCCAGCTTTAAAGCAATATAATTCTTGATTAATCAACAGAGACTAGGATGACAATGACTCCACAGGTAAGTCGCTCCTCTTGCAATAAGTATTACAGTGCTTTTGAAGTCTGCTTTTACCATCCCCAGCACAAAATTCAAATTATGTTCTTCATGTGTTTTGTCATCACAGTATCTACCAGAATACTGGGGCAAGTATCCAAAATGTGACTCACTGGTGGTGTTCTGCAATGCGTGCATCTGTGTGTCCACTGCGACAGGCACCAGTACATGTATCTGCAAATACACTCTGACTTGTGAATGAGAACTTAAAGTTTGTTGACTAAAAATGACATTTCTTGCTACGAAGGAGTTCTTACCTACACTGTGACTTTAGACTATCTCATTCTGCTCACTAAAAACTGGTGGAATAAAACAGAAAGAGCTGCCTTCTTTATGAGTTAGTGGAACCACAGAATACTATATTCCAGTACCTTCATTATAGAAATGAGTACACTGAAGCCCAGGATGATGGAGTAAGTTAAGATCACAAGGGTTCTTTGTGTTACCACAAAGGTGACCACCCAGGAAAGCAGACAGCTGTGTCCTGCTTTGCCTGGAGAGACTCTCCCAAGTTGCCCCAGTCTGTCCAACTTTAAATTTGACTCTGAACTCCTCACTGACTTGGATTCTAGGATTTCACTGGGAAGGTTACATCCTAGACACCAGCTAATTCTTTCTTCCTACCGCCAAAAGAGAAGCGTCTTAAGAGGCAGCAAAACAATTCAGCAATCTTTAGAAAAAACTGAAGCCAGCTCATCCCTTCAGGTCTTAAACACCACTTGGAACCAAAGCCCGCACCAGCCCAAGGGCACCCCATCCAACCTCACATCCGTCCTTGTCACCCAGTGTCACTTATCCTTCTCACAGATTCTCATCTCCATACTACCCAGGAATTCCTTCACCTTATCTTCTTCCCATCAAACATATCCCATTCATTTGGAAAACATTTACCAAACCCCTATTCTGTGCCAAGCACCCGGTTGGAAGCTGGAGATACCAAGATAGCATGTCTTCACTCAGGGAACTAACGGTCTGATGAGAGAGAATATAAAAAGATCATTCCTTTAAAGGGTGTTAAGTGGAGTACTAGAGGTAGAGAAGATTAAGACTAAGTTTTTCCCTCAAACACAGACCAGTAGAGTTAAGATGTTGAACATTGAGCCCTCAGCATTCCTCTCACCTGTTTCCTCCTTGCCATCCCTTCATGCATCACCTACCTTTTTCCCTGCATCCTTTTTCATCTTTGCCAACCTAACATTCACTCTTCTAGCAGGACTATTTTCTTAAAAAAAAAAAAAAAAAATGAAATCGGCTGGGCGCGGCGGTTCATGCCTGTAATCCCAGCACTTTAGGAGGCTGAAGTGAGTAGATCACTTGAGGTCAGGAGTTTGAGATCAGCCTAGTGAAACCCCGTCTCTACTAAAAATACAAAATTAGCCAGGCATGGTAGCGCATGCCTGTAATCCCAGCTACTTGGGAGGCTGAGGCAGGAGAATCGCTTAAACCCATGAGGCAGAGGTTGCGGTGGGCTGAGATCATGCCACTGCACTACAGCCTGGGCAACAAGAGTGAAACTGCATCTAAGAAAGAGAGAGAGAGAGAGAGAGAGAGAGAAAGAAAAGAAAGAAAGAAAGAAAGAAAGAAAGAAAGAAAGAAAGAAAGAAAGAAAGAAAGAAAGAAAGAAAGAAAGGAAGGAAGGAAGGAAGGAAGGAAGGAAGGAAGGAAGGAGGAAGGGAGGGAGGGAGGAAGGGAAGGAAGGAAGGAGAAAAGAAAAGAAAGAAAGGGAAAGAAAAGGAAAGGAAAGGAAGAAAGAAAGAAAAAGAAAGAAAGAAAGAAAGAAAAAAGAAAGAAAGAAAGAAAAAGAAAAAGAGAAAGAAAAGGAAAGGAAAGAAACGAAAGAAAGAAATCAGCCTGTCTGGATCATAGCAGACAGAGAATAAATTTTTTTTAAATAAATAATGTCACTCCTGTGCTTAACACCATTCAGTAAATTCCTAACTCATACAGAGATGCTTGCAATATTTTTCCACTGATTTATCACTAAAGAGGAGGGAAATGAAAACAAATACACCCCTGAAGGTATTACTCTGTAAAATGTCCAAATCTAAGATGTGCATGCAGCTCAATAACACTTTATATTTGCAAAAACACATATGCTCACCTCCCAGATCAAATATAAGACATTTTCATCAGCCTAGAAGGCTTTCTCATGCCCCTTCTCATGTCAGTCCTCCTGCTCAGAGATAACCACTACTCCATCTTTAATTACTACACACAAGTGTCACCTTTCTTGAACTTCATACATTCAATGGAATCATACAGTAAATACTGCTATTGACTTGAGTATTACTATTTTGTATCCAGGTAGCTTTGCTAGAGCATCTCAGATGAAAATGCCCACCCACAACTCCAGGATACCAGTGGCCACTTTCAGGGATCCATATTCCATATTGATTTCTTTGTTTTTACCAAAACCTATTTCCTACAGATATCAATTAGGAGGTGTCAGAAAAACAATTTTCACTAAAGGAAAGGAAAAACAGATAATATATACCACGAAAAATATCATCCTCATTAATACCTACGACTTTATATTTGTATGAACATTAATTATGTTTACTGATCGACTAATCAGATAATGTCACCTTCATTCAAGAAAATAAATTTTTAATAGTGGGACATCAGAGCCAAAGAAAAACTTGTAATGAAGACATTTAAACAAGAGGAAAATCTCAAGAAGGAATGGAAGCAAAAGTAGAATTAATTGAGGGGTTATTATGGTCTAGTCATGAATTTGAAGATGAATATGCCACACTGTAGCTCTAAATTGCTATTATCTTTCTGGAAAACTATTTTCCAATGTGTATCAAAAGGCTTATATAAAAGGGTTTTGTTTTGTTTTGAGATGGAGTTTCACTCTCATTGCCCAGGCTGTAGTGCAATGGCGTGACCTCAGCTCACTGCAACCCCTACCTCCCGGGTTCAAGCAGTTCTCCTGCCTCAGCCTCCTGAGTAGCTGGGATTACAGGCATGCACCACCACGCCCAGCTAATTTTTTATTTTTAGTAAAGATGGGGTTTCTCCATGTTGGTCAGGCTGGTCTCGAACTCCCGACCTCAGGTGACCCGCCTGCCTCAGCCTCCCAAAGTGCTGGGATTACAGGCGTGAGCCACTGCACCCGGCCAACTTATAGAAAAGGTTTATGTTTTTGTTCTGATAATTTCATTTCTATGAACTGACCCTAAAGAAAATTTGAAACACAAATAAAATTATAATGAAAGATCCCCAAACATGAGGGGATGATTAAATGAATTATAGTAACTCTATATGGTTGAATATTACAGGAGCTTTAAAAATAATGTTCTTGGCCGGGCGCGGTGGCAGGAGAATCGCTTTAACCCAGGAGGCAGAGGTTGCGGTGAGCCGAGGTCGCACCATTGCACTCCAGCCTGGGCAACAAGAGCGAAACTCCGTCTCAGAAAAGAAAAATATTTAATGACAAAGTAAGTACTCAAAATATGAAGTTAAGTTTTAAAAAGAACAGGCTACAAAGCTATAGCTATGGGGTGATATAAATTATGTAGGTATGTACGTATATTTGAGTATAGGTACTAACATGTATTAATACACACACATACACACACACACTCATTTACATTTCTCCACCCTTCGACTAAAAGTGAGTATTTGAGAACACCCTTTGTCAATAATGCATCTATTTCTTCATCTCTGCAACTTGCTAGGCAAAAGATAATGTTAATTGAGACTTTTCGCTATTAATAACCATTATTTTGCAAATCTTTGATTCAATATTAATGAGGACATGGGGGGAAGTATTCACACTCTGCTGGTGGGTGGAAAATTTTCTCTTTTTTTGAGACGGGGTTTTGCTCTTGCTTCCCCGGCTGGAGGGCAGTGACGCAATCTCGGCTCACTGCAACGTCTGCCTTCCGGTTTCAAGTGATTCTCCTGCCTCAGCCTCCCGAGTAGCTGGGATTACAGGCGCCGGTCAACAGGCCGGCTAATTTTTTTGTATTTTTAGTAGAGAGGGGGTATCACCGTGTTAGCCAGGCTGGTCTTGAACTCCTGAGCTCGTGATCTGCCTGCCCCGGCCTCCCAAAGTGCTGGGATTACAGGCGTGAGCCACCGTGCCCGGCCAGTGAATGGCAAAATTTCTATAGCTACTTTCAGGGGCAATTTGATAGGCCTTGGGACAAGCAATCCCAATTTTCAGGATCCGTCTTAGAGAAACAATTTGCATATGTGCCCACGTCCATATACACACATTACAGCATTGTTCGTCATTTTTAAAAAAAGAATGTCTGTGCTCATCAACCAGGAAGTGGATAAATATGATGTATCCATACCAGAAAATATTATATAGCAATAAAAAATAATGAAAGTTTGAAAGACTGACATAGGAAGATTTTAAACATATTTTTGAATGAAATATAAGGGGGGAATAATACGAAGAGTATTATATTATTTTTCCAAAAGTAAAAGAGAAAGTATTACTATACATAATCCTATGTTATAAGTGTTATGATGAAAATGCACAGAAGAAAAAGTGCCCTTGAATAAACTTTAGGAAATGACTTAAAAAAAAAAAAAAAAAAAAAAAAGATACCCAACACATTGATGATGTGGTTACATTTGGAGGAGACATTGGGTTTGACGGGAACATGGTCAAAGGGGATTTTAACATTCTTAATACTTTCATTTTTTTTCAAAAATAATGTATATTAATTTGGAACTATATATTAATTTGGAAATAAACTTTTTTTAAAATTCAAATTGCTTTCTGAATGCACTAAGTTCTGCTTTAAAGACTATATGGTATTTTTTTAAAAATCAAGACCAAGTATTTCACGTAATAAATAGATAGTATGCCCACAAGGCTGTCTATTTTTGAATTACCTAATCTTTGCATAGTGAACATAGGAATCTTTAGCCAAATTTACAGTTAGTTTAACTACTGACCAACTTAGTCTTATTATATTAATTTCATGAGTAAGGAAATTAAGTTCCAAACAGATCAGAGTGTTCAAGTGAAAAAATATTTGCATTTACTCAGTCAATTTTTACTGTTTAAACCGTTTGGAATCTAGTGGATCAGAGTGTTGCTTTCCGTTGTAACAGACTTCATCACATCAGAAATCGTACTCGTTTTCATCCTTTTAAGGAAGTTCAGACCCAGGAAAATTTCCATAGTACCTTAATGAAAAAGATAGGTAGGTCATAAATAACTGAAATATTATACTTTACCCAATCTTACAATTTCTTCCCTTCATTTTAATAAGTATTAACTATCATTAACTATCACATGCTTTTCCCTCATAAATATGGTCTTTTGCAGTGAAAGTATTATTAATAATTCATAGGCCGGGCATGGTGGCTCACACCTGTAATCCCAGCACTTTGGGAGGCCACAGTGGGCAGATCACGAGGTCAGGAGATCAAGACCATCCTGGCCAACATGGTGAAACCCCGTCTCCACTAGAAATACAAAAATAAGCCGGGTGTTGTGGCACGCTCCTGTAATCCCCAGCTACTGGGAGGCTGAGGCAGGAGAATCGCTTGAACCTGGGAGGCCAAAGTTGCAGTGAGCCGTGATCATGCCATTGCACTCCAGTCTGGCAACAGAGTGAGAGTACATCTCAATAATAATAATAATAATAATAATTCATAAAGAAGCATGAATATGTGTATTTTCCTTTTGGCCAATAGTTAAAAGGATTTCTAACAGGATATTATTCTAGAAACACCATCTATTTCACTTCATATTTTTGTATAAAACCATTATAATTCTGAGGAAAAAGTGAAGAGAGAAGGTGATATTTGGTAATAAGATAACTTAAAATGTTCTGGAACTAGAAGTTTTATGACTTTCTTTTTTTTTTTTTTCTAACAGTCTCGCTCTGTTCCCCAGGCTGGAGCGCAGTGGCCTGCTCTCAGCTCACTGCAACCTTCGCATCCTGGGTTCAAGCGATTCTTGTGCCTCAACCTCCCAAGTAGCTGGGATTACAGGCATCCACCACCACACCTGGCTAATTTTTGTATTTTTAGTAGAGACAGGGTTTCACCATGTTGGACCGGCTGGTCTTGAACCCCCTACCTCAGGCGATCCACCCACCTTGGCCTCCCAAAGGGTTGGGATTACAAGCGTGAGCCACTGCGCCCAGCCATATGGTGAATTTTTTATAAAGACAGGTACCTTATTTTTCCTCCTTCACAAAATAAACTTATTTATATTGTTTTAATGAAATTAATAAAACTTAACCAGTCCTTTCCCTTTTTAAAATAGCTAACATAAATGTGTAACTTTATTGCTTCCCCAGAAAAGATTTAACAGTGGGACGTGTCTTTCCTTTCATCTCCTTTTCGCCTTGGAAATCAGAATGAGAAGGATTGTCTTTGCTGGTGTGATCTTATTCTGCCTCTTAGGTGGTAAGTCGTTAGGAAAGCATAAGTTAAAAGAAAAGAAAATGATTAAGAAATTGTAGAATTGCCATATGACTCAGTGGAGAGTGACCTTAAATAAGGGAATCTGAAAAGTACTGCCGTAGAAGCCACCTTCTCTTGCTCTTTCCTCTAAACGTACTCTTGGTAACCACCTTCTGACTCTAACAGACTGCCTGCTAACCTCTGGGTTCAATCTCTGGGCGCTTATAACATGGCCTGAGTAAGCACTCGATTAATAATAAGAGCTCACATTTATTGAGCACTTATATATTCAGGTTCTGTTCTAAACATTTCATTAGTATTATTAATAATTCATTTAATTCTCATGCTCTTTAAGTTAGGTGCTGTTATTTCTCATTTTATAGGTGAGAAAATTGAGCTGAGAGGTGGCGGACCACACATTGCTATTAATATCACTAAGCTAGAACTAACCAAACTGGTCCAGAAGCCCTTATAAGCGGGGCAAAGTAAGTGAATTAATCATAACAAAAGAAGTGTAGATAGGGGCCTGCTAGCGCTTTCCCTTTTATAAGTGCTTTTTTCCACCAATTCTCACATTCCTCCATAGAGAGAGGAACCACATAAGGAGATAACAGGGAGTTTTCAAATTCCTTTTAGAGAATTCTTAAGGCCTTTCAAACTAGGTAGATGTTCACAATGGTAACAGACATGTGCAAGCGCCATCATGGGAATTCTCCCTCAATGAGGTGGTGAGATGGTAATGAACACAGATGCTCTACATGGCACCCAGAAGTTAACAGAGCAGTCTCTTAGAGTGAGAGGGTGGCAGAGGAAGGAGGACGATAAGGTGGCTTCTACACCAGTGCTTTACAAATTTAACGTGCGTACGAGTCACCTGGGATCTTGTTAAAGTGAGTCTGGTGCAGTAGGTCCGAGGTGAGGCCTGAGCTTCTGCATTTCCAACAAGCTCTCACGTGATGCTGATGCTGTTGTCTGGAGACCACACCAGTAGGAAGAATCTACAGGGCATCCCAGCAATAAATACAATTCCAATGTGACTTATGATGGTTCCACACTTACAGTTTTTCAGCTTTACGATGGTGCAAAAGTGATATGCCTTCAATAGAAATCATACTTCGAGTGCCTATACAATCATTCCGCTTTTCACTTTCAGTACAGTATTCAATAAATTAAATGAGATATTCAACACTTTATTATAAAATAGGCTTTTTGTTCGATGATTTTGCCCAAGTGTGTACTAATTTAAGTGGCATGTTTAAGGTGGGCTGTGACATTTGGCAGGTTAGGTGTATTAAATGCATTTTTGACAAGATATTTTCAAGGCCGGGCACGGCGGCTCACGCCTGTAATCCCAGCACTTTGGGAGGCCAAGGCAGGCGGATCACGAGGTCAGGAGATCGAGACCATCCTGGCTAACACAATGAAACCCCATCTCTACTAAAAATACAAAAAAAAAAAAAAGAAAAAAAAAGAAAAAAAAAAAACGGCATTGTGGCAGGCACCTGTAGTCCCAGCTACTCGGGAGGCTGAGGCAGGAGAATGGCATGAACCCGGGAGGCGGAGCTTGCAGTGAACCAAGATCACATCACTGCACTCCAGCCTGAGCGACAGTGCGAGACTCCGTCTCAAAAAAAAAAAAAAAAAAAAGATATTTTCAAGTGTATCTGGACGTAACTCCATCATAAGGGGAGGAGCATGTGTATTGAGACTTGGAGACTTGATATCAAATACTGGGGTCACCAACTCACATTCATAAAGTTTCTGGCTACCTAATATAAATGAGGGAAGCCAGCTAGCTACACAAGAGGAAAAGCTCTTCTAAGGAAGGACAGCTGGTATGCAGCTGCAGATGTTTGCTGCCACAGAGAAAGCAGAGCCCAAGATTGCCAAATCTCCTGATTCTTCAGGAGAAGCCAGAATCTCAGATTCTTAGGAGAACTCTCCCGATTTTTAAATGTTGACAACTAACACAATTTTTGAAAACTCTAGGCAAGTTAAACACACCACATCTGGAACACAAGTCTCTGGCCTCTGCTTCCCACACTACCCTCATTACTAAATACAGTGCACCATAGAGTTCTGATTACCCCTTGCAGAGAGGGCAGCAAGAAATTCAAATTGTACAGCTTAGGTCTCTGCTGCATTTGAAGTCCTCATACTGTTCTATAAAGAATGTGGAAGGAAGCATATGTATAGATGAAAAATCATAAGAAAACATCTTGTGTCTTGGGTGTCATGAGAAAATAATTCAGGGGTTGCATTAATTTTGCTGGACACAAGAAAGAGGTATGGGCAAAAGAAGAAAATTCAGCATAAAGAGAAATTTTGTTGTTGGTACTTACCTGGTTTGCAGGACTGCCCATGAAGTAAGGGGTGGTTATTTTAAAGGATCACATCATCATGATTTATAAGTTTAAATATATGTATATATGAATTATAGGCCGGGTGCAGTGGCTCATGTCTGTAATCTCAACACTTTGGGAGGGCCAAGGGGAGTGGATCACCTGAGGTCAGGAGTTCAAGACCAGCCTGGCCAACATGGTGAAACCCCATCTCTACTAAAAAATACAAAAATTAGCCAGGAATGGTGGCATGTGCCTGTAATCCTGGCTACTCAGGAGGCTGAGACAGGAGAATCTCTTGAATCCATGAGGCAGAGGTTTCAGAGAGCAGAAATTGCGCCACTGTAGTCCAGCCTGGGCAACAGAGTGAGGCTCCATCTCCTCCCCACCACCCCCTCAACATATATACACACACACACACACACATATATATGAATTACAGTATGCATTTAAATAATTATGTATATAATAGATCTTTGTCAGCTAATAAAGTAATAAAGAGAATAGCACACTTCAGAATTAAACACTTAAGGAAATATTCATTTTACATTTAACCTGAAGCATTAAACTTAGTTGCCAAATTGGAATATATTATGTAGTAGATATGTTAATAAAATCAACAGTAAATGTTCAAACCAAAAGAGACTGGAAGAAAGAAAATGGGATCCAGGAACATATTTGTAAGTAAACAGAAAACTGAACAATGACAGCAAAAAGGCCTAGAAGTTAAGGCATCATCTTCAGCCATAGTGAAGCATGTCAGGGTCAAGGTTTCAGGAAGGAGAAGGCTATGGTTGTTGGGTGTGGAATCAGAAAGAGAGACCGTCTGAGAGGAGGAGAGAGAAACTGCAACAGATCTCACCAAGGAAAACAGTCCAGGGGCCTTGGGCAAGAAGGACACTGATCCGATATCACATGAGCTCTCCGCCTCAGGGGGCCTCTTGCACCAAAAGTCTGAGTAACGTGATGAGTATCTAAGGGCAAGTTGTGAGATTGAGTGATCATAAATTCAGGAGGAAAACTTACTCCAGGATGACCTGAAGAAACAGCAAGCCTAGTATTCCAGGCAGGCAATTGATCCTGATCCAAGAAGAGCCAAGACCTCCAGTATGAAGAGGGTGACCAGAAAGTTTGGGATATGCAAAAGGTAGGGAGCTCCAAGGAGGTAGTGTGCTTGCTGAGAATAGGGACTTAGATTCCAACAGACTATTTTTCACTCTCTCTCCCACTTACCCAAGGTATTAAAGCCCAAGTTTTCTTTTATGTGAAATGCAGACATCTATAATACCTACCTGAAATGTATACTTTGGGAAATAATTGGGCTTATGAATGTAAATGGCTTAGTAGAGTCCTTGTTATGTATAAGCTCCATTCTTTAAAAATGTTTATTGATTGGCCAGGAGCAGTGGCTCATGCCTGTAATCCCAGCACTTTGGGAGGCCGAGGCAGGTGGATCAGATCTGAGGTCGGGAGTTCAAGACCAGCCTGACCAACGTGGAGAAACCCCATCTCTACTAAAAATACAAAATTAGCTGGGCATGGTGGTGCATGCCTGTAATCCTAGCTACTCGGGAGGCTGAGGCAGGAGAATTGTTTGAACCCGGGAGGCACAGGTTGCAGTGAGCCAAGATCATGCCATTGTACTCCAGCCTGGGCAACAAGAGCAAAACTCTGTTTCAAAAAAAAAAGGCCGGGCGCGGTGGCTCAAGCCTGTAATCCCATCACTTTGGGAGGCCGAGACGGGTGGATCACGAGGTCAGGAGATCGAGACCATCCTAGATAACACAGTGAAACCCCGTCTCTACTAAAAAAATACAGAAAACTAGCCGGGTGAGGTGGCGGGCGCCTGTAGTCCCAGCTACTTGGGAGGCTGAGGCAGGAGAATGGCGTGAACTCGGGAGGCGGAGCTTGCAGTGAGCTGAGATCCGGCCACTGCACTCCAGCCTGGGCGACAGAGCAAGACTCCGTCTCAAAAAAAAAAAAAAAATGTTGATTGATCATTGATTTTGAATGGAAAGTCTGTCATGCTTAGTGGCAGAACCAATGTGAAATTTTCCAAATGTCTTTAGATGAGGTTGAGCCTGGGGAAAATCATCAACAAAGGTTAATTAGCCTCATCAGCCAGACTGTTTTCTATTAAAAATGTTCTCCTCTATCTCCCAACATGGCAGAGGGAGATATAAAACACATTGCAGAAAACATCTGGTAAATCCTTCTTTGGGGCCATCAGTGAACAGGAGTGACACGGCAGTGGTCATTATATAGTGGAAGATGGAAACTGTGAGCACTCAGAGAAATTCTGGCTCAATTTCAAAAGAATCTTTTAACAATCTGAGCTGTTTTTAATGGTGATCAGTTCTCTATCACTGGCCAAAGCTCCCTGCTTCTGAAAGAAAGATCCCTAAGGCCAGGCGCAATGGCTCACGCTTGTAATCCTAACACTTTAGGAGGCTGAGGTGGGTGGATTGCCTGAGCTCAGGAGTTCGAGACCAGCCTGGGCAACACAGTGAGACCCCATTTCTACTAAAATACAAAAAATTAGCTGGGCGTGGTGGCAGGTGCCTGTAGTCCCAGCTACTCGGGAAGCTGAGGCAGGAGAATTGCTTGAACAGAGGTTGCAGTGAGACGAACGAGATCGCACCACTGCACTCCAGCCTGGGCAAAAGAGTGAGACTCTGTCTCTAAAAAAAGAAAGATCCCTGAATTGGAAGAATCATAGATTCACAAGCATTGGTCTAGATGTTGAGAGCTAAATCATAGCCCCTCAGCTATTTCTCCATATCTAAAATACAAATTATCAAGCCCCACCTTTCATAGATTCTAATTCAGGTTTTGGGGGGCTCTGGGAATCTGTGTGTTTATTTAATCTGCTTAAATAAATCTGATGCACAGTAGCATTTGGAAAACAATCTTCTAGATAATGTCTTCCAACCTTATCAATATTGACCAGTTCAAGAATCTCTGGGCTATTTCTGCATAAACAAAATGAATAACATTTTCGAGCCACTGAGTTTGAGTGTGGAAGATAACCAATATGTAAACATTAATGAAGCAATAAATATTCATGAAGAACTGACTACATATAATGTGCTACCTTAGGCACTGAAATTAAGCCCTAACAGTGAATATGTAGCTGAAATTAAATTTTCTGGTAAAATAAATTTGGTGTGATTTAATTAAGCACTGAGGAACTGAATGAATTTTAACCAGCTGAGTTGTTTAGACCACATGGGCTCCTGTCTGATTACTACAGTTCAAGGTGCTTCCAATTCATAAATATAGTATATGCTTCGAAATTTCCCTCATTAAATTCTCAAAATAAAAAATAATTTCAGCCTGGTGTGGTGGCTCACACCTGTAACCCCAGCACTTTGGGAGTCCGAGGCGGGTAGATCACCTGAGGTAGGAGTTTGAGACCAGCCTGACCAATATGGTGAAACCCCGTCTCTACTAAAAATACAAAAAATTAGCTGGGCGTGGTGGCACGCGCCTGTAATCCCAGCTACTCGGGAGGTTGAGGCAGGAGAATCGCTTGAACCCGGGAGGTGGAGGTTGCAGTGAGCCGAGATCACGCCATTGCTCTCTAGCCTGGGCAACAAGAGTGAAATTCCATCTCAAAAATAATAATAATAATAATTTACGTAAGGTTTTAGAATTTTTAAAGTATTGCTTACTTCCTGGGGCACAATGGCCCACACCTGTAATCCCAGCACTTTGGAAGGCTGAAGCAGAGGGACCAGCCTGGGCAACATAGCAAAACCCCGTCTCCCCACTAAACATACAAAAAGCTGGACATGGTGGGTGTGTGCCTGTAGTCCCAGTTACCTGAGAGGCTGAAGTGGGAGGATCACTCACTTGAGCCTGGGAAGCGGAGGTTGCAGTGAGCCGAGATTGCGCTACTGCACTCCAGCCTGGGTAACAGGAGTACAACCCTGTCTCAAAAAAAAAAAAAAAAAAAAAAATATATATATATATATATGTATACACACACACACATATATAAAGTCAGAAATCATTATTGTTTTGATTTCTCTTCCTTCCTCTTTTTCTCTCTCATATCTATCACTACTTTCTCCTTATTTTTCTGCCCCTATACTTGGAGATGTTGGAGGTGTGATTTGCAGAGCATGCAATCTTGCAATCCCCTTCCATGGATGTCTTTTAGACTTGGGAACCTGCCAGGCAAAACCTGCTCAGTACTGTAAAAAAGTGGTCCACATTAAAGGTAAGTTTTGACACTTTAAAAATTTTAATTAAAATAAGTACAGGGAAAATGCTTATCACAACAAACTTTCATATGCCAGATGCTACACTAAGGTCTTTACCAGGGCTACATTACACCAACAAAACAATGAAAAGAGCTGGATGGATCTTGTCACTATCCCCATTTTAAAGATGAGAAATCTCAGACATGAACGATTAAGTAATTTGCACGGTTACACAGCTAATGAGTCTTATAGACAAGATTCAAATGTGAGTACTTTGACTCCAGAGCACACATTCCTAATAATCTACATACTGTCTCATTCACACCACTCACGTCCTCACAAAAAAGTAATACACAATTTTCAGAGCCCTTCTAAACTTGGGCCCTGTGCACCAGTTGCATGCCCATGAAGCTGGCCTTCTCTAAAACATAAAAATCCAAATGATGAAACATCAGAAGAAAATACTGGGAAAGATTTTAAGTTTGAAAGAAAGGAGGTTAGCTAGGTATGGTAGCGCACACCTGTAGCAGTCCCAGCTACCGGGGAGGCTAGGTGGGAGGATCACCTGAGCCCAGGACTTTGAAGCCACAGTGAGCTGTGATCACGCCACAGAACTCTAGCCTGAACAATGGAGTGAGACTATGTCCTGGAAAAAAAAAAAAAAAAGAGAGAGAGAGAGAGAGAGAGAGAAAGAGAGAGAGAGAGAGAGAGAGAGAGAGAGAAAGAAAGAAAGAAAGAAAGAAAGAAAGAAAGAAAGAAAGAAAGAAAGAAAGAAAGAAAGAAAGAAAGAAAGAAAGAGGAAGGAAGAGAAAGAGAGAAAGAGGAAGGAAGGAAGGAAGGAAGGAAGAAAGGAAGGGAGGGGGGAGTGAAGGAGGGAGGAAGGGAGGGAGGGAGGGAGGGAGGGAGCGGGGAGGGAGGGAGGGAGCGGGGAGGGAGGGAGGGAGCGGGGAGGGAGGGAGGGAGGGAGGCTCTTTAACATCCAAAATCCAGACCCGGCACAGTGACTCATGCCTATAATCCTAGCACTTTAGAAGGCAGAGGTGGGTGGACTGCTTGACCTCAGGAGTTCAAGACCAACCTGGGCAACATGGAGAAGCCTTGTCTCTACAAAAAAAAAAAAAAAAAATTAGTCGGGCATGGTGGCTCGCACCTGTTTTCCCGGTTACTCAGCATGGAGGCTGAGGCAGGAAACTTGCTTGAGCCCAGGAGGCAGAGGTTACAGTGAGCCAAGATTGAACCACTGCACTCCAGCCTGGGTGACAGAGTAAGACACTGTCAAAAAAAGAAAAAAAAAATCCTAAACCCCAAAGTTGTAAAGGAAATAATGAATACATTTGAATATATGAAGATTTTAACATTTATAAAATGTGTGATAATTCCAAAATGTAAAAGATAAGGAATTAACTGGGTAAACATATAAGAAATATAGATAACAGGGAAAAAAATTAATATTTATCCAGAATAAAAAACTTCAAAAACAATTTTAAAAAGCCCAACAATCAAGAGTAAATACCTTATTAAAGGAAGTATGAAGGCAATTCCCATAAGAATAAATATAAGTAACCTACAAATATAAAAGCCTGCTCAACCTTGTTAGTAAAAATCAAGGAAATGCAAATTATGAAAACAATATAATATTTTTAACCCATCAGATTGGTAAAAGATATGAAAGTTTTATTATATCAGGAGTTAGTGACAGTATGGGAAATGGGAATGCTCATGCATTTTCAATGACAGCTTAGATTGGTTCAGCATCTTTTTAGACAATTTGTGAATTTCCATTAAAATTTTAAATAAACACAGCCTTCGATAAAGCAATTCTATTTCTTGGTATCTACTGCAGAAAAATATTTATATTTAACACATGTATCAAGGTTATCATTGCAGCATTATGTTTAATAGTAAAGTAATATAAATGACCTAAACGGTGTAGGCGCGGTGGCTCATGCCTGTAATCCCAGCACTTTGGGAGGCCGAGGCAGGCACATCACCTGAAGTGGGGAGTTCGAGACCAGTCTGACCAACATGGAGAAATCCCATCTCTACTAAAAATACAAAATTAGCCAGGTGTGGTGGCTGTAATCCCAGCTACCCGGGGAGCTTAGGCAGGAGAATCACTTGAACACGGGAGGCGGAGGTTGCGGTGAGCCAAGATGGTGCCATTGCACTCCAGCCTGGGCAACAAAAGAGAACGCCATCTGAAAAAAAAAAAAAAAAGAAAAAGAAAGAAATGACCTAAATGTTCATCTACAGGGAACTATTCATTAAACTGTGTTATATGCAGGCCTTTGAGTGCTATGCAACACCCAGAATGAACTAGATCCCTTTGTTAACATGGAGGAATCTCTAACACATATTGAGTGGGAAAACATTCAGTTGCCAATAAGTACGGTCAGTATACCACCGATGAATAAAAATCCACAAAACAATTTTTCTGTGGAATTGGAAGGAAAGAACAAAAATTAGAGGCGATCAAAGTTAGTTTGGAGAGAGGATAAGAGTCATGGGTCACATCGCAAGGTGTTTTGGTATTAAGAGGGTTACTTGAGTTCTGTTCAGTCTTTCTAGTCTAGGTCCCCTCTCTAAGGTCAGTTCTCCTGTCTGCTAGTCACAGCCCGTTCTTCATGGAATGGGAAAGATATCCAGACCCCCTGGGCGCATGAGATGTTGGCTCTTCTCTTCCTGAATGTGGCCAGAGTCATCTAGCCAGACGGACACCAGAATTAGGATTAAAATACTCTATGTATAAGAAAGAGCCTGGAAGCTTATTCAACAAAATATTAACAATAGTTCTTTTTTTTTTTTTTTTTTTTTTTTTTTTTTGAGACGGAGTCTCGCTCTGTCGCCCAGGCTGGAGTGCAGTGGCGCGATCTCAGCTCACTGCAAGCTCCGCCTCCCGGGTTCACGCCATTCTCCTGCCTCAGCCTCCCGAGTAGCTGGGACTACAGGCGCTGCCACCACGCCCAGCTAGTTTTTTGTATTTTTAGTAGAGACGGGGTTTCACCGTGTTAGCCAGGATGGTCTCGATCTCCTGACCTCGTGATCCGCCCGCCTCGGCCTCCCAAAGTGCTGGGATTACAGGCGTGAGCCACCGCGCCCGGCCTAACAATAGTTCTTGATGGGTCGAAGGCCTGGAATGACTACAATGTTGGGAAGAGCAGTTTCCTCATTTGGGAATTTTGCCATTTACACTGATGCAAAACAAACAACTGAACTTCATGCTTTTGATAGTTTTATCAATAGGGTTTCTCAACTTTTGCACTATTGACATTTTGGGCAGGTGAATTCTTTGCAGTGGTACTGTAGGATGCACAGCAGCATCGTAGCTTCTACCCACTAGATGCCAAGAGCACCTGCGACCCCACCCTGCCGCCCCTACCAGTTCTGATAATAACAATGTCTCTGGGTATTACCTGATGTCCTGGGAAAGGGAGAGCAAAATCATCCCCAGCTGAGAAACCACTGTTTTGTCCAAGTTTCCAATCATCACGTTTTGCTTTGGGGAATTGCTCCTTTTGTCCTCCTACCTACAACTGAAGCTGGGGTGGTAGACTTACAGGATGTTACTGTCACTTATTTTGTACTTGTGTGCATTTTTTGTATTTTCTACAGTGAACATGCATTACTTCTTTAATCGGGGAAGGAATTAAGTGAGGTTATACATACGCCTCCATTTCTGAGAGGCACTTAACACATCTAAAGGATGCTTCTGTACATTCAGCCCTTTGAAAAACTCAACGACCTGGGTAAAACTGAGGGATGATTATCAGGAAGCTTCAAAACAGCTAGCACTTCAGAAATTCTACATAGTCAATGGCAATTGCATGGCTTTTATAATCTGAATTTGAGAGCTTTTTTGTTTTACGGTTTCAAAGCTTGTGTATGCAATGTACCCAACTACAATAGTCTGGAGCTCTTAAAGGTAAAATAATGAAATGAACCATTCTTAATGGTGGACATGCTAGATTCGTATCTTGATAAAACTAAAGTTTTTGCTTAGTATTCTTTTTAACCTAATAGTTATCTGCAGCATCTGAGGCCACATAGGTTGCACCTCCCAAGAAATTTCCTTACCTCTTTTCTTTCTGTCAGGTGGCATTGAATGGTATTCAGTTAAAGGCTGCACAAAGAACATAACAGAGTGCTTCAAGAGAACTATCAAACGGCGTGAACTTGTATCTACTCACTGCTGCCGTCGTCCTTTGTGTAATTTCTGAGTCAGTGGCCCATATCTAAAATGCTTGGCAGATCAATCAGTCTCGAAGCCTGACCTGGCTATCACAAAATGATGGCTACTGTCAATTAGCCCGCTTCAGAAACCTCAGACCCTTGTAGATGGAAGGAATTTTGGTCTGAAATTGACTTTGGTTTTCAGTATTCCCGATGCCTCCCCCACCACCTCCAACTCATCTGAGAAATATCCCTTTCAACACCATTTCTCTCCTCTCCTCCTTCTGCTTAATTTACCTATCTACCACAAGGCTACAAAGAAGTGAAAATGTTAATGATTCTCCAAGTCAAACTACGCACACGTCTCCTCTAACTACTTTTATTTCCTCATATAAAATCCTACAAAATATGGTTACAAATGTTTCACAACACGGCAAGTGACCTGAGAATATTCATTTGGTTTCCAAAGCAAACTGCCTTGCTCCTTTGGGGTGGTTTATGGTATAGAAGAAACTGATTTAACATATACTATAGGAAAAAAAAAAATAAGCCATAAATCAGCAAACCAGGCCTCTGAGGAAAGTATGAACCCAAACAGGAAAGGGCTGAGGCAGGTTACGGTAGGGCTGGCCCTTATTTCTTCCATCTCCCTCAGAGTTTATACAAATTTTGAATTTTCCACACCTAACCATGCCTAAATGCTTTGGCTTGTTCAATTCTGGCAGATTAAGCCGTTCAAGGTCAGCAGAGCAGTAAGTTCCCAACCACAGGGAATTTAAAAGGAGTAGGGACGTGCTTTGAACTACATTTCACATTTTGTGATCATTACATCTTCTATTACAATGCCCTACTTTGGCAGCAGGAAGAGTACTGCATTTTACAATTTCATTTAAAACTCTCTTTCTCTGTATTTTCAGAAGTTTGAAAATTCAAAAAATAAATAATAAATGTCAAAATCTTGTCTGTCTTTTTCTCGGGACTTAGGACCACATTCACATAGTGAGCCCTCAACAAATGCTTCTCTGTAAACTTGGAACAAAAACAAGCATTTTGTTTTAAGTCCAAGAAAGCTAGATTTTTTCCCTTCAGGCCTGTTTCAACTATATTCCTTAGACCATATCTCTGAGACTAAGAGAAGAAAAGTCTCCATCCTGAGACTGAAATCCTGTTCCCCTTATTCTGTCATATTTTGCCATAGCCACATTGATGAAGAGTGGATACCTTAGATCAGCGAATTTCACGAAAATTTAACTTTTCTTTCTCTTAGGTTTTTTATTTAATCTTATTTTTTGAGATTGGGTCTTGCTCTGTCACCCAAGCTGGAGTGTAGTGGTGCGATCACAGCTCACTGCAGCCTCAAGCTCTCAAGGCTCAAGTGATCCTCGCACCTCAGCCTCCCGAGTAGCTGGGACTACAGGTGTGCACAACCATGCCCCCACTAGTTTTTGCATTTTTTGTAGAGATAGGGTTTCATCATGTTGTTCAGGCTGGTCTTAAACTCCTGGGCTCAGGCAATCCACCCACCTTGGCCTCCCAAAGTGCTGGGGTCACAGGCATGAGCTACTGTGCTGGGCTTTTTTTTTTTTTTAATGTTACCTTATTTACTCAATATCACGGTGGTGGGGAATGACAAGATCACTTACTCCATCACGAACTCCAGAGTGCTTCCCAAGCCTAATTCACAATCCAGGTGATGTATTGAGAGAACTAGGGAGCAGGTGCTACCTTTTTGGTTCACTAAGTACTATAGCTGCTAACCTCGGCAAGTCCCGCCGGCCTCTCTACACCTCATTGTTGGATCACACCATCTCTCACATTTCCTCAAATTCTAACATTTTATGACTCAACATCAAGTAAGACCTTTTTCTGGTTTTCTTATATTAAAAATAAGACTTGATGCTGAACACAGCCCAAGATACGTCCTGATTAAATGACCATTGTGCACCTGTTACCAAAACACCATGTTTGGTCCAGGTTCTGCTGCTGGACACACAGAAAGCCAATCACTGAGACGAGTATTGCCAAGGAAGAAGGCTTTACCAGGGTGCTGCAGCTGAGGAGATGAGAGCTCAGTCTCAAACCCATCTCCCTGACCCACTAAAACGAAAGGTTTACATAGCAGGGAAGAAATGTAACGACGTGTAAGAAAACAGGAACTAGGGAGGGGCAAATAAGCAGTCATGATGAATGAGGGGTCTGGCATCTCATTGTCAGGACCCTGGTGATCTGGTGAGTTTCAGTTCTTTGATACCCTTTTTCAGAGGTCTGAAGGTCCTTTCCTGAGGAAGGAACTCAGATAAAACAAATGTTTCAAACTTTAAGGCCAGAAGGGTCACTGGGGCGTGGGGGCTCATGCCTGTAATCCCAGCACTTTGGGAGGCCGAGGCGGGCAGATCACGAGGTCAGGAGATCGAGACCATCCTGGCTAACATGGTGAAACCCCGTCTCTACTAAAAACACACAAAAAAATAGCCAGGCGTGGTGGCACGTGCCTGTGGTCCCAGCTACTCAGGAGGCTGAGGCAGGAGAATGGCCTGAACCCAGGAGGTGGAGCTTGCAGTGAGCCGAGATCGTGCCACTGCACTCCAGCCTCAGCGACAGAGTGAGACTCTATCTCAAAAAAATAAAAAAAAAATAATAAAAATTTTTAAAATAACACAGAAGGGTCCATTTTTGTGTTTATCAAAAAGAACAGTCCACGTGACTATGGAGTCAATTTCACACCCAGCTCTGTATAATCGATGAAAAACAGAGGAGAAATGCCAGCCTCCAGAGCAGTGACGATCACAGAAGCAGTTTACCCACCTGCCAGTTTGACCCAGCAGTCACCATGGAAACAAAAATAACTGACAACTTTGGTGTGGTAGACTGAATGATGGTCCCCCAAAGGTGTCCACATTCTAGTC
This sequence comes from Macaca fascicularis, assembly GCF_037993035.2. Lineage (NCBI taxonomy): Eukaryota > Metazoa > Chordata > Mammalia > Primates > Cercopithecidae > Macaca > Macaca fascicularis. The sequence goes on along the minus strand of NC_088389.1, from coordinate 102,746,067 downwards.
CCTGGAGCCTGACAAAAGGAAGTTTGTGGATGTACTTAAATATCTGAGATTAGGTAATTATCCTGGCTTATTTGGGTAGGCCCAACATAATCACAAGGATGGAAGAGAGCCCAAGAAAGAGGAGATGTGTTTATGGAGGCAGCGGTCACAGATTTGAAGGTGCTATGCTGCTGACTTTGAAGAGGCGGGGCGGGTATCACAGCCGAAGAATTTGGGCGGCCTCTAGAAGCTGGAAAAGGCAAGGAAGCGCAGTTTCCTGAGAGTTTCCAGTGGGAATGCAGCCCTGCTGACACATTTCAGATTTCTGACCTCCAGCACTGTAAGCTAATGACTTTACTTTCTTTAGACGTGGTCATTTGTTACCGCAGCCTCGGGAAATGGCTTGGTCATGCAATGGGTGGTGTGGCATTTCTCCTCCCGCAAAGTTAACACAGGCCATACTGGCTTTTTGTGGGATCTAATTTCAAGAGAGGCACCTTGGTGTCATATGGTCTTCCTTTCATTCTCACAACCTCTCAGTCATAATTTCCCTCGAAACACACAGATGGCCTACAGACATGCGATCACATCTTTTCAGCTGACACCTCCCACTCAAGCCCCTATCCATTCAAGATTTATTTAGCTAACAAGTTTATTTTTTCAAGTCCTTCACACCCAAAGACAACGTGATATGAGATTAGCCTGAATGTGATCTATTTATAAGACATCAGCCCGAAGGGCCTGTGGATCCAGGAGCCTCCCTTGATCCTCTGAATACTAGGTTGGCTTCCTTGTTGATTACATTTTTCCTGCAACTGAAATAGAAATGTCAGTGGTTAATGCCTCCTAATTCATTTAAATGTCTCTGCAGTCAATACATTAGGGGCATCTGGAGGATGTGGCAGGGAAGAGACCGAAATGATTCTATTAGCAAAGGAGAGATGTAACATTTGCCTGCGAGCACTCAGTTACGTCTTCTGAAGTTCTAAGAAGCACACTTTTTACAACTGAGATGGCCATTACCGGCTATCCCACTGTACTAATAAGGAATCTGAAGCTTCCAGAGCTGACAGGTGGCCGAGAGGAACTTGCAGTCATCCTCACTCCTCCACAAATGCCAGCCTTTGAGAGAACCACATGGGGGGCCAAGAAGCTCAGTGTCTGGGATGCTGCAACTCTGACTCTTCAGTGTATGTTTCAGGCCTCTGAAAAATGAGACATGGGGGCTTTTAAAGGACGCACAGGAGGCCAGGCTAGGTGGTTCACGCCTGTAATCCCAGCACTTTGGGAGGCCAAGGTGGGTGGATCACCTGAGGTCAGGAGTTCTAGACCAGCCTGACCAACATGGTGAAACCCCATCTCCATTAAAAATACAAAAATTAGCCACGTGTGGTGGCACGTGCCTGTGATCCCAGCTACTTGAGAGGCTGAGGCAGGAGAATTGCTTGAATCCAGGAGGTGGAGGTTGCAGTGAGCCGAGATCATGCCACTGCACTCCAGCCTGGGCAACAGGAGCGAAACTCTATCTCAAAAATAAAAAATAAAGGAAGCACAAGAGCTAAGAAATAGAGGAAAACAGGGTTAGCAGCAGAACGTATCCGAGTAACATGGCACCAAAGTATGTTCCCAGCAGCAAATCTGTATGGGTCTACAGCAACCTCAGTTCTTGCCTCCTCAGAAGAAAGAATTCGACTGGGGGTCATAAGGCAGAATGAGAGATCGAAACAAGTTTTAGAGCAGGAGTGAAAGTTTATGAAAAGGTTTTAGGGCAGGCTGGGTGCAGCAGCTCACGCCTGTAATCCCAGCGCTCTGAGAGGCAGAGGTGGGTGGATCACTTGAGGCCAGGAGTTCAAGACCAGCCTGGCCAACATGGCAAAACTCTGCCTCTATTAAAAATTAAAAAGTTAGCCGGGTTCAGTGGCATACACCTGTAGTCCCAGCTACTTGGGAGGTTGAGGCATGAGAATTTCTTGAGCCTGGGAGGCAGAGGTTGCAATGAGCTCAGATCACACCACTGCACTCCAGCCTGGGCAACAGAGTGAGACTCTGTCTCAAAAAAAAAAAAAAAAAAAAAGAGAGAGAGAGAGAGAGAAAGATTTAGGGTAGGAATGAAAAGAAGTAAAGTACACTTGGAAAAGGGCCAAGCGGGTAACTTGAGAGATTAAATGCACGGTTTGACCTTTAACTTGGGGTTTTATACGTTGGCATACTTCCAGGGCCTTGCATTACTTCTCCTGTTATTCTTCACTCGGGGTGAGCTGTGTGCATGCACAGTGGTCAGGGGTCTGCTACACTTGCAAGGGGCCACATGCACAGTACTGGAGTTTGCACATGCTCACTTGAGGCCTTCGTCCGTTACCAGTCTAATGCTCCTAGAGGAAGGTCACATACCAAAAAGATCACCATTTTGCCTCTTAGTGCACATGCCAGAGCCCACTCACCCAGCTCCTGAGATCTCATCAGGAAGCTAATCACCAGTTTCAGGTTTTACCAGTTTCAGGTTTTTCTATCTGTTGGAAGAATGCCGTTCCCTGGTGCCAGGTGCAACCAATTAGTACTTTAGCGCAACAGTTAACAACCACCTGACCATCACCTGATGGTCACCTGGCATTCCTGGTAGGGGGTGGGGGAGCCCTCTCCTGCCCTGCTCATGTCTGCCTGACTACCTACTGTAATAACAGGATGGTTGATGATTGACCCCAGAACTCCACAAATGATTCTGTGTCTAAGTGAGGACTCTGGACAGAAAGAAATATTCAGTTAGATAATCATGGCAAAAAGTCTGAAAAGCTGAAGGTTGCAAGCTAAGTAAACAGGGAGCCATCTTTTCTTGATTTTCTGCAGTGAAGGACTTCATATGCTAATATCTTTATGGCTAAAAGTGCTAGCTGATGTATGATGTTGGCAACATAGCAAAACAGCCCCATCTTTGAGGAGATGTGGGGCCATCCCAGGACGGACTGTTTAAAGTCCTCCCCTCTCTCTCTGCCAGCGGCTGCTCCATGGGGCTGCAAATCCTAGAAGTGGAGGCATTGGCGGTGGCTGTACCTGTTGATGGACACATATTATCTCGCACATTTCACTGACCCATGCAGATCAGCACCTGTAAGTCATGCTGTGTCTTCCTTTGGCTGAACCTCAAATCCTAATTCTCCAATTAGCAGAACAAATACAAAAAGGCAGGTCTAGGCTGGGCAAGGCAGCTCACACCTGTAATCCCAACACTTTGGGAGGTTGAGGCAGGCAGATCAGGAGGTCACGAGTTTGAGACCAGGTGGCCAATATGGTGAAACCCCGTCTCTATTTAAAATACAAAAATTAGTCAGCATGGTGGCGAGCCCCTGTAGTCCCAGCTACTTGGGAGGCTGAGGCAGAAGAATCACTTGAACCTGGGAGGCGGAGGTGGCAGTGAGCCAAGATCACACCACTGCACTCCCGCCTGGGTGACAGAGTGAGACTCTTATCTCAAAAAAAAAAAAAAAGGCAGATCTATCTTCTGTCCTACATGTAACTTCCTGGTGTGAGTATATTTTCCACCTTCCTTCCCCCCACACACTGAATGAAGTTAATAGATCAGCCACCAGAAAGTACTGTGTACAATGGAGTGTCCAGCTGTAACTAGCAATTTCAGTGCCAGGGCAAGCATAAAACATGGCCATCAAATTGACTTTGTGATTCGTGTCTCAGCTTGCATATGGGTGCTATTGATAATCCTTTCCATCTGGTAGCTTCCTATTTTAACTAGTTATTCTCACTTACTAGCTGTTAAATTTAGTGATACTACATGTTTGTGCTATTGAATTAGTTGCACGATCATTTTAAAAACTGGCCACACTGAGACCAGCCTGGCCAACATGGTGAAACCCCATCTCTACTAAAATACAAAAATTAGCTGGTATGGTGGCGTGCACCTGTAATCCTAGCAACTGGGGAGGCTGAGGCAGGAGAATTGCTTGAGCCTGGGAGGTGGAGGTTGCAGTGAGCCGAGATCGTGCCTCTGCATTCCAGCCTCGGCGACAGAGCTAGACTCTGTCTCAAAAAAAAAAAAAAAAAAAAAAAGAAAAAGAAATAAAAAACTGGCACACTGTAAATTTCAGAGCTCTAGTTACAGCTCTGATTACGGAGAGAGAAGAGAGAGAAAGAAGTAGGCAATGATGGGAAAAATTTGAAGCACATAGGAGTCATTCATTCAATGAATATTTATTCAGCAGTTCTTACATGTCAGGTACTATGGAGGTGAGGAGGATACAATAGTGAACAATTTAGATGTTCACGAAGTAAGCTTCTGGTGTGGGCAACAAGACCACAAAAAGCGGCGTTTTGTAATATGGTAAAATAAATCTGTGCCATGAATAAGTACAGGGAGTCCATGGGGCTCAAAAGAGAGAACAGGAAGAAAAGACTAAAAGGACTAAGAAGCTGGTAAAACTATTTAAAAGGGGGGTGGCTCACACCTGTAATCCTAACACTTTGGGAGGCCGAGGCAGGTGGATCACTTGAGGTCAGGAGTTCAAGACCAGTCTGACCAAATGGTAAAACTTTGTCTCTACTAAAAATACAAAACTTAGCCGGGCATGGTGGTGCATGCCTGTAATCCCAACTACTCAAGAGGTTGAGGCAGGAGAATCGCTTGAACCTGGGAGGTGGGGGTTGCAGTGAGCTGAGCTGGTGCCACTGCACTCCAGCCTGGGCAACAAGAGTGAAACTTCATCTCAAAAAAAAAAAAAAAAAAAAAGAGAGAGAGGTACCTACCCCCATGTTGTCATAAAAGGCTCTCAAAAGAGGCATCTAAGCCAATATCTGAAAGAAATTAACCAGAAGAGTTGGGAGGTTGGAGGGAAAAGGTTTTCTGATGTGTCAACTTGACTAGGCCACAATATCCAGGTGTCTGGTCAAACATTATTCTAGATGTCTCTATGAAGATATTTTTTAGATGAGATTAACATTTAAATGAACAGACTTTGAGTAAAGCCAATTACCCACCATAACGTGGGAGACCTCATTCAGTTGAAAGCCTTAAGAGAAAAATGACTGACCTCCCTGAGGAAGAAGAAATTCTGCCAGCGGACTGCCTTCAGACTCAAACTGCAGTGCTTATCTGCATCTCCAACCCGCCTGCCTACCCTGCAGACTTTGGACTTCCCATCCTCCACAATCATGTGAGCCAAGTCCTTAGAATAAATATCTCTCCCTCTCTCTATATATGCACATACATCTATTGGTCCTACCTCCCTGGAGAACCCTGATTAATACAGCTTCTAAACAGAGAGGTCCACGTACGCCAGGGCCTTTGAGGTACAAGAGACTCGTGGCATGTCTGGTGACCAGATGGAGAGACCAAAGCCATGCTGAGCTGAAAAAGAAAATTCATATTGCCTGAGCAAGCTGCGTTTCTGTTGCTTGAGACAGAAGGTCCAACCAAACTAAGACAGAACCTCCCTGAAAGGTTTGAAAAGGGCAGCAGACAAACAGCTCTGTGTTTTCAAAAGATCACATGGGCTTCAGCTTGGAAAATAATTGGAACTGGAGACAAAGGGAGCATTTAGACTTTTGCAGCAAGCCAGGTGAGAAATAATGGCCTGTGCTAGAAAAGTGTCAGTGAGCATCAGAAAGTAAGAAACACAGCTTGCACTCCGTATGTACAAGAACCCTGCTAGGTACCAGCAAGATAGCAGTGAACATGTCCTTGCTCTCAGAGACCTTACAGTGGAAGAATGAGACAAGAAACCATAAATCGCCTAATTTCAGAAAGCGAATGTTATGGAAATAAAATTAAGTGGGTTAGGGTGATGGTGGGTGTCTGTTTGAGACAGGTGGGCACAGCAAGGTGTCTCTGAGTAGAAACCTGAAAGGGGTGGGAGGATCAGTCAAGCACCACATGCAAGGTGAGCACAGCAGGCAGCAGGGACCTCAGTGTTCTCTTTGGACATCCTGAGTGTGCAGCACTGATTAGACACTCATATGAAGATGGCTAATGTGTGACAATATATCCAAGTTTGAAGCCCAGGGGAGAGATCCGGCTGGAGAGAGAAACATTTGAGATCCATCAGCAAATTTATGCTTGAAAATGCCTTTAAACTCAATGAGACCACCTAAGGAATGAGTGTAGAAGGAAAGAGGGATTAGGACTAAGCCCTGGGGTCCTGAGAAATTAACGGGTACAATAGAAAAGGATCGTGGTAGCCACTGCACTGGGAAGGTCCACTAAATACAGGCTGGAGGACATGTTGAACGAGGCTTCCCACAGAATCTGCCACAGCAGCTGAAGTGCTTGATAAGAAAAGATACCTGGAAGTGAGGCCAAGGAACAAAGTCCGGCTGGTTGGATTTTAGTCCCTGTGGAACCGACACTAGGCATTTGGGCATATGGGTTTGAAGCTCAACAGGGAAATCCTGGCTTGAGATAGATTCAGGCATCTGTAATATAGGTGCAAAAAATGAGGTTAGTATGAAGAGTGAGAAAAGAGAAGAGATCATGGCAGAACTTTTAGAAGGCCATACATTAAAGGGAGTGGGTAGAAAATGAGAAAGGAATCTGTGAAGGATCAATTCCAGATGACTGCAAAAAAAAAAAAAAAAAGGAACATATTTTGAGACGCAGCAAATGCAAAGATACTATGTATCAACCCTGAGACTATGTTGAATAAAGTCTGTGTCATGAGACAGAGGCATTGGAGCAAAAACAGAAAAAAACACCAAGGCTAGCAGTTTAATTCCATCATTAATTATTAACTGTGTGACCCTTAACACATTACCCAACTTTTTAAACTTTAATTTTCTTACTTGTAAAACATGGTCAACAGTGTCTACGTCACTGAGCCTTGCAGAGTATCCGGTACATGACCAGTATTCATCACCTCATTCTCTTCCTTCTTCCTCTTGGCTTTAACGTTTGAATCATGCAAACAGGATAGGATACGAGAAGCAGCAATACTAAAAGTGGGAGTCTCCAGGGAAAATGGGGCTCTTGCAGTTAGAAGAGGCTATATTGGCTGGGCATGACGGTTCGTGCCTGTAATCCCAGCACTTTGGGAGGCCAAGGCGGGCAGATCACGAGGTCAGGAGATCAAGACCATCCTGGCTAACCCGGTGAAACCCCATATCTACTAAAAATACAAAAAATTAGCCGGGCGTGGTGGCGGGCGCCTGTAGTCCCAGCTACTCGGGAGGCTGCGGCAGGAGAATGGTGTGAACCCGGGAGGCGGGGCTTGCAGTGAGCTGAGATTGCGCCACTGCACTCCAGCCTGGGCGACAGAGCGAGACTCTGTCTCAAAAAAAAAAAAAAAAAAAAAAAAAGAAGAGGCTATACTGTGTCTGTGGAACTAGTGTGGCCCTTCAGGAAGGGCGGGACTCAGGTCTGTGTCTCACAAGCATTCAGAGCCATTAGACCAGTCAGTGAAGCTTAATAAAATGCAAGTTTTCAACACCCACCCCCATGTAGTCATGAGTCTGGGCAGAGGGCCAGGTGATTCTGCTAAAAGTAGTGCTCAGACCTCACGTGGAAGAGACGCTAATGTAGATACATGGAAAAAAGAAAAGAGTGCACCACCAAGAGTGCAGCGTGTTCTTGGGGTGAGATGTAGGAATGTACATGAATTTATGATCTAAGTAGAGGGCTTATGTGAAAAATCACAGGATGTAAATGAGAACAATGAGGCCCAATTAAAAAAACTCTGGAATTGTGGGTCAGAATGAGAAAGCAGTGAGTGTACACACGGCTTTGGTTTTCAAGATCTCCATTTCATTTTATGACTAGGAAGAGTCACAGACGAAAACGCCATGGAGAAAGAGAGAAGCGGACAGATGTACTGGAAGGAGAATGAAAGACAGACCATGGAAAGGAGCAGAGGAACACCTAGGAAAATGCCTTGCCACCAAAGAGCCATGTGACCTTGGGCAAGGACCAAATGTCACTCCCTTCCCTTCCACCATCTGCAAAAGACAGATTTGGTTAATAATCCCTGAGATCCTTGCAAGCACCCGCTTCCCATGGTTCTCAACAGTGAGAGTTGGGGAATGTAGGGGAAGTTGTCCATGAACTTGGATGGGGGAAAAAAAAATACTATTCCTTTATTTTCACTCATCTGTAACTGAAATTTAGCTTTCCTTCCATAATGAACAAAAGCAGCAAGTCATAAAAACATTAGAAGTACCTGTGACTTTGTTATCAAAAAAATAGCAATAAGTTTGTTTTATCACAGTCGTGCAGATACCTCCAAATACCATTTAAGCTCACCAACACTTGAAAGCTACAGTAGTTATTATAGGCAACACTTTATCTTATTTAATACATTATTAAAGAAGCACATGTATTGTAGCTTTTAAAAATATTTTATATTCCTTTGTAATCATATACATACTATTTTATGTACAGGATTATTATTACAGTGGGAGCCTTTAGAATGAAGATTCAAAAATACAGGGGACATTGTCCATTTTATTGCTTAGGTCCAATACAGTATGGACTATGCAGAAATACGATTGGACAAAAATGGAATGATCTAATGCTGATACACTGAGTAAGGCCTGTCTGTCTAGATTCTTCTTGGCTTCTCCGTGCAGTATTCTTTCCTTCTGGATATGGGTCAGGATCGTCTCTGAAATGGGGGTCTGATGACCAAGAGTCAAACAAGATAAGCCAAATAATTTCTTTATGGCCAGTTTTTATACAGAAAGGCAGAGGGGGAAATTAGAGTAATATTTTTAGGTTTTATGACTAGCTTTAGGGAAAAGGAGTTCTGGTTTCATATAACCCAGGGGTCCCCAACACCAGGGCTACTGACCGGTACTGGTCCATGGTCTGTTAGGAACCGGGTCGCACAGCAGGAGGGGAGCGTGGGTGAGCAGGCATTAGTGCCTGAGCTCTGCCTCTTGTCAGATCAGCAGTGGCATTAGATCGTCACAGGAGCCTGAACCCTACTGTGAACTGCACGTGGGAGGGATCTAGGTTGCGTGTTCCTTGTGAGAATCTGCATAATGCCTGATGGTCTGAGATGGAACAGTTTCATCCTGAAGCCATCCCCACCTCACTCCGTGGGAAAATTGTCTTCCGTGAAACCAGTCCCGGTCCCTGGTGCCCAAAAGATTGGGGACCGCTGCTGTAACCCATGTTGGGGAGGAGGGATGCTGGTTTCCGTGGCTGGCCTCAGGGGAGACTGTGACTGAGAGAGAGGAGGGCAGGAGAGTGTCAGAGAAAAACTTCCGCTTCCGAGGTCTCCATTTTGGGGTATTATTTTCTGAGCCCCAACACACGTGATCCTTCCACATGGTTTCTAATAGGGCAGTTTCAAGGTAGCCTGGCTCCTCGCATGGTAGCTCCGGGTTTTAAAGTGAGGGTCCTGAGAGAGAGGAAGCTGTAACAGAAACAGCACCATCTTTGTGACTGAGTCTTGAAAGTCATACACGTGACTTTCACTGTGCTGTTAGCTGAGGCAGTCAGGAAGTCCTGCCCAGGTTCACAGCGGGAGTACCTAGACTCTACCTCTTGTCGGGGAGGTACTAAGCTTCTGGGGAAACACAGGACCCAAAATGTGTTTAGGGCCATTTCTATGAAATACAGCCCACTACAGGGTCATCTATGGGTCAGATGGTCCCAGGCATAACTGAGGTTAACTCCCTTCTGGATGCTCAGCCTACCCTGAATTTCACTCACAGCTCATCCTCGCCTTCGAATGCCCAGTCACCCATTCTCGTTCTCGTCCTGCCTGCAGGCACATCCAGCTGTTCCCCAGCTTATTTATATTGTGTTTTGATCTTGAGCCTTTGAAACATTCTGCTGCAATGATCCAATCTCCATCTCCAGCTCACACTCTCTATTTCTCCTGGTAGAACCAAAGTGGGCCTGTTTGGATCTCACCAGCGCATCCCATATTCCAGCTGTCTGAATTACATTTACTTGAACAACTGGCCCTCCCTGCTGAGAAGGCCTGAGGCTTCCCCTAAGGCCTTCAGCACGTCCTTTGTCTTCTCGCCGCGATTCCTTGAGTGCCTCTGCCATCTGGTGGTCAACCATGGTAACGGCACTCTAGAGTCCAAGCTCTTTTCCTGGACCTGTCAGACCAAGATGTTCTACTTACTGTCTCTTTAAACCCTGTAATCCCAGCACTTTGGGAGGCTGAGGCGGGAGGATCGCTTGAGCCCAGGAGTTTGAGACCAGCCTGGGCAACATAGCGAGATCCCATCTCTACCAAAAAAAGGTAATTTAGCTGGGCATGGTGGTGAGCACCTGTAGTCCTAGCTACTCAATAACAGGGCCTGTGAAGGAGGTTTGCAGTCTGACTGACGAGGACAAAGTGTAAAATGTAGGATAAAAAATAAGGAGTGAAGATGAGGGAAGATGATTCCTGAGGCCTAGTAAATTCACCTGACCCAGTAGGTTACATAGCTCTTAAGTTCAAAAAACAAGTGGGAATTATGTTTGCACTGTTGAGGACCACAGCTGGATTCTATCCTAGCCACCCAGCTGACTAGCTTGGCAAGTTACCTAACTTCTCTCATCGACATTGTTGTGATTGTAATATTTACTCATGTAATTGTTCTGAAATTAAATAAAATGCCTTATGGAAGGCCAGATGCGTTGGCTCACGCCTGTAATCCCAACACTTTGGGAGACCAAAGCGGGCGGATCACTTGAGGTCAGGAGTTGGAGACCAGCCTGGCCAACATGGTGAAACCCCCTGTCTACTAAAAATAAAATAAGCCGGGTGCGGTGGCTCACACCTGTAATCCCAGCACTTTGGGAGGCCGAGGCAGGCGGATCACGAGGTCAGGAGATCGAGACCATCCTGGCTAACACAGTGAAACCCCGTGTCTATTAAAATACAAAAAAAATTAGCCGGGTGTGGTGGCAGGCGCCTGTAGTCCCAGCTACTCCGGAGTCTGAAGCAGGGGAATGGCCTGAACCCAGGAGGCGGAGCTTGCAGTGAGCCGAGATCGTGCCACTGCACTCCAGCCTGGGCAACAGAGTGAGACTCCATCTCAAATAAATAAATAAATAATAAAAAAATTAGCCAGGCATGGTGGTGCATGCTTGTAATCCTGGCTACTTGGGAGGCTGAGTTGGGAGGATTGCTTGAACCTGGGAGGTGGAGGTTGCAGTGAGCCGAGATTATGCCACTGTACTCCAGCCTGGGCAACAGAGTCAGACGCTATGAGACTCTATCTCAAAAAAAAAAAAAAAAAAAAAAGTACCTTATGGGAAACACCTAACCCAGGAACTCGTTTCTTGTGAGGGCTTGCTGTCTGGTTCACAGATGTTGGCTTCTTACTGCGTCCTCACATCTCACATGATAGAAAGAGCTTGCTAGTTCTCTGGGGTCTCTTTTATAAAGGCACCAATCCCCTTCATTACCTAATCACTTCCCAAAGGCCACCTTCTCATACCATGACCTTGGAGGTTAGATTTTAACATGTGAATTTTGAGGAGACACAAACATCTAGACTATAGCAATCCACATGTCACCAATCTTCTAATATTGCTAGTTTCACACCCCTGGTCAACAAACCATGCCATCCTCCCCTAGCCGGAATTCTATGCATATCTGTATCTCGGGCCACTCCTTCCATACAAAGTGAACAACCAAGTGTACCGGTTGCAGCTCTGTCTGCTGAGAGGATTTCCCCTACACTCTGTCCTTAAGGTCAATACTGAATGAGACTATAATGTGGCAACTGTGCATTTTCTCCTTCCCTTCATATCCTAAGCCAAACCATCTGTGCACCAGATGCAAGAGTTTCCCTCTTCCACCACTGGATCATCCAGAAGCTGTTGTAAGGCCATGTGTGTGAACTGAGGCAAGAGGCATTAGTGCCACAAAAGTGACATACCCTCTGGAGCTGCTTGGACCTGATCCTTACGAACCATTTTTCATCATACAACAAATTATGAAAGTTCCTTATGATTCTGTGGTTATGACGATGCCCCATCCATGATGAGCATCTCATTCTCATTGCCACTTGACATCCTATAGTCAGATACTCAGTCTCTACAATAGCACAATAGCCCTCATCGAGCTTCTTTTCCTATAGTGCGTGTCCAACAGCCCTGGACAGGGTTCATACAGAAACTTCCCCAGCATGTAGTTGTATTTGGGGGAGAATTAGAGGACCACGTATTGTATATACTTGCTGGAGAGCTGCAGAGTACTCCCTCCAAGGACCCATGGTCCGCTCTAAGACTGCTTCAGAAGGCACGACTATATCCAGAACACTGTGGATCTCTGCTCTGCCTCTCCTACTGGAGCTTGTCGGAGACTGAGCAGCATCCTTTCCACCATGGGTACCTCTAGCACCATTGGGCCTGCTGGGTCATCTAGCACAAGATTCAGGGCAGACTGCAACACAATTCTAACCTGCTAATAAAGTTATTTCTTGTACTGGTCTCCACTCAAAATTGGCTGTATCTGAAATCCAAAGATGCTCAACAACCACTAATCCTCTTTGTGGTGGAGGGTACACGATGCTTTGATTTCTTTCTCTCCTTAAAGTGGGTGTCCCAGCATATCTCTAACAATTGGGCCCCTAATAACTTCACCAATATGGCAGCCCCCTGAATCTTTTTCATTTTATCTTGGACCCCATATGTCTAACTAGAGCATCCACAGTCTTTGCTACTTTTTGTTCCTCAGGTCCAATTAATGTAATATCAATGAGGTAACAGACCATCATGATGTGCTGCAAAATGTCAAGATGATCAAAGATCATGAAGACTATTTTATTTCAGAAATCAGGATGCTTAATACAACCTTGATCCAATTCAGTGAAGGTGCATCACTATACTTCCCACATTAACGTGAACTCTTTTGATCACCTTTACTGACAGAATCGGGGGGGCAGGGATGTATTCTCCAGGTGAATAACCAAATACCGAGTACCAGACCTGTTACAGTAAAGATGCCACATATAGTGGAACAGCTATAATTGAGGCCATTTGTATAAATCTATGGTAGTCCACCTTTATTGCTTCAGCCGATTTGGTTTTTACAGGGGTCGTGCGATTGAATTGAACAGGGATATGATGGCTCTCTTTTCAACTTTGCAGCTGAAATCCTGTATCCAACAGCCCTGGACAGGGTTCATACAGAAACTTCCCCAGCATGTAGTTGTATTTGGGGGAGAATTAGAGGACCACGTATTGTATATACTTGCTGGAGAGCTGCAGAGTACTCCCTCCAAGGACCCATGGTCCGCTCTAAGACTGGGTCTGAGAATTACTTGAATATGAAAACGGGGATAGAATTTATAGTGGTAACTAACATCAGTCTGTCTCTCATCATTTTTTTTTTTTTTCTGGCTATAATTCAAGCATCACCTAGTTGGCTACCCATCTGCCTCACCTCTAAGAACACCAAGCTCTGTGAACCATCATTATAGACTCTTTCAGGTCAAGGTGCTCTACTTGACACTCCACTCTTACTGTTCATTATGATGATTATGTCTCCATGCATCTGATGCTAAAGCACTGCCACTGGTCTCTGTCATTCTGAAATCTTACTGCTCCCACTGACACCAGAAAAGAGATCAGTTTTGCAATACTACGTAACATTATCAGCCCCAACCTACAGAGGACAGACACCCCTGAGCTTTCGATGATTCTGGTGCCTCTCACCAGCACATTCCTTATCTCTTTGATTAAAAGAGTACCCCTGGGCCCTCCTTTGAAAACCTAGTTGGCAATAAATAGTCTTATGCAATAAATCCATTCTATCACACCCTCCTCTCTGAGCCTACTAACCGTCTCCTCTGTACAGCTCCACCTCCTTTGCTGAAGGTCATCATCATGTTCAAGCTTCAAGGAGCCATCCCAGCAGCACATTGAACCAGCTTCATGTTTCCTTGCTAGAAATTTAATCCCGAATCATGAAAGAGCATTCCAGTATTATTTCATTCTCCCCTACCTGGCTTTATATTTGGCTCTTCCACCCTCCCCCAAGTCAGTACTCTCACCATTCCTGCACATGCTCCGCTGGTTCCAGGCAGTACATATTTTGCATGCCAAGTTCTGCAGTTATTTTGGTGAATACCTATTTCTACCATAGCAGATATTAAACTTTCCTTTTTGAGTTATGCTGAGATCTGACCCTAGTTATTGGTCTGGAGGCAATGAGCTGGAGGGTGGGCATGATCTGGAGGGTGTCAGATCTGAAGAACAACCATTATCTTTCATTTTATTTATTTTCATTTTTTTTTGAGACAGGATCTCCCTGTGTTGCCCAGACTGGAGCACAGTGGTGCAATCATGGCTTACTGCAGCCTCAACCTCCTGGAAAGTGATCCTCCCACCTCAGCCTCCCAAGTAGCTGGGACTAGAAGCATGCACCAGCATGCCCAGCGATTTTTTTTTTTTTTTTAATACAGATGAGAACTAGCTATGGTGCCCAGGATGGTCTCAAACTCCTGAGCTCAAGCAGTCCTCCTGCCTCAGCCTCCCAAAGTGCTGCGATTGCAAGCTTGAGCCACCTCACCAGCCTTTAACCATCATCTTTTGACACAACCACTTCAGGTGAGGTCTTTCTTGATCTTCAGGCAAAAGGAGGCTATTGCCTTTCACTAACAACTGTTGGTTCTGCCAACCAAGAGGGGTCAAAGGAATATAGCAAAAAGTTCAAGGTTCTCAGACACATCCTTGCAAATCTTTTCAAGCTGGCACCCTAATACAGAAGACGAGTGGGGGCTACACATTCACTTGTTCTTGCAGCCTGGCCACCTTATTATTAATTCCTAGGCCTGATCCGTAGCCCAGGCTGTCCCACAGCTGCAAGAGACAAGATTCTCTTTATATGCTTCCAGGGACGCTGTCTGGCTTCTATAGATTCCCTTAAGTTAATAGTTGGCTGACCTGGCCAGGCACAGTGACTCACGCCTGTAATCCCAGCACTTTGGGAGGCCGAGATGGACAGATCACTCGAGGTCAGGAGTTGGAGACCAGCCTGGTCAACATGGTGAAACCCCATCTCTACTAAAAATGCAAAAATTAGCCAGGCATGGTGGCTGGTGCCTGTACTCCCAGATACTCAAGAGGCTGAGGCAAGAGAATCGCTTGAACCCGGGAGGCTGAGGCTGCAGCGAACCGAGGTTGCAGCGAGCCGAGATCACACCACTGCACTCCAGTCTGGGTGACAGAGCAAGAGTCCATCTCAATAAAAAAAAAAAAAAAAAAGGAGTGAGTCAGGCCGGTCACAGTGGCTCACACCTGTAATCCCAGCACCCTGGGAGGCCGAGGTAGGCAGATTACTTGAGGTTAGGAGTTTGAGACCAGCCTGACCAATATGGTGAAACCTCATCTCTACTAAAACTACAAAAATTAGCTGGGCTTGGTGTCATGCACTTGTAATCCCAGCTACAAGTGCTGAGGCTTGAGAATTGCTTGAACCTGGGAGGCAGAAGTTGCAGTGAGCTGAGATTGTACCACTGCACTCTAGCCTGGGTGACAGCGGGAGACTGTCTCAAAGAAAAAAAAAAAAAAAAGTGCATCAGCAAGATCGCTCCTATCTCCTATCTTGATTCCTCTGGCACCTCTTGAAAAGGGTACAAAATGCCTCCTAGAATTGTCCATGTAGGGAGTGGGTGGCCAGAGCATTTGGTTGAGGACTCTCCCTTAGGGCCATTAACTCCCCTCACTTGCCAGCTACATTTGGCAAAGTCACTTTTCAATATTAATTAATAATCTACAGAAATAGTAAAAACTCATGAATCTTCAGCCCCTTGAACACAAGTCCTTTCTTTAACCCAAAAGACCTACATAATCGTATGCTTATAGATAATATTCATGAAGGTTTTAAGTTTTGTCGTCTAAGATCTACTCATGGCCACATGACCTGTTAACTACACGGATTCAGTAAAATAGACCTTTTTAAAGTTTCTCTTCAGTTCTTTTCATGAGACTGAAAAGCCCCAGAAAAACAGCAGTAGAAACGTTAAGTGAATATTTCACAAGATTAAAGATACATAACAATTTAACTAAGATTTCAATAGGTCTTTTATTCTTTAACCCTATTGTCTAAAATGTCAATTATCTTGGCACTGAACTTGAGATTTCAGAATGCTGTTTCTATATGAATTTCATGGTTATTAAACGCTACAGTAAAAATCCAACACGAGCATGCAGTAGTCACTATAAACACTCCCTTCAACACACAATGACAACTGATAATATATTTGGAAGGATTTGACTGTCAGAAAACAGTCATAAGGGCCAGGCATGGTGGCTCACATGTGTAATCCCAGAACTTTGGGAGGTAGAAGTGAGTGGAGCAGTTGAGGTCGGGAGTTTGAGACCAGCCTGGCCAACATGGTGAAACCCCATCTCTCCTAAAAATGCAAAAATTGGCCACGCATGGTGGGGGGTGCCTGTAATCTCAGCTATTCAGGAGGCTGAGGCAGGGAGGCAGAGGTTGCAGTGAGCCAAGATCACGCCACTGCACTTCAGCCTGGGCGACAAGAACAAGATGGTGTCTCAAATTTAAAAAAAGAAAAGAAAAGGATAAAAGGAAAACAACCGTAAGAACGATTTAAGACTAATGAGAAATGTATGCTATTCATAGAAGAAAGAGATGAAGCATTTGTATACATATATGATCTTGAAATTCCAGAAACCAAAGTCACTATATGCCTGCCTTGAGGTCTTTATGAAAGCAAGAAGTATTAAATGCATCAAATCATTGGGAAAATACGAAAAACACAAGACTAGCTGGCTAACAGGTTTGATGCTGTGGGTACAGGACAGGTTCCCCCTGAGGTAAATTCATACCCCTTCCCAGTTCTCTAGTGGTTGCCACTATATCCGTCTCTTCCTTGTCGAGAAAATTGTAGCTTTCGACTTTTGAAACCGCATCTTTGGCCATGACCCTCTGGAAGGATCCTGCCCCTTAAATGCTATAACTCTCCTCTTGGCAAGACTCCAGGGCTGCTTTTTTTTTTTCAATTCAAACATTTTAGTGAATTAATAACAAGAACACCTAAGATGCTGTTGACCTCAGGTTTGGGCATTTCACTTCGGGTTGGTAAAAAGCCTGCTATTTTGTCCAATTTAACAGACAGTGTCTTCTTTTATTTATTTATTTATTTATTTATTTATTTGTTGAGATGGAGTTTCACTCTTGTTGCCCAGACTGGAGTGCAATGGCGTAATCTCGGCTCATGGCAACCTCCACCTCCCGGGTTCAAGCGATTCTCCTGCCTCAGCCTCCCTAGTAGCTGGGATTACAGGAATGCGCCACCACACCCAGCTAATTTTGTATTTTTAGTACCAACTATAAACATGATTTCTCCATGTTGGTCATGCTAGTCTTGAACTCCCGACCTCAGGTGATCTGCCTGCCTCGGCCTCCCAAGTGCTGGGATTACAGGTGTGAGCCACCACACCCGACCCAGATAGTATCTTTTCGAAGGTCCTAAGAGGTGGCAGAATGTAAAGCAAAGAGCATGAATTTGACCACTGGGCACATCTGGATTGGATTCCCAGGTCACTGAGCAGCCTTGGGGCAGTTTTTTGTTTTTGTTTTTGTTTTGAGATGGAGTCTTGCTCTGTCGCCCAGGCTGGAATGCAGTGGCTCAATCTCCCCTCACTGCAAGCTCTGCTCCTGCCTCAGCCTCCCAAGTAGCTAGGACTACAGGCACCCGCCACCATGCCTGGCTAATTTTTTGTATTTTTTAGTAGAGACGGGGTTTCACTGTGTTAGCCAGGATGGTCTCGATCTCCTGACCTCGTGATCTGCCTGCCTCGGCCTCCCAAAGTGCTGGGATTACAGGCATGCGCCACTGCACCCAGCCTCCTTGGGGAAGTTGTTGATACTCTCTGAAGAGTATAAATTCTGTTAGCTACCATATGAGGAGGCTAATGATGGGCACATTGTCCGGCTGGGTCATAAATAATTTGTATAGCACTCCTGTACATGACCCACTCAATAAATAGCAGCCTATTATGTGGTTGAAAGTGTGTGCTCTAGAGTTCTTGCTACTTACTGGTTGTATAATCTTTGGCAAATTATTAACCTCTCTACACCTCAGTTTCCTTCTCTGTAAAGCTGGAATAATGACAATACCTTCCAGCTGTAAGTACATTGACCTCTTTCTATTCATCAAATGTACCAAGCTTATTTCTATCTCAGGAACTTTATTCTTTTCTCCACCTATAATGCTCTCTTAAAGATGGCTTTGTTTGTTTATTGGTTTGGGTGGTTAGTGGGTTGGTTGGCTGGTTTGTAAAACATTTAGAACAGTGCCTGGCACATAGTAAGCTCTCCATAAGTTTGAGCTATTGCAACGGTTACTATTATCCCTTAACCCCCAAAGCTAGCTGAATTCCTGCTGCATATACAGATCCACTAAGAAATCTGTTTCTCCAGGACACGCCCGCATGTACACTCCAACTCTATCATGCACTTAGAATATTTACAAATAAAATAACACATCCATCTTTCATTCTTACCATGAATCTTACTTTGCTATGGGCTGGTACATAGGAAAAAAAAAACACCTTGGTACTTTGAAGATCCGGCTTTCAGACTCTCCTCAGTCTAGGTGACCCTTGAATCCATCACATAAATGTTCAGGATCTTCTTTTCTTTGTCTCTAAGTACTAATTATCCCACTATTAGTTTAGAGGATCAAATAAGTAATATAATTTTTATAAATTGTATAAATTTTATAAATATTGGGTCACTCACCTGTTCAATGGCTCTCCTTTATCCTTGGAATAAAATCTCAGCTCCTTATCATGGCCTTGGCCTGAGGGACCTCACCCACCTATTCCCTCCCACTCCCTCCACTGTAAGTACATTGGCATCTTTCTATTCCTTAAACGCACTGAGTTTACTCACAGCCCAGGAATTTCCTCTTGCATTTTCTTCTAACTGTAATAGTCTTCCTCCGGATGGTTTCAAAATTGTCTGGTTGGTTGGGTGGGTGGGTGGATGGCTGGTTGGGTGGGTGGATGGTTTGTTGGTTGGCTGGTTGGTTGGGCAGGTGGGTGAGTGGTTGGTTGGTTGAGTGGGTGGGTGGGTGGGTGGTTGGCTGATTGGTTGGTTGGGTGAGTGGTTGGCTGGTTTGGTGGGTGGTTGGATGGTTGGCTGGTTGGCTCGATGGGTGGGTGGATGGGTGGGTAGCTGGTTGGTTGGGTGGGTGGGTGGGTGAATGTGTGGGGTGGTTGATTGGCCTGTTGGGTGGGTGGGTGGGTGAGTGTTTGGCTGGGTGTGCAAGTGATTGGCTGGTTGGTTGATCGGTTGGTTGGCTGGGTGGGTGGATGGTGGGTTTGCCTTGTGTACTCAGGTATCTGGTCAAATACCCATCCTCAGAGAAGCTTCCCTTGCCTGCCTGGTTAAGTGGTGTCATCCTCAGTTGCTTCCATCACATAGTCCTCTTCTATTTTCCTCACTGTACTTATCAACATCTGAAATTATTTTGTTTACTTATTTTTTTAAAAAACAATTCACTCTGAGGGCAGGGACCATGTCTGTCTGCTGGTTTACTGCTCTTTTCCCAATGTCCAGACAGTGCCTGGCCTATGGGCCTCACTAAATATTTGCGCTTCAGTGTATTTTTTTGGTAATAAATGTGCTTACATAAGGAGGCAAGTATCCTGAAGGATGTATTACAGGGACTGGCTGTGGCCAAGAGAGGAGAGCAGCTCTGCAAGTTACAGAGGCCTTCCTTTAAGGGATGCCTGGAAGGAAGTATCACTTTAGATAAAAGTGTTCCCAGAAAGGAGTCCCCATCCAGACCCCAAAAGAGGGTTCTTGGATGTCACTCAAGAAAGAACTTGGGGTGAGATCACAGAGTGAAGTGTAAGCAACTTTATTAAGAAAGTAAAGGAATAAAAGAATGGCTACTCCATAGGCGGAGCAGAGACATGGGCTACTTAACTGAGTATACTTGTAGTTCTTTCTTGATTATATGCTAAACAAGGGGTGGATTGTTCATGAGTTTGCTAGGAAAGGGGCAGTCAGTTCCCAGAACTAAGGGCTACTCCACCTTTTAGACCATACAGGGTCACTTTTTGACATTGCCATGGCATTCGTAAACTGTCATGGTGCTGGTGGGAGTGTCTTTTAGCATGCTAATGCATTATAATTAGTGTATAATGAGCAGTGAGGATGACCAAAAGTCACTTTCGTTGCCATCTTGATTTTAGTGGGTTTTGGTCGGCTTCTTTACTGCATCCTGTTTTATCAGCAGGGTCTTTGTGACCTGTATCTTATGATACCAGTCCTGCTCACTTCCTATCCCATCCTGGACTAAGAATGTCTGACCTCCTGGGAATTCAGCCCAGTCCGTCTCAGCCTTATTTTATCCAGCCCCTATTCAAGATGGAGTCACTCTGGTTTGAACACCTCTGACAAATCAGGTGAATGGCTGGGTATGGAAAAGTTCTCTCATGAAGAGAAGAGCTGTGAACCTCAAAACAGGGAAGAGAGCTCCTCATAGCACCCATGAAGAGACAGCAATTACTGGAGAGAGAAACCAGACCCACGGGAGACCGCGTGGAAGACATCAAGTATAGATTCAAAGAAGGAACAAAAAGGTATTGCAAATTGGATTTGACATTGTTAACATTGTTAACCTACCAGGGGATTTGCTGTGGGAAGGGCCTGCCCTGCCCCTGCAGGAAAAGGGTTTGTTTGTCTGCTTTTTATCACTTGACTTTTAATCAGCTTTATTATTATTGTTAAATTTTCTGCAGAGAGGCAGCTTCCATTGCCTGTATCTAGGGATCACCCCGCTTCCCCATTCCCCATTTTCTTAGACCACTCAATTGGAAACAAAATATTCCCTGGCATGTTTTCATCAACAGATTCACTCTCACCCGGACCTCACTCCTGATTCTTGGTATGTCCATAAAGCCCCTGGGTATTGGATCCTGCCACTGTAAGAAGTACCATTAGTGAGACCATGGCTTGGTTCTTACAAAATTACTCTGAAAAGGCAACAATATAGGGAGATGTTTGGTGTGCAGAACCCTTTGAGAAGCAAGTCCTTCCTAGAATGTGTTACTCACTTTATTGACTTTTTGGGGAATGGTGTTGATGGTGTTATTTAATGATGACACTTGCTTTCACCCCCAAAGTCATCTACAAACTTGATTCATTTTCAGATACTGCAATAGTGGCACGGATGAAAATATTTAAAAGGTAAGAGAATGTTGGAACTGAACTGTCGATTCCCTCCTGGGCAGGGGTCACCGCGAAGGATCACCGACACGAGATTCACAGCAGAGAGTTATTTATTACTAGCGCGCTAGGGTCCCAAGCTCTAAGTTGGCCCTGGGACCCCGACTGCTTGTTACAGGCTGTTTATATAGGCAAACACAAGTTTAAACACAGCTTATGGCGCAAAATTTAAACAAAGCTTAAGGCGCAAAATGATTGGGTCTAGCTATGGCCTGAGCAAGGTGTCTTATGCTAATTGGTTAGAGCAGGACCTTATGAGGTTTTTTCCTGGAGTTGTTGATTCCGGGAACTTCGAGGCAGGGTAGGACCCCCGGAATTGGCAGGGTGGGACCCCATGAGGTTGTTTCCCGGAATTGGCAGGGTGGGACCCTATCAGGGTGGGTCCTTATCAAGGCAGGGTAGAACCCTATCCAGAGCCACCTGGTGTTAATTTTTTCTATATAAGGCCTAGTTTCTAAGTTTTATAAGGCCTAGTTTCAAGAATCTGCTTTCAACTCAATCCTGCTTCCTAGATACGGTAATTGACTCACCTGTTTTGGGCCACTCACACCTGTGTTTCCTTCTTTTATGGAAGCTGTGTCCAGAAAGCACAGCTTGATCCAGGGTCATTTCCACTCAATGGTTTCTGCATATTGGCTCCTCTGTTGGTCTTCCTAGCCTCGGGACTTTTGCACTTCCTCTTCCTTCCTTTTGTCTGAGACAGGCTCTTCTCAAATCTTTAAATGACTGCTCCTTCTCATCATTCAGGGCTTGGCTCAAATGTTATCTCCTAAACAGATTATCTCACTGGAAAGTAAATTCCCTGAGAGCAGAGACTTTGCCTATTCATCCGCTCTATCATCCTGCTCCTAGAACAATGCCTGACCTATAGTAGCTGCTCAATAAATATTAATTTATTCATTGACTGGCATATGAGTTCAGGTTTCTTGCTTGTCTGTTTAGATTTGCATTTCTGTTTTGTCAAGTTCTCTAATATCCATATACTTTATCAATAATCTATTTAGCTTCAAGTTAAGAGCATTGACTTTGGCGTCTACCAGACCTACATTTTATTATTTATTTATTTATTTATTTATTTTTGAGACAGAGTCTCACTGTGTCACCCAGGTTGGAGTGCAGTGGTGCGATCTCAGCTCACTGCAACCTCCACTTCCAGGTTCAAGTGATTCTCCTGCCTCAGCCTCCTGAGTAGCTGGGATTACAGTCACACACCACCATGCCCAGCTAATTTTTGTATTTTTAGTAGATACAGGATTTCACCATATTGGCCGGGATGGTCTCAATCTCCTGACCTTGTGATCTGCCAGCCTCGGCCTCCCAAAGTGCTGGTATTACAGGCATGAGCCACCATGCCTGGCCTAGACCTACATTGTAATATTGGCTTTATCCAGGTATGGTGGCATGACTATAGTCCCAGCTGTTTGGGAGGCTGAGGAAGGAGGATTGCTTGATCCTAAGAGTTCAAGACCAGCCTGGGCAACCTAGTGAAACCTTGTCTTTAACATTTTTAGCTATATAACCTTGGGCAGGCTGGGCGCGGTGGCTTACATCTATAATCCCAGCACTTTGGGAGGCCGAGGTGAGTGGATCGTGAGGTCAGGAGATCGAGACCATCCTGGCTAACACGGTGAAACTCCGTCCCTACTAAAAAAAAAAATACAAAAAAATTAGCTGGCTGTGGTGGCGGGCGCCTATAGTCCCAGCTACTCGGGAGGCTGAGGCAGGAGAATGGAGTGAACCTGGGAGGTGGAGCTTGCAGTGAGCCAAGATCGCGCCACTGCACTCCAGCGTGGGTGACAGACCAAGACTCTGTCTCAAAAATAAAATAAATTAAATAAATAAATAACCTTGGGCAAATTATTTAACCCCTCTGTGCCTCCATTTCCTCATTCTATATTTTTACAAATAACAATACCTTCTCCATAAACTGATTTAAGAATTAAATAAAATACAATATGTAAAATGTTTAGCGCAAGGTTTGGCACTAAGATCTCAACCAATACAACTGATTGATGTTATAGATAAATGTCATTATTTGTGCCACTTTTTATCATGTGTGCACTTTGCCCTAGAAACAGTGTGACTTAATGAACTTGCCAGCTGATGACTCTGTTCGACCAAGTGCTCGTTCTGTACAGTTCACTCCCACGTGTTTATTAAGCAGCCACTATGAGTAAATCTTAAAGGATGGGTGGGATTTTGAGAGGCTAGAGAAGGACATGTAAGGACATCTCACATTGAAAGGAACTGCACAAAGAAGACAGAGTTAGAAAGTTCCAAGAACAGCAAATAGTTCAACATAGCTAGACCACGCATAATATTCACCCACTTACTCTTTTTTTTTTTTTTTTTTTTTTTTAGGTGGAGTCTTGCTCTGTCACCCAGGCTGGAGTGCAGTGGTGCGATCTCGGCTCACTGCAAGCTCCACCTCCCGGGTTCACACCATTCTCCTGCCTCAGCCTCCCGAGTAGCTGGGACTACAGGTGCCCGACACCACGCCTGGCTAATTTTTTGTATTTTCGGTAGAGACGGGGTTTCAGGTGTTAGCCAGGATGGTCTTGATCTCCTGACCTTGTGATCCATCCACCTCAGCCTCCCAAAATGCTGGGATTACAGGCGTGAGCCACCACGCCCAGTCCACTTACTCATTTTTAAAACATTTTCCAACTAGCTATGCTTAACAGGCACTGTGCTAAATGCTGGGATAAGCAGGAATAGAATGTGGTGCCTGCCCTTAAGGAGCTTAGTTTAGAGGAGAGACATAGTTGTCAACACTGTGTGGGCTGCCGCTGTTGCATGAGCTATGCTACATGAACACAAAAGCAAGCAAGCAGCATTTTTCCATGTAGGGAGGAAGAGAGAGAGAGCTGAGAATGAGGGCTGGACCTATTGCAGAGGCCTTAAAGACTAGGCTGAGATTACTGTTTAATGAAGAACCAGTAAAATGGTTTTGAATAGGGGAATGAGATGAACACCTGAACTGGAAAAAGTAAACAGTAAGTATTTATTTTAGAACACACCCATATTCACCCATGCTGAGAGCCTGGACTATTATAAAGAAAACAAGGCCAGGTACAGTGGCTCACGCCTATAATCCCAGCCATTTGAGAGGCCGAGCTGGGTGGATCATTTGAGATCACGAGTTCGAGACCAGCCTGGTCAACATGGTGAAACCCCATCTCTACTAAAAATACAAAAATTTGCTGGGAGGCTGAGGCAGGAGAATCGCTTGAACCCGGGAGGTGTAGGTTGCTATGAGCCAAGATCACACCACCGCACTCCAGCGTGGTGACAGAGCGAAGCCCTGTCTCAAAAAAAAAAAAAGAGAGAGAAAAAGAAAAAAAAACCCAGCAATATCCTTTAATTAAATCAAGTCAGGATCCCCAAAGTTGACCACCATAGAAGTCTCTTTGCATGAGAAGGGACAATTGGACTTGGAAACCTGGACTCTTGCTCCTTTCTCTGGATGCGGCTGCTTTTCCATGGTTGCTGTGAACATGTGGCCTCCAGAGGGCGCTGTCCCCCGCAGCTTTTCAGATCAAGCTGTGGTTTTTAACCCTGAGCAGCGTCGGAATTCCCTTGGATGGCTTTCATCATAGGGTCCCACACCAGAGTTCCCGATCAGTAGATGTGGGTGACACGTAGGAACCTGCATTACTCCCGAGTCCCCAGGGACATGCTGCTGCTGGCCCTGAGACCACATTGTAAGAACCCTGCTCCCAAGGATCTAAGGCCCTTCTTTATGTCTTCAGAAACAGGGCCAGAACTTTGAAAGGAAAACTTACTGAAAACAAATATATATATATTTGGAAAAACACACAGACAACAGAGCTAGACCCAATCATATAATATTGCTTATTCTTTTTGCCTCTGACCTCTGTGAATCGCCTGAACTCTGGTTTTCTGATTGAGAATTGGCCTCTCTTCCCCAGCTCCCTGCTTCAGGGCAGATGAATACCCCTCGTGAATAGCATAAGAGGTTTTATCCACTGGCCTTCACTGGAACAAAGTCAGTGAGGGCGTTACACAGAATACAACACAAGAACTGTGTAATGGGAATGAGGAACGTACATATAAAATAGCAGAAAGCTTTTATTTCCTTAACAGTTGATATCGTTTGGATGCTGGCCCCACCCCCATCTCACGTTGAAACGTAATCTCCGGTGTCGGAGGCGGAACCTGGTGGGAGGTGACTGGATCACGGGGGTGGATTTCTCAGGAATAATTTAGCACCATCCTCTTGGTGCCATCCTCATCATTGTGATTTCTCACAAGATCTGGCTGTTTAAAAGTGAGGCACCTCTCTCTCTCGCTCCTGTTCTCACCAGGCAATGTGCCTGCTTCCACTTTGCCTTCTGCCATGATTGGAAGCTTCTAGAGGCCTCCCCAGAAGCAGATGCCACTATGCTTCCTGTACAGCCTGCAGACTGTGAGTCAATTATACCTCTTTTCTTATAAATTACCCAATTTCTTTATAGCAGTGCAAGAAGGGCCGAATACAACAATGTTTCATTTATTTTGTAGCACCCACCAATTCCTAGAGCAGAGTTTGTACCTGATGAGTGCCTAATAAATGTCTAAAGTGAATTGAATTATAAGACCCAACATTTCTTCATGCATAGAAACATGACCTACTTTATTGATGTTACTCATTTGTTCTCATCTACCTATATTTATCTGATGACCTTTGAATCATTTATTACTTTTAACATTGCCACAGCTTCCCAGATAGCACACCCATTCATTCTTTCTTATTTCTTTTCTTTTCTTTTTTTTTTTTGAGATGAAGTTTCGCTCTTGTTCCCCAGGCTGGGGTGCAATGGCAAAATCTCGGCTCACTGCAACCTCCACCTCTCAGGTTCAAGAGATTCTCCTGCCTCCACCTCCCGAGTGCTGGGATTACAGGCATGCGCCACTATACCCGGCTAATTTTTGCATTTTTAGTAGAGACGGGGTTTCAACATGTTGGCCAGGCTGGTCTTGAACTCCTGACCCCAAGTAATCCACCCACCTTGGCCTCCCAAAGTTTGCAAACAGCTACTAAATTTTTATTTTTTTCTAATTCCTTTGTTTTTGTTTCTCTTACCTGGCCTAGGGACAAGGAAATATTTTCAATGGTTTTATTCCTGGATGAGAATCCCAAGGCCACATTCTATTAGACTCAGCCTCTGAATGGTCTTTTAAACACAAACATGGCTGCATGAAGTTCATGTCACAAAATCTGATGTCATGAAAGAGAAATTCAGTTCATTAGTCACCTGGGGTGGATAAGACAGGTAGACACTGCATATATAAAGGAATAATCCATGAGTGATTGAGGCTAAAAGTAATCCTCTTCAGAACTAGGTCAAGTAGTTTATTTAGGGTTTGGATGGTGAGTCAGCCTGGAGAGGCTTGGACTTCTAGGATGAAGAACTTGTGAGGGGTGTGTGTGTGTTTGTGTAGCTTGGTTAAAAGTGATTCATCTTTCTGGAAGAGCCTCTGTCTCTATCTCTCTTTGTCTTTTTCTCGTCTTTCTCTCACGCTCTCTTCATCTCATTCTCACACATTTGCTCTTGTTCTCACACTTTCTAGAACAACTCATTCTCTCTCTCAGGCCTGCTTTGATTCCTGTTCTTCCTGGCACCCCTTCTTAAGAACCAGTGCAAGGCTTTAAAGAAATACCTGAAACTGGATAATTTATAAAGAGAAGAGGTTTAATTGACTCATGGTTCCACAGGCTGTGCAGGAAGCATAGCTGGGGAGGCCTCAGGAAACTTACAATCATGGCAGAAGGTGAAGGGGAAGCAGGCACATCTTCACATGGCTAAAGCAGGAGGAAGAGAGAGCACCACTGCACTCCAGCCTGGGTAAGAGCGAGACTCTGTCTCAAAAAAAAAAAAAAGAAAAAGAACAAAAAAAATCAAAAAAATTAAAATTAAAGAATAAAATAAAAAAATAAAAATAAATAAATACAAATGTCATTGGATCCCTGTAATACTTTAGTGAGAAAATGGGTTTCATTTTATGCATAAAGAAACTGAAGTTCAGACGAGGTAGATGATACACCTATAATCACACAAAAAGAACCTGTAACTAGATAGAGCCCAGTCCTTCTGACTTACAGCCTAGTATGCTTACAAGTACATATGGACAAACTGTTGACCTTCATAAAACTTAAGACATATAATCATACTATCCAAAATCCCCCCAGAAGGTTACATCTAAATTTATATTCACCTATAGAAAACAGTCTTATTATTGGAAAAATAATAATAATAATAAGAGTGCTTGGATTTTCTCCAAGAAAAGACGATAACATGTGAATGTGAAAGAAAGATGACACTCAATAACTAGACGTTTAGTTCAAAAACAATTAGCCAAAGCAAATACTTTTTATACTATAACTTCTTCTCAATCTTTCTTTTTTTTTTTTTTTTTTTTTTTTTGAGACAGAGTCTCGCTCTGTCACCCCGGCTGGAGTGCAGTGGCCGGATCTCAGCTCACTGCAAGCTCCGCCTCCCGGGTTCACGCCATTCTCCTGCCTCAGCCTCCCGAGTAGCTGGGACTACAGGCGCCCGCCACCTCGCCTGGCTAGTTTTTTGTATTTTTTAGTAGAGACGGGGTTTCACCGTATTAGCCAGGATGGTCTCGATCTCCTGACCTCGTGATCCACCCGTCTCGGCTTCCCAAAGTGCTGGGATTACAGGCTTGAGCCACCGCGCCCGGCCATTCAATCTTTCTTTATAGGATGTTTTATTGGCTTTGAATCAAGAAGAGTTAGACATTTGTGGAAATCTATGAGTAGAAAAAATAGAGGTGGGTGTGCACGCACCCACACACCCTCAGAGGAAAACCAGTATAATGCAAGAAACAGAATAAAATATACATCTTATTTTATTCTGTTTTATTTTATTCTGTTCTCTTTTATTCAGTTATTTTGTAAGCAACTCTCACTACTTTTAGCAAGACACAAGATATTCCACCCATAAAAAGTAAACAGGATGCTATAAAAAAAAAAGACATTGAGAAAAATGAAAAGTTCTTAAAAACACAAAGTATGACTAACAAAATTTAAAATTCAATAGAAGAGTTGGACAATGAAAATTGAGTAAGCCTTCCAGAGGTAAAACTATAAAAGACAAAGAGATAGAAATAAAAGGACAAGAGACTTAGAGGAGAAATCAAAGCAATTCTGGAAAAAGTAAACAGATAAGTTAAAAGGAATCAAATTATCAAAGAACTAATACCCCCCAACAAAAAACAATCCAGAAAACAAGAATGTAAGTCTCCACTTGGAAGGAGGTCACCAACGGTCCAGTTTAAACAAATGAAAATAAGTTTTAGAGAAACAAAGTAAATAAAAGATTCTGAAGTCACTTTCAGAAAGGAAAAACAGGTCACACACAAAGGGTGGGAGAATCGAAAGGACATTTAATGCTCAACAGCAACACTGAGAGGTGTTAGGACAATTACTTCAAAATATTGAAGGAACCATGCCTGCCAAATCTTTATCAAGTTATAAATCAAGTGTGAAGATTAAATAAGGACATTTATAGACAGGCACGGGCTCTAAAAATTTACCTCATGTGCCCTTAAGAAACCACTGAAGAATATGCTTCAACAAAATAAAGGAATTATAACGAACAACAACAACAACCACCACCAAAAAAAAAAAAAAAAACAGAAAAAACCCAAGGCAGCAGGAGATACAGAAAACAGAAACTACATTGGGCAGCAGCAAAGGGAAATCTCAGAATTGAGCAATGCGCTCGAGGCCGACTCAGTCCCCGAATGGAGCAAGAGGATGGAACACAATGATTAATCTAGAATGATATACTCAGTAAAACTCTTCTCTTTTCAGAGAAACAAAGACTAAAATTTTTTGTCATCAAAATAACCTCTCTAAACAAACATTAAAAGACAGTCCTGAAGATGGAAAATAATCATAAAAGATAGGAGATTGAGTGAGGGTGGTGGGGAGTGAGTTCACATACTGGTGTTAAATAAGTGCAAACATATAGAGACTGGCTGTATCTATCAGTAATAATTAAGTCTGACTTTAGGGGGAAAAAAGAGAAGAAGATAGAGCTAAAACCCTGACAATAATAATGTGCAAGACGGCCGGGCGCAGTGGCTCACACCTGTAATCCCAGCAATTTGGGAGGCCAAGGCGGGTGGATCACCTGAGGTCTGGAGTTCGAGACTAGCTGACCAATATGGTGAAACCCCATTTCTACTAAAAGTACAAAAAATTAGCCGGGCGTGGTGGCACACTTCTGTAATCCCAGCTACTTGGGAGGCTGAGGTAGGAGAGTCACTGGAACCCGCGAGGCGGAGGTTGCAGTGAGCCGAGGTCCTGCTACTGCACTCTAGCCTGGGCAACAAGAGTGAAACTCCGTCTCAAAATAAATAAATAAATAAATAAATAAATAAATAAATAAAGTGCAAGACAAATGGAGATATTCCAAGGTCCTTGAGTTTAGGTGGAAGAGAGTAGAGATACTGAATAACTTAGATAAGTATTAAGTACACATATAAGCTGTTTTTTTTTTTTTTTTTTGAGACGGAGTCTTGCTCTGTCACCCAGGCTGGAGTGCAGTGGCACGATCTCGGCTCACTGCAAGCTCCGCCTCCAGGGTTCATGCCATTCTCCTGCCTCGGCCACCCAAGTTGCTGGGACTACAGGCACCACCACGCCCAGCTAATTTTTTTGTGTTTTTAGTAGAGACGGGGTTTCACCATGTTAGCCAGGATGGTCTCCATCTCCTGACCTTATGATCTGCCCGCCTCGGCCCCCCAAAGTGCCGGTATTACAGGCGTGAGCCACCGCACCCAGCCACATATTAAGCTTTTAAGGGTTAAAAGGAAATAACTGAACCTTCATGCTGTATTTGAAATAAGAACTGTACTGAAAAGTAACCAAAGAACCGTAGCCAAAAGGAAAGCTATTTCTTATCGAAGAATTCCAGCTAATGCATGCAGAAGAAATAAAGAATTAGAAAGTCCCCAGTTTGTTCCCTCCTAATGAAGAAATGAGTGCAGCAAGGATTACCAAAAGATGCTAAAACCATTATAGGTGAAAAGTTGATGAAATTTCATGTTTACAAAGTTACAAAGTAACAAATTAAGGCCAGACACGGTGGCTCACGCTTGTAATCCCAACACTTTGGAAGGCTGAGGCGGGTGGATCACCTGAGATCAGGAGTTCGAAACTAGCCTGGCCAACATGGTGAGTCCTCATCTCTACTAAAAATACAAAAAATTAGCTGGGCATGGTGGTGTGCGCCTGTAATCCCAGCTACTTGGGAGGCTGAGGCAGGAGAATGGCTTGAAACTGGGAGGCAGAGGTTGCAGTGAGCCAAGATCACACCATTGCATTCCAGCCTGGGTGACAAGAGCAAAACTCCATCTCAAAAAAAAAAAAAAAAAAAATACAGCGAGTTTGGCACTGAGTCTGGAACTTTGTACACCAACACCCACATGGCCGCTGATAGGAATGACCTGTGGAGCTTCACAAAAATACTGATTCCTGGGTTCCAGGTCGAAAGACCTCAGGTGATCCGCCCACTTCAACCTCTCAAAGCGCTGGGATTACAGGCATGAGCCACCATGCCTGGCCCAGAAACTTCTACTTCTAACTAAAAACAAGTGAATAAATTGGATTCTCTCTCTCTTCTTTTTTTTGTTTTGTTTTGTTTTTTTTCTTTTTGAGATGGAGTCTTGCTCTGTCGCCAGGCTGGGGTGCAGTGGTGCAATCTCATCTCACTGCAACCTCCACCTCGCGGGTTCAAGCGATTCTCCTGCCTCAGCCTCCCGAGTAGCTGGGATGGCTAATTTTTTGTATTTTTAGTGGAGATGGGGTTTCACCGTGTCAGCCAGGATGATCTTGATCTCCTGACCTTGTGATCTACCCGCCTCAGCTTCCCAAAGTGCTGGGATTACAGGCGTGTGCCACCGCACCCAGCCCTCTCTCTTTTTTTTTTTTTTTTGAGACAGAGTCTCGCTCTGTTGCCCGGGCTGGAGTGCGGTGGCACCATCTCGGCTCACTGCAAGCTCCGCCTCCCGGGTTCCCGCCATTCTCCTGCCTCAGCCTCCCGAGTAGCTGGGACTACAGGCGCCCGCCACCTCGCCCGGCTAGTTTTTTGTATTTTTTTTTAGTAGAGACGGGGTTTCACCGTGTTCGCCAGGATGGTCTCGATCTCCTGACCTCGTGATCCGCCCGTCTCGGTCCCCCAAAGTGCTGGGATTACAGGCTTGAGCCACCGCGCCCAGCCCCCTCTCTCTTTTTTTAAGGCAGGAAAGCATGATCAATTCACTTAACTCTATTTCAAAGATAATGAAAAGTAAATCAACATCATAGCATAGAAAACAGCTCTGGTGAGATGAGACAACAATAGGCTTAAGCTCCTTCGCGTTCTCTTTGACATGTTTAATGAGACACCCTGGGTTAGGGATCCATTTCTCCCAGTGACTTGAGGTTAATGGTTCTCTGCCATGTACACCATTATTACTTTACTACATATTTGCCACAGTTCCTGCTATTCAGTTTCCAAAAGATCATGGTATGTCTTTGAG
This sequence comes from Macaca fascicularis, assembly GCF_037993035.2. Classification (NCBI taxonomy): domain Eukaryota; kingdom Metazoa; phylum Chordata; class Mammalia; order Primates; family Cercopithecidae; genus Macaca; species Macaca fascicularis. The sequence continues at coordinate 102,714,367 of NC_088389.1, read as the reverse complement.
AGTTCATCCATTCTTTCCAGTTCACATTTACTGAGGGCCCATTATATGCCAGACACTATGCCAGGCACTCAGGGTGCAGTGGGGGCCTGAACAAACTCACTTCCCGCCCTTGTGGAGCCTATAGCCTAGTTCATGAGAAGGTCAGTGAGATCCTTAAGAAAATTACATGTTTTTACAAATTTTATAAAAAGAAAAAAACAAGATGCCAAAATGTAGAGTTTCTGGGAAAGGATACTTCAGATAAAGTGGTCAGGGATGATTGCCAAGACCAGCTCGGTGGGTGAGACCCTAACCCAGTGGCGCTAGAGGAATTAAAGACACACACACAGAAATATAGAGGTGTGAAGTGGGAAATCAGGGGTCTCACAGCCTTCAGAGATGAGAGCCCGGAACAGAGATTTACCCACATATTTACTAACAGCAAACCAGTAATTAGCATTGTTTCTATAGATATTAAATTAACTAAAAGTAGCCCTTATGGGAAATAAAGGGTTGGGACGAATTAAAGGGATAGGTTGGGCTAGTTAACTGCAGCAGGAGCATGTCCTTAAGGCACAGATCCTGTACGCTATTGTTTGTGGCTTAAGAATGCCTTTAAGCGGTTTTCAGCCCTGGGTGGGCCAGGTGTTCCTTGCCCTCCTTCCAGTAAACCCACAACCTTCCAGCATGGGCGTTTAGAAAACCAGAATCCTCCCTGCCTCAAATTTTGGGGCAACAAGAACTGGTGCATGAATCCTGACTGGAAGATTTTGGGAGTGAGTCTTGTTGGAGGGGGTAAGCATAAAACACGACAGTGGAGCACCCCATGCTTCTACAGACAGAGGCTCACAAATTTGGATTATTTTCACACACCCTTGAAAGAAAGTTAATCATCTTCCCTTCAATACATTTTCACTTAAGTATAACATAGAAAAGTGCACGAATCATAAGAGTACATCTTCATGGATTATCACAAAATAAACATCCTATATAACAACTACTCGAGATCAAGAACATAAGCATTATCCCAGAAGCACCTGCCATGTCCTTCCTATTTCTCCAAAGATCATCACTATCCCCATTTCTTCTTCTTCTTTTTTTTTTTTTTTTTTTTTTTTTTTTTTTTTTTTGAGGCAGAGTCTCGCTCTGTCACCCACGCTGGAGTGCGGTGGCGTGATCTACGCTCACTGCAACCTCCGCCTCCCAGGTTCAAGCGATTCTCCTGCCTCAATCTCCCGAGTAGCTGAGACTACAGGCGCCCGCCACCACGCCCAGCTAATTTTTGTATATTTAGTAGAAACGTGGTTTCGCCGCGTTGGTCAGGCTGGTCTCAAACTCTTGATCCACCCGCCTCAGCCTCCCAAAGTGCTGGGATTACAGGTGTGAGCCACCACACCTGGCCTTATCCCCACTTCTGATAACAGATTAGTTGTGCCTGTTTGTGAAGATTTTGTAAATATAATTATTCAGCAGATAAGTTTGTATCTGGTTTCTTTCATTCAACATGTTCCTTCAGATTCATCCATGTTTTCAAATAACAGTAATATACACATTTTCATTGCTATATAATATTCTACTGTATGAATTGTGAAAGGAAAATAAATCTCAGGACCCCCAAATTACTAAGCCAAAGGAAAAGTCAAGCTGGGATCTATGTGAGGCAAACCTGACTCCAATTTTATTACTAAATAAGATAGCTACAAAGATAAAAAGCTACATACCTCCCTCACAATTTTCCCACATGGAAATTCCTTGTGGACAAAGGACAGACAGAACTCAGTCATCCCTCTGAGGTTCACCTAAGACAAACGCGTATCTGACTGCTTCCTCTGCCCTATTGTTTATGTTAAAATGCAGATTCACTAAGCCAGATCAAATTGTGTATTTGACATGGAAGGGGGCAGGGAAGTGCTGGGAGGAGAAGGGCAGGTCCCTGGTGAGGGTTCCACCCCCAGGCCTGTGCCCATGGACCTAGACGAGGACAGGCAACCCTGCCTCTGTGACCAAATGTTGCATTTCCCAAGACCACCCTGGTCTGCCACGCCCCCATCCTGCACGTATAAAAACCCCCCAGACCCTAGCGGGCATGCACACAAGCAGCTGCATGTCGAGAGGAACACACCAGTGTAGAAGCACATGGACAGATGCTGGCAAGCCGGCAGGCCATCGACCTGTGGAACGATGCGGAGTTTGGCCGGAGTGGTCAGAGCAGAGCCGGGGCTGCTGAGTGGCCTGACTCCAGGGGAAAACCACCTTCCCACTCTATCACCTTCTGGCTCCCCCATCTGCTGAGAGCTACTTCCACTCCCAAAACCTTGCACTCACTCTCCAAGCCCATGTGTGATCCAATTCTTCCTGTACATCGAGGAAAGAAACCCTCAGATGCAGAAAGCCCTCTGCCCTTGTGATAAGGCAGGGGGTCTAATTGAGCTGACTAACAACCCACCTACAGACAGCTAAACTAAAAGAACAGCCTGTAACACGCCCTCTGGGGCCTCAGGAGCTGTAAACATTCACCCCTAGACACTGCTGTGGGGTTGGAGCCCCACAACCTGCCTGTCTGCCTGCTCCCCTTAGGGGTTTGAACAGTCATGAACTGAAGAAGCAAGCCACACCCCCATCGCATGTCCTGTGAGGGGGATAAGGGAAATTTTCCCATTTCATGTTCAGTGGAAAGCTGATCAAGGACTCAAAAGAATGCAACGTTTTGTCTCTTATCTACTTATGACCTGGAAGCTCTGGCTTCAGGTTGTCCCACCTTACCAAATTGAACCAATGTACATTACACATATTGACTGATGTCTCATGTCTCCCTAAAATGTATAAAAGCAAGCTGTACCCCAACCACCTTGGGCACGTGTCATCAGAACCTCGAGGCAGTGTCATGGGTGCGTCCTTAACCTTGGCAAAATAAACTTTCTAAATTGATTGTGACCTGTGTCAGATATCCTTTGGTTTACAGAATATATCACATTTATGATTTTTAAAATTTTGACAGATATTTGGATTGTTTCCAGTTTGGGAATGTTGTGAATGGTTGTGGTATAAACATTCTTGTACCTGTCTTTTCTTTTGGCGTATATTTCTGTGTCTATTTCATACTCAGGAGTAGAATTCTACATCTATGCAGAATGTGGTGTTCTGAAACTAGGCCTCATAAAACTTAGAAACTAGGCCTCATATAGAAAAAATTAACACCAGGTGGCTCTGGATAGGGTCCCACCCTGCCTCAATAGGGTCCCACCCTGATAGGGTCCCACCCTGCCAATTCCGGGAAACTACCTCATGGGGTCCCACCCTGCCAATTCCGGGGGTCCCACCCTGCCTCGAAGTTCCCGGAATCAACAACTCCAGGAAAAAAAACCTCATAAGGTCCTGCTCTAACCAATTAGAACAAGACACCTTGCTCAGGCCATAGCTAGACCCAATTACCACGCGCCTAAAGCTTTGTTTGAATTTCGCGCCCTAAGCTGTGTTTGAACTTGTATTTGCCTATATAAACAGCCTGTAACAAGCAGTCGGGGTCCCAGGGCCAACTTAGAGCTTGGGACCCTAGCGCGCTAGTAATAAATAACTCTCTGCTGTGAATCTCGTGTCGGTGATCCTTCGCGGCGACCCCTGCCCAGGAGGGAATCGACAGTTCGGTTCCAACAGTTCAGCTTTAGAAGACACTGCCATACATATCTGCAAAGTGGATATAGTTTATACTCCTGTCGGCAATGGATGAGAGTTCTACCTGCTATACATTCACATCAATTCTTCTTCTCCTCCTCCTCCTCCTCCTCCTCCTTCTCCTCCTCCTCCTCCTCCTTCTTGTTCTTCCTCTTCTTCTTCTTCTTCTTCTTTTGAGACAGAGTCTTGCTGTTGCCCAGACTGGAGTGCAGTGGTGCGGTCTCGGCTCACTGCAATCTCTACCTCCCAGGTTCAAGCAATTCTCGTGCCTCACCCTCCCGAGTAGCTGAGATTACAGGTGCCTGCCACCATGTGTAGCTAATTTTTGTATTTTTAGGAGAGATGGGATTTCACCATCTTGGCCAGGAAGCTCTAAAACTCCTAACCTCAAGGGATCTGCCTGCCTCAGCTTCCCAAAGTGCTGGAATTACAGGCATGAACCACCAGGCCCAGCCACACTGATACTTTATATTGATGTCTGTTTAATTTTAGCTGTACCAGTGGATTGTCATTGTAGTTTTAATCATAAATTTCCCTAAAGACTAATGAGCATCTTTTCATATATTATTGATATTTCAACATTCTCTTTTGTGGATTGACTGTTCAAGTCTTTTGCCCATTTTTATGTTGGTGAGCTATCTTTATCAAGCTTTTTATGTGTTCCTTTTTATATTCAGATATAGGCATTGCAAATATCTTGTGACTTGCCTTTTACTCTCTTAGTGATGTCTTAGGATTAACAGAATTTTAAAATTTATTTTAGTCCAATTTATCAAACTTTTCCTTAATATTAGTGATTTTTGTGTCCTACTTAATAAATCTTTGCCCCCATTCACATACCTCTCTCAATAACTTTTAGGAAAAGCAGGCCAAAAACCAGTAAGAATAAAGAGTATTTGAGCAACACTATTAACAAACTTGAGCTAGTTGATATCTTTAACATAAGAAAATGTATCCATCTCAGCCAATAAATAACCAGTGTTATGTTTAATGAGAAAACACTAGAAACACTCCCACTATACTCAGGAAAAAGACAAATATGCTTATTATCATTATTTTTATTAAACATAGTATCAGAGATATTATCCAACAGATTTGGTAAAAAAAAAACACATAAAAGAAAGAAAAAGACATAATATTTGCTAGGTGCAAATGATATGGTTCTACAGTAGAAAATACAAAGCAATCAACTGAAAAATACTGTAAATAAAAATTAAATTATGCAAGGTGATATAGTATGAAGTAATATACAAAATAAATAGCTTTCACTTAACCAACAATCAGACACAATGGAAGAAAACTCCTCAATTTTAATAGGAAAAAAAGAAAACCTAGGAATAAACCTAATAAGTAATAATACCAGGTCTGTAGGAAGATAATATCTTAAAACATTACTGAAGGGAATAAAGGAAGACTTGAGCGAGTGAAAGATATACAGCGTTCTTAAATTGGAAGATAACATCAAAAGTGTTAATTTTCTCCCAAGGGAATTTATAAATTTAATGTCCTCCTTGTCCAACAAAGAGGGTTGTTTTTTTCCGGGCAGCGGCTGGAGGGTGAGGACTAGATAAATCCTTAAGTGTAAGCTTAAAAATGACAGAAAAGCTTTTTAAAAAGAAGAGCCGGCCAGGCGCAATGGCTTATGCCTGTAATCCCAGCTCTTTGGGAGGCCAAGGCAGGCAGATCACCTGGGGTCAGGAGCTCGAGACGAGCCTGGCCAACATGGTGAAACCCTATCTCTACTAAAAATACAAAAAATTAGCTGGGCGTGGTGGCTGGTGCCCGTAGTCCCAGCTACTCGGGAGGCTGAGGCAGGAGAATTGTTTGAAACTGGGAGGCAGAGGTTGCAGAGAGCCAAGATCATGCCACTGCACTCCAGCCTGGGTGACAGAGTGAGACTCTGTCTGAAAAAAAAAAAAAGGAAGAGCCGTAAGCAGGGACTAACTGTAAGAGATATTGAAGCATACTAAAAAGCTTCAGTAATTAAAACAGTATAACAGAGAGACCTGCAGAAGAGATTAGAAAGTTTATAAGTAGATATAAATACATGCACATTTTTATGGCAGCAAGTGATGCATCTCAAATCCGGGAGCAGAGTAATGATTATTCAATAAACAGTGTTAGAATAACTAGTTAATGTCTGGAGAAAAATTAAGTTGGAACCATTTCTTACATCTTACTCCAAGAAAATATCAAGTGGATCAATGATTTAAATGTAAAATATGAAGGCATACCACTTCTAAAAATAAAACCTATAGAGATTCAGAAATTCTTTTATAACTTTAAAGTGAAGACCTTACTAGTTATGTTTCATAGCCATTAAAAATGGCTAATTGCTGAAATAAACAAGAAAAGAAATAACAAAAACCAAAAAAATAGCTAACTGCTAAATTCCAATACATGAATACAAACAAAGGAAAGCTTCCTCATGAGGTGGAGTGGGAGACATTGTAAGCGAAGTCAAAAAAAATCAGTGACCCTCTGGAAAAATCTTGGCAATGAATATCACAAAAGAACAGTTTATCTCCCCCAATATTTAAAGGGCTCCTAGAAATTGTGGATGGAAAAAGTCAGACTTTGTAAAATATTCAGGGAGATTTATTCTGAGCCAAATATGGGTGACCAATGGCTCGTGACTCAGCCTTCAGGAGCTCCTGAGTGCATGTGCCTCAGGTGGTTGGTGTACAACTTGCTTTTAGGCATTTTAGGGAGACATGAGACGCCAATCAATACATCGGCTCAGCCCGAAAAGGCAAGACAGCCGGAACAGGGGCTTCCAAGTCATAGGCATATTCAAACTTTTCTGATTGGCAATTGTTTTTAAGGGTTTATTTTCAACAGAAAGGAATGTCTGGGTCATAAGGGGTTGTGAAGACCAGGGTTTTATCACGTAAATGAAGCATCCAGGTAGCAGGTTTTACAGGGAATAGATTATAAATATTTCTTCCTTTTTCTTTTTCTTTTTTTTTTCTTTTTTGTGAGGCAGGGTCTTTCTCCGTTGCCAAGGCTGGAGTGTAGTGGTGTGGTCACAGCTCACTGAAGTCTCAACCCCCTAGGACTCAAGCGATCCTCCCACCTCAGCCTCCCAAGTAGCTGACCTAACAGGCATGTGCCACCATGACTGGTTAATTTTTGTGTTTTTTATAGAGCCGGGATCTCACCATGTTGCCCAGGCTGATCTGGAACTCCTGAGCAATCTGCCTACCTCTACCTCCCAAAGTGCTGGGATTACAGGTGTGAGCCACTGCACCCAGCCTTATAAATGTTTCTTATCATACTTAAAGAGTTTGTTCTATCAGTAATTCCTAAAGGAATTATACCCAAAAAGGTCTAATCAGGCATGTCTGGCTTCCCCTTCTTATCATGGCCTGAACTAGTTTTTTGGATTAACTTTGGAATGCCCTTGGCTGAGAGAAGGGGTCCATTCAGATGGCTGGTGGGCCTTAGAATTTTATTTTTTGTTTACAAAATCAAAAAGAGAAATACCAACAAACCTGTAGAAAAATGGGCAAATATGAAGACACTGTTCACAGAAAAGGAAGTAGAAATAACTGCAAATTTATGAAGAGTTGCTTAGCCTTACTCATTATAAAATAATTGCAATTAAAACTAACCTAGGATACTATTTCCCCTTGTATTAGATTGGCAAAAATGCAAAACAGTAATAATAAATTCTGCTGACAAAGCTGTGGGAAGACAGGCACTTTTCACACATTGCTGGTAGGAGTTTAAATAAATACAACCCCAGTGGAGGGCCACTTGTCCCTATCAAAATTATGAATGCAAATCCCTTTAACTCAGCAATCCCATTTCTGAGAATTTGTTGTGCATCCACAAGTGTATACTCTTAAAATGACATGTGTATACAAGACTATTCATTGTATTAACGTGACAGCAAAAGATTGGACACAAACAGTAATGGACGAGGGTCTTGCTCTGTTTCCCAGACTGGAGTGCAGTGGCATGATTATGGCTTACTGCAGCCTTGACCTCTTGGGCTCAATTGATCCTCCTGCCTCAGCCTCCTGAGTCACTGAGACTACAGGCATGAACCACTATGCCCAGCTAATTTTTGTGTTTTTTTGTATAGATGGGGTTTCTCCATGTTGCCCAGGCTAGTCTCAAACTCCTGAGCTCAAGGAATCCACTCACCTTGGTCTTCCAAAATGCTGGGATTACACGTGTCTGCCACCATGACTGGCCAAATGGGGAATTATTCTTGAAGCAATTTGAAAATGTCAGGCCGGGCACGGTGGCTCACGCCTGTAATCTCAGTACTTTGGAAGGCTGAGGCGGGCAGATCATGAGGTTGGGAGTTCGAGACCAGCCTGGCCAACATGGTGAAACTGGTCTCTGCTAAAAATACAAAAATTAGCCAGGCGTGGTGGCACGTGGCACGTGCCTGTAGCTCCAGCTACTTGGGAGGCTGAGGCAGAAGAATTGCGTGAACCCAGGAGGCGGAGGTTGCAGTGAGCCAAGATCATGCCACTGCACTCCAGCCTGGGTGACAGAGTGAGACTCCATCTCAAAAAAAAAAAAAAAAAAAAAAAGAAGGAAGGAAGGGAGGGAGGGAAAGAAAGAATGAGAAAGAAAGTCTGAGACATAGTGAGTGGGGTACAAAAGCATGTTGCAGGAAAGCGTGTGAAATATCATACTTTGTGTACATCAGTAGGAAAAGAATAAGAATCTAGTGCCTATGTAAGCAATTTTAAAAAATGTTTTAGAAGGATATTGTGTTGGATATTCTTTTTTTTTTTTTTTGAGACGGAGTCTCGCTCTGTCGCCCAGGCTGGAGTGCAGTGGCACGATCTCGGCTCACTGCAAGCTCCGCCTCCCGGGTTCACGCCATTCTCCTGCCTCAGCCTCCCGAGTAGCTGGGACTACAGGCGCCCACAACCGCGCCCGGCTAATTTTTTGTATTTTTTTTTTTTTTAGTAGAGACGGGTTTTCACGGTGTTAGCCAGGATGGTCTTGATCTCCTGACCTTGTAATCCGCCCGCCTCGGCCTCCCAAAGTGCTGGGATTACAGGCTTGAGCCACCGCGCCCGGCCGTGCTGGATATTCTTAATGTTTTTTCCTTTAGCTCAAATCTTCAACTTTCTGTTTCCCTCTTCCCCAGCAGGCTGAGTGCCATGCTTCAGGAATGCCCTCTCAGCCTGGGCTGGATTGGGAAGATGGGAGATAAAGTAGGAGGCGGAACACGGGAAAGTGTGATCAGTGGTATTCATTTGGCAGGTTTTACCTCAATAGGTCAGCTGCAAGTTGGCAGTGACTGTTTTTCTGTTTTGTTTCATTTTGTTTGAGACAGAGTCTCACTCTGTCGCCCAGGCTGGAGTGCAGTGCTACAATCTCGGTCACTGCAACCTCCACCTCCCACGATCAAGAGGTGAGTGAGTACCTGGGACTACAGGTGTGCACCACCATGCCTGGTTAATTTTTGTATTTTTAGTAGACATAGAGTTTCATCATGTTGGCCAGGCTGGTCTCAAACTTCTGACCTCAGGTGATCTGCCCTCCTGGGGCTCCCAAAGTGCTGGGATTACAGGTGTGAGCCACAGCCTGCAGTAGCTTTTTCTCTACTCACAGCCATAGCTACTGTTGGGTAACACTGTCCTAAAACTGTCTAGTTCTAACAACTGCTCTCTCCTCTTTCCCCTTGAGCCCTAACAACCATACATTTTCCCCACAGCCCTGCTTTTGCTAGCCCTTATATGCTTAATCATCTTTGTTGCTTTTCCTTAACTATATACAAAACGTTATAAATAGTCCTCTATTAAAATTTTTCTCAGCTGCCCCATTTGAGTTTGCCATCTATTTCCTGCTGGGTCTTTGACTGATTCAGCTATTGAACTGATGGAATGCAGAAATAAAATGGAGATTTTTTTTCATTGCGTACTGCTTTACACTTTTTAGTTTCTGATCCTGTGAATCTATTGCATACTCTAAAATTTTAACATATATGTTTTTATTAACTTTTCTTTCCTTTTTTGTTGAGGCAGACTCTTGCTCTGTCACCCAGGCTGGAGTGCAGTAGTGCAATCTTGGCTCACTGCAACCTCCACCTCCTGGGTTCAAGTTATTCTCCTGCCTCAGCCTCCCAAGTAGCTGGGATTACAGGCACACGCCACCATGCCCAGCTAATTTTTTGTATTTTTAGTAGAGACAGTGTTTCACCATGTTGGCCAGGCTGGTCTCGAACTCCTGACTTCGTGATCTGCCCACCTTGGCCTCCCAAAGTGCTGAGATTATAGGCGTCAGCCACCGCACCCAGCCCTTATAAACTTTTCACTTTGAAAATAATCACAGATTCATGGGGAACTGCAAAAAATGGTAGAGACAAGTCCCCTGTAGCCTTCAGTCTTCCTCAATGGTTACATCTTATGTAACTCTAGCACAAGATCCAAATCAGAAAGAAAGAAAAAGTATGATGTGTGTGCATCTTATGTATGCAAGAAAATGTATGATGTGTGCGCATATAGTCCTATGCCATTTTATGATATGTGTAGATTCATGTAAATCCACTGAAGTTAGTATACAAAACTATCCCATCACCACAAAGACCTCCCTTGTGCTATTCCTTTACAGTCACACCCACCCCCTCACCCTCACCATCCTTAACTCCTGGCAATCCCTAATTTGTTTTCCATATCTATGATTTTGTCATTTCAAGAATGTTATATCAATGGAATTATATAGTATGTGGCCTTTTGAGATTGGCTTTTTCCCACATAACACAATGCCCTTGAGATCCATGTTGTTGCAGTATCAACAGTCTGTTCCTTTTTATTACTGAGTAATATTCCATAGCATCAATGTACAACAATTGGTTTAACCATTCACATATCAAGAGGCATTTGAAGGCTGAGAGTGGTGGCTCACACTTCTAATCCCAATACTTTGGGAGGCTGAGGTGGAAGGATCTCTAGAGCTCAAGAGTGTGAGACCAACCAGCCTGGACAATATAGTGAGACCATGTCTCTACAACAACAACAGCAACAACAACAAAAACCCGGCATGCTGGCACATGCCTGTAGTCCCAGCTACTTGGAAGGCTGAGGCGAGAGGATTGCTTGGGCATGAGAGGTCGAGGCTGCAGTGAGCTGTGATTGTGCCACTATACTGCAGCCTGGGCAACACAGTGAGACCCTCTCTCTCAAAAAAAAAAAAAAAGGCATTTGGGTTGTTTGTAGTTTAGAGCTGTTAGAAATAAAACTTCTATGGACATTCCTGTGTAGATTTTTGTGTGGACATGAATTTTTATTTCTCTGGGGTAAATGCCCAGAAGTATGACTATAGGTCATATGTTAAGGGTGTGTTTTGTTCTTTAAGAAACTGTCAAAGTATTTTCCGGAGAGGCTGCATCATTTGATATTGCCACCAGAAATGTATGAAAAATTAAGTTGTCACCATTTGGTATTGTCACTATTTTCTATTTTAGCTGTTATAATAGATGTATAGTGATATCTCATTGTGGTTTTCATTTGCAGTTTCCTACTGGGTAATGATGTTGAACATCTTTTCATGTGTTTATTTGCCAGTTATATATCCTCTCGGCTCACTGAAGTTCAAGCGATTCTCCTGCCTTACCGCCTCCCAATTAGCTGGGACTACAGGTGTGCGCCATCACACCTGGCTAATTTTTGTATTCTTAGTAGAGATGGGGTTTCACCATGTTGGCCAGGCTGGTCTCGAACTACTGACCTCAGGTGATCTGCCTGCCTCAGCCTCCCAAAGTGCTGGGATTACAGGCATGAGCCACCGCGCCCAGCCCACAATTGTATTTTACAACTGCATAGTTATAAAGATGGATCTGATCCAGAGTGTATTCATTTTATATATTCATTATTATTACTGTACTCATTTTTTCTTCTTTTGAGATACATTAAAATTTAAACATTTTTATGGGCTCCTGAAAGTATCCTGGGTCCTAGACACTGAACCTACTCTGCCTAATGGATAAGTCACCCCTGTTCCTCCACCAGTCTCACTATTCACTGGGATCTACAGTCTATGGAACAAAGTCCTAACTTCCTATCCTGAAAAACAGAAAATTCATTGCCTTTGAAACCTGACTGCCACTTGCCTTATAAGTCTTATTGACTCTCCTTTCCAAAAGGATGCTTTTCCTCTGTTGGGCTGGCCTGACTCCTGGTTCTTCAACACAGTTGTTCCTGCTACTGTTATTAGAGTTGCTTCTCTCCTTTTGGAATCTCCTTCCCCAAATTCTTACATCTGTCATATGGGGCCCAGTTCAATTTCTGGCCAGAGAGAGAGAGACACACACACGCACACAGAGAGGGACAGAATGGTGCAGGAACAACACATGAAGCAGATTTAAATAAGGTTAAATCCCCACTTTGTCTTGAACTAATTACTTTTCCTCTCTGAACTAAAGTTTTCTCATTTTTAAATTTCTCATTTCTATTTCATTTATCTTGAGGAAATGACTAGGAGTAGAATGACTGGGCCATGTGGTAGATGAATGTTTAAGTTTTCAAAGTGTTTTCCAAAGTGGTTGTCCTATTTTACATCCCCATGAGCAACGTATGAACATTTAGTAACTATTCGCTGTTGCCAACATTTGACATGGTCAGTCTTTTTAGTTTTAGCCATGCTAGGATATTTAATATACGTATGGGTGCATATATGTATTAATATATTGCAAGGTTCATGGGTCAGTTACTTTGAACACAAAATACATTTCTCCTAGAAACATTGCCCTGCAACTGACACACCAGCCAAAGGCAAGTGGTTACCCATAGCTGAATTAGTGCTCATATTAATTGATATTTTAACAGATTTTAAAATAGAATTTCTAAGCCTGAGACTCCTAAGCCCCAAGCTGCAACTTTAGGACTTCTGAATCTAAGTACTACAGGCCCTGAGCTGATTCCCTCTAAGCCCTGGTCTGGTTGATAGAGGAAAAGATAAGGAGAGAAAGCTAGGCTTATTAATTACTTTTTTTTTTTTTTTTTTTTTTTGAGATGGGGTCTCACTCTGTCGCCCAGGCTGGAGTGCAGTGACTCAATCACTGCTCACTGCAACCTCTGCCTCTCAGCTCAAGCAATTCTCCCATCTCAGCCTCCTGAGTAGCTGGGTACACCACCACACCTGGATAGTTTTTTTAATTTTTAATTTTTTTTTTTATTTTTTGTAGAGAGGGGTCTCACTATATTGCCCAGGCCAGTCTGGAACTCCTGGGCTCAGGTGATCCACCTGCCTCACTCTCCCAAAACGCTGGCATTAGAGGCATGAGCTACTGCACCCAGCCCTTATTTCCTTTTAAAAAATTAATGACTTTCATGTTTTATACAAATGTCCACATAAGGAATCTGACAAGCAGATGGCCCACTCAAATTGGGTAATTTGAAAAATTTAAGTAAATACCCAATTTAGAAGGTCAGAATAGGGTACAGAAAACTCATAAGAGATAGGACAATACCCCAAGCCTAGTCCTGCCTAGGCCTGAAGGAGGGAGGGACAAAGTGGTTTCTAGTGATTACTAGAAGCCAGAAACTTAGACAATTGTGTGGAGAGGGCCTTCAGTTGAGGGGCACTACCAGCCTGCAGCAACCTTTAATGCAGGGAGACAAGGGAATAAATCCTCCAACCTCTCCTTCCTCCAGTTCCCTGTGGATGCTTCCCAAAGACCAAACCCATAGGAAATCAGAAATCATAGAAGGTGCATTGCTGTGGCCCCTAAATGTCAACTTCCTTGGGAATAGCACTGGGGGAGAAGGGGACAGTGTGTATCTGCAAGGCCAAAAGGAAGCTTTCAGTGCAATCTCTTCTCTCTTCCCTTAAGCATCCACTCCTGTCCTCCAAGTGAAAAATTCATGTCCCCAACACAAGAGATATGCAAAGGCTCACCGGTAACTGTATCATCTTCTGGCGATGTCAATTCAGTCTTTTTTTTTTCTTTTTTTTCAAGACAGGGTCTCACTCCTGCTGCCCAGGCTACAGTATAGAGTTGTGAACATAGCTCACTGCAGCCTTGATCTCCCAGACTCAAGTGATCTTCCCACCTCAGACCCCTGAGTAGCTGGGACCACAGACGCACGCCACCACACCCAGCTAATTTTTTGGTACTTTTTCATAGAGACAGGGTTTCACCATGTTGCTCAGACTGGTCTTAAACTCCTGGGCTCAAGTGATCCACCTGCCTCAGCCTCCCAAAATGCTGGGATTACACGCATGAGCCACCGTGCCCAGTCTCTGCTTTCCTCTACCACCTGTTTTGTGTTTTCTGTCAGGACTCAGCTGGTTGGGATTCTTTATCTTGTGGGGTAGCTCTAGCATTGATACCTGGTGAGTCTGAGATCTTAGTGGTCTTGTTTTGTTGGATGGCCCTGTTTTCTACTGAGTAAGACTCTTAGGTAAGCGAGGACTGAAGAGATGCCCCTGTGAATCCTCTGCATTCCAGCTGTGGTTCTCTTTTCCCTGATTGTGAAGTAACAACCTAATTTCTTCTGGTATCGAGATCAGTCACCGTGGCCAATAGGATAGCTCTCTTCTCTGCCTGTTTGCTCAGAGGCATGAGAAGCCTAAAATGGTCAGGGCTACCAAGTAATTGGAATCATTACCGTATTTCCTGGTGGAGGAACTTCTACAAGTTCTAGCACCTTCAAATCCTTTGAACTCAGGATGGTAGGGAAAGGAAGCAAAATCTTAAAAGGACTGTTCGGTACAGCTGTGAGAGGGTACTCCCACATCCACCTCTTGTTTACTAGACATTCTGGCTCTGGGGAAGAGGGCCTTTTATGTTCACTGATGATTTAAAGCATATACTGCAACTGCAACCCAGGCTGGGCACGGTGGCTCATGCCTGTAATCCCAGCACTTTGGGAGGCCAAGGCGGGTGGATCACCTGAGGTCAGGAGATTCAGATTCAGATTCATCCTGGCTAACACGGCAAAAACCCGTCTCTGCTAAAAATACAAAAAACTAGCTGGGTGTGGTGGCACACGCCTGTAGTCCCAGCTACTCGGGAGGCTGAGGCAGGAGACTCGCTTGAACCCGAGAGGCAGAGGTTGCAGTGAGCCAAGATTGCACCACTGCCCTCCAACCTGGGTGACAGAGCGAGACTCTGTCTCAAAGAAAAAAAAAAAAAAGATGGTAACCCAAACTTACAGAGTTGGTTCCATTGATTGAATCTACAGTAGTCTAGACATTCTACCCTTTATCAACCCAGGTTATTCTAGGTAATGGGGCACATATTAGGTCAATGAATTCCATGAGTGCAAACCGATTTCTTTACTTTCCTTGCCACAACATGAGTCCCTTGATTAGAGACAGTGTTGTGTAAGATATGGTGGCTACAAATCAGGAATTCTCTAAGTCCAAAGACAGTGATTCTGGCAGAAGTGCTGGAAGCAAGGAAGAGAAATCAGCATTCAGAGTATGTGTTGGATCTTGTAGGGGACAAACCACTGTTCCCTCCATGAAAGAATCCCAGTGTAATTGGTGTATCACCCGATGGCTGGCTGGTGACCCTGGGAATGGTATCGTATCCAAGGCTCAGGTTTGGCCTTTCCTGTGGGCAGGTGAGGCACTCAGCAGTGACGGCAACAACATGAGGGGAAGTCTATATCGCTGAGTTCATGGCTGGCTCTATCCCTGCCACTGTGGCCACTTTGTGCATAGGCTCATTGGGAAAGCACTGGAGTGGCTGGAGAAAGACATCTCAACATCCACAGGACAGGTTATCTTGTCCACCATCTGTTCTGAAATATCCCTTCTCATGCTTTTCTCCCAAGCCTTCATGACACCAGTTTTCCTCAATTGTTTTCTCCAAGTCCCTAGCAATCTGGTAAATCTACTTCCTACTGTTTATAAATCATTTGAGATCTGAGCCATCTCTTCTTTCACACAAAGTGGACAATCAGAAGTACCAAAGTTCTGCCCATTGGGAGGCTTTCACGGCCATCCCTGAATGAATCTGTGCTACAGAAGCCAGCATACCTGGAAGACCTGTCAGTAAACTAGACCCATTTTCCTCCATCAAGTGGTCATAGAAATCTTCCCCTGGGGCCATGTGTACGAGGTGAGGGAGGGCAGTGAAGCAGAGGACCAGGCAATGCAGGCGGCCAGGTCCCTTGCTCGTGCAGTTTGCTTCACTCGTGTAGGTTCAGGAGCCAAGTACACTGCACAAGCAGGTTGACTGCATGTATCCCACTTGCATGTGTAATGTGATAAAAGA
Source organism: Macaca fascicularis (assembly GCF_037993035.2). Lineage (NCBI taxonomy): Eukaryota > Metazoa > Chordata > Mammalia > Primates > Cercopithecidae > Macaca > Macaca fascicularis. The sequence goes on along the minus strand of NC_088389.1, from coordinate 102,698,517 downwards.
AAAACTTCAGCCAAATTCAATTTAAAGAAGTTTTATTGAGCAATGAACAACTGGCGAATCGGGCAACCCCCAGAATCACAGCAGATTCACAGAGACTCCAGCGCAGCCACGTGGTGGAAGAAGATTTATAGACATAAAAAGGGAAATAACATACAGAAATCAGCAGTGAGGGACAGAAACAGCTGGATTGGTTACAAGTTGGCGTTTGCCTTATTTGAACAGTTTGAACACTTAGCAGTCTATGAGTGGTTGAAGTATGGCTGCTGGCATTGGCCAAGACTCAGTTATTGTTACAGGCACATACTCTTAAGTTAGGTTTTCAGTTTTGTCTGACTATTAAGCTAGGTTACAGTTCATCCACAAGGACTCAAATATAGAAGTACGGAGTCCTTCTCAGGCCATATTTAGTTTGCTTTAACAAATGGAATGCTGCTGCACATATAAACAGCTTTATGGTTCAGAGGATATTGCCATGCTTGGTGGGTAGTCTGGGTCACACAAACACAGGGCAGCCCATGATAAGGCTTTCAGGCTCTACCAGGGTGCAGGAACAAGCCAGAGCCACCTTCCAATGGTAATAATCACCAGCAGGTCATGAGTTTCCTACTGAGGATTGCCAGAGGCTCCATAAGACACCTCTGTTGGTCAAAGGTATTTTGAGGATCATTGAGTCTGTGGGGTCAGAAGGCTCAAGTGACAGGACAGCTGGCACCACAGCCTGGATCTGCCTCAGAACCCTTTCGTGCTCTGTATCCCACTCCAAACTGTCAGCTTCGCAGCTTCCTAGGTGATGGGTTCAAGCAGTATGCACGAATGTGGCTTGTTTTTTTTTTTTTTTTTTTTTTTTTGAGACGGAGTCTCGCTCTGTCGCCCAGGCTGGAGTGCAGTGGCCAGATCTCAGCTCACTGCAAGCTCCGCCTCCCGGGTTTACGCCATTCTCCTGCCTCAGCCTCCCAAGTAGCTGGGACTACAGGCGCCTGCCACCTCGCCCGGCTAGTTTTTTGTATTTTTTAGTAGAGACGGGGTTTCACCGTGTTAGCCAGGATGGTCTCGATCTCTTGACCTCGTGATCCGCCCGTCTCGGCCTCCCAAAGTGCTGGGATTACAGGCTTGAGCCACCGCGCCCGGCCAAATGTGGCTTGTTGCCTCCGAAATCTAAAGCAGCTCCACAAATGTTGTGCCCCTTTGTGGTGACCAGTGCAAAGCAGGGCAAGTTACTTGTCACTCTTAGAAAGTGAGAGACGTACCCCAGGCTATTGCACCCCTCAAAACATTAGACATACAGCAGGCTCCTGAATGTTCATGGACTCTATCTCCTATCCTCTGGCACGAATGTGACTTACTAAGACATCTAGGGTACTTGCTACTTCCTGTTCCCCAGTTCCAGTTAGCATTATGTCATCATTGTAAAAGATGAGAGTGGCATGATGTACAGTATCAAGTTGATTACAGACCCTTTGGACTGTTTTATAACAGAGACCAGGAGAGTTCATGTGGCCTGGAGGCAACTAAGTAAAGGTATAATGTTGCCCTGCCTTGAAAATGTGAACGTCTTCTGATTTTTGTTAATTATGAGAATGGGGGAGAAAGGAATATGCCAGGTCAATGACTGTAAGTGGACACTAGGGCCGTATTGATTTGTTCCAGTAAAGATACTACATCCAGATCGTTGATGTTTGCCATCACCATCTGTTAAAGTTTGCAGTGATATGCAATCATTTTCCATAACCTGTCTGACTCTTACACTGGCCAAACAGGTAAGTTGAATGAGCATGTGATAGGGATCGAAGCACTGCATCTTTTAAGTGTTCGATGGTGGCACCAACCTCTGCAATTCCCCTACAGATGGGGAATTGCTTTCAGCTTACTATCATGAAGGAGGGTGGTGGTGCGGTTCCAGGGTCTTGACTTGGCCCTTTCTACCATAGTAACTCTCACTCCATAAATCAGGTAACAAATATGGGCATCTGCCTATTACTAAGCATATCTAGCCCCACTGTATATTTTAAGGCTGGGAAATAACCACAATGTGGATCCAAGGTCCTACTGGACTAACGGTAGGATAAACCTGGGTCCACACTCCACCAGTTATCTGAATGGTGGACCCCACTGGCATTCTTCAGGTCTCCTAGGATAAATGTCAGTTCAGAGTAAGTATCTAGTAGCTCCTGAGAGGATGTGTTATTTCTCTCTGCTCTATGTATAGCTTCTTAAGTAAATGGCAGTAGGTTCTTCCAGGGAAGAGGAGATGGATCGTTCATGATAAACAACTATGCCTCTACTATAGCATCCGTCCTCAAAGGATCCACCCTTTTCCTCTGTTGAGGGGCTTTGGCTTAGATCTGGGACCTAAGAGGCCAGGATTTCCCATTAGATAGATCTGAGGTTTTCCCAGTATAGCCCCAATTTTTTCACCTGTATATATCAAGAAGAACTTCAGTAGTGACCACATATTTCATTTCAAGAGATCCTATGATCATTTAGTTATTGCCACAGATGCCTGTGGGCCAAAAATCTCTAATAACCTCTGTCTCTGTGGCTTACTGTAGCCAGTGTACTCAACTGTCTTTGACAGTAAAATGCTGCCATTTGGCTTCAAGCCTCTGGGGTCCCATATTCCCATGAGATCAGAAAAACCAGTCCTTTTGCAATTTCCCCCAAGGTTATCTCTGGCCTCTCAAGGACAGTCATCACCTTTCCAAGCAGGTTGGTATCTTCCCACTGAGGCACTTCCTGCTGCTTTGGTGACAAGCCCGCGAGAGGGTGGCTGAGTAGCTGTTTGTAATAGAGAAGCACTGCTCTTTGGTATGCCAGGGAAGTTCCAGCATTTTGACCTAATTAACTATAGGCCATAAGCAGGTCATGAAACCGACGCAAACAAGAGTGTGCATCAGAATCCCCTGGACAGCTTGTCAAAACACAGATTCCCGCGCCCTACCCCGTTAAGTCTCTGATTCGGGAGATCTTGGCTGGGTTTTGAGAATTTGCATTTCTGAGTTCCCAGATGGTGCCAACACTGTTGTTTGGGAACACAGTTTGGAAGCCACTGTTCAATATTTCAATCTCATTATATCAGAGGCCTAGAGGAGTTTTTCTCAATCTTTAATATGCACACAAGTCACCTGGCAGGATTGTAAAATACAGAGTTTTGCTTCAGTAGATCTGGGGTGGATTCTGAGATTCTAGGATTCTATTCATCTCCCAGGTGATACCACTGCTGCTGATCCACAGACCACACTGAGTATCAAGGCTCGAGGCCATGAGTTCAAGCTCAATTAGCCAAGCTAGCAGACCATTAATGTTCACTCCTGGGTGGCCCATGCAGTACATTAAATTCCAACCCATCTCTGTGGGTGCGGCTCAGTAAAGCCATATATTTTATCTCCTGTGTCTAACATCCTTAGGATTCACTACCCCATAAGGGCTCCCCAGGCTCCTGACAATATAGTTTGGTACAATCCTGATCTAAACTTCTTTCTGGGTACAGGCTATCACTACTCACTTCAGGACTTGTAATTCCTTTCAGTAAAGAGGGGCAGGTATTGGGTGGAGGGAGGTCCTGAGGGGCACTAGCTCAGCCTGTGTGACAACTGCCCCAGGTGCAGGTGTTGGAAGAATTCTGGTGTAGGTAAGAACTGCTTCTCTCAAACAATGGAGGCAGAGCTCCCTCCCACAGCTAGGGAAGTCCAAGGGAGTCAGGAGTTTCAAAATTCTGTTTTACCCACATTGATCCAACCCCTGTTTTAAGCTCCACTCCTCTACCAGTGCCCTCACCTTGGCAGAAAAGGCCTAGTGAAGTTGTTGTGCAACCCAATTAAATGTTGTTACAGTGCTCAGCATTAGGAACTGGACGTGGCCCACAGTGTCATCTGCTCTGTGAGGATAGGAGACACTTCATCCTTCAAAAGCTGCCACCCAGGCTTTCTGATTATCCACTTACAATCTCAACTGCACACGTGCAATTTCGTTTTTCCTTTATTCTTCACATACTTTCTCGCACTGTTCAAAGAAGCCAGGTGGTCCCATGGTCTATGTAATCATTACTAATCACCATAATGTCAGTGCCACAGTACTTGATCTCCCAATGCCTTGTCCTCTTCCTGCTCTTCATTTCATGCCCACACAGTGATAATGTGAATAACCATGATGCTGCCCTATGGCAGGGGTTATCTGTGTCGCATTTACCACTGGCAAGTAAGTAAACGGGCTGTCCAAACCAAGATTCCCAATCTGAGTCTTTCTCCTGGGGCACCTGTAGTAGCAATTTCTGTGTCAGTCAAGATCCCAGAAAGAGGCTGGGTGCGGTGGCTCACATCTATAATCCCAGCACTTTGGGAGGCTGAGATGGGTGGATCATGAGGTCAGGAGTTCAAGACCAGCCTGGCTAAGATGGTGAAACCCCATCTCTACTAAAAATACAAAAATTAGCCAGGCATGGTGGCAGGTGCCTGTAATCCCAGCTACTTGGGAGGCTGAGGCAGGAGAATTGCTTGAACCAGGGAGTCGGAGGTTGCAGTGAGCTGAGATCACGCCCCTGCACTCCAGCCTGGTGACACAGCGAGACTCCATCTCAAAAAAAAAAGAAAAAAAAAATTCCAGAAATAAATAGAGGACATACTCCAATTGGATAGCTTAAAGAGAGTTTAATAAAGGCACTATTTAGAAGGATATGAGTAGGGCATAGGGAATTCACTAAGCGTGGTATAATTACCCTGGGGCTAGTAACAGCATGGCACCATTACCACCCAGCATTAATGTTAAAATAGAGATCATAAGATTGATAGAACAGACTCTTTGTGGCAATAAGACACCAAATTACAAACAGGACCTAGGCTATGCCAGGCAAGAGTTAAGTCATGCACTCCCACACTTAAAGGATAAACTGTGTTCTAACTGCCACAAGGGTTTCTTTTTCTCTAGCAGCTAAACAAATGCTAGTCTTGAGATAAGCAATAGTAAAAAAAGTTGCAGCTCACGCAACCCTGACTAACTGAACCCCTGGTTGCACCAGCCACAACTATAGCCTTGATTGGACAAGAGACTGGTTTCAACAACTTTCCCCTGATAAGAACACCGATTCTGGACTGGTTCCGGCTGGTTTACAGAGGTTGTGCATTTGTGTGCGTTCATGTCCTGAAAAGACCTGATGTACAGGACCTAATTTTTAAATGTTATGTACGTATAGGGCCTAACATTTAAATGTTAAGTCTCCACCCTAAAGTGAACATGAGTTGTACATACCCTACGTGTTTGTTCAATATGCATGCGTCAGGACCACCTTCATGAATATTTATAATCCTCCTGTAGCCTGTTGAACATGTATGTTTAGCCAACCCATTCATCATAAAGCTCTTACCCCAATCCTTCCTCCTTCGAAGTGCCTGTCTCTGGTCTTGCCTGGAGGCTGTGCTTCCCAACCTGCAGGATGCTACCTTGCAAGCTATAACTCCTTATAAGAAATAAAGTCTCCTCACCTTTCCAAACTTGTAGATTTGTGATTTTTTTTTAAGTTAACAGGTGGCATGTGCCTGTAGTCTCAGCTACTCGTGGAGGCTGAGGTGGGAGGATCCCTTGAGCCCACAAATTAGCAGTTTGAGTCCAGCCTGGGCAACATAGCAAAACCCCATCTCTTAAAAACTTTTTTTAATCTGAAAACAACAACAACAACAACAACAACAAAAACTGCCCTATGTGTTCTACCCAACTCCAACAGAATGACATCAAAATAACTGGAACGTAATGGCACAGAGCACAGCATTTCAAAAGACAGTATCAGGTAAAACTGACAGCATTTAATACAGTCCGAACTGAACAAAGATTTCTGCTCTCTTTGAATGATTTCATAGGTAGACATCAGCCAGTCCAGCCTGTGCTTTTGATGAACAGTGCTTAAGATGTGCTCCCTCAAGTGAGATCATCCAGCCTGTGGCTTTAAAGTGATAGCTGAGTGATGAATGGTAATTTCCCATCTATTATGATAAGACTCCCTTTCCAAAGGATTTTTCTGCATTCTGCTAAGTGGCTCTGGTTTTCATTTCCCTAACACATTTTTCTTCCCTGAATGCCTTTCTAATATGCCTTGTTTAAATAGTCAGTGGCTTATTGCATTTTGCAGGGACTTGTTTCTGCCTGCTACAGAATGATTTTTTTTTTAAATGTCACCTTGATTTGTTAGGATGCATTTGACCACCCGTCACTGACAGGAGAAGGCGTGAGGTCTTTTTCTGCAGATAGTAAAGAGCAGGCAGTTTTATTTCTTAGATCCTACTACAAGATTTGAGGAGTAAGGAAGACATAGCAGATGGTTTTGAAGAGATTCAATCACCCACGGGTATTGCTGCAGAATGTGGGACCTGCCAGCATGCAAATATTCAAAACAAACTAAATGTTTAAATAAATAGAGACCATGCCATTACCTTCTCCATTTGGGATCATAGACATTGATACATACATTTTAACTTAATATCAACACGAAATGAAAGTGCTATGTTCATCTTTTAGTGACCACAGATGGTACAAATACCAAGGTACATGGCATATATACCAAGCGATAATGGGCTGGGGTACCACCTGAGGATTACATTTTATTTTTTGTAAATCTTTATTACTAACGAGTAACTAAATCTTTATTACTAACGAGTAACACATATACAGTAAAGTGTGCAAATTTAAGAGTATAGCTCAGTGTATATATATGTGCAGTGTGTGTATATGTAAATAACTATCACCAGATCAAGAAGTAGAACATTTGTGGCACTCTGGAAGGTTCCCTTATGCTCTCTTTTAATTATCACCACCCTACCCTCAAGGGTAATCACTGTCCTGACCTCAATCACCATAGACTAGTTTTACCTGTGTTTGATTTTCACTTAAAGGAACTTCTTTCTGGTTCATTATGTTGTGAGATTCAGCCATGTTATAACGTGCATCACTTGTTTATTTCTTTTTATTGCTAAAGAGTATTTTATTGTAAATATATATCACAATTCTTTATTCCTTCTGTCATTTGTGGGCATTTAATTTCTTTGAATAAGTGTAACAGGTTGAAAATGAGTATTTAGCAAATTGCACTCAGATTAAAATAACAAAATAATCTCTTATCAGAAGTTAAGAAATACATTTTCCTCCTCCTCATCCACATCCAAAGACAGTTTTGAAAATGCCTTTTCTTCTCTATTATAGCAACACCTAGTGGCTTGAGAAGGCCAGGTCTAGAGGTATGCATTTACAACTGGGAAACACTGACTTTTAGTTTTGAAGAGCTCAGATAGCACCTAGACGTCCGCTATAACCACATAACAATGGACCCCATCTGAAATCATTTAAGTCAGAATCTTTGGAGGAAGAGGCCAGGATTGGTAGGTTATAAAAGTTGCCCAGATGATTTTAATGTGCAGCCAAGGCTAAGAACTACTTATCTAGACCAGTGCTTTGCAAACTTTTGTCAAATAATCAGAATCGCGTTTCAAACACAGATTGCTGGGCCCCGCCCACAGAGTATGTTTCTGTAGATCTAGGGCAGAGCCCAAGAATTTGCATTTCTAACAAGTTTCCCAGGTAATGCTGATGCTGTTAGTCCAGAAACCACATGATAAGAACCACTGATCTAGACTAAGTTTGTTATTTAACGCAAGAAAAAAACTGCAGGCCAGACAGTTGAAGCAATTTGCTAGGGTCATGGAGTTAGATAGTGACAAAGTTGTAATTAGAACAAAGGCCTCACAATTACTTTCCTCTCATCAGATATATCCAGGCTTGGATACTGCTCAATGTTATGCCATTTGAAGCTATGTAAAGAGATCACTCACCTGCAACAAAAATGTAAAACAAATAGATATTTGGAGAGGTGGGTGAGGTAACTCTTTGCCATAAACGTATTTGCAAAAACGTAAGCATCCTGAGAAAGTGGAAGCAGAGCACATACATTAGGACCAGTACTTGATAAGGACAAGAGGGATGGGAAACAGGCTGTGGAGTTCCTTTCGGCAGCCTGAACATTAACCCCTGCTTAGGAAAGGGTGCATCTGTCTTCATCATGCCTCTCTCTCCTCCCCTCCTCCAGTCACCTCCTGAAGGCAGAGCTGCTGCAATCTGCCTGGCCCATGTGGTGGCAAGTTACCCAGTCAGGAGACACTGGCCAGCAGTTTATCTCTTTCTTCCACATCCCTCCCATAACACAAGATGTACTGTGTTGCTGTATTTTCCCATGACTCCTATATCTCACTCACACTTGCCCCTTACAATAAGATTTTCCCAAATATGGCTGGCTTGTCCCCAACAGTTGTGGCTCACATCTGCCATTTAGACAGCCCTGTGCCTGAGTCTGTAGCGCAACAGCTGTGGGGCTGGGTGTGAGCCTGTCCTCCTAGCTATGCTAAGCATGCTGTAATGACACAATAAACTGGCAGCTTGGACCTTTGCCTGCTGAGCCATTTTGGCCTGCCTTAGTGGCTCCCTGAACTGTATCAGGGTGTCACATGGCAGAAGAGCTTTGCCCGGGGAGCTGGGTAATCTGTATTTTAAATACATGTTACAGGTGATTCTAAAGTACACTTCTGGCTCAGGATTCAAGAAGGAACTGATTTATTCTACCAATGGGAACACAGAAGAGAGAAAGGAAACGGCATCAACCAGACATTGCAGGTGCAGGGCATTGTTATGCAAGATATTTAAAAACGGTTTTCTGCAGGAAAAAAAACTGATGAAGATTAATTTTTGAATAAGGACATATGCAAAGACTTAAGGACTGTCTGCTATGGAATAAAAGGCAGCCAGTCTAGTGGTGGACAAGAGCAACTTGAGGAGGGAAAACCCCAAACAGAACAAAACAAAGAGGGTCTAGAATATACTAAAACAATCTTTGCAACTACAGTCCTTACATCAACATTTTCTTAGGAAAAATCAGACTAATACCAGAATTCACATTTCGGCTTTGATGGTTTGCTGTATAAACAGTTTTCATCATTAAAGGAAGGTCCAGTTATTATTTTGTTTCTTTCACAAAGTCCCTGATTGAATCGCCTCCTCCTTCCAGCATGTTTATTTATTTACATACACAGAGAGACACAAGTACAGATATACATATATCCTATTACTGGCATCTCACATTCACTTAAAGATGATGAAAGCCATTTCAATCACAATCTCAGGGGATGCCACTTCCCTTACCTCCCCTGTCACATTGGACATACCCACAATAGACCCAATACAGAAGAAAACAAAAATTCTTAAAAGTTCATACTGACTTACCTACTGAAGCAATGTACCAGACTACATGCTCTTTACATGCCTTCCAATTCTAAAAATCTATAAGCAATCACAACTGCACACACAACGGATGCTCTACAGTTTTTGTAAATGATGCAGTACGTGCCCAGGCGTGGCAGCAGATAGTCTTTCAGGCTTCAGGAGTCCAAACCTCTGTCAATACCAGGATTACTATCCACACTGTTAGTTTCTTAATGTGAAGGATTTTTTATTTTTTATTTATTTATTTTTTTGAGACGGAGTCTCACTCTGCCGTTCAGGCTGGAGTGCAGTGGCCGGATCTCAGCTCACTGCAAGCTCCGCCTCCCGGGTTGACGCCATTCTCCTGCCTCAGCCTCCCGAGTAGCTGGGACTACAGGTGCCCGCCACCACGCCCGGCTAGTTTTTTGTATTTTTTAGTAGAGATGGGGTTTCACCGTGTTAGTCAGGATGGTCTCGATCTCCTGACCTCGTGATCCGCCCGTCTCGGCCTCCCAAAGTGCTGGGATTACAGGCTTGAGCCACCGCGCCCGGCCAATGTGAAGGATATCTTAAAATTGATGTATAACACATTACAGACTGCAAGAAAATATTTCCAAATTATATCTGATAAAGGACTTGTATCTAGAATATATATAAAAGACTCATAACTCAATGGTAAGAAAACAACCCAATTCTTAAAATGGGCAACACATCTGAACAGACATTTCACCAATGAAGATATAGGATTGGCTGATAAACACATGAAAAGATGTTCAGTCGGCCAGGCACGGTGGCTCACGCCTGTAAGCCCAGCACTTTGGGAGGCTGAGGTGGACGGATCACGAGGTCAGTAGATGGAGACCATCCTGGCCAATATGGTGAAAACCCGTTTCTATGAAAAATACAAAAGTTAGCTGGGCATGGTGGTGTGTGCCTGTACTCCCAGCTACTTGGGAGGCTGAGGCAGGAGAATCACTTGAACCAGGGAGGCAGAGGTTGCATTGAGCTGAAATGGCATCACTGCACTCCAGCCTGGGTGACAGAGCAAGACTCCATCTCAAAAAAAAAAAAAAAAAAAAAAGAAAAGATGCTTAGTCAACATTATGAGTCATTAGAAATATACAAATTAGGCCAGGCGTGATGGCTCACACCTGTAATTCCAGCACTTTGGTAGGTTGAGGTGGGCGGATCACGAGGAGTTCGACACTAGCCTGGCCAACATAGTGAACTCCCGTCTCTACTAAAAATACAAAGATTAGCTGGGCATGGTGGTGTGTGCCTGTAATCCCAGCTACTCGAGAGTCTGAGGCAGGAGAATCGCTTGACCCAGGGAGGCAGAGGTTGTGGTGAGCCAAGATCCTGCCACTGCACTCCAGCCTGGGCAACAGAGTGAGACTCCATCTCAAAAAAAAAAAAAAGAAATATACAAATTAAAGCCACAGTGAGACTTCACACACACTAGAATGACAATAATGAAAATGCACTGACAGTTACAAGTGTTGGTGAGGATCTGGAGCTGCCTCAGTGTGGAGTCCTCACAAAGCTCTAGGACTGTAAAAGGGTGCAGACATTACCACAAGTTTGGTAGTTCCTTAAAAACTAAATATGAATTTACCACACAATCCAGCAATCTAATCTCCCCGTTAGGTATATATATCCAAGAAAAATAAAAACATGTCCACACAAAGGCTTTGCATGCAAATATTCACAACAGTATCATTCATAATAGCTCAAAGTGGAAACAATCCAAATTTGAAGGGGTAAACAAAATTAATATGTCCATACAATGGAATACTATTCAGAAAAAAAAAATGATGAACTATCGGTACATGTTTTAACATGGCTCTGCTTCAGAAATGTCATGTAAGGTGAATGGAGCTAGACTCAAAGACTACATATTTTATGAGCTCATTTATATGAAAGGTTCATAAGAGGCAATTTTATGGACACACAAAGATTAAGTTGCTTGGGGCTGGGGAGTGGGAATGGGGAGTGGCTACAAATGAGCATGAGGGATCATTTTGGGATGATGGAAATGTTCTAAAACTGGATTGTGATGATAAATGCACAATGCTTGTATATTTACCAAACTATTAAATTATACACTTCAAGTTGGTGAGTCTCATGCATGTAAATTATGCCTCAATAAAGCATTTTAAAAATATAGAGACAATTATCACTATGAAAAAAGCTTTCATACAATTTAACTGACTTTACAGCACAATGAAGGCTGGTATTTTTATCAGTAATTCCCAACCATTTCCAGGCCAAGAATCCCTTTATAACAGCAAAAAAAATCACAGCCCCACGATAGTTAAATTGAACCTTAAGCATAAATTGAGGAAACACATAATTTCAGGAATACTGGGATAATTTTAATTGAATTTGGACTTAACTAATCACATCTACTACATACAAAATAGTATATAAATAGCAAGATATAGTAATCTGTCTACCAACAATGTTAAGTGCAGATATAGGTTCACCAGCTCCTCCATACAGGTGGGGTCTCACTCAAGGGACAGTGATCCCTGAGTTGAAACTCCTTCTAAAGTTTCCATCTCCTTAATGCAGCAGTGAACCAAGAAAAGCAAAATTGCTGCTTTAAGTTCAATTCCATGATGTTTTTACTCATCTCTGCAATTAGTTTACAGCTGGGAAGAACATGATTTATTTTTCGGACTAGAAGCATGTCCCATGTGTGGGCAAAATTTACTTGACAAGTGGATCATAGAAAAAGAGGATGCTGTATGACTGGAAAAATATACAAAGGTCGACTGGTTAGATGCTGGTCCAAACATACTATGGAGCTGTTTTGTGGATTCCTGATTTGTCTCTAATCTATCCCTTAGGGCCCCTTTCAGTTGTACCTGCTTGTGGAACCACACAGCTACAATGTAAACTTTGTATCAAATGTTAATGACCCTGCAGAGACAGCCTGGCTCCTCACTGCGGCTTGCTTCCTCTGGGATTTTCAATTACTGTAGGATGTCCTCTCACATTTACCGACAGTAGTATAGCATCATTAAGCATTTCCAGCATTACCAGTTGAGGATTTCCCACACATAAATCAATTAACAGAATCTGAAATGTACTATTTCCATGGCCAAGAAAGGGATTCCAAAATTGTTTCCAAATTATTTATGAAACACTTGTTTGTTTCAGTAAGTCTTGTTTTTGTCACTGTCCACTGGCAGCCACTCACACTGCACCTGCCTTGTGTCAGCTGGCAGCCACAAGTGTTGCAGAGACGAGAAACATAGGAGAAACTTATTTTTAAACAATGTGTAACTGTTCAGTTGCATTTCTAAATAGTAAGCTCAGAATGTTTTTGGGAGAAGTATATAATATACTATTCTCCCTGTGTTTCCAGATTACTCATTATATGTTTTTCCAGAGTCACAATTGGACCTATTGCTTTAAATTTAGAGTACTTTGCCAGAAAACATATTGACTACCGTATACTGTTTGGAAGTGTAAATAACATAGTTTTAAAAATCATTTTATTTTGTTTCCTGACTTTGCGGACATGTTGTAATATCCTCTGCTAAGGGATGTCAGTTTTGTCCTGTTCTAGACCATCTTTTCTAACCTCAGCTGGTCATGGCAATTTCCCCAGAGCCAGTTCATTTCCTGTTTCAGTTATTTAGGTCATTGTTCCCATGTTATGATTTTTCTTCATAATGACAAAATAAATAAATAACTCTTACAGATTAAAGAAAAAATATAGGCCAGGTGCAATGGCTCACACCTGTAATCCCAGCACTTTGGAAGGCTGAGCTGGGCGGATCACTTGCAGTCAGAAGTTCGAGACCAGCCTGGCCAACATGGTGAAACCCCGTCTCTACTAAAAATACAAAAATTAGCCGGGCATGGTGGCACACACCTGTGATCCTAGCTACTCTGAAGGCTGAGGCAGAAGAATCGCTTGAACCTGGGAGGCGGAGGTTACAGTGAGCTGAGATTGTGTCACTGCACTCCAGCCTGGGTGACAGAGTGAGACTCCAACTCAAAAAAAAAAAGAAAAAAAGAAAAAGAAAAAGAATTTGTCACAAATAAATTTGTAACTATATTAAACAATTACATAAAAATAAAAAGTGGAATACATAAGGTGATATTGAATTATGCTAAAAATGTATTTGTAATTTAAAATGCAAATTTAGAATTTGAATAAAAGTTCAGTGTAATGGAATATGTTTTTCTAATTCACTTTCCATTTTTAGTTCAATTTTGTAATTTTAAAATATCAATTTTTTTATCACTTGTTTTACTCAAGTTCCTTGGTGTGTGTGTGATATCAATTACAGTTAGCAATAGTTACAGTTTTGACGAAGAAACAATGGAGAGTTTATAAAGTTGTTACTGTCAATTTTTTTCTAAAGCTTGCTACTGCACTCACACACTTATGGGTGGTATTATTTAAGAGTCTATAACTCAACAAGTATTAAAAACTGAATAGCAAGCCTGACTTTCCTGTATAAATGTTTTCATTGGAGAGGTTTGCTTCTCCTCTTTCAGTGCAATAGGAATTCTATCTCCAGGTTTCTTTCTTTTACTTCCATCCAAGAGTTTCAACTTTACCTGATTCCTACACCCACAAAACCCCCTAGGATGATTTGAAAGGAATGTCTCAACCAAAAAGTATCAAGAAATGTTTATAAACATCATGAAGAGAGTACCTACTCTGTTTTTTACATATTTAATACTCACAATAACTTTACACTGTAGAAATTACAGCCCTCATTTTTCAAAGAAAGGCACACACAACATAACTTAATGAAGGTAAAGAAATGAGCCCAGGGTCACAGCGGTGAGATTCAGATCATTCTGCCTCAGAATGGTTTTATCTACTACTCTTGCTTAAGTCAAGATTTATGTTGTTTCATTTTAAGGCATGGATTTCACAACAATACATTACTAATTTATTTTTAAAAGTGTTATTACTTTTTAATTGAGGTAAAACTGACATACAACTAAATAAACAATTTTTATTTTTTTCCTTGAGACGGAGTCTCGCTCTGTCGTCGCCAGGCTGAAGTGCAGTAGTGCGATCGTGGCTCCCTGCAACCTCTGCCTCCTGGGTTCAAGCAATCCTCTTGCCTCAGCCTCCTGAGTAACTGGGACTACAGGCACGTGCCACCATGCCCAGCTAATTTTTATATTTTTAATAGAGATGGGGTTTCACCATGTTGGCCAGGAAGGTCTAGATCTCTTGACCTCGTGATCTGCCCGCCTTGGCCTCCCAAAGTGCTGGGATTACAGGCCTGAGTCACCGTGCTCAGCCAAAATAAACACATTTTAAGTGCTGAATTTTATATTTCTGTACCTGTGTAGCCACCACCTGGATCAAGATACAGATGATTCCAGCATTCCAGAAGTTTCCCCTTATACGCATTCCCAATCAATATCACTTCCCCAAAGACAACCACTATTCTGATGTCTATCACCGTAAGTTACTTAAAACGATTTCTGAACTTTGCATAAAGGGGCCCATAAAGTATATAACATCTTGTGTCTGGATTCTTTTGCTCAAGGTATCTTTAAAAAAACTGTATTTTAAAAAATGTTAGTTACAACTTATGTTGAATTCAAAGACATTTGATTTACTTTAAAAATGAAAAAAAGTGGCCGGGCGCGGTGGCTCAAGCCTGTAATCCCAGCACTTTGGGAGGCCGAGACGGGCGGATCACGAGGTCAGGAGATGGAGACCATCCTGGCTAACACGGTGAAACCCCGTCTCTACTACAAAAATACAAAAACACTAGCCGGGCGAGGTGGCGGGCGCCTGTAGTCCCAGCTACTCGGGAGGCTGAGGCAGGAGAATGGCGTGAACCCGGGAGGCGGAGCTTGCAGTGAGCTGAGATCTGGCCACTGCACTCCAGCCTGGGCCACAGAGCGAGACTCCGTCTCAAAAAAAAAAAAAAAAAAAAAAAAAGAAAAAAAGTGACTGGGCGTGGTGGCTCATACCTGTAATCTCAGCACTTTGGGAGGCTGAGGCAGGCAGATCACCTAAGGTCAAGAGTTTGAGGCCAGTCTGGCCAACATTGCAAAACCCTGTCTCTACTAAAAAACACAAAAATTAGCTGGGCATGGTGGCGGGCGCCTGTAATCCCAGCTACTCGGGAGGCTGAGGGCGGAGAATCTCTTGAACCTGGGAGGCAGAGATTTCAGTGAGCCGAGATCACACCACTGCACTCCAGCCTGGGTGACAGAGTGAGACTCCGTCTCAAAAAATAAAAAAGTTCATTTCAAATATTTAAATGATTTACATATAAATGTTTAATATTAAAATTTAATCCGTATACTTCAAATTAACATTGCTAGAGGTTACAGAACTGTCTAAACCAAGTTTTGATGAAATATTGTACCACTTACTTCTGAGCACTTAGGTCCTATTTGTGTTTTCACAACCTATATATATATATATATATATATTTTTTTTTTTTGAGACGGAGTCTTGCTCTGTAGCCCAGGCTGGAGTGCAGTGGTGCGATCTCGGCTCACTGCAACCTTTGCTTATTGGGTTCAAGCGATTCTCCTGCCTCAGCCTCCCGAGTAGCTGGGATTGCAGGCACCTGCTGCCACGCCTGACTAGTTTTTGTATTTTTAGTAGACATGGGGTTTCACCATGTTGGGCAAGTTGGTCTCAAACTCCTGACCTCAGATAATCTGCCTGCATTGGCCTCCCAAAGTGGTGGGATTACAGGCATGAGCCAACTCACCCAGCCTCCACTTTCTTTAATGTCTTGATAAGATTTTATATTTTTGTTGACAGAGTTCTTGAATATTTTTTGATGTATTCCCAGGTAATATTTTCTGATGTCACTGAAACGTTATCTACGTCTGCACTTTTTTTATGCTGAAATATTTTTAAGTAAATTAGTATTACATCCTTAAGTATTTCAGTATGGTTTTCTAAAATAACATTCCACTTAAATTATTCCCTAATATCATCTATTATCAAAAGTGAAATAGCCAATAAACACAAAAAGGGGCTCAAGCTTATTTGTAATTAGAAATACAAATTATTAAGACAAAAAAGTCTGATACCAAGTGTTAGAAAGGATGCAGAGCACTGAAATTCTAATCCATTGCTACGAACAAGGGGATAAACTCTCTCTGGAGAAGTTTTGTTTTACATAGTAAAAATGAAGATGCATAGACCCGATTCCCTCTACCACTGCTAGATATATATCTAACAGAAATGCACAAGAGACACATATAACAATGTTCATGCTAGTATGTTGTAACAGGAAAATTTTGAGATAACTCAAATGTCTCTCAACATGAGAAAAAACAAACTATGGGCCAGATGCAGAGGCTCATGCTTGTAATCCCAGCACTTTGGGAGGCCAAGGTAGATGGATCACTTAAGGCCAGGAATTCAAGACCACCTGGCCAACATGGTGAAACCTTGTGCAAAATTAGCCAGGCATGGTGGTGCAGGCCTGCAGTCCCTGCTACTTGGGAGGCTAAGGCAGGAGAATCTCTTGAACCTGGGAGGTGGAGGCTGCAGTGAGTCGAGATCATGCCACTGCACTCTACCTGGGAAACAGAGCGAGATTCCGTCTCAAAAAAAAGAAAAAAAAAGTAAAATAAAAAATAAAATATATGGACTGGTGTGGTGGCTCACGCCTGTAATCCCAGCACTTTGGGAGGCCAAGGCAGGTGGATCACCTGAGGTCAGGAGTTCAAGACCAGCCTGGCCAACATGGTGAAACTCTGTCTCTACTAGAATACAAAAAATCAGCTGGGCGTGGTGGTGGGGACCTGTAATTCCAGCTACTTGGGAGGCTGAGGCAGGAGAATCGCTTGAACCCAGGAGGTGGAGGTTGTCGTGAGCCAAGATCACGCCATTGCACTTCAGCCTGTGCGACAAGAGCAAAACTCTTATCTCAAAAAAAAAAAACTTAATTAAATAAATAAAATTTTAAAAAATAAAAAATATATAATAAAAAATTAAAAGACAGAAAAGAATTAAAAAAAACAACAGACCAAGCTAATTTATATTGTTTAGGAGTACAAACATGGATAGTAAAAAAATTAAGACAATAATGATCAAAATTCAGAAGAATAGTACCAACTTTGGGAAGAAAGATGAACCTGTGCTGAGGGAGAGGCTTGCTGGGGTATCCTGATGCTGGCAGTTTCCTCACCCAGGTGTGTACATGCATGAACTTTCCTCTATAATTGCTTATTATAAAAAATGCATAAATTTATTATAAAGTGTATAAATTATATGCACTTTTTCTATATATACATTTCACAAGAGAAAAAAGATTCAAATGTGATGAGATGTATAAAAATACAAAGAAGAGGGCCAGGCGTGGTGGCTCGCGCCTGTAATCCCAGCACTTTGGGAGGCCGAGGCGGGCGGATCACAAGGTCAGGAGATCGAGACCATCCTGGCTAACATGGTGAAACCCCGTCTCTACTAAAAATATAAAAAATTAGCCGGGTGTGGTGGCGGGCGCCTGTAGTCCCAGCTACTCGGGGGGCTGAGGCAGGAGAATGGCGTGAGCCCGGGAGGCAGAGCTTGCAGTGAACTGAGATCGCGCCATTACACATCAGCCTGGGCAACAGTGAGACTCCGTCTCAAAAAAAAAAAAAAAAAAAAAAAATTACAAAGAGGAGTTGCTATATGCTTGTTAAACATTATTTTGAAAAAACTGCTTTTGCTTTGTAACACTTAAACATAAGTGACGGCTTTTGCTATGAGTCATTTATTTGAGATCATTTATCAAAAGGCACTTACTGAGGACCAATTTTTGAGGCAATATAATGTCATCTTATTTTTACATGAGCTAGTTCTTATACAACCATCAATTCTGAATCTTGTTTAGTTTGGTATTAAGTAATATACACAATTTACATTGTTCCTGTATGAAATTTGTCTATTTTTTCATAGCTTTTTCTGATTTCCTCATTAGGATTTCACAGTATCTTTTGGAAAATACTCAAAGCCAAAGGTGGTCAGAATTTCACATTCTTAAATTTACTTTTTTTTTTTTTTTTGAGACAGAGTCTCGCTCTGTCACCCAGGCTGGAGTGTAGCCCGTCTTGGCCTCCCAAAGTGCTGGGATTACAGGCGTGAGCCACTGTGCCCGGCCAACTTTTAATACAGTGATATTAATTCATTTGAAGGTCTCCTCCTGTGTCTTCTAAATCAATATCAAAATCTAAATCATCATCACTTTCTTCATTTCTTCTGCAGCTTCTTCTATGGTTGGAACTTAGATTATTTTCAGTATGTTCTATTTTTTCTGTTTCTTTATTCAACCTAAAGATGAAAGAAAAAGTTTCTATTTATTTCTCAGGCTTTCATTATTTAACCATGTAGATTGAAAAGACTTTTACCACTACATTTCTTGATTAACAAGAACCTAATGAAGTAAGTATAAAGAAAAAGATCCAACCAGGAGCAGTGGCTCACGCCTGTAATCCCAGCACTTTGGGAGGCTGAGGCAGGCGGATCACCCGAGGTCAGAGGGTCGAAACCGCCTGGCCAACGTGGCGAAACCCTATCTCTACTAAAAATACAAAATTAGCTGGGCGTGGTGGTACAAGCCTGTAATCCCAAGTACTTGGGAGGCTGAGGCAGGAGAATCGCTTGAACTTGGGAGGCGGAGGTTGCAGTGAGCCGAGATCGTGCCATTGCACTCCAGCCTGGACAACAACAGCGAAACTCTGTCTCAAAAAAAAAAAAAAAATTCCTTGAACACTAACTCGAGATCCAACCAATTATAACACTATTGTCACTAAAGTAGGCTCAAAAAAATTAATACATGATATCTATTAAAAGAAAAGTTACATAACGCGTAATTCTTTTGTAGTGAATAAGAATTTCACCAATAAATATTTTGCTTTCTTTAAAATACAAAGTTTCACTTTTATTGTAATGATAGAAAAATAATTTTAAAAGTCTATGTAAGTTTGACATGCAACTTAAGTCTAAGAGTTATGGATCATCTCTTAAAAGACATTCATGTATCAATCACTAAGAGTAAACGTCAAACATAAAAGGAAACACTCACGGAATAACAATGTCTTCTTTCTTTCCACATTTTGCGCAAACTTCAAGTTCACAGGCACAGGGTCTACACATTATGTGATAAGAATCCTTCACTGTCTTTTGTAAACATTTAACACTAAAATAAAAAACAAAATGTTAATTTATTTATATTTATTTCAGACTTATTTGGTAAAATAAGAGGATGTGTCTAAATGTATAGTTAAAAAGCCTAACAAGACTGGGCGTGGTGGCTCACGCCTGTAATCCCAGCACTTTGGGAGGTCGAGGCAGGCAGATCATGAGGTCAGGAGTTTGAGACCAGCCTGGCCAACATGGCGAAACCCCATCTCTACTAAAAATACAAAAAATTAGCTGGGCGTGGTGGCTCATGCCTATAATCCCAGCTACTCAGGAGGCTGAGGCAGAAGAATTGCTTGAACCCTGGAGGTGGAGGTTGAAGGAGTCGAGTTCGCACCACTGCACTCCAACCTGGGTGACAGAGTGAGACACTGTTTCAGAAAAAAAAAAAAAAAAAAACAACAGCAGCCTAACAATCAAAACTCCTAGATTTCAATTTCAGGTGTTTATCTTATGTCACTCTAAATTAATTATATCGCATTTCTAGATAACAGTTTACAGCTGCAGAATAAAACTGCTGGATTTTTTTTAAGTGTCATTAAAAATGTGGTAAAACAAGATCAATATATAAAACTCAACTGTATTTCTATACACTACCAATAAACAATCTATAAAAGAATAAAGGAATAAATTCAATAAAAGAAGTGCAAGACCAATACACTGAAAATTACAAAACATCACTGAAAGAAACTAAAGACCTAACTATATGGAAAGACATCCCATATTTTATATGAAAAGACTTAATATTGTAGGCCAGGAGCAGTGCTCAGGCCTGTAATCCCACCAGTTTGGGAGGCCGAGGTGGGCGGATCACCTGAGATCAGGAGTTCAAGACCAGCCTGGCCAACATGGTGAAACCCCATCTCTACTAAAAATACAAAACTTAGGTGGGTGTGGTAGCATGCCTGGGAGATAGGCCACTGCACTTCAGCCTGGGCAACAGAGTGAGACTCCATCTCAAAAAAAAAAAAAAAAAAAAAAAAGAGAGACTTAATATTGAGAATATTGAGAAGATAGCAATACTCCCCAAACTGATCTACAGATAAATTCCAGCTGGCTTTTTTGCAGAAATTGACAAGCTAATCCTAAAGTTCATACAGAAATTCTAGGGACCCAGAATAGGCAAAACAATCTTGAAAAGGAACAATAAAATGGAAAGATTCACATATATTGATTTCAAAACACACTACAAACCTACAGTAACCCAGACTGTGCAGTACTGACATAATAGATGTATATAGGTGTGCTCTTGCCATTGCTTCATCCATGAAACATACCCTTTTGTAGAAGTAAAATTGCCTTGCTGAGAAAATTTATGTCCGAGTGCTATTTCTTTTGTGGCACTGAAAACTTATTTCTAACAAATGACAAAGCAAGACTCTGTCTCAAAAAACAAAGAATAATGTGAAAATTTTAGTATTAACTCTATGCATATAAACCCAATAACTCTGTAGAAATGGCCAAAGTTTTGCAAAGAAAGAATATCAAAACTCACTGAAGAAGAAATAGATAAATACTCCTCTATTTATTAAAGAAAAATTTAATCATAACTCTAAAAAAACTCTATTTTTTTTTGGAAAACTCCAGGCCCAAAAGAGCTTACTGATAAATTCTATCAAATATTTAAGAAATAATAGTGATCATACACAAATCCTTAAAACAAATAGGAATAAATATTTTTCAACTCATTTGATAAGGCTCTAACATCAAGACAAAAAAAGCAAACAAGAAAATGACAGATGAGTATTTCTAATGAACAAAGATGGAAAAATCCATGACAAAATGTTAGCAAATCAAATCCAGCAATACATAAAAATCTTGCCACACACTTGCTCACTCTCTCGCATGCTTTCTCTCTTTATATATATATATGTATATGCACCAAGTGGATTTATCCTGGGAGTACAAGGCTGATTCAATATATTCAAAGGCAATAAATATAATTCACTAAAGCAATGTTCTAAGAAAAACCATAAGATGATGTTAATAGATGTGAAAAAAGCTCTATAAAAATGTAACATCCGTTTATAATAACAACTCTCAGTAAACTATGAACTGAAGGAAACATTCTCAACCTAAAAACAGATAACTACAAAGAACCTACAGCTAATTTCATACTTAATGATGAAAGACTGAATACCTTCCCCATAAGATCAGAAACAGGGCAAGAATATCTGCTCTCACCACTCCTTTTCAGCATCATATTGGAGGTCCCAGGCAGTGCAATAGCAGCCAAAAAAAAAAAAAAAGAAAGGTCATAGAGATTGGAAAGAAGAAACAAGTGTCTTTATTTAGAAGAAAAAATCATTGTCTATATAGAAAACACCAATGAATCTATTTTTTAAAAGGTACTGGACATAAACAGTGAGTTTAATAAAATCACAATATATAGGGTCAGTAAACAAACATAAACTGTATTTTTATGTTTCTAGCAATCACTAATTACTTTTTATAAGAAAAAGCAAAGAAATTATAACAGCCAAAAGAGTTATGAAAATGAAAAATGAGGTTGGAGAATTCTCACTACGTGATTTCAAAACTTATCACAAGGTAGTGATCAAGGCAGTATAGTACTGGTGAAAGGACAGACACACAGATCAATGGAATAAAGACCAGAAATAGACCCACATACATATATGACCAACTGATTTTCAAGATAGTAGAAAGGTAACTGAATAGAGAAAAGACAGTCTTTTCAACAAACGATGCTGGAAAAACTGACTATCCCTAAAATTAACAAGAAATAGAACATAAATTCAAATATAAAATCAAGAATTATACAACTTCTAGAAGAAAACATAGGAAGAACTATTTGTGACCCTCAGCTAGGCAAAGATATCTTATCTAGAACAACAAAACCATGATCTAGAAAGAATGATTTGTTAGATGGACCCTCATCAGAATAAAAAATGTCTCGTCTTTAAAACACACTCTTAAAAGAATGAAAAAAACAAGCCAGAGGTTGGCACAACTTATTAAGTATTTTGAAACATCTTAAAAAACATTTATAAATTCTCCAATCACTACTGGGTATTTTCTCTTATAAGATTCATGGTGAAAAAAATCAAAATATTTCACCCCAAAATATGCTTCTTTGGCACATTTTGAGATGGCTGTTTAGAGGGCCTGCAAACACAGCCAGCAAAGCTGTCTTTTGTGAGGATGATTTGCATCTGCAGAGGAAATAAAATGAAGTAAACAACAGATATAAACAGGCTTCCTCTGAAGCCCGCCCTTGTCTGGATCTAGGAAAGATCAACTCAGCTCTAAAACTTTACAGGTCTGACAGAAACATTTACCAGAGGCCCTGTGAGGCTACTACCTCTGAAGTTTCATCTGCAGCACAAGACTGCCTTTGCCCAGGTTTCTCCTCTCCCCCACTCATAACTGTCTTTCCCCAATATCCTGCTTTGCCAAAATCTGAGCCCCCTAATCTTTCTGTAATCTCAAGGTGATACAAAAGTGTTAACCACCTTGCCTCTGCGTTTTTTTTTTTTTATACTCATGACTCCTGTGCACATGTATGCACACAATAAAATTTGTATGCCCTTTTCCCTTGTTAATTTATGTATTATGTTTGTTTTATAGATTTAAATTACCAAACCTTCAGGGGAAAAATTCAAACCTCCCTACAATGGTAAGGAGAAATTTTAAATTCGCCTAAATATAAATTTTTCCAAATTTCCCTCAAAAATGGCTATATTGTATTTTATGAGTTCATTGCTAAGAAAACTTCAGAAAGGTCAAAATAATGATAGTTTTGCCTTCTTTTCATTTCTTTATGCAATACACATGTTAAAAGAAAAAATTCAGCAGAATTACATTTAAAGGAGTTTAATTGAGCAATATATGATTCACGAATCAGGCAGCCCCCAGAATCACAGCAGATTCAGAGAGACTCCAGGCATGCCTCATGGTCAGAACAAATTTATAGACAAAAAAAGTAAAGTGCTGTACAGAAATAGGAAGGGAGGTACAGAAACAGCTGGGATTGGTTACAGGTTAGTATTTGCCTTATTTGAACACAGTTTGAACATTCAGCAGTGTATGAATGGTTGAAGTATGGCTGCTGGGATTGGCCAAGACTCAGCTATTGTTACAGGTGTCTACTCCTAAGTTAGGCTTTCAATCTTGTCTACCTATTAAATTAGGTTGCAGTTCATGCACAATGACTCAAATATAGATATAGGGAGTCCTTATCAGGCTATCTTTAGTTCACTTTAACAAACACAATTCCCAGAAACAATCATTCAAACAAATCACTCAAACAATTCTGGCCATAAATATACCACAACTAATCATTTTAGTGGAAACTATGGTCAAATAAAAACACAGGTCACCATTGTTTACATGTTTCTTGATAAAGGAGACAATACACTTCTTAAAAATATTACTATTGGGTGGGCACAGTGGTTCATGCCTGTAATCCCAGCACCTTGGGAGGACCAGGCAGGAGAATTGCTTGAGCCCAGGAATTAGAGAACAGCCTTGGCAACATAGAGAGACTCCATCTATACAAAAAACAAAAATTAGCCAGGGTGGGCGTGCACACCACCTACCAGAGTGTAGGAGTTCCAGCTACTCAGAGGCTAAGTTGGGAGGATCACTTTAGCACTGGCAATAAACACCAGTTTGGGAAACTGGAGACCTTGATTCTAGCCCACCCTTGACATGTCCTTGTCATGCTGAGAGACAAGACTAGCTGGATTTCCTAGGCCAACTAAGAATCTCTAAGCCTAGCTGGGCCAACTAAGAATCTCTAAGCCTAGCTGGGATGGGGCTTGCAGCTTAGCTCACACCCAACCAATCAGGTAGTAAAGAGAGCTCACTAAAATGCTAATTAGGCAAAAGCAGGAGGTAAAGAAATAGCCAATCATCTATCACCTGAGAGCACAGTGGGAGGGACGATGATCAGGATATAAATCCAGGCATTCTAGCTGGCAAGGGCTACCCTCTTTGGGTCCCCTCCCTTTGTATGGGAGCTCTGTTTTCACTCTATTAAATCTTGCAACTGCACTCTCTTCTGGTCTGTGTTTCTTAGGGCTTGAGCTGAGCTTTTGCTTGTTGTCCACCACTGCTGTTTGCCGCTGTCGCAGACCTGCCACTGACTTCCATCCCTCTGGATCCGGCAAAGCATCTGCTGTGCTCCTGATCCAGGGAGGCGCCCACTGCCACTCCCGATTGGGCTAAAGGCTTGCCATTGTTCCTGCATGGCTAAGTGCCTGGATTTGTCCTAATTGAGCTGAACACTAGTCACCGGGTTCCATGGTTCTTTTCCATGACCCACAGCTTCTAATAGAGCTTTAACACTCACTGTATGGCCCAAGATTCTATTCGTTGGAATCTGTGAGGCCAAGAACCCCAGGTCAGAGAACACAAGGCTTGCCACCCCATCTTGGAAGTGGCCCGCCACCATCTTGGGAGCTCTGGGAGCAAGGATCCCCCCGGTAACAATGTAATCTCTGAAAGTCACTTTAAGTTCTCTGAGTCTCATTTTTTATAATGGGTACTAAAAGTCCTGGCAGCTTAGCATGAACAAAACAGTAGCATCAAATTATACTAGTAATCACTGAATCATCCCTTCCACAACCCCAGTTAAAAAACAAAAAACCCTTAAGATTTTTTTAAGATACTGTTGTCATAGTAACACAACTTTTTTTTTTTTGAGATGAAGTTTCACTTTTGTCCCCCATGCTGGAGTGCAATGGTGAGATCTCGGCTCACTGCAACCTCTACTTCCCGGGTTCAAGCGATTCTCATGCCTCAGCCTCCTGAGCAGCTGGGATTATAGCCACGCACCACTACACCCAGCTAATTTTTGTATTTGTAGTAGAGACAGGGTTTCACCATGTTGGCCAGGCTGGTCTCGAACTCCTGACCTCAAGTGATCCGCCTGCCTTGGCCTCCCAAAGTGCTAGGATTACAAGCCTGAGCCACTGCGCCCAGCCAGTAACACAACTTTTTATATTGTATGATTAAACATATCAACATCTGGAAAATCTGTTTGAAGGAAGTAAAATTTATCCTCTACCTTCTTAGGGTTTCCCTTTGAGACTGACATAAAATAGATTATTACTTGCTAGAAATAAAAGACTTTACGTGATTACAACTCTTCTGGCACTGCCTTCATTTCCTGGTTATTACACTTTAACCTTTAACATAATTCAGTTCCTGCTGTACTCTCATGTATGTGATGACGAGGTACTTTCGTAAACAGTGAGCCACAGTACTCCACCCTTGGTGTACAAAACAGAAACACAACATTGCTGAAGTTACATAAAGTCTTATTTGCCTGCAATGGCTCTAAGTAATCTGTACTCAACATAGCAAGATCATAAAACTTTACTATGGGATTACATGATATGCTACTTAGAGAATGCTTTTAAGGAAACAATACCCCCAAATTCTAAGTACCTCGAGTATAAGAAGTTATTACACAATTCACTTCCTTGTGTCCCTAGATTACAAGTTTGAAAGTAAATGAAGAGGTATACAAAGTATACTGCCTTGTCTTAATGTAGTAGACAAGTAGATTACAATACTTCTTAGTTTTATTTTTTGAGACAGGGTCTCATCTGTCGCCCAGGCTGGAGTACAGTAGTACAATCACAGCTCATTGAAGCCTCAACTTCCCAGGCTTGAGCAAACCTCACACCTTGGCCTCCAGAATAGCTGGAACTATAGGAGCAGTCACCACGTCCAGCTATTTTTTTCTATTTTTTGTAGTGACAGGGTCTCACTATGTTGCCCAAGTTGGTCTAGCACTTTTGGGCTCAAGGCATCCTCTAGCCTTGGCCTCCCAAAGTACTGGGTTTACAGCCAATAATTCATAACGGGTACAAAATATTTACCTCTGACCAAGTGTAGTTTAGGAAAAATAAAAAATAAAAATTATTCAATACTTTAGGGCAGCCAATTTTAAATCAAAGCATGAACTGGAGTCTTCGTGAAATGGAGCGGCATTGATGGAACTAATAAAAGCTCTCTACTGCTTTCACCTTTAAAGACAGTCAGACCATGGTTGTGGGCAACAGTAAAGCCACAGTTTACGGTTATTTTATACTATAATGTGATACAAAGAACTATCAATGACTAAAACCCCACTCTAGGACATTTTAATACTCTTGGAATGTGGTGACACAAATTTTTTTTTTTTTCTGGAGGCAGAGTCTTGCTTTGTTGCCCAGGCTGGAGTGCAGTGACACAATCTCAGCTCACCATAACCTCCACCTCCCAGGTTCAAGCGATTCTCCTGCCTCAGCCTCCTGAGTAGCTGGGACTACAGGCACATGCCACCATGCCCGGCTAATTTTTGTATTTTTAGTAGAGATGGGGTTTCACTATGTTGACCAGACTGGTCTCGAGCTTCTGACCTCGTGATCTGCCCGCCTCGGCCTCCCAAAGTGCTGGGATTACAGGCGTGAGCCACTGCACCTGGCCGTGGTGACACAATTTTCAAATCACTAATTAACCTTCAGAGCCTCAGCCTATTATAAGAAATGCTGGAGGCCAGGCGTGGTGACTCACACCTGTAATCCCAGCACTTTGGGAGCCCGAGGTGGGCGGATCACCCGAGGTCAGGAGTTTGAGACCAGCCTGACCAACATGGAGAAATTCCATCTCTACTGAAAATACACAAATAGCCGGGCGTGGTGGTACATGCCTGTAATCCCAGCTACTTGGGAGGCTGAGGCAGGAGAATCACTGGATCCTGGGAGGCAGAAGTTGTGGTGAGGCGAGATTGCGCCACCGCACTCCAGCTTGGGCAACAAGAGAAAAATTCCGTCTGAAAAAAAAAAAAAATGCTGAAACTGAAAAACGGCCGATGTGTATTGCCACACTGGTAAACATGAAGGAACAGATAGATATGTAGAATATGGCCGGGTGCGGTGGCTTGCGCCTGTATCCCAGCACTTTGTGGCAGATCACTTGAGGTCAGGAGTTCGAGACTAGCCTGGCCAACATGATGAAACCCCATCTCTACTACAAACACAAAAATTAGCCAGGCATGGTGGCAGGCGCCTGAAATTCCAGCTACTCGGGAGGCTGAGGCAGAGGTTGCAGTCAGCCGAGATCACACCACTGCCCTCCAGCCTGGGTGACAGAGAGAGACTCTGTCTCAAAAAACAAAAACAAACAAAAAAGACCTATAAAATGTAACTGTTTACTTTTGTTTGACAAAAGAACAAAAATAATAACCCAGTTTTTAAAACCTAGAAATCCAGACCCTAAGCCAACTTTCCTAGTTTTCTTTTCATTTCATGTATATTCAAAATAGACCAAAACCTCCTTTTGATAGGCAACTTTGATTACTGTTCATGGATCACCAAAAGTTATGCAATGAGAAAAAAAAAAGTAACAAGAGCAAATGAATGAAGAAATGATAATTTATGTGGAACCAAAAAACAGGACATATGAAGACTGCCCGGGATTATTTGTATTGTCTATGAAAGTCAAAGGGATTCTTGTTGATTTTCCCTCCATTCCCTGGTCGCTCCTCACAGGGTTTCCTATAAACATTATTCATTCCACTCTTCCACCTTTAAGTCTTTTCTAGACCTGTTTCTCTTGGTTTCACTTTATTCTTCTGTAGTCTTACCTTGTGTCCTCTGCATCTCTTTCTCCTTTTACTCACACCTAGCACTTTTTGCAACCTGCCGAGTTATCTGTGGAGTCTCTCTCTCTAAACAGATGGTAAATTCCTGGGTGTCACGATTCATTTGCTGTCTTCTTTTGACATACAACACAGTGTCTTGTATATTGAGGATGGCATTTAAAATAATTGTAAATTGAACCGTTTCCTATCTGTCATCTTTAACAATTTTGTTTTTGCTCAGAAATTAAGAGCTCTGTTTGGAATAGTATTCCCCAATATAACCATGGACTCTTCCTAGAGATAATTTTGTTCTTAATACAACTAGTGAATTATAGTAAATTATCTTTCACATCCAGTCCAGATTCTTGGTTCTTGTAGGTTACAGCAGACCTGGTTACACGAGACAAGGTGTTCTGACAGGTATTATCTTCATTCTATAAAGGAAAACTCTACTTAGTTAGGGAACTGACATTAAAATAAAAGCCAGCAATAAGATTATGAAACTTTAAAAAATCTAGATGCTCGTTTTGAATATACTGTTTACTAGCTGTGTACAGGGTAAGACACCTAAGTTTTCTAAGGCCACCTCCTTATCTGTTCTTGTTACCTCTACAGGGTTGTTATTAGAATCCAACATATGTGAGAGGTTTGAAAATGTTAAATTTGGCCAGGTGGCTCATGCCTGTAATCCCAGCACTTTGGGAGGCCGAGGCAGGCGGATCATCTGAGGTTGGGAGTTCGAGACCAGCTTGACCAACAGGAGAATCTCTGTCTCTACTAAAAATACAAAATTAGCCGGGCATGGTGGTGCATGCCTGTAATCCCAGCTACTCGGGGGGCTGAGGCAGGAGAATCATTTGAACCTGGGAGGCAGAGGTTGCGGTGAGCCGAAATCGTGCCATTGCACTCCAGCCTGGGCAACAAGAGTGAAACTCTGTCCCAAAAAAGAAAAAAAAAAAAAAGAAGAAAATGTTAAATTTAAAATAAATATCTTATTTGTCCACTCTGAACTCAAATTCCGGGGTTAAAATATATAATATATATGATGTGGCAGCCACTGGCTTTTGGCCCCTTAAATTTTTGTTAAAAATAATTGACAAGAGGTGGATTGACTCATAGGAGAAAAGGCTATAAATTTACTTAATGTGCATACACAGGAACTTTCAGAATGAAGATCCAACTTCTCAATAGTTACAGAAACTTTATACCATCTTGAGGTTACAGAAAGAACGGGGGCTTAGATTCTGGTAAAACTGAGCAGGGAAGAGGTTTGGCCATCAAAGGTGGCCTGGTTATGTAGAGGAGCCTCCCTCAGAGAGACTTTTAAAGGTGTCCTGCTCTCAATCTCTCCTGGATCTGGGGAAAGAAAGAGAAAGGGGAGGGGGCATGACTGTATTAATGGAGATTCTATACAGATACAAATTTTCCCCACTTAAGACAGATTTGCAAGGCCACTTCTTTCAGGATGGTGAAGTGGCAGCCATTTCAAAATACGTCAAATAAATATATTTTGAGGGTAAAATATTTTAATTACTGGCCAGGCATGGTGGCTCACGCCTGTAATCCCAGCACTTTGGGAGGCCGAGGCGGGCAGATCACCTGAGGTCAAGAGTTCGAGACCAGCCTGACCAACATGTAGAAACCTCTTCTCTACTAAAAATACAAAATTAGCCAGGCGTGTTGGCACATGCCTACAATCCCAGCTACCTGGGAGGCTGAGGCGGGAGAATGGCTTGAACCCGGGAGGCAGAGGGTGCGGTGAGCAGAGATCATGCCATTGCACTCCAGACCGGGCAACAAGAGTGAAACTCTGTCTCAAAAAAAAAAAAAAATATATATATACACACACACACACACACACACACACATATATACACACACACACACACACACACACACACACACACACATATATTTTAATTACCTTCAATGACCTCCTTAGACAGGCCAGCTTGAAGTATTTGGGATCTTTTCCTTTCCTTTTACCCTATTTCCCCAAACCACACCAGCTTCCTGAACATTCTCTGAAGAATTCCAGCAATAATACTCAAAATTCCCACCAATAAAATATGATTTCTAGTTTTAAGGGATTTCGTAAGGGTTCTGGTTTCAACCTTTTACACTTAAAATTCCACTAGAAAGGATACATCATTCAGACCTTAAATAGTACCGAAGCTACTTCTACATTCCAATTCTTACCAATAACTATTTTATTGATCTAAGACATATTCTCTGCAGTGCCATTCCTAATCCTTATTTGTGGAAGTGATGCTGTATCATGACTCATGGTGGGAAAAACATACACAACTGCGCGGGTTTTCTCAGTTATTTATAGTAGATCTTTACCATGTTTATGAGGAATGAGGAGGAAGGAGAGAGAAAAGACCTGAACTACTGTTGAAGTATTTACTACCTTTTAATTGTGCTTGGATTCTGGAAAATGGCATTTGTTTTTTGACTATCTTCATCTTAATAACCTCTGCCATCACAAACTTACCTGATTTTTTAAATAAACTACACATAGGTACACACACATCTAAAGAGAGGAACAGGCTAACAATGAAGGTTTAATCATTTAATATATCTTTCTCCTGTTGTATTTCAGAACTAATTTTCCTTCCTAAT
Organism: Macaca fascicularis; assembly: GCF_037993035.2. Taxonomy (NCBI): domain Eukaryota; kingdom Metazoa; phylum Chordata; class Mammalia; order Primates; family Cercopithecidae; genus Macaca; species Macaca fascicularis. The sequence goes on along the minus strand of NC_088389.1, from coordinate 102,667,918 downwards.
TTATTATGTTCTTTGCAGCAGTAAGTAATCAGTTTTTCACTGGGTAATATGATATTTAATAATTACTTATTTCAATGACATTGATTGAGATTTCACCTGGAGTTTGGTACAAAATTTAACTCAATGCTTAAAAATACAAATTCTTCTCTCTTAGCCAATAAATCTTTAAAATGTAATGAATACAACTGATATGAACTTCATCTTCTATTTCCACTTAGTCTGATACCCTAAGTTAATAACAAAAATAATGGGTGAAATTTGGGGCAGGATGTGAAGGGGCTTGATAATCTATCAACTGGATAAACAATCACATTGCTAGGTTAGTTTAAGTGGTAAACATAAAACTACAGAAAGTCAGTCTTGGCCGGTGCTGTAGCTCATGACTATAATCCCAGCACTTTGGGAGGCCAAGGTGGGCAAAGGTCAGGAGTTCGAGACCAGCCTGGCCAACATGGTGAAAACCTGTCTCTACTTAAAAAAAAAAAAAGTCAGTCTTCAGGGAATAAACACACAAATTAAACACTCAATTTTAACCAAGACCTTTTACATTCTATAGTGTTTCTCCTTGTCATATGTTCTATCATGAAGGCACTCAACTTTGTTCATTTCTCTTTAGTTATTTCTTTTTAGAAAATATCACCAACTCAAAGACTTCTCTGGCTATGACCCTAGTATAGACTAAGAATCCCTTATCTAAAATATTTGGGATGAGAAGTGTTCAGACGTGTTTTTTCCCCCCCAGGTTTTGGAATATTTGCTAATACTAATAGTTAAGCATCCCAAATCCAAAAATCTGAAGTCAGAAATGCTCCTATTAGCATATCCTTCGAGCATTATGTTGGCACTCAAAAAGTTTCAGATTTTAGGACATTTTGGATTGGAATTTGGGACGTTCAAACTGTATTATAAAATATAAAGTTTTTGTGGGCCGGGTGCAGTGGCTCACACCTGTAATTCCAGCACTTTGGGAGGCCGAGGCGGGCAGATCACCTAAGGTCGGGAGTTCGAGACCAGCCTGACCAACATGGAGAAACTCCGTCTCTACTAAAAATACAAAATTAGCTGGGCATGGTGGCCCATGCCTGTAATCCTACCTAGTCCAGAGGCTGAGGCAGGAGAATCTGGGAGGTGGAGGTTGTGGCGAGCCAAGATCGCGCCATTACACTCCAGCCTGGGCAACAAGAGCCAAATTCCGTCTCAAAAAAAAAGAAAAAAAGAAAAAAAGAAAAGCTTTTGTGTTCCCCTTCCTATTACCAATTGTGATACCCAATGCTTATTAGCATGTAAACAGTTGTTTTATTAGAAGATTCTACAATAAGGCATATAATATTTAGATATCCTGAAATAAACATATTCTTTAAAGAAGAAAAAACATGCAAAAATCCTTTCATAGTAATGCATTAAAAAAAATCCATTTACTTTTCATTGACTACAAATTTATTTATTTGTAAAATAAATGGATTTGTATCCATTTATTTTTCTTTTTCGTTGACTACAAACATATCAAAATGGAGGCAAGTCAAAGTGTTTAAAACATATGGACTGTAAAAATTAGCCATTTAAATCATGGATCTCCATTCAGATGCCACAAATTCAGATTACATGGAGATCAAGGACTCCGTTTGTACTGATCACTGCATATAGCATACATTATTCCTCAGGTACCTCCTAGTGAGTGGTATGCTCAGCTTCTAAGCACTGAGAACAAGTACAGCTTGGATGGTTGCAGATGGAATCTACTGATAAATTAAATTTGGCCTAAAGCTGCCTGGGTACATATTTTAAGTTTGGCCTAAAGGTTTCTCTCTATATACTGAACTGTAAGATAACTTGATGTGTAAACTGTAACCTACTACTGTAACAGTAACCAAGTCTCGGCCAACCAGTCAGCCAACTTTTCAAAGTAGGTTCAAATAAGGCAAATGCCAAGCTGTAACCAATCCAGCTGTTTATGTACTTCAGTTTTCTGTAAGGTCATTTTCCTTTTTCTGTCCAAAAACGTTATTGAAGTACAGGGAAGCCCTGGGAGTTGTTCTGAAACTACTCTGGTTCTGGGGGCTGCCTGATTCTTCAATCATTCTTTGCGCAATTAAATTCTGTTAAATCTAATTTGTCTAAAGTTTTTTTTTTTTTTTTTTAAACATAACCTATCTAAATTGTGATTACAACTAGTTTAAGGAGACTCTGATTTCCTTGAGTGCTTGCTCAATGAACAAATATAAGTAATGAATGCCAATTGATAGACACATACAATAATACAAGGCCAAGAACTGAGTGCAAGAAACTATCACGAATTTAACCATAAACTGGCCAATGTATCTCTCTGTTCACTAATTTATTTTCATTGAAAAATGAGGACAGTGATACTCTATTAAGCAACATTTTAGGGGTACAGAAATTCTTCCCTTTAAAAATAGAGGCTAAAAACAGGAAAGGGGTTGGTTAATAAAATACTATCTCTAATGTCTTGGTTTGGCTAATTTAGTTATAAGAAAGCTAGGGAGCAAGCACATGGTTAGGAAGGCAGCCTTATTGTGGCATAACTATCAGAGGTGTGTGAACCAGAGCAACTCCATCTTGAATAGGAGCTGGGTAGAATGAGGCTGAGACCTACTGGGCTGCATTCCCAGATGGTTATTAAGGCATTCTAAGTCACAGAATAAGACAGGAGATTAGCACAAAGTAGAGGTCATAAAGACCTTGCTGATAAAACAGGCTGCAGTAAAGAAGCTGGCTAAAACCCACCAAAACCAAGATGGCCACTAGAATGTCCTCTGGTTATCCTCACTGCTACACTCCCACTAGCACCATTACAGTTTACGAACGCCATGGCAATGTCGAGAAGCTACCCTACATGGTCTAAAAAGGAGAGACATGAATAATCCACCCCTTGTTTAGCATATCAAGAAATAACCATAAAAATGGGCAACCAGCAGCCCTCGGCGCTGCTCTGTCTATGGAGTAGCCATTCTTTTATTCTTCTACTTTCTTAATAAACTTGCTTTCACTAGATCCAAGAACCCTTTCTTGGGGTCTGGATTGGGACCCCTGTCCTGTAACATAACCTATTTGGCAACATTTCAGTCCTCCATCTCATTTTCTCCCAAACAGCAACACCTTTTTCCCTACGGTCTAGAGGACCCCCTCCCTCTGACCAACCAATCCCCCCAGCCAACTCTCACATTATAGTAGACATGTAAAAGCAGAACTTCTCTGGTGACAAAGCTCTCTCAGCCTCCTGCTGCTGGAGTCCCACCCATCACCACTGGAGCTCATGACTCAACTTATGTAAAATATGCTTTTTTTTTTTTGAGCTGGGGTCTTGCTCTGTTACCCAGGCCAGAGTGCAGTGATGTGATCACAGCTCACTGCAGCCTTGACTGCCCAGGCTCAAGTGATCTTTCAGCCTCAGTGTCCTGCCTCAGCCTCTCCAGCAGCTAGGACCACAGGTGCGCGTCAGCATGCCTGGCTAATTTTTAAAATTATTTGTAGAGATGAGGTCTCGCTATGTTGCCCAGCCTAGTCTCAAACTCCTAGAATCAAGTGATCCTCCTGCCTTAGCTTCTCAAAGTGCTGGGATTACAGGTGTGAGCGACTGTGCCTGCCTCCCTCCCCCACTTTTTTTTAAACCACTGGTTTAGTCAACTCTGAACCCACAGAGGTATTTGAGTAGAGGTGAGATGAGATGCAAAAGAGAGAGGAGAATTCACTTATTCAATGCAATGGAGTATGAATACGTAAGGGGTACACTTGGGCCATCAGCGGGAATAAAAGTTGAGAGGCAATAAATCTGGAGGGGTTAAATACCTGGATGTGAGGGCCAGAAGAGTGACTCTGTTCAATTAAAATATTCAATGAAAAGGAAAGTTTTTTAAGGAATAAAGCATCCTCATGACATGAAACTCTCAGGCTAGACATCTCTAGAGTAATGCTGGTTCCAAGGCTGGTTATATTAGCTCTTTCCTCCTTCACTTGAAATATTTTTATGATAAAATCTACTTTCAATGAATATTTATCACACAGCAAGTAAGGTCTGGGCTCCCTTCTCCCCATTTAGGGCAGTTCCGTTTTAGCCTGTTGTATTTATGGGACTCCTGGATAAGTGTTTTATTAAAGAATTTGACAGCTGAAAAGTTTGAAAACCACTGAACTAAGATACAGGATGTTTTAGTGCCTTGGTTTTGTGGGTATCTATCTATTCGGTACAGAGCAAGGCTTCTCAACCAAGACACTCTTGACATGTTGAACTGGATATTTCTTTATTGTGGTGGGCTGTCCTGTCAACTGTGGGATGTTTAGCAGCATACCTGGTCTCTTTACACTATGTGTCAGTAGCACCCTTCCTGGGGGACAAACTCCATCCTCAAGCCACCTCCTTATTTGAGAACCACTGAATGTAAAGAATTCACAGGTTCAGTTCCAAACTCAGACTCCAATCTGTTTGAGGGCTGTGCTGTTTTATACCAGCTTCTCCTTTCTTTTCTACTGCTATGGCAAGGTTAAACATGGGGTAACGTTATAATGCTGGTGATTTTTTTTTTTTAATAGGTAGAAAAGAAAAGAAGCAGGCTTGAGATTCTCACATAAATGGGGGTATTTGCCTACCACATTTCTAAATTAATAGGAGAAAAGGTTGCTTGGTTACCTGAAATAAGAGTCAAAAAAGGTTTCTAAGTACCAGCATAGGCATTTCAGGGCCTCAAAGCAAAAATCTATTTGTCTTTCCACAGGTATATGTATTAAAAATTAAAAGCAGGCTGGGCTGGGTGCAGTGGCTCATGCCTGTAATCCCAGCACTTCGGGAGGTTAAGGTGGGCGGATCACGAGGTCATGAGATCCAGACCATCCTGGCTAACACGGTGAAACCCTGTCTCTACTAAAAACACAAAAAAATTTAGCCGGGTGTGGTGGCAAGCACCTGTAGTCCCAGCTACTCGGGAGGCTGAAGCAGGAGAATAGTGTGAACCCAGGAAGCGGAGCTTGCAGCGAGCTGAGATTGTGCCACTGCACTCCAGCCTGGGCGACAGAGCAAGATTCCATCTCAAAAAATAAAAAAATAAAAAATAAAAAAATAAAAGCAGGGTGGTCCTCAGCAGGATATGTGATACTCAACAGCAGACAATATCCATAAACAAGATAGGTGACATTTGTAAAAATTAATGAAGCATTAGGTCCAGGTGAAGAGGAGAAAAGGACTTTTTGAATTGAATAATACAATGCTGAGAAATCACTGAGAGAAAAGGAAAACAAGGCTTTGGAATCCAATCAATTTTCATTTGAATCTTAACCTCCATCTGCTTTACTTTTGTCTTGGGTAAGAAGTATAATCTTTCTGAGCCCAGAATAAAGAAAAGAAATAATTTCATTTGGCCCTGCACTGCTTGAGGAAAGGGACAAAATCTTTTAAACATTTATATTTCTAGTACCTGGAAAAATAGATAAATGTCTATAATGACTTTTAAATATAAAAATATCAAGATTCCTTCCTTAAGATGTATACAAATTATTTAATATATTTTTACGTTTATTTTTTTCATAGGTATTACTGACTAGGATTGTTTTATATTTATAAGATCTCTTGTTTCTCCAATAATTCAGCTCCATATTGAGATTATTTACAGTGTTCATGAGTGACCTGGGATTGACCAGGAATGGTAATGAACAGTTTTCATTTATTTTGGGGTTCTTTTTCAAAAGTAAAAAACAAGGCACTTGAAAAATAAAACTTTATACAAAAAGATTTAGACTTTTCCTGAACCCTAGTTCTTACATATATGAATAATCTTAAAGTCTGAATCCTCTTATTCAGGTCTAACAATATTAACGCCATTCTGTGTCAAGGGAGATGTTGACAGCACATTGCAGCCCTCCCCCAGGGAGCAGTAGGTACTGGCCTTAAGAAATGGGTGGGGGGATCCTGGTACAGATTGTGCTGACTTCTAATTAAGGGTGGCGGTTGGTCTTGGTGCTTGTATCTTTAGGAGCTTATCACTTTATTTCTATAAATACCTAAAGCTTTGAGTAGTCAGAGATATTTATCTCATTACGTCAAAGGACAGTACCAGTGTCACACTGTTTATATATTGCTGATAAATGAGATGCTTTTTAACCCCCGTCTTTCATAGCCATCATCCTATCCTCCTCCAGTACATACATAATTTTCAATTCATCTCTCTTCCAACTTAAGTTAGGACATCTATTCTTTTCTAAAAAGTCTCTGGAGATGGTCCAGGATTGTATTCAGTAACTGAGAGAAAATTCCATAAAGAACATGTTTATAAAAATACTGCAGCATGTCACCTTACCGCAAAAAGAAAAAGAGAAACGTGAAATATTCTGTCAGCTACAAACACAGTATAATTTTTGTTTCACATGGTTGAAACAGGTAAGTTTGAAGAGTTTAGATGTCAAACTCTTTTTCTTTGATTTAACTTTTGGCATCGGATCCCATGAACAAATGGAAATTTGCTAATTAACGTGTGGTTTTTGGTGATTCACAATATAAACAAATGGGAGAATAAGTTTTAATTTTTCCAATAGCCAGGATATTATTACTTCTAAAAGAAATGTCACTTATAAAAAGCCCCATCATACCCTATATTTTATGTTGTGCAGAACTTTTCTTTATCTACATCATTTAGTTACATAATTTGTGGCAACAGACAGACGCATGAAACAATATTCAACATTTTAACTGATGGAAATACTCAGCATGCCAGAAAAATAAATCTTTATACAAAAGAGATATCCAAGGCCAGACATGGTGGCTCATGCCTGTAACTCCAGCACTTTGGGAAGCTGAGGCGGGAGGATCACGAGGTCAGGAGTTTGAGATCAGCCTGGCCAACATAGTGAAACTGTCTCTACTAAAAATACAAAAATTAGCCGGGCACAGTGGCATGTGCATGCCTGTAGTCCCAGCTACTCTGGAGGCTGAGGCAGGAGAATTGCTTGAACCCAGGAGGCGGAGGCTGCAGTAAGCCAAGACCACACCATTGCATTCCAACCTGGGCAACAGAGTGAGACTCTGTCTCAAAAAAACAAAAACAAAAACAAAGACAAAAGATATATCCAGTAAAATTCATATACAAACCCTAACAAATGACAAATTTAATTCATAAGTGACTAGCTTGAACACAACATTAAACATTTTAAGACAAGTAATGCTACCATCAGCATCAGCAATGGATTCAAATCCCTTACAATGTTGGCCAAGTCTTAATACACAGAGAAAGTAAAGTGAATGAATATAAGTGAGTTTTACTTTCTATAACACTCTCAATCCTGGATTGGAGCTTGAAAGCTAGAATTTCCAATATGTCTAATGTGCCATGTGTTCAGGACCATCTGAAATACATGATGTTCTAGTCCAGGCAAGTAACGCCCTAAGTAATATGTTCAGACTGATGGGATTCAGAACACACTACCCCAAAATATGGTGCCTTGGCATATTTAGTATTTTGAGCTGAAGAAATGTGACAAATAGCAAATGTAGGAAGGACTCTCTGATCCACCCCTGAAGTAGGCCATAAGACCCTAATATGAGAGGTGCGCTTCCTATACCTAGAGGAAAGGACCATGCTTATCTCTAAAAACGGAGGAACAGTAAGAGGAATCTGAATGAACAAGCCCTGCTTTTAGTTTACTACGCTTAGCTCATACCCCTTTGTTTTTGTTCCCTATCACATTTTCCCCATGATTTTCCACTCCTCATCAAACTTAGCATAAAAACACACAGGTTTACCCTTTCTTTGGGTCTTTGTTTTCTTTTGAAGGCTTTGGTGTCACAAAAAGCTTACATTAAATAAATCTGTATATTTTTCTCTTGTTAATCTGGTTTTTGTTACAAAGCCAAGGATGAGAACTTAGACTGGTAGAAGGAAAGGACCTTTTTCCTCCTCTACAAGATCTTGTTTTAATGTCATGAGAAAAAAACAAAATACATAAGTTCAGAAGTTCTCCAGCAAACTATAGCATCTGGAAAATTTACAATAACTGATGTGATCTTTTACACACTGACACATTCAAAATGAAGATAAACATATAGGATTTAGCACATATTAAAGGTAAGAGATTTAAATACTGATGATGGATAAGGCAGGAATGTTTTAAAATCATTTCCTTTGTTACACAGCGCTAATCTATTAAAATGCTATGACTACATAAATGTTGTTTATTGCCTATACTTCAAATTCTTTTAGGAAACAACACTATAAAGAGAAAATGGAGATGGATGACGAAATCTTAAAATACCTTTATAGGAATAAAAACTTGTTGAAAATATTCAGAAAGCTACAAATCTTGTATGAGGACTATTAACTAAAACTACATGATTTATTTTGCAATCAACATCTAATTACTCTAGCAGAGAACACAATTAATTCATTCATGGAAGTCTAAAATTGGGTAATGCAAATAGTTGCCAAATTTCCTTACTGCTAATTTGGGCCACTAAGCATAAAACTCATCAGACTTGTTTAAAAGTGTTTTCTTTTGGGAGGAAATGTAGAGAACAGGAAGAAAAGACTAAAAGGAGCAAGAAGCTGGTAAAACTATTTAAAAGCGGGGGGTGGCTCATGCCTGTAATCCCAGCACTTTTGGAGGCCGAGGTGGGTGGATCACTTGAGGTCAGGAGTTCGAGACCGGCCTGGCCAGCACGGTGAAATCTTGTCCCTACCAAAAAACAAAAATTAGCCAGGCAGGGTGGCATGTACCTGTAGTCCCAGCTACTCAGGAGGCTGAGGTAGGAGAATTGCTTGAACCTGGGAGGCGGAGGTTGCAGTGATCTAAGATTATGTCACTGCACTCCAGCCTAGGCAACAGTGAGACCCTATCTCAAAATAAATAAATAAATAAATAAATAAAATAAAAGAGGGGTCAACTATACCTGTAATAAATACTAGACTGCTCCAAAACGGGGCACAGAAAAAACATCTAAAAAGCTTAAGTTAGTTTATCCTTCCTTGACACTTTTGCCTTTCAGTGTTTAAATATTTTGAAATAAACAAATTATTTTATATCTTGAGTTTTAGATTTGCAAAAGGCTGACGTAATTTTTTAGTATATATAAACAAAGGTCATATTATATCTATTATTTAGACTGATTTTCTAAATTGTAAGCAAAATTTTTTCCCATAAAGGAAGGAAGAATGCATTCAAAGAAGATGAAACTATTGAATAGTCAGAAAAATAAGGCAACAGTGAGCAAACATTGTTCAAATAGCTACTATGCAGATTACCAAATTAAATCTTATAATGTAAAAGGAACAATACTAATTTTTATTTAAGATTATCACTTTGCTCTTTCATGCAGCAATTACTCTCCAATATTTTCCTTACACAGCTCACCTGAAGGATGTCAGGGAGCTGTAGAGGATGCACAGAAGGCTGAATTACACAAGAGTTAAGGCTGGGAGTGGTGGCTCATGCCTATAATCCCAGCACTTTGGGAGGCCTAGGCAGGCAGATCACCTGAGGTCAGGAGTTTGAGGCCAGCCTGGCCAACATGGCGAAATCCCCGCCTCTACTAAAAATACAAAAAAATTAGCCAGGCGTGATGGCGGGTATCTGTAATGCCAGCTACTCAGGAGGCTGAGGCAGGAGAATCGCTTAAACCCGGGAGGCGGAGGTTGCAGTGAGCTGAAATTACACCAGTGCACTCCAGCCTGGATGACAAGAGCAAAACTCCATCTCCAAAAAGAAAAAGAAGGAAAAAAAAAAAGGAGTTAGGGATGGAAGGATCAGAAACAAAATCTACTATCTTTTCATTTAGACCTCTATTCCCAAAGAAATAATATTAGAAGTTATCAATCTAGTGATTCACTTATAATATTTAACCTCAGCCATTTCTGTAATCTTTATGAGTTGAATTAAAAGGTCTAAAGGTCTGATCTGTTTTAAGAACTGATAATCTACGGTGCATAGTATTACCTTATCAGTGGGAGACAGAATTGTAGAAAACAAATACTCTCTTCTCAGCCCTAACCCACCTTTCATGAATAAAGTTCTATAAAAATGATGCATATTTATGAAAGAATGGGGCAAGAAATGAATTTACTTTTTAAATCTGTCTGCCTTCACAAACCAAGATTCTGCACACAAGATGAAATTCTACAGGGGAGAATGGAATTTTTTCTGTCTTTAACATTTGGACACAATTTTGAAAAGCAGGAAATGAAACAATAAACTATGATACATATACTACGAAGTAAGGTAATGAATCTTAACTCACCATTTTTTAGGTTTTGTTAATGGTTTGTATTTGCTGTATTTTACACGCCACTCAAGAACTTCTTTACAGCGCTGACATACTCCATCATGAAGTTTTGCATTAATTTTCTTAAAAACAAACAGAACGACAAACTGAGAATTTCACGCGTGAGCCAGCATTGCAAATCCCACAAAAGAATATATGAGATGTTAAGTTTTAAAATATAACTGAACCTTAATCTGCATAACAATTTATGATATATTATGTATTTTTATGTATATTACTCAATTTTTTATTATTATTTTTTTTTACAAAGGCAATGGTTCTTTTTTTTTTTTTTTTTTTTTTTGAGACAGTCTCACTCTGTCGCCCAGGCTGGAATGCAGTGGCACAATTTTGGCTCACTGCAACCTCCACCTCCCGGGGCTCAAGCGATTCTCCTGCCTCAGCCTCCTGAGTAGCTAGGATTACAGGCACGCGCCACCATGCCCAGCTAATTTTTTGTATTTTGGTAGAGACAGACTTTCACTATGTTGCCCAGGGTGGTTTTGAACTCCTGAGCTCAAATGATACACCCGCCTAGGCCTCACAAAGTGCTCATATTACAGGTGTGAGTCACTGGGCCCAGCCCTCATCTAGAAAATTTTTAACCTTCCCATTGATTCTGATGTATACATATGTCAAAACTCAAACTGCACAGTTAAGATATGTGTATTACATAGTATGTAAGTTATATTCAATAAAAACATAATAATAAAAAAGAAAAGCTTGCTCATATTTGAAGACTACCATTTCAACAATTCAAATCCTCCCAGTGAGTTGGAATTAAACTGAGAAATTGGGCTGTCCTGAATTGACAGTTTGTTGATTTGAGGAAGGGGTGCCAGGGAGAAGCGGCTGGAAGCAAAAAGGCATTTCATTTTTCAATTTTATCCTTTTGAATTCTCATGTTAGAAAAGTTTTAGAAAAGCTCCCCCTACTAACTTGGTTTCTTCAAACTTAAAAAATATGTATTCATATGTGAATATCTGTGGTAGAGAAAGGGCTTTATAAGTTAAAGTTTTTTTATTATAATTTTCTTTTCAAAATGTGTTGGGAAAGAAGGAAGATAGGAAAAATTTAAATGTGTCATGTATTTTCTCTAATAGTTTTATATTTTGTAACATACTCATTTGATTCAGGACACAGACTATATATTTTCACTGAGTACTCTGAGAATTCTCTCGTTTGCTTTGGCTGTGGAAGCTTGGTCTTTGCCTATTGTTGGAATAATGAACAGAAGACATTTAAAATTTTCTTTGCTTCTTTTGTTTTCTTTTTAAATTTCTCAGGGGAAGAAAGAAATGCATCACAAGTATGCAGATTCTTTGGGAGGCTATTAGATATTAAGTTAAAAGCACAATATTTAGATCAGATCATCTGAAAGAAACAATTTTTGAATAGCGCTTGATATTCTTGAAAGTTCTAAACAAGCAGATAAAATATTTGAAAAAACATTTCTTCAATGAGAAAATATTTCAGGAATATTGTGAAAAACCATAAATTAAGCTGTGAATATATTTCATTTTATTTAATTTTTCTCTTTCTTCAAGGAATCTTCACCATCAGGAAGTGTGAATATATTATTTAACTTTGTCACGAGAAATACATTCTGTTACTTACGAATTGTGTATAGGTGCATTCTTTCCTCCTGGACATAGATGGAGAGTCCCAGTTCCGCATGCTACTATATTCCTTCCTTACTCTGGGCCCCTAACTGTTGCCAGAAAGAAGGGAATCTGTACCTACACACCAAACTCTTCATCCTCTCAACCTTTGTACTTACTAATAGTTATCATGGACAAAGCTAGCTAAGAAACACAGAATCAAAGTTTACATGCATCATTTGTCTACTCTGTTGTCCAGAACATCTTACTAAGCATTACTTATATTTCCTTAAGTGATTGACTTTGAACTATGACTTCAATATGAATGTGATATTATACTTCCTAATTGGAATATCCTTAGAACACAGAACATTTCATTACCTGCAATTTTATTACATATAACACATTCTGCTTGTTAACTAGGAAGCATTCTTTGGTTCCTTGTTTGTTTCTGTATCCAATTTCTGACCAGTTCATCTTGATTTACAAAGCTGTGCACAGTTTGGAAACTGGTTTCTTTAGGGTGGATCAACAGTAGAACAAAACAAGTCTTTGTGGGAACTTGTCCTGTGAGTGATGTGTGAAGCAGTATAAACAGATATGCTGTGCAGGGTTCACATGACTAACAGGCACTACTATCAAATTAAACTTGATTTTTATGTGTTAAGAAATTAATGAGAGTAAGAATGAGAAACAATAGTATTTTTCACTTAAAAATAGGCACAGAAGAAAGAAAAGTGTATACTTGTTTTACCATACTTTGCCAAAATAGAAGTGAATTCCAGAGATGTGAGCAAAGAAAGTTAATCCTAGTTTTAGGAATCCTTCTGCCTGGGGGAAAAGAAATGACAATCTTACCTTATTCACCTTTATATTTACAATTAACCCTATTTTGGCAATTACTTTTAGTATATTCCTCGTGGTAGAAGATCATAGGTAATTAAGGTTAAAATTGAAGTCTGCCCAAATATAAAATCAAAAGGTTTTTTTTTTTTTTTTTTTTTTTGAGACGGAGTCTCGCTCTGTCGCCCAGGCTGGAGTGCAGTGGCGCGATCTCGGCTCACTGCAAGCTCCGCCTCCTGGGTTTACGCCATTCTCCTGCCTCAGCCTCCTGAGTAGCTGGGACTACAGGCGCCCGCCACCGCGCCCGGCTAATTTTTTGTATTTTTAGTAGAGACGGGGTTTCACCGTGGTCTCGATCTCCTGACCTTGTGATCCGCCCGCCTCGGCCTCCCAAAGTGCTGGGATTACAGGCGTGAGCCACCGCGCCCGGCAAAATCAAAAGTTTTATAAATACAAAAGCTTATAAAGGTCATTTAGTTCGTTCAACAAGCTACTTTTCAGATTTTTGAAGAAAAAAAAAATCTTCAGTGGAAGAGTCCACTGAACTTAGGAAACAGTGAAAGAAGAAACCCTTACTTATCAAATGAATACTTTTCAAAGTTAGAATAAACTTAAGGAACATCAAAAAGCATGCCTACTTAATACATACATAATGTCTTAAAAACGTGTTAGCCATCATTCCTACATCTTTTTTTTTTTTTTTGAGACAGAGTCTTGCTCTGTTGCCCAGACTGGTGTACAGTGGGGCGATCTCAGCTCACTGCAACCTCCGCCTCCTGGGTTCAAGCAATCCTCTTGTCTCAGCCTCCTGAGCAGCTAGGATTACAGGCGTGCACCAGCATGCCAGCTAATTTTTGTATTTTTAGTAGAGATGGGGTTTTGCCATTTAGCCAGGCTGGTCTCAAACTTCTGGCCTCAACTGATCGCTTTCCTTGGCCTCCCAAAGTGCTGGGATTATAGGCGTGAGCCACTGCACCTGCCCCATACAACATATATTTTAGAGTAAGCATTGTTACTGCTGCTTTAAGCATTCTATTTGTTGTCAAACAATACATCTTTAACACAGTAATGCCATATAGAAATTGGGTGAGAAAGGGCCGGGTGCGTTGGCTCACACGTGTAATCCCAGCACTTTGGGAAGCCAAGGCAGGCAGATCACCTGAGGTCGGGAGTTCAAGAGCAGCCTGACCAACACGGAGAAACCCTGTCTCTACTAAAAATACAAAATTAGCTGGGGTGGTGGCGCATGGCTGTAATCCCATCTACTTGGGAGGCTGAGGCAGGAGAATCTTTTGAACCTGGGATTTGGATGTTGCAGTGAACTGAGATGGTGCCATTGCACTTCAGCCTGGGCAATAAGAGCGAAACTCTCTCTCAAAAAAAAAGAAGAAAAAAAAAAGAAGCTGGGTGAGAAAGGACTTCAACTCCTAAGAAGGTAGCAGGAGCAAATTGTAAATATTATATCTGTACCAATATGCTGATGCTGAAAAATATTTTATAAAATATAAAGTATCATTTAACAGAAGGAAGGTACTATGGTAGGTGAAAAGAAATTTGAATACCATTCAAAAGCAACTAAAATAATTTTTCCTTAGGATTTTTTTTGTACATAATTCTTTCAGAATTTCCAAAGGTAAAACAAAGGCTTATTTATTCCTTTTAATTGAAAACAAAAAAACAAAAACATAATTTAAAAAATGAAATTCTCAAAGAAAAATTCCAATGCCAAATCCAATGCTAAAAATCTATTTCCATAAACTGGCTTTGTTCTTTTCCCTGCAGTATTCTTCCCCTAAAATAAGGTATTTTATGCTACTACTGCTACACTGTTACTCCAGAAATAGAAACTTTTATATCTTATTTAATCATATTTAAAAGTATGTGCTTTGAAATTTGCTAGAAACAGTTCCTTATTCTAAATTTGGCTAGAGGATAAAAGATCCCTGGATTTGGGGGCAAGAACTCACGTGACTAATAACAATAACGTAAAAATCTGACTTTTAGGCTGTGAGTTTCTTTCTTTCTTTCTTTTTTTTGAGTTGGAGTCTCACTCTGTTGCCCAGGTTGGAGTGCAGTGGCATGATCTTGGCTCACTGCAACCTCTGTCTCCCAGGTTCAAGTGATTCTCCTACCTGAGCCTCCTAGTAGCTAGGATAACAGGCACACATCACCACGCCCAGCTAATTTTTGTATTTTTAGTAGAGACAGAGTTTCCCCATGTTGGCCAGGCTGGTCTTGAACTTCTGACCTCAAGTGATCTGCCCACCTTCCCACCTTGGCCTCCCAAAGTGCTTGGATTACAGGTGTGAGCCACAGCACCTGGCTTTAGGCTGTGAGTTTCAAATCATAAACTACATTATTTAAATTCCTTTAAATATGGCTAGAACATTGTTGGATATAAAGTATCTTATAAAACACAACCAAAAAATAGATGAGGGAATCAGAATGAGAGAAAAGTAAGGGTAGAAGGGAAATTACAAAGCAGTCAGGAGTACAGCTGGAAGTGCACTCGTTAGAGATGGGCCACAAATGAAGTCTGAGCTTTCTAGCACCCAGTAAAACATAACTCATTGTCTGTAACATGCCAAAAATCCAGTTTCTCAGAAGCAGCACAACTATTCTTGTTACTGAAATGCAAAGTTTAATCTTTCCTACACCATGTGATACAGTAAGCGACGCTCTCAAAAACGTCCTTACAACACAAAGCATTTCACAGAACTGTTTTCTATCCTGGTTCTCAATGTAGGCCAGTGTTATAATGCCAAAACAGAGTGCAATAAAGTTATTCTTAGGTGGACAATGTAGGTACAGATCCCTGACAGTCATAGGATCTACAGGAATGCACTGTATATCATAAGGCCATCTTCAATAAACACTATTTCTCCCAACTTAGCTCTAAAAGCAATCCCTTCTATTATGAGAAATATCAAACTTGCAGAAAACAGTGAAAACAATAATACTAATGCATACCATATACACACTCCAGAGACAACTATTAACATACTACCTTTTTGCTTTTTGTGTGTATGGGTACAGGTAAAATAACTTATGGACATCAAGACACTTCACTCTTAATACTCATCATATCCTAGCAATAAAGACTTTCTTGCACTTAACCACCATACTGTTACCACACCTAAGAAAAATGAAAAATAACTCCTTAATGTCACTGAATGTAGTCAGTCTATATTGAAATTTCAACTGCTCCAAAACAGCTTTCAGAGCTGTTTTTTCCTCGCCAAATCAGGATCAATCAGTATTCAAGTACTGTTTATCTGTTATCTCTCTTTTCAGCTATTTATGTTTTATCCCCTATTACATGAATATTTTTGAAAGTAACAAGCAAGTCATTTTAGAGAATATCCTACACTCTGAATTTGTACATTTTCTCATGCTGTAATTTAACTCATTGTTTTATTTCCTATAAAGTAGAAGTTAGGTTTACAGACTTAATTACATCCAGTTTAAATATTTTTTGGATCAGAATAATTCATAGATGATGCTGCTACTGTTGTGTACTTCGTATTACTCCAAGTCAGGAGGCACATACTGTACAGTTCTCGCCTTGTCAGCAATGCTGAATTTGATAACTTGCTTAAGGTGGTGACCCAGATCTCTTCAAATTATAACAACTACAATAATCTATGGAGGCCATGTTAATGTACTGTACCACAGTAACACTTTCCCTCATGGTTTTAGCATCCACTCATGATCTTTGCCTGAATCATCCATTTTACTAATCAATGAAGAATGCTAACTCGAATTCTATTCTTTCTATATTAATTTTTTAAAAAAGATTGTCATCTTAAATCAGTTTTGAGAAGTACATACATACCAAAAAATTCACCCATTTTAAGTATACAGTTCTAATGAATCTGACAACCAAACTTCCAATACTTCCATCACTCCAAAAAGTTATCTAATTCCCCTTGGTTGTCAATCCCTTCTCCTACCTCCCAGGTAATAATGATTTCAAATCTGCTCCTACAGTTTTGCCTTTTCCAGCATGTCATGTAAATGAAATGGTTAAGTATATAGCCATTCGAGGAGCTCATTCCTTTTTATTGGTGAATAGTATTCCATTGTATAAATTACCATAATGTTTATTCAATTCACCAATTAAAGGACAGTTGGAGTTGTTTCTAGTTTGGAGTGCTAATAAATATTTGCATAGAAGTTTTGTGTGGACATATTATTTATCTTGGGTTAATTACTTGGAATGATACAGTTGGGTTGTATAATGGAATGCTTAATTTTATGAGAAACTATTAGTTTTTCAATGTTGCTGTGCCATTTTGCATTTACACCAGTCATATATGAAAATAGTTTTTCTATATTATTTCCTGGACTTGAAATTTTATTTTTTACTTTAGTCATTCGAATAGGTATGTAGTGTTATAATTATGATTTCAATTTCCATTTCTCTAATAACTAATAATGTTGAACATCTTTTGATGTGTTTACTTGCCGTCGTGGGTTGTTTGCTTGTTTCTCAAAATTAAACACAAGAGAAGAAAGTCATACAATAATAAGAAAATCACACATAAGAAAATCATACAATAATATAGTATTGTATATATATTATTTTTTACTAGACTTTATTACTTTTATAGATGAAAAATACCTCTACAGATCAATTTTATAGAGTTAAAACAATATGAATCTTTACATATAAATATTCAAAATATAGAAATTTTATAAAAATACAGATAAAGAATAAAGACAAGTCCTATCACTCAGAGATTCTATACTTTGCAGCACTTCAAGTATACATTTACGTAAGTTCACATTTGGTCCACATGTGCTGTTTTATAACTTATTATTCATTTTTCCATAATATATATACTTTCAAAGTATGTCTTTATTGGCTGTACTATAGTCTCTCAGAGTAATACTATAATTTACTTAACCTATTATCTATTATTTGACAGTTTAAATGTTTCCAATTTCTGAATATATGTATTTTAAATATATTGGGCTATAAATATCAGAAAACTTCTAATAAACATGTAAATTATCATCCCATTATATTTATACATAACAAGTTCTGGTCCCATATCAACAACATTGTAAGAAAATAACAGCAATTTTATTAGATGCAAAATCTCATAGTAAAAAATAAATGTCCCTTTCTTTGGTCAAGTGCGTACTACTCCTTTATTAAGTTTCTCTAAAAAGAGTTTACATGTACGGATAAGAATAGGAGAAAAAAATAGTTCATGTTCTTGTTTTAATTGCCAATGTACCAATACAGAAATCATTACAAAATGATTTTATTTTGTAAACATTGTTGCTATTATAACAAAGTATACAACAAGTCTCAAATTTGTGTATTACTCAACTCAACTGACTTGTGTTTTTAAAAAATGACCAAACTTAGAATGAGTACACATAATTATTTGGATAGTGAGGCAAATGTTTCCTACTACTTTCTGTAAAAACTTGCTTTGCTTTTTTATCCTGGCAGTTAAGATTTTTTCAAAGAATAGAAGACATTGATGGTTTCCTTTTTGAAAAAGGAATTAAAATTCTTGCTATAATCAACTTACTACACTTCCAATAGACAGAACACCCCTACTATATGAAAACTTTCAAACCTATAAGCCCTTTTAAAATGTGATATGAAGTAATAATTTGAATGTGTACTATCCTCAAAAATACCTTATTTGGACAAGTTACTGAGCATTACTATTTTTATGTATTTTACTATTTCACAAAATGAGCTAGTCATACAAATAGCCCAGAAATACTTTTGAAATGAGTTCTGGTAGTAAAATTGGTTTTATTGTCACTTAAGGAAAAATATAAAATCAAAGTTATTACTAGCTTACTTCTTTTTCTTCTTTTTAGGAAATTACATTTGTTCCACATAACTAATTAGAGAGTAATCAACATTTATAAGAATTCTTCACAAAAACTTAAGTCCAAGTTGAGCAAATTTATTACCCTAAAAATCCTGATATGCATACATATGTCAATATTTCAGTAACTAATATTTGATTTTTTATCTATAAAAATGTAATTAAAAGATATCTAAAATATAGGTGATATAGATCTGCACTGTGAGCTAAAATAATATTCTCTGAAGTTTAGTCCATCTTGCTCCCATTCACTCTAAAATCATCACAAGTTTTTAAAACACCAATAACAAACTGAGAAGTGAAAGTATATACTAGAAATACTCAAAATGATCCTCTTGTTCAATATACTCACAATTATCTTTTTCTAGTCAAGAAATAATATTTATTTCCCTTGTCCCATTTTCCTTGTTACTGCTAGAATCTTTAACAAATGACATCTACAAAAATGAACAATCACATTTTTATCCAAAGACTGAATATAAAATGAGTTCTGATCATCCCAAACAGAGAACTATTCTTTCAATAAGTGGGTAAAGCTATTGTCAGTTGCAATTATGCAGACAGGGTCTGTGTACAAACTAACCACTGATTTATTTCAGCAACCAAGCAAACTACCTAGATTTTCACTGACAAACCTAATGCATACACAAAGTGGAGCCACACCTACCTACAGGCCGAAACATGCTGTGGCAGTACCTTTTTCTGGCAGTTGAGAAAACCTATTTAAGCAACTTTATTTTCCCAAGTATATTTTTCTCACTTACTTTTAAGGAAATTAAAATAGGTTGGCATTGTATTTTAACAAATAAATATTTGCGAAGCATTCTAACAAACACTGCACTGATAAATCTATCACAACTTTGAAAGTTTCAACAGGCCGGGTAAGGTGGCTCAGGGCTATAATCCCAACACTTTGGGAAGCTGAGATGGGAGGATCACTTGAGTCCAGGAGTTTGAGACCAGCCTGGGCAACACAGGGAGATCCTATTTCTACAAAAAAATAGGCAAGGCGGTGCACACCTGTGGTCCCAGCTACTCTGGAAGCTGAGGTGGGAGGATTGCTTGAGCCAGGGAGGTCAAGGCTGCAGTAAACTGTGATCATACCACTGGTGACAGAGTAAGACCCTGTCTCAAAAAAAGAAAAAAAAAAAAAAAAAAAAAAGCTTGAACAAAGACTCCAGTATGAAGATTTTTAATTTTCTCCATTCCATTCCAATTCAGGAAGGTGTGTTATGAACATTAGAAAATATTTTTAAGAAAGGACCTACAGTGCAATGTTTTTAAATTATCTTTGACCTATCTTCATTATTAACTATGAAATGCTCGTAGTAAATAATAACCCAAGAAAAACTCATGTAAATGGAAACAAATAGCTATATTGTTGCAGCAGTAATATGGGAAGCACACCTTTCCTTCCTCAAAATTTTGAATGCCAATGGTTTTATCCAGAAATAATATGTCTTTCCTGAAAAAAAGACTCTCTCTACAAGTAGAGTAGTACTTTCAATCCCATTTGCTCCTCAAGATCTTGCCAATACAACTCCTTCTTTTAGTCATCAACTTTCTCTCTCACCCCTGTTCAGTCCCTTCTTTTCACACTATTTTCTCCAGGTCAACTGAATGCGTAACTACAGCCTCAGCAATGAGCTCAACGAAGACTACATCCAAAACTATGTCCCTAGTGCTAACTCATGTCTCTCTGGAAGTTCTGATGTCTCAGATTGCAGGCAAGATACCCATTTTTCTCCTCACAGAGATCCTTGAGACACCTCAAATTCAAAGACTAAACGGCAATCACTCAATTAGCAATACAATCTGTTCCTCTTGTGTACCAAACCTCATCTTTAAAAATCTTTAGATTAAAAAAAAAAATCTTAGGTCACTTTTTTTACTTCTTCCTCTCCTTTCACCTTTGTATCTCTTTACTTCCTTATATAATCTGTATTACTGAAGTGGCCTCTCACACAGAAGATGGGTTACAGAGTAAAGATGGAGCGAGTGAGACCAAACAGCCAAGAGTTATTTTGCTTCCGTGTTTTTCCACTGGTAAATACACATAGCATAAAATTCACCAACTGAACGATTTTTATGTGTATAGTTCAGTGGTATTAAAAACATTCATATTGTACAACCATCACCACCATCCATGTCTAGAACTCTTTTCATCTTCCAAATCTGAAAGTCATAACTCTCATTTTCCCTTCTTCCTAGCCCCTGGCAACAATCATGTCATTTTCTGTCTCTATAATTTTATCACTTTAAGTATCTCATGTAAGTGGAATTATAGAGTATTTGTCTTTTTTGGGGGGAGGGGGCAGGGTCTCACTGTGTTGTCCTGGCTGATCTCAAACTGCTGGCCTCAAGTGATCTTCTTGTCTCAGTATCCCAAAGTATAGGATTATAGGTGTGAGCCACTGCGCCTGGCTAACATTTGTCTTTTTGCGACTGGCTTATTTCACTTAGTATAATGTCCTTGATGCTGTAGAATATGTCAGAATTTCCTTTCTTTTTAAGGCTAATATTACATTGTATGTATATAACATATTTTGCTTATCTACTCTTCCCTAGATGGATACTTCAGTTGTTTCTAGGTTTTAGTTATTGTAAATAATGCTGCTATGAACATGGATGTACAAATATCTCTAAAACCCTGCTTTCAATTCTTTTGGGCATATAGCGAGAAGCGAAATTGTAGGATCATATAATGATTTTGTTTTTAAGTTTTTGAGGAGCCACCATGCTGTTATCCAGAGCAGCTGTACCATTTCATATTCCCATGAAGATTAACAAACAAAGGTTCAAATTTTGCAACAGCCTCACAACATGTTAATTTCTGTTTGTTTGTTTTTAAATAATAGTCATCCTAATGAGTATGCAGTGGTATCTTGTAGTTTTCATCTGTAGTTCCCCAGTGATTAGTGACAAGCATGCTTTTGTGTGCTTATTGACCATTCGTATATCTTTGGAGAAATGTCTACTTAGGTCCTCTGCCCATTTTTGAATTGGGTTGTTTCTTTTGTTGTTGAGTAATAGTTATAGCATTATATATTCTGGCTTTTCTTTTTTTTTTCCTGAGACAGGGTCTTGCTCTGTTGCCCAGGCTGGAGTGCAATGGCACCATCTTGGCTCACTGCATACTCTGCCTCCCAGGCTCAAGCAATCCTCCTACCTCAGTCTCCTGGGTAGCTGGGACTACAGGCACACGGCACCACACTTGGCTAACTTTTGTATTTTTTAGTAGAGACAGGGTTTTGCTGCATTGCCCAGGTTGGTCTCAAACTCCTTGGCTCAAGTGATCCACCTGCCTCGGCCTCCCAAAGTGCTGGGATTACAGATGTGAGCCACCGTCCTCGACCATATATTCTGGCTATTAATCCCTTATCAGATATATGGTTTGCACACATTTTCTCCCACTCTATGAGTTGCCTTTCTACTTGGTTGGTGTCTTTTGATGGAAAAACATGTTTAAATTTTCAGCAAAGCCAAATACTGACAGCAGAAAGAGAAAGTGAGGCATTTATTGCAAGGTGCCAATCAAAGAGAACTGGGCAGCTCGTGCCTGAATTCCCAGATGGCTTACAGGTAAGGGTTTTTTTGTTTGTTTGTTTTGAGACAGTGTTTGTTTTGTTTATTTGTTTTGAGACAATGTCATGCTCTGTTGCCCAGGCTAGAGTGCAGTTCAAGTGATTCTCATGCCTCAGCCTCCCAAGCAGCTGGGATTACAGGTGCCTGCCACAACACCCGTCTAATTTTTGTATTTTTAGTAGAGACAAGCTTTCATCACGTTGGCCAGGCTGTTCTCAAACTCCTGACCTCAGGTGATCTGCCCACCTTTGCCCCTCAAAGTGCTGGGATTACAGGCATGAGCCACCGTGCCCAGTCCAGGTAATGGTTTTTAAAGGCGGGTGACAAGCAAAGTCATAAATCAATACATGGAGACTATACATTGGCTTGACCTAAAAAGGAGGGACATCTTGAAGTGGGAGCACACAGGTCATAGGTGGATTCAAATATTTTCTGGTTGGTGATTGGTTAAGGAGGTGAAACTTTGTCTAAAAATTTGGGATCAGAAAAAAAAAAGTCAGCTCTGGCTTATGGGCATGACCTTCTTCTGAAGGTTCCTCAGAAAGAAAATTAGAACAACCAATAGCAGTTAGAGTTTAGTTCTCAGTTCCCCCTTATCTGAGGTCTATGCGCCAGCACATCCATCTAGTGTGAGTCCAAGTTTCTGAAAAGCAACTCAAAGACGTATGTTATGATGTTATTGTTAGTTTCTACAGGGGACAAAATATCTCCTGAATATAACTTCCTTGGCTATGTGTTAAGTTACTATTACACGTAACATGGCCCCAAAGCCCAAGGGCAGTCTAGCGATTCAGATATGCCAAAGAGAAGCTGTGGAGTGGTTCCTTTAAGTGAAAAGGTGAAAGTTCTCAACTTAGAAAAAACAAATTTTGTATGAGGTTGCTAAGATCCATGGTAAGAATAAATCTATCTGTAAAATTGTGAAGCAGGAAAAAGCTGGAACATTTCCTCCTGCAGATAATGGGGGGTTATTGTAAATTATGAGTCACTTCTCTCTTGCTGCCTTCAAAATTCTTTGTCTTTGGTTTTTAACAGTTTGATTATAATGTATCTCAATGTGGGTCTCTAAATTCACCTAACTTGGAGTTCTTTGAGCTTCTTGGATGTTTATATTCACGTTTTTCATCAAGTTTGGGAAGTTTTCAGGCATTATTTCTTCAAATATTCTGCCACTTTCTCTCTTCTTCTCCTGGAATCCCCACGATATGTAAGTTGCTCCACTTAACGGTATCCCACAGATTCTTTAGACTCTGTTCACTTTTTTCCAATCTTCTCTTTTATGTTTCTCATACTTGACAATTTCCATTGTCCTATCTTCAAGTATACGAATACTTTCTTCTGCCTGCTGAAAAGTGCCTCTGAATCCCTCTAGTAAATGTTTCACTTTAGTTACTCTACTTTCAGCTCCGGAATTTCTTTTTGGTTTCTTTTTAGGATTTTTCTTTATTGATATTTATATTTTATTCATATATCATTTTCTTGACTCCACATCTTTCTTTAGTTCTTTAAGTATCTTTTGGACAGCTGTTTCAAAGTCTTTAATAGATCCACCATCAGTTCTTTTTCAGGGGCGGTTTCTGTTGATTTACTTTTTTCCTTTGAATGAGCCATATTTTCCGTTTCTTTTATGCCTTATGATTTTTTTTCTTGAAAACCGAATATTTGAATCAAATAACATAGTAACTCTGGACGTTAGATTCTCTCCTTTCCCCAGGGTTTGCTTTTTTTGTTTGTTTTGTTTTTTATTATTGTAGACTGTCTCATAAAGATGGAATGATCTAGATTCAATAAATGGTTACACACAAAATGCCTAGTACAGAGCTGAGGCAAAGTCATGACTCTGTAGAAGAGCAACTATTAAGCCAGTTCTCAATCTGTAGTGTCTATAAGGCCCTACTGAAGAGTATATCAAAAATCAGATTTCTAGGCCCTACATTCTGAGACTGTGGTTTTGTAACTCAGGAGTTTCTGTTGTGTAGACAATACTTTGACAACCTACGGTTAAGGGATGGGGAGTGCACTAGAGCAAGTAAGGTATGATTAATGCCAAGAAAGAGTTCAGACAGAATGAGCTTCTGTGAAAATAATCTCTTCCTCCCCCGACCACTTCTCAAGGTAAGGTAGACCTACGTGTACAAACTGAGTGTGTGCGCTCCTTGGAAAGCTACTCACGTAGACTGGAGTATCAGATCTGAGCAACAAATACAGGAGAAGGCAATTACTAGAATAGTTTCATGTATGATTTGAGGAGCAAGCACATCTATCAGAATCACAGATGAGGCTTGTTAAGAATGATCATTCCTGGACTCAACCCTAAGATATATTAAGAATGTCTGGCACCTGGGATTCTGCATTTTAAACAAGCTTTCCAGATGATCCTTAAGCACACCAAAGTCTAAGAACCACTGCCCTAGGCAGCTAAAGCAAACTGACATTTCTAGAGGAATGTGTTCCCTACCTCACCTCTGCTACTGGGAATACTATTAAGGACATGATGTACTTTTCCTGAGAAAGTTATGATTCTTATAGTTTAAACAACACTGGTTAGTGTAGCTGAGAAAAAATAAATCACTGACAAGTGTATAGTACCTTCTGCTTAAAAATCAATTTTTACAATTAATTAAATCATTTCCTTACAACTATCTTGAGGGATCAATAGTACTATTCCTATCTTATATAGGAAGAAACAAATCCAGGCAGGTTTAATAATCTGTCCAAGATCCCACATCTACCAAATATTACAACCAGGGCTCAAGACCATGCCTCTGACTCTAAATTTAATCATTTGCCCCACTATTCCATACTGCCTCTCTTTTGGAAACTAAATCTTAGACTGATTTTTAGTTTCACCATTCAAAGCATTGATTCTTTGGGGTGATTAATTTTGAGCTCCAAACAAGTGACTTAAAGAAAGCTTTGAAACATACAGTGTTTACAGACTAAACATTCTGGAGATTGTTTCAGATATCTGATACATTAGTCTAGCATATGCAGAAACAGTCTCCAGAACAATCTCTGAACTGACAGGAAAAGATACGGTAGAGGCATAAGTCAGGAATCCAGAAGAGCTATCATTTAAGAAGCTTTTCCAAAATCATGTATCAAAAGGCATCACCCCCAGATGTAATTTTTTCCAGATTCTCACTCTGTATGACTAAAGTCCCTTAATTCAGACAGGGGTTGACATGGGTACCGCACTGTAGAGAAATCATCTGTTTCCTGGATTGACTTCCTCCATGGTCAGAAAAATAAAGTTTATATCAATAGTTTCTGGCCTTTATTCCTATTCCTGAAATTTAAGCCAAATCTAAACACCATGAAGGCTGGGAGACTATTCCTTCTTTCTCACTCTTTCCATTGTCTTACCTCTGCCTTAGTTATAAGTTCAAAGGTCAGACCAAATTTGCCAGTGAATCTAAAATTAGGAACATGCTAGGAAATGTAGGTAATTTCTAGATCAGTGATTGTCAACCTTTGTTTGTGTCTTCTTTTTTTTTTTGAGACAGAGTCTTGCTCTGTCACCTAGATAGAGTGCAGTGGTGGGATCATGGCTCATTGTAGCCTCAACCTCTCAGGCTCAAGTGATCCTCTCACCTCAGTCTCCCTAGTAGCTGGGACCACAGGCATGTGCCACCATGCCTGGCTTTTTTTTTTTTTTTTTTGGTACAGACAGAGTCTCACCATGTCACTATGTTGCCCAGGCTGGCCTCCAACCCCTGGGGCTCAAGCAATCCTCTCGCCTCAGCCTCCCAAAGTGTTGGGATTACAGGTGTGAGCCAACATACCTGGCCTGTTTCTGTCTTTACTGTCCACATGGCCATACCTTCATCATCATATACAGAAAGTGGTATATCATAAATAATAGGAGAGTAACAAGTATTTTGGGGAAAAACAGGGAAGAGAGAACCTGGAACAGTATCTTCCAAGAGAGAATATCCACATGAAAATTAAAGGAAATATAGCTATATGCATGAGTTTCTATCTTCTCAGATCTTCTAGTATCCTTACCATTTAGCTCCCTGCTTGGTTGTTTATGTTTCTGGTGAATGTTCTTTTGCTTACTCAAGTCTGAGTGATTTTATGTGCATGGAACATGGCTGTACTTTGGTCAGGTGTCTAGACAAAAGCATTCTTAAGGAAAAATCATTTATCTACAAAGTTTACTATAAAATAAGTCTTTTGGTTTTTATTATAAAAATATTAGCAAACTAAATAATTTTTATTCAAAAGACTGCTACCATAAATCTATAAACCACATGTCTAATTCTTTATAAAAATTCTCCCTGCTATTTTTACAACATTCCTGTGGCTAGGAGTAGGTATAATTATCCTCGTTTTGCAGATGAGAAACCCAAGGCTCAAAGAATTAAGAGATTTGCTTGAGGTCACAAAATTAATCAGAAGCAGCAGAGGCAGAATCCATAAAAAGATCTTTAAATTTAAGGCATGCTATTAAGTTACAAGTGGAACATGTGTTCCTATAGCTTTTCAGATCTTCTAAATATTAAAATAAAACACATATACTACTTGGCAGAGCACACATTTTTATTGGTATAGTGTTGTGACTTATTCTAACACTGGTATATTAACTGCTTTGTAAATAGGGCCAAACGTGCTGGCTTGTTCCTAGCCTAGAGTAACGTTAGAGTATTATACATTATGTAAAAGTCACAAAACTTCAAAGTTGGAAAAGTTCATTTAGAGAACAGCACTAATTTTTGCTAAGCAATGTTTCAAGAGAGGAGGATATAGTTTTCTATGATGCTGTTCCCAGATTTTCAATATACTGAGATCTAAACAATGAAGATCTAACTAAATGGTGAGCAACATGGGCCAACCTATGTACAATTCGACTGGAATGCAAAAAGCACCACTAAAGCAGCAATTGTGTAGTGTCATGAGGCAACACACATGTTTTTATAAGCACTCATTAAAAGTTAGTCACTATTTGAGATCTTGTCCAACTGGTATGGTATGCCCCAAGTTAGTGATCTTAAAAGAGACAAACCACTGATGGACTATTGTTTAACATATATTAAACAAAAAGGAAGAATGAGATTTATTTCCTAATAGGGATGTATGGAGTTAAGTCTTTCAATTATAATCATTGGTAATGTTCACAAACCAAATGATTTTATCTTTTAAAAAATCTACTTCATAAGACATTTACTTGGGGCAGGTGTAAGAGGACAATTACCATCTTAAAACTAACTAACTTCCTCAAAGATAGTTGCCTTGCTCTGGTCATATTAATATGTCACAAGCATAACCTATTTATGATAATAATGAATTCAGGAGTCAACTCACATCAGGAAGAAATTAGATTGTACCATGATTCATTTGTTTTAATGCTCAGTATTCACATGTGACTTGCCTAACTTCAGTTGAGAGCATTTTCTCACTCTCTTAAAAAAAGAAACAGCAGGAAGAGAATTTTGATGACAAGAATATAAAAATCTAAGGGATAAAATTAATAAACATTCTCAATGAAGAAGGCAAATTACTTGTAATAAAATACTACATTTTATTTCTATAGTTTTGCTCTATCTGAATTTGTCCTATAATTCTTTTCATTTTATTCTCAAATCATCCTTGGGTGAAGGAAAATAAGTGGTACTGTTATTTATTGATATTCTAACTTAAAGAGAGTTGTTATAACTCACCCAAGGTTATATAAAGAGTGACTCAGTAGCCATGTGAAGAGTCTACTCCTGGTGTGGCCCTGACTCCAGGTTTAGGACACCTTCCAACATATTAAACTGTAAAATGTGTCACAGGTTAGAATTAAGCATAGTCTGTATCATGACCATCTCTTTGTTGTCTACAGGAAAAATCCAAAAAAATATGAGCTAGTATGTACTCCGCACTATGCTAAGCATCTCAAAGATTCAGAAGATTCATAATGCATAGTCCCTTCCTCACAGTGCATGCTATAAATCTGAACAGCAAGCAATATATTCTTAGAGTTAAAATAGTGTTTAAAATAAGAAATTAACTAACTGATTTCTCAAAGTGGGCTTTCAGAAAAATCTGCATTGAGCCAGGGCTAATTGATGGCTCCTGAAGATAGTCACATAAGCCATTGCTTTTTCTTTTGAGACAGAGCCTCACTCTGTTGCCCAGGCTGGAGTACAGTGGCAGAATCTCAATTCACTGCAACCTCTGCCTCCTGGGTTCAAGCGAGTGTCCTGCCTCAGCCTCCCAAGTAGCTGTGATCACAGGATCACAGGATCACAACCACCACGCTCTACTAATTTTTGTATTTTTAGTTAGAGTCGGAGTTTCATCATGTTGGCCAGGCTGATCTCGAACTCCTACCCTCAAGTGATCTGCCCACCTTGGCCACCCAAAGTGTTGGGATTACAGGTATGAGCCACTGTGCCTGGCCATGAAATGCATGTAACTTGATAAAGGATAGACAATAAAGTAATCCAGGTCACTGTTTTTTACAAAGAGGAGAAATCCCATGTTTTTAATGCTATATTACATAAATACTACTACAGTGCAAATATCACTTTACTAACAAACTAAAAATCTACTTCAGGAACTTATCAGCTATTTTTAATTTTAAGCTTTTTATTATAAGAAGGTCTTAGTAACATTACTAGATTGTTTACTATGCTTCTTGTACACTGGTCTTATCTCCCAGCTAGAGTATTAACACTACAAAGGCCAGAATGATAGGCACTCAGACTTTAAAATTTTGATAGCAATACTGATTTTTCATTTATGGCTTCTCCGCCACCCAAACAAGACAAGCTCGTTAGCTCGCATTTATTTTTAATCCCTAGGTTTGGGTGAAACCTGGAACTATGAGTTTACATTTTTTTTTCTTCTGAAAGATACCCTTTCTATTTGTATAATTCTATATAACAACAGCATTAAATTTCACCACCATATTGTCAATCATTTTCAAAGTTAACCCAGTTTTACTAAGTTCTTGGTTCATTAGTTTCTTCTCTCGCATCTTTTTATATTCTGGAGTACATCCCTAAATGTATACTTTTTTTTTTTTTTTTGACAAACTTTCAGCCTGGATGATTTTTTGTCCTGATATATGAGTGAGCCATAGCTTAGCTCTGTAAGAAATTCTAAATTCAAAATACTCTGTTACCGTATTTTGTAGAACTTGCCCTACTTTTTATGATAATAGATGAGAAGTCTGATGCCTACCCTCAGTTGCTTTATAGTTAACCTCTTTTGTCCCTCTGAAAGCTGGTAGCAATTTCTCTGTACCACTGGAGTTTACCAACCTCACCATGATATGCCTAGGTAACATCTTTTTCCCACAATATTCCTAGAAAGCGCTTGATAGAACCCTTCTACTTGAAGGCCTAAGATTTTCCTTAACTTTGGAGGTTTTTTTTTCTTTTTATCATTTCTTTCTTACCTACCTTGGCTTCTGTATTTCCTTTAGACAGAGTGGCTTTCTTAGCTTGAGCTTCCAAATATCACATTTTATTTCATAAGTTTTATCACTTTGACCTTTTTGACTAGGTTTTAGACAAGCCCATTGGCTTGATCTCCCAAATCGCTAATTTAGTCTTTAACCTTGTCCTATTCAGCCATCCTATTAAGATGTTTACATTTCTGCAACCACAGTGGTAGTTTCTAAGCAATGTTATAGGATTCTTGTTTTTTTTTTTTTTCCAACAGCAGTGTTTGCTGGTTTTTGGACTTCGAAAGCTATTTGAATCATTAAGGATATAATTTAGGATACTTGAGGTTGCAATTGCAGTTTTTAAAAGTATTCTTCTGTGACTTAGATAACCTCTGTTAACTGGGCGTGGGAGGGTTTCTAGCATGTGCTTCATGGTTTCTATTTTCCTAAAAAGTTTAGTCTGCTTAGCTCATATTTATAAATGAGGGCCTAAATCTATATTATCCAATATGGTAACCAGTATTCACATTTGCGAACTAACATTAAATAAAATTAAAATTCCCCAGTTGTGTTGGTTGTATTTCAAGTGCTCAATAGGGACATGTGGTTACTGGCTACCAAAATGGATAGCAATTATCTGGCATATTTCTATCACAGAAAGGTCTGTTGGACAGTACTGCTAGTGATTAAAGAGTTGTAGCCATAGAATGCATTACTAAAGCAGAATTGGGAATCACCATTGCTTTGGAAGTGAATTCAGATATTAATTATACAATCCCTGGCTCTGTTGATAGATGAAAAATTAACAGCTATGGCTTTGCTTTAGTATACACAGGGAGCATTTTGCCTTTAAGCACAAGGGCTTCTTTGTTAAGCTCTAAGACCAACAGGGATAAGGTATACTGCTCTGCTTTTCTCTTTCATGGCATTTCTCCACTTTAGAAAGTTATTCTTCTGACTGTCTTGGCATTATTCTAGAGTTTTACTGAAAAAACCTTAACTTCCACCCATATTATATTGCAAATTCATATACTGTGTAGTTGTATAAATCTAATCCTCTCTACTTTATATCTTTAGTTTCCTTAATTTTTAAAATAAAGGTAGGACTTATTTTACTTTTGGTTTTAACTGCTCAATGTATGTGTTACAAGGTTCGCTACATTCAGATATATAAAAAACCAGCTTGTTCATTTCTTATAATCTGGCCTTTATCAGAAGCCACGGATTGATTAAAACAGTTTCCTTCAGGTGTATGTTCCTTTTCTTCGAATTTTGCCTCCTTATATTTTTTCCCAAGACAGTCTCACTGGACAAGAGAGTCCACTGTTTCCTCCAGCTTCAGAGAAGGGACCTGTCTCTGTCCTGCTCTCCTTAATGCTGCTTTCTGCCGACATAACCTTTTTCAGTTTTTTGGTATCATCGTTTTTTTTTCTTTCTTTCTTTTTCTTTTCACTGAGATTGGCGGAAAAAGAAAACTCCTGCCTTAGCCTCCCAAGTAGCTGGGATTATAGGCGTGTACCAACATGCACGGCTAATTTTGTATTTTTAGTAGCGACGGGGTTTCACCATGTTGATCAGGCTGGTCTTGAACTTCTGACCTCAAGTGATCCACCCACTTTGGTCTCCCAGAGTGCTGGGATTACAGGTTTGAGCCACTGTGCCCAGCCAGGTAAAGGAAAATTTTAAGTATCTGTTCAGTCAGCCATTTTGAATTAGAAAAATACCTTAGTTAAATTTGACTGACTTTTCTTACTAGGCAGTGAAAAAAAGACCTTAATAAATGTGTCCCTAGAGACACATTAAAATTAGAATTAACTACCACAGTAAGCCAGGAATTTTTTTTAATATACTAAGGACTAACTGACATTGAATCATCATATGAGGGTCAAAGAACTGCTCTGTTCCGTATTGGTGAGTTTAAATTCAAGCAATAGTGTTACATATGTAAAAGTAACCACAATATTATTTTATATCAATAATAGATGACAACTTACCGCACATGACTATTCTAGTTTTACTGAAAACCAGATTTAGCATTATTATGTCATTCAAGTTTATGGGAAATGTGACATCCTATTACTATAGTGTCTTATGATAAAGACTAATGATGGTATACTGAACATTCACATATATAAGTATATACCATGATGTCAAATATATTACTCAAATTGATGACTTCAGTGGCATGAGTCATTTAAAAATAAACAAGACAGACACCTGGTGTAAGCTACCTATATAAATATTCTCAGGACAACAAAGCATTTAACATAATCCCTAGCTTAGCTTGGCATTTCATATCCATGATGCTGAGAATGGCCTACAATATCAGCTGACCTCCCAAACTGGGTCTGATTAGTGTAAAGTTGTAATTGAATGCTACCACTGATGGACCATCATTTGAAAATTATTACATATATGTAACTCCATCAACTACAAGAAGAAATACTTCTTTATGACATATGACTCTGCAAAAACAAAAGCAAAACAGAAAATGCATCACATAAGTTAGTTACAAAAGGACAATTTGAGTTATTAATTTTTTAGAATGTAACTCCAACTCTTCCAACTAAAAATATATCTGAGAAAATATCAAAGAAAATGTTTGCCATAAAGTTCTAAAAATGTCATTCTACCTCATGAATAAGCAGATAAATTGGAAAGGAATTAGAACTAAGGTTGAGAAAATCAACTCCAAAGCTATGGGAAAGTCCAAGTTCACTTGATATTTTTAGAAGCCAAAAAATCCTACAGGGACCAAATTAATCACTGTTAGAAAATCAAATCACACTGATTTCTTTCAGCCCAAAGAAGGATTATCTGAAGTTGCTTTGTGTATTTAAATAGCTAAGAGGATCTTTTGGAATGCTTTTTCACATCCACTAATACTATTTCTGAAAAGAACCTGGTCATCTGGGTACCTGTATCTGTCCCCAAAGGTCATGATTTAAAGGTTAACGTTTGTTCTATCTAGGGAGTGTTTTAATAGAAACTGTAGTAACCCATTAGAGATGGAAAGATTGAGGATGCAAGAAAGCATGAACAACAAAGGAAATTTACACCCTAAATCTTTAGGTAGGCAAGAGAAGATGGGTTCCAGGGTTTTGTGGAGTGACTAGCCTCAGGGACAGACATGCATTTCATCTACTGTGATAGTAAAATAGAATATATGGGTACAGACATTGATAGTTTGATAGATGTGGTGGTGGTTTAATAAAAAGCTGAATCTAAGCAGGGTTAGGATTTTGTCAGGTGAGTACCACAGTGGGAAAGATGGACTAGGGGTATATGCAAAAAGCAGTTATACTGATGAAACACAGACCCCAAACTAGAAAAGCAGGGAAGGGCTGGGCACTGTGGCTCACGCCTGTAATCCCAGCACTTTGGGAGGCCGAGGTGGGTGGATCACACAAGGTCGGGAGTTCAAGACCAGCCTGACCAACATGGAGAAACCCTGTCTCTACTAAAAATATAAAATTAGCCAGGGATGGTGGCACATGCCTGTAATCCCAGCTACTTGGGAGGCTGAGGCAGGAGAATCACTTGAACCCAGGAGGTGGAAGTTGCCTGGCAACAGGGAGAGACTCTGTCTCAAAAAAATAAAAATAAAATAGAAAAGCAGGGAAACCAAAACATGAATGAACAGTGAAAAGTAGAAGGGTTAATGGACAGGACTATCCAATGGCGATAATAAATATTACCTCAGGGATATGGAAACCAGATGGATAGCGGTCAGTCTTTTTTTTTTTTTTTTTTTTTTGAGATGGAGTCTCGCACTGTTGCCCAGGCTGAAGTGCAGTGGCACGATCTCAGCTCACTACAACCTCCACCTCCCAGGTTCAAGCGATTCTCCTACCCCAGCCTCCCGAGTAGCTGGGATTACAGGCATGCACCACCACGCCCAGCTAACTTTTTGTATCTTTAGTAGAGACGGGAGTTTCACTATGTTGGCCAGGCTGGTCTCAAACTCCTGACCTCGTGATCCGCCCGCCTCGGCCTCCCAAAGTGCTGAGATTACAGGTGTGAGCCACGATGCCCGGCCCAGTCTTTCAAAAATTTTATAAGTACAGCAGTTACCAGTGAGGAGCAAGTTTGTGGTTTGCCCATGAGGGTACACTTCTGAGGTGGGGAGTCTAAAAGCTGAGATGTCAGATATTGGACAGATTATCCATGTGTATGTAGCAATTACTAAGCATGATGATAGGAACTGTGGAAAGGTAGTAAGCCCAGGTACTAATGAAGAGGTGTAACTAGGAGGTTAGTACAGATCTGAAGGGTATAGTAGTCTGACAGCATTTATTTCAGAGGAGCTATAGTTTTTGAGTAGGGAGAAACAAACAGAGCAAATGGGAGAAAGGGTTCTACATGGGAGAGGAGTGGTAAAGGTGTGGAGTGAAAATACATCATCACTTAAGAGGATTACAGGGAAACAGTGTTCCCAGGAACAGTCAGGTAGGGCAAGAAAGTAAAAGACATTTTATATTCAACTCTATGTCTCTATTTCATGACAACAGACTATAAATTGTAGAAGGTAAAGTGGAAGCATTAGGGGAGGGAGTACTGAAAGGCTGGAAGATTGCATCAGGTTACGGTATGTACAAAACCAAATAGGGAAAAGTAATAATAAATGATCTGGGAATCTAGGACATTAAAACACCAACCAGCCAGGCACGGTGGCTCATGCCTGTAATCCCAGCACTTTGGGAGGCCAAAGCAGGTGGATTACAAGGTCAGGAGTTTGAGACCAGCCTGGCCAAGATGGTGAAACCCTGTCTCTACTAAAAATACCAAAATTAGCCAGAAGCGGTGGCGGGCACCTCTAATCCCAGCTACTCGGGAGGCTGGGGTAGGAGAATCGCTTGAACCTGGGAGGCAGAGGTTGCAGTGAGCCAAGATCGCACCACTGCACTCTAGCCTGGGTGACAGAGCAAGACTCTGTTTCAAAATAATACTACTACTACTAATAATAAATTAAAATAAAAAACCAACCAAAACAAATAAATGCCTTTTGTAAGTTTCAAGAGAGTAGCTCAGTATCTTTCCAATAAATTCCCTTTCTGTTTAAGTTAGCAACTGAAGAATCCTAATGCTAATTACCTTCATGGACAGTGCCTTGCACACATCAGACAAGTCAAAAAAGGAATGTTTATTTACTGCATTTGTAAACCAAAAAGAATTTGAGACAGGTCTCAATCAATTTAGAGGTTTATTTGGCCAAGGTTAAAGACCATGGCCCATGACACAGTCTCAGGGAGTCCTGGGAACATGTACCCAAGATGGCTGGGATACAGTTTGGTTTTGTACATTTTAGAAAGACAGAAGTTACAGGCTAACACAAAAATCACTGTATGTAATGTATACATTGATTTAGCCTGAAAAGGGAGGACATCTTGTAGGGAAGGGAGGTGGGGGAGGCTTCCAGATCATAGGTGGATTCAAAGATTTCCTGACTGGCAATTGGTTGAAAGAGTTCAGCTCTGCCTCAACAGTTGAATACAGCATAAATAAATGCTTGCCTTTAGGTAAGGAGTTGTGGAAGTCAAGGTTCTTGTCATGTAGATGAAGCCTCCAAGTAGCAGGCTTCAGAGAGAATAGCCAGTGAATGTCTCTTAACAGACCTTAAAAGGTGTCACCCTCTCCTAAGGGAAGGAGATTCTCTACAGAATGCAGATTTCACCCCACAAAACACAGCTTTGCAGGGTTATTTCAAATATGTCAAAAGAAATATATTTTGGGGAAAAATACTTTGATTTCCTTCAGGGCCTGCTATCTGTCATGTGATACTATACTAGAGTCAGGTTGGAAGTTGGTATCTTATTACTACAGAGTCTGTTTTGTTAGTCTTAAGATCTCTATTTTAATGTTACTGCTGGTCAGTTGTATCTAGACTCTGCATGGAGAAGGGTATAATGAAGCATGTCTTGACCCCTTCCCCTCTTCCCATCATGGCCTGAATTAATTTTCCAAGTTTCTTTGAGTTCCCCTTAGTTGAAAGGGGGGGTCCATTAAGTTGGTTGAGGGGCTTAGAATTTTATTGTTGTTTTACCCATTCAATATATTTAACTGCTATTTGGTCTGGAATGATAAGAAAAATCTAAGAAAGGAATCTTAGGCATGTCAGCTATTCCTTTATCCCCTCCTTATTTCATTTCTTCCCTTCACAAAAGTCAAGATGTGAAAAACAGCACCAGTCATTGAGGTAGAAGTGAGCTGGCAGCCGGGGTGTTCTGAGGACATACAGGATTCACTGTATACCTGCCTGTGACCTCACAGTGACACTTTTGCAGGTGTGGAGAGTCCTGAGGCTTAAAATAACAAATGCCACACTCTCAACCCCAAGGGTTTGTGTCTAACTATGCCCCTCCCTCCTATAGTATTTCTCTAAAAGGAAAACGGCCCATTTGGGGGTGAATTCATATTAATTACAACTTTCTTTCAGATGAATGAATTTACCTGAATGAAGAATTCTGAGAATACTCTGTTTCTAACCGTGAATTTACGTAGAAACAAGTATTGGCAATACAATTATAAAATTTCATAATTAATCCAATGGTAAGTATAGTACTATTCCCTAAAAACAGTAAGTATAGTACTATTCCCCATAGTAGAGCAAATCAAGACAAATTAATTTCAGCTGTCATGTATTAGACATAAAATTAAGTACCTAAAATACATAATTAATGCACACAAAAAAATTATATTGTATCAGGCCTCAACATTAAGAAACATGTTTTAGCCTGGGCGTGGTGGCTCACGCCTGTAATCCCAACACTTTGGGAGGCCAAGGCAGGCAGATCATGGGGTCAAGAGACTGAGACCATCCTGGCCAACATGGTAAAATCCCGTCTCTACTAAAACTACAAAAATTAGCTGGGTGTGGTGATGCACACCTATAATCCCAGCTACTCAGGAGGCTGAGGCAGGAGAAGTGCTTGAACCCGGGAGGTAGAGATTGCAGTGAGCCGAGATTGTGCCACTGCACTCCAGCCTGGCAACAGAGTGAGACTCCGTCTCAAAAAAAAAAAAAAAAAAAAAAAAGGAAACATGCTTTATTAGCTTCAAGTGGAAGCAACTTGGTAATCTAAGCATATGGAATATCCCCAAGCATAGAGGAAATTACGTTGTGTGAAAGAGAGAAGAGAAAATAAAAGGTAAACAATAGTACGGATTACAGTTCTTCAAAGCATTGAAAAAGGCACAAAGGAAAAGTAAAGACCTTCACTAGCACTACTAGGTGTAATATTATAAATATCTTAATGCCTAGCACACCATAAATTGTCTTGTCACTTGAAAAAATATGTTAAATTTAAAACAAATCAACTGAGGAGGGAATACATTTAACATAAACTCACTGAATAGCACTGGGAAACATACCAAAGAATATTTCCCAATTTGGAGAAAGATAAAAGAGGGTGACCTCTATAACACCAGAATCATCTACAGAATGTCAGAGATGGTCAAATCAGATCTATGGTAGATTCTATGTCTGGCCAAGTGCTTTGCTCAGTGGCTACCCACTTCATGGCTACCCTTAATTGCTGATACCCATTGGCTGAGAAATAACATTTATTCCCATGACTGGCACTTCACCACTCACACTAAAATTACTCACACCAATCACATGAACCAATCTGGAACTATTCCCTAAAGCTCAACATCTCTGGGCAGGGCGAGACAGGACAAAGACCTTAACAGCTGATACCAAGCTACCTGGAAAGGTTTTTCCCACAGCAAAATTTACTCATTCATTTTACAGTGTCAGGCATCACAACCCATTAAATGAGGATTACAACTTTAACTGAAACTAGAAAAAAATCAGTATCCAGGCTCAGTACCTTATATACAAAATCTACTTTGTAATGATCATCTTTACTCAACAGCAGCAGTCCCCAACCTTTTTGGCACCAGAAACGGATTTCGTGGAAGACAATTTTTTCATGGACCAGGGTGGGGGTGGGGGATCAGGGTGGCTTTGGGATGATTCAAGTGCATCACATTTATTGTACACTTTATTTCTATTATTTTTACATTGTAATATATAACGAAATAATTATGCAACTAACCATAATGTAGAATCAACGGGAGCCCTAAGCTTGTTTTCCTGCAACTAGACGGTCCCATCTGGGGGTGATGGGTAACAGTGACAGATCATCAGGCATTAGATTCTCATAACGAGCACACAGCCTAAATCCCTCCCATGTACAGTTCACAACAGGGTTCACACTCCTATGAGAATCTAATGCCAGAGCTGATCTGACAGGAGGCAGAACTCAGGTGGTAATGTGAGTGATGGGGAGTGGCTGTAAATACAGATGAAGCTTCACTCACTCACCTGCACTTCAACTCCTGCTGTGCGGCCCAGTTCCTAACAGGCCATGGACCGATGTGGGGGTTAGTGACCCCTGCTCCACAGAGAGACAAACTCAAGCGTCATGACTAGAGTTTGCAGATAAAGACTTACAAAAAGGTAAAGATGAAAAGACAATTAGAATTATTGTGACTTGTGGTTAGCTAAGATACTCAATATCTGTTAGAATGTTAACTTGTTTTTGTTTTATTTCTGGAGAATAAAATAGTTGTCTTTTAAAATAGGACTAATATAATTAGTGTTCCTTCAACTTTCCCAAAACAAAAGGCAAGCAAACAAAAACAGAACTTTAAAACATCTAGGCGGTACATCAGTCCTTTGGCTGTAATACCTTTTTTTTCCCCCTACTGTGGCCCAGGCTGGAGTGCAGTGGCGTGATCTCAGCTCACTGCAACCTCTGCCTCCTGGGTTCAAGTGATTCTCCTGCCTCAGCCTCCCAAATAGCTGGGATTACAGGTGCCCACCATCACGCCCGGTGGCGTAATTTTTGTATTTTTAGTAGAGATGGGGTTTTACCATGTTGGCCAGGCTGATTGCAAACTCCTGACCTCAAGTGATCTGCCTGCCTTGGCCTCCCAAAGTGCTGGGATTACAGTCATGAGCCCCTGCACCCAGCCTTCTTGTTTGTTTGTTTTGGCTTATTTTCGACTGAGGTAAAATTTACATCAATGTCATGCACAGGCCTTAAACGTACAATTTAATGAGTTTTAATATATTTACTCTTATAATCTTCACTGCTCTCGCCACTCCAGAAAGTTTTCTTGTGCTTTTCTGGTCTCTATAGATGGAATCACATAATACGCTCTTTTGTATCTGGTTTCTTTCTCTCCACATTAATGTTTCCAAGATTCATCTGCTTTGCTTATATCAGTGGTTCTTTTTTTTTAAAATAGCAGAGTAGTATTCCACTACATGCATCTGCCACAATCTGCTTATATATATTCTGTTGATAGATATTTGGAGGTTTTCCCCATTTTTGACAACTGTGAATAAAGGTGTATGTAAACACAGAATCCTGTTCCGCTGTATAAATGCAATCATAACTAATCTTAAACTTGACAGCTTTCTGCCTAAATCAGGAGCCAAGAAAACGGACTAAATTACTATCTACTTTCACAGTAAGTCAGCAAAAGGAGCCTCTGCTACAGAGCCCAGGCTGATGAGATGAGATCCACCCCAACCAGCCCACATCTTTGGCCTGTGATACTCCAGGGGCCACACCTTACGAGGAGAGACTCTCCCTAGAATATTTCAAACAGGCAATGTTTAGGATCAGTGGCAATAAACAGCACTCATTTCTGTTCTGACCCTAATCTGGTGTCACACTGCTTCTATTACACCCAAAAATACAGTATGTATATTTTAAAATCACACATACACATGGAGGGCTTTTGATTTACTTGTCCTTTGAATTGTCCTCCCACAGACCCCATCCAACCAATGAAGAGGCATGTGCTAATTACGTAACTCTGGGCATGTCATTCACCTCTAAGCCCTAATTTCCCAATATGTAAAATGGGATCATTTTGCATCTATCTTAGGATTACTTTTGATTAATGCCTGTCACTTCTCCCACCAAATCACAAGCTTCAATTAAGACTGTGACTCTATATTTTGCTCAACCCTATACCTCCAATATCTAGCACAATGTTTGGTACTAGATAACAGATGTGGAATAAAGACATGAATACCAGAATTGCACTGCAGGCTTTTTGGCATAGTGCTAAACCGAAAACAACTCAAATGTTTATTAATAGGAAAGTGCTTAAATAAGCTAATCCACATTTGTGCTGTATAATATTACACAGCCATTTTAAAAATGAGCTTAATCTTTCTGTTCTGATACATCCACTTTACTGAATGAGAAGGGAAAACATGTATTTTATTACATACACACTGCATCATACACAGATGTCTAGAAATGTACACATCAAAGTGTTAACAGTGACTACATCCGAACAGGACTAAAACTGGGAACAGACTTTCACTTTTACACAGTACCTTATATACTTCTCTATTGTTTCAGTATTCTTCAACAAGTATGCATTTCTTTCTAATCAATTTTTTAAGGCTTTGATCAACTGCAGGTCCACATAAATTATTACAGGCTTTATTCTTAGTTCATATTTTTATCCCTATTTCTTAAAACTATTTTTGTAGCCAGGTACAGTGGCTCACGCCTGTAATCCCAGCACTTTGGGAGGCCGAGACTGGCGGATTGCTTGAGGTCAGGAGTTTGAGACCAACCTGGCCAACACAGTGAAACCCCGTCTCTACTAAAAATACAAAAATTAGCCAGGCATGGTGGTGCACCCCTGAAATCCCAGCTACTCGGGAGGCTGAGGCAGGAGAATCACTTGAACCTGGGAGGTGGAGGTTGCAGTGATCCGAGATCGCGCCACTGCACTCCAGCCTGGGTAAGAGAGCGAGACTATGTTTCAAAATAAATATATAAAAATAATAATTATTATTATTTTTCTAATGATCCCTGTAGCAATCCTGAGAGAAAGGTAAGACAAGTGATAGTACTAACCCAGTATCATAGATTAAAAGCTATAGGTAAATTGCCTGACATCACCAAGCAAAACAAATGACAGAACTGGGGCTAAGGAATGGCTCTTCTCTCT
This sequence comes from Macaca fascicularis, assembly GCF_037993035.2. Taxonomy (NCBI): domain Eukaryota; kingdom Metazoa; phylum Chordata; class Mammalia; order Primates; family Cercopithecidae; genus Macaca; species Macaca fascicularis. The sequence goes on along the minus strand of NC_088389.1, from coordinate 102,627,400 downwards.
TAGTCCAATGCTGTTTTTGTTGAACATCACTGCCTCTCCAGGACAGGAAAGGCTGCCTTGATCCGCTCAACATCTTAGTAGTAAATGACTAGAAAAGATTTAAACCTATTCCCACTGCTGACCCTCCCAATCTCCGTAAGTCATTTGAGGGTACTGCTGACCAATGGCCATAGGGACCCTTCTAAATAACTCCAGGGAAGAGGAGGTTACAACTCCTGGCGCAAGCCCCTTTACTGTTAGACAATTCCTTATATTGAGCTGAAACCTATTTTTGTTACTTTGACTCCCTGGCCCAAGTTTGGCCATTTGGAATGGCACAAAACTTGAATATACTCTCCTTTTCTAGAGTATATTCAAGTATATGAAGAAAGCTATCATTTGTGTCCTTTTGAGAATGAGTGCTTTACCTATATAAACTTCCAATACAACATCTTTAATTATCCAACTTCTAATTGCAGTGAAGTCCTAATAAACTGCTTGGCAGAGAAGGAAAAGGAAAACCATCATGTAGGACCCTTACCAAATCACAAAGTGTTTAATACAAGCAGTCAATTGTTACTACAATCCTTTAAGGTAGGGGTGTCCAATCTTTTGGCTTCTCTGGGCCACACTGGAAGAACTGTCTTGGGCCACACATAAAATACACTAACACTAATGACAACTGATCAGCTATAAAACAAACAAACAAACAAAAAATAACAAACTCGTAATGTTTTAAGAAAGTTTACGAACTTGTGTTGGGTTGCATTCAAATGTTCCCTGCGCCATGTGTTGGACAAGCTTGCTTTATGGGGAGTTACAGAGAATGGGCATTTTTTATCACTCCTTTGTTAGATGTCACCAAATCAAATAGCTTTGCAGTGTAAAGAATAGGCACGAAGTTGGGGGTCAGATGCTTCTGACAAAGTCTTGCCTTTAGATGGCTACTCATAGCAGATGCAAGAATCTGTTATGATCACAGACAATTATTAGCTATTCATTACACAGATGAACAATCAACCTAATGATTTTTCCTCAGTAAAATATTTTGTGTTGTTTTTGTCAGAACCTTCAATAACAAAGTGGCCTGGTGGTCCTCCTGATTAACAAATGAGACTTTTCCATAACTTAAAAGAGAGAAAGGAATTAAAGATAAAAAGAGAAAAATGGTCAATTGCAACTTAGTGACTAAACCTGAGACCCAGGAAAACATTTAGAACGAGAATGGCATAGTTATTAGATAACACCAACAAAATGCACAATGAAAAGTACAAGTAGGAGAAGCCTAGGAATAGCTACACTTTAGTTAAAACTGTTTTTTACGAAAACAGTCATGAGAAACAATCAAAAGCAAATGTTTGTGCACAGCCTTACGGTAAGAATACAAAAGAGGCAGACATCTATTTGGAATAGTGCAGCTTTTTATTTTTATTCTGGTGTACCTATTGATAATAGGAGCAAACTTGGGAAAGTCTTCTCAAATGTTGCTTCAGGTTTTCATTCTCAAAAACCTCTCAACCCAAGTGGGGGAAAGGAGAGCACTCAATTTAAAATATTCTTCCTTATTCTCCCTTACTGACCTGTGTTGTCCTTCACCAACATTTATAATTGGTATTTATTTATCTTTCTGCTTACTTTTTGCCCATATCACTTAGAAACTATAAGCTCCGTGAACGCAGAGTCAGCTCTTTTGAACATAGTATACCTATGAACACAGGGCCTTGCACATGGAAGGTGCTTATTAAATATTTGTAGAATAAGCAAAGAAAGAAAGAGGAAAGGAAAAGAAAGGAGACCACAGGTTACCAAAAACAGATTACTTTGCTTTCCCAATCATGTTGGGAAATTAATCACTTATTGAACACTTACTATGACCTAGGCCATTTATGCATATCACATAGTTTAGCCTCCCAACAATCCTGATAACTTTGTCATTTGAGACCAAAGTAAGGCTCAGATAAACTAAATATTATATAACTCACTCAAGCCACACATCTAGTAAATTTGAGCTTCATAACCTATGTGAATATTAGGTTTACCTGAGTGATGCTGGCCCCTAATATGCCCCTGTCGTCATTGATTTTCTCTCCATACAGCTATGGAGACAGGGAGCGAGATTCACAGCAAACAGCAAGTTAGTAGTTGTTTTTGTTTTTTGAGACGGAGTCTCGCTCTGTCGCCCAGGAGTACAGTGATGTGATCTCAGCTCACCGCAACCACCGCCTCCAGGGTTCAAGCGATTCTCCTGCCTCAGACTCCCAAGTAGCTGGGATTACCGGCGCCCGGCAAATTTTTCTATTTTTAGTAGATTCGGGGTTTCGCCATGTTGGCCAGGTTGTTCTCGAACTCCTGATCTCAGGTGATCCGCCCACCACCTCGGCCTCCCAAAGTGCTGAGATTACAGGCGCCCGCCACCACGCCCAGCTAGTTTTTGTATTTTTAGTAGAGACGGGGTTTTGCCATGTTGGCGTCAAACTCCTGACCTCAGGTGATCCACCCGCCTCGGTCTCCCAAAGTGCTGGGATTACAGCACTTTAAGCCACGGCGCCCAGCCTGCACATTAGTACTTATATACAACCCAAGTCCTCTGGCTATCTAGTCTGAATTTTTTCCAGTTTACAGAAGTCCTGCTAAAGATAAACAGCAAAACAAATATTTTTACATTAACCAAATATTTTTATCTTCAAACAATTGTTAAAAAACAGAAATTTCCCACTATACTAGTGAGAACAGCCTAAGACCACTTAATCATTCACATTTCCCCTGTGGGCTTGGGGTTTTTGGGGAAAAAAAATCGTAGCTGAATAAACTTGGTGTAAAGTTTGAGAGAGACACTCATGCCACAATCCTTGCTTCCCTCTGCTAATGTGATCCAGATGGAAACGCTGAACGATGTAACTGCCCCATTTGCACCTTAGATTTGATTAGGGTCCTGTTCACTCTGTGCAATTAGTTAAGTGTGCTGACCATCAAATATTTACCAGGAGACAACATGTCCAGGTCAAAGAAAGGGCGTGAGAATAACATTTTAGAAAGAGTTGCGCTGCAGCCAAGACTAACTCTGGGCTGCGGTCCACACTCGCCCCAGTCGACTCCTCTCATTTCCTCTCTCCCCTCTCCAGTGAACCATTCCTTCCTGGAGTCAGAGACGGTGCAACAGGCAGGTTCCTACCTTGGTCTGCACACTCTTATCGAACTTGTCATTTTTGAAGCTAAACGTATTCTGGTGCTTCTGAGGTCTGGAACGAGCCACGTTGCCTTTCTGGGAGCTCATCGCCGAAATCAAAGCCACCCCTCGCCGGGAGCAGGCAAAAGGATGAAGGGAAAACCAACGAACGACTCCCAGGAATTGACGCTTCTGTCAATGACCCGGAAGAAACTAATGCACCCTTTCCGCCCCGGCTCCGGGTCAGCCCACGTGACTCTTCTGGGAGGTCAAAGAGCATAGCTCTGCCCTCCCTGCTGTTAGGCCAGGCCACTCCACGCGGCGCAGCCCCGACCCCTCCTGCTCCGCGCAGCTTCTTTCTCAAGTCCCGCTTTCTTCGAAATGAGAATTCCCCCATTGGCCCGAATGTGGTAGTCCATCAAGGCAAAGGGGCGGGGAACCTTTGCTCCTATTGGTTCTTCTTTTCCGCAATCCCCGCCTCCTGCCGAGCGAGCTCAGCCTCTCCTGGAGCCCAGTGCGTCTCCGACCCTGCTGGGCGGCCTGTGATTGGTGGAAATGAGGCGAGGCTGGGCTCCGTCTCTCCCCCCGCCCGCTCGCAGGCTGGAGCCGGGGTCAGCTTTGGCACCTTCCTCCAGTCAGTGGACAACTCCTGGCTCAGTGAGGATTGTGCTCGTTCCCTCGGTTCCACTCCAGTCTCCCTCCCGCTACCGGAGCGAGCCCCGCGCCTGGCACGCTGAGGAGGAGCAAAGAAAGCAGGATTAAAGAGAAGGAAGACCTGGCCGGGTCTGGGTGGTGTCTGCGGTGCCAGAAAGGGAGGCGGTGGCGGCGGCGGCGGCGGCGGCTGCGACCACGGCCGCGCGGGACGTGAGGCCCGAGAGCAGCCGACGGCAGCTGCGGCCGCTCCAGCGCCCCGCACCGGGGCCGTTAGTCAGCAGAACGCGAGCTCTTGTGGAGGAGCAGGGCCGGCGCGAGGCGAGACTCGGGAGCGCGAGCGGGGCCCCTCGGGCGCCACCGTCCTTCTTCGTCCCGGCCCCGGGGGCTGCAGCCCTGGTCCCCCGCTCGTCTGCCTGGCCCGTCTGCAGGCGGAGAGAGTCCGACGGCGCCCGGAGCGCGGATCTCGCTTTGTGGAGCACAGCGCGTCGGCTGCGGTTCTCTCCCTACCACTTCTGCCCGGCGCTTCGGCCCGGGCCGCTCAGGTGCAGGTGCGTGCGGCCTCGGGGCTTGGGGACGCCGCAGCCGGGCCCGGGGAGGGGGCGCTAGGCCGGGAGCCGCAGCGCGGGAGGGACGAGCCCGGGCCGGCGGGGGGAGGGGAGCGGGAAGCGTCTTTGTTGTTGGCGACCGGGATCCCTCTCGGCGCAGGGGAAAGGCGGGGAAGCCACTCCTGATCGGGTCTGTGATTTTGAGAAGATTCTCTGGTGGTTGCGTGAAGGGGAGCGGTAGGACAGTCCCTGCGGTCCGTGGAGCGGCCGGAGTCAGGGAGCGGGGGAGGGAGGGCCGACCGACGCTCTAAGAAGGTCTTTGGTCCTCCTCGCAGAAGAGAAGGGTTCCATTTCATTTCCTTTGCTTTTCTCTCAGTGGATGAAAAGATGGGGTCAGGTTCCCATTCCCCTCCCTGGCGCACTGAGAGATTCGCGGGTGCCTAAAAGCTTTCTCCTGAATGTCCTTATAGCTCTGTCAGGCGCGATTTTAGATTGAATCTGCACGGGGCTTGGCGATTTGTGTATTCCGGTGGGGCTGTCGTAGGATTCTTTTTCTTTAGATGGTTGAACTTTAATCTTACCTGTTTTCGAACTCTAAGGTAGGCTTATCAGGAATCGTTTTTGAATTGGAAAATTTAAAGGTTTTGTTTGGGATTTTTTTTTTTTAACCCCGAAACAAAGTTATATTGTACTGTGTTAGGTTGTACTGTGTGGGGTCTTTCGTAAAGGAAAGAGTGTATTTAACCTGGGGTTTTTGTTTAAAAAAAAAAAAGTTCAGATCTTTGATCCTTGGTGAGATTTCTGCCAATGCCAGAAGAGAATTTTCTGTAAATGACGCTTTAATTCAGGGTGAGGTAGATTTGGTAAGCAAAAGGATGAATAACGGAATACAGAGAGGGTGACCTTTAAATTTCGCTGTTTATGAAATGTGTTCTTGCTTAATACTTTTTGTGATATATGGTGCTTGATCCACAGATGATTCATTGGAATTTTTTTATGCCTCTAATAAATCTTTGTAGATCTTGTGCCAACATATGAAACTATAATGCCTCATGAGTCGGAGTAGAAAGTCAGATACATGTTGTAATAACGTTAATCTGTTTAGATTAACAGGGAAATTTACATTAAAATGAACTTTTTCCCATAGTTTCCCTACATATGTTTATAGCATGAATTTCAGTTGGGTGACATCTAATGATAGCCAGAATTTTGAAAATTCTCATGATTGCTAGTATTCTAATTTGAGACTGCCCAACTTGTTGGAAAGTTTTTATGTGGAGAATAGGGGTCGTGTTACTTAAGGAACAGCAGAGGTAAAAATCTCTGTTGTGCGGTAATTGTCATATCATTTGAAATTCAGAAGGAAATGAATGGCACCTTCACCTATATTTTGACCTCTCTTTTCTCCTACTCTATATTAATAAGGTTAATTGGCAAGGACAGGATTAGATTTTTAGCAGGCTAGGCAGTTTTAATTTTGTCCCTTAGTGTGCAGTACTCTAGTTGATGAGTAGCTTGTTTCCTTGAGTATCTTTTCCCATTTTGAAATGTTTATGAAATGACTGCTGACAAAGAATTTTCTGTTTCCTGGGACAAACAAAATCACCAAAAAACATCATGAGAAAATAATGTTTTTAGTAGCTTAATGAACACAGAAGAATTAAGCAATTAGTGTCTGTTCCAAGTTTCACTGAATTGGTCTACAACTCCGGGCATGCTATCCCACATCTGAGTCAGTTTTCTCCATCTGTAATATAGGGCTAATAAAATGTGCCACCTGCTCACTTTATAAAAAAGGGCAGTGAGAACCATATAGGCAACAGTTACTCTGGTTATGTGACCGTTGATATATGTTAAATGAGAATACTTTTTAATGCAGTGCTCTTACTTTGTTTTGATATTGTGAATTTCAGTCCTTTGATGAACAGTCAGCATAAAGATAGGGAGAATGACTGTCCCTATGCCATTATTTAAGAATTAAAATTTCTTCCATATTAAGATTGGTGTTAAGATCTTTAGAAGCAGTGATGACAAGAAAATAGAGTATATTTTATTGGTTGATTTATTTACTGGTAGATTTTACTTCTAATTTATCCAAAGTTTTGCTCTTAATTCTGAAAATTACTCCTACCCTTCCTACTGTTTAAAATTTCTCACATACATTGCCCCATTTGCCTGTCGAGTTGGAGAGAGAAAGTGAGTTTGTGGCTTTTTTTTTTTTTTTGAGACGGAGCTTTGCTCTTGTTGCCCAGGCTGGAGTGCAATGGCGTGATCTTGGCTCTCTGCAACGTCTGCTTCCTGGGTTCAAATGATTCTCCTGCCTTAGCCTCCCTAGTCGCTGGGAGTATAGGCACCCGCCACCACACCCGGCTAATTTTTGTATTTTTAGTAGAGACGGGGTTTCACCACGTTGGCCAGCCTGGTCTTGACTCCTGACCTCAGGTGATCCACCCGCCTTGGCCTCCCAAAGTGCTGGGTTTACAGGTGTGAGCCACCGCACCTGGCTGTTTGTGGAATTTTCACAGATGAAATAAAGCCCAGATAAGTTAATTATTTCGATTGCCTAAAGCTAAGCAATTAGTCAGAAGTAGAATTGAGGCTTGAACCTGGGTCTTCTCTAGTCCTGAATCCTTTGCTTTGGAGCAGTGTTTTCCAAACACCTTTTCATGCCTAAGAGTTTTGTCCTAGTGAAATGAGAACTAACATAGCAATATAAATGTTGGTGCCATACAATATAATGAATATCCATGTACCCATCACCCAGTTAAACAAAACTACCAATTAAAATGAAGTGTCCGGCCGGGCTCAGTGGCTCACGCTTGTAATCCCAGTATTTTGGGAGGCCGAGGCGGGCAGATCACCTGAGGTCGGGAGTTCGAGACCAGCCTGACCAACATGAAGAAACCCCGTCTCTACTAAAAATACAAAATTAGCTGGGTGTGGTGGCACATGCCTGTAATCCCAGCTACTCGGGAGGCTGAGGCAGGAGAATTGCTAGAACCCAGGAGGCAGAAGTTGTGGTGAGCCAAGATCGCACCATTGCACTCCAGCCTGGGCAACAAGAGCAAAACTCTTTCTGAGGAAAACAAACAAACAAACAAAAAACAAAAATAATGAAGTGTCCTTGGTATGCTATATCTCTCTTAAATGCTATTCTCTTTTCCCCCCACATCTAACCAGTGACCCAAAGTTGACATGCATCCTTCCTATATCCACATGTTTATACTTAACTATTTATCTATATCCTATGAACATTATTATATAGTTTTATTTTGATTGTCTTAAGACTATTTAAATACAGATATCTTTCTTTAGCTTGCTTTCTTCATACAACGTGGCCAAGATTTATCTATGTTTATTCAGGTTGCTCTAGTTTATTTACTTTTACTGTTAGGTGGTATGTGCTGTGTTATGTAACTATGTCAGGTTTCTGTCGATGGTCATTTTTGTTGTTTCCACTTGTTTGCTATTAAACAGTGCTATAAGGAATATTCCTGTGTATGTTAGGTATCTGTTGTGTAAGACTTCTAGGGCAGTGGTTCTTGACCCTAAGTACATCCCACGTTCATAGAAAATATTTTATAGTTCCTTCAATACTATCCTAAAATGAACTTCATAATAATCTATATTCATACTTTAAAGAAAGCAATAGCTTTAATAAAATAAGAAAAATTTGTAATAAAGTAATGTGTGTTTCACTTTGTAAATGCTTGAGCTCAAGACTACATTCAAGATTAGCTACCAGGTGTAATGGTGGACCAGCAACATCTGAATCACTTGGGAGCTTGTTGAAAATGCAGAGCGTCAGACTTTAACCTACTGATGCAAATGCTGTTTTTTTTTTTGTTTGTTTGTTTTGTTTTTAAATAATGTAAGAGACAGGATCTCTGGAGTCATACAACTCACTGTAACCTCAAACTCCTGGGCTCAAGGGATCCTCCCACTTCAGCCTCCTGAGTATCTGGGACTACAGGTATACATTTTTTACAGAGACAGGGTCTTGCTATATTGCCCAGGCTGATCTTGAACTCCTGGCCTCAAGTGATCCTCCCTCCTCAGTATCCCAAAGCACTAGGACATTGGGATTACAGACATCAGCCACTGTGCCTGGCCAGATGCTGTATTTTATCAAGAGTCCCAGGTGATGTATGTACCCACTGAAATATAAGAAGCGCTGCTAAAAGAAATAGTAGTAATTAGACGCTTTGTACCAATGGGTGGTGTCTCCATCAATACAACAGCTACAGATTATGACAGGTATGTTGAGTTAGCCATTCAAGTACCAATGCTGGAACTGTCATTGGTGGAAAATGATTTTCTGAAATGACAAACTATCTTCAGAAAAGTTTAAACAGAAATAAAAGTGCAATCTTACCTCTTTACACAGTGGTTGCACTCATAACAGATCTTCATCTTCATTAAAACTATACAAATAAACTTGGTATTAAATCCTCTTTAGAATTATCTGGCATTAGTGGGATTTTTTCCTCTTTCTGTTCCCCTCTACGAATGTCCAACAGAATATTCAAGTCATGAGGCATGGAGCAGCACTATTTATGTATGTATGTATGTATGTATGTATGTATGTATGTATGTATGTATGTTTTGAGACAGATTCTCACTCTGTCACCCAGGCTGGAGTGTAGTGGCATGATCAGTGCCCACTGAACCCTCGACCCCCGCAAACTCAAACAATCCTCCCACCTCGGCCTCTCGAGTAGCTGGGACTACAGGCATGTGCCACCACACCCATCTAATTTTTAATTTTTTTGGACAGACTAGGGTTTCACCGTGTTGGCCAGGCGGGTCTTGAACTGAGCTCAAGTGATCTGCCTACTGTGGCACTGCACCCCGCCCCCTGCCTCCCAAAAGTGCTGGGATTACAGGTGTGAGCCACCGCGCCCAATCTGAGCAGCACTTTCTTTGTGCAAGAAAAGTGCCTTGCATTCCTGGCCTGTGTTTAGTAGTGCCCCTCATTCAATGTAGCAGCCAAAAGCTGTCATTGAGAAAGATTGCCCTGGTTTATAAATCTGGTAGTAGATTGCTAGACCACAGGGTATAAATGTCTTCAACTTTATTAGATAACTGTCAGTTTTCTCTACAAAGTACACCTTCCAGTCCATAATGCATGAGAGAGGGTCTTCTTGTTTGCATTCCAGATATTTTAGAAGGTACAAAAATATTAGTAGTAATATTTGATTAATTTTTGCCATTCTGAAGAGTATGAAATGGTACCTCATTGTAGTTTTTATTTGCATCTTTTTTAAATGTATTCTTCGTAATAATATTTGGTAGGCATTAAAAATATCTTCCAGCCTGGTCAACGTGGTGAAACCCCATCTCTACTAAAAATACCAAAATTTAACCGGGTGTAGTGGTGGGCTCCTGTAATCCCAGCTACTCAGGAGGCTGAGACAGGAGAATCGCTTGAACCCGGGAGGCAGAGGTTGCGGTGAGCCGAGGTCATGCCACCACACTCCATCCTGGGGGACAGAACCAGATTCCATCTCAAAAAAAAAAAAAAATCTTCTTCCACTCTTTAGCATGCATTTTCACTTAAATACGTTGTCTTTTAATGACTAGAAGTTGTTTTAATTTTAATATCAAATGTATTATTCTGTTTAAAGCCTTCTCTATACTGGGGTTATAAAAATTCTTTCAGAGCATCTTTTAAGAGTTTTCACATTTAGATCTTAAATTCATGTTGAACTGTTTTTATATAATGAGGTGCTCATAGATCTAAATTGACTTAATAAAAATAACTGCCCTTTATTCTGAAATTAGGTAATTTTTTATGATAAGATGTTCTGATGAAATTACAGTGATAGTAATTGTTTTTAGTTCTTAACATCCCTTTGTTGCAAAATTAAAATTTGACATCTCTTTCATTCCAACTTTTCTCTTTTTTACTTTACCTGTTTTTTGAAATCCCTAAGGTTTAGCAATTACTACTTTAGTGTACTCTGATTCTTATGTTTCATCTATGTCTCACATTTAGCCACTACAGCATCATCAAATGCGAGTAGACACTCTTAAATACTGATCATTGATCCTCTTCTGCATCTTCCACATTTCAGAGTTTGCTTGACATGTCTTTTCATCACTTTTTATTATGGCTAGGATTTTTAAAATGATACTAATGACCCTACTTTTTTTTTTTTTTTAACAGAATAGAATTTCAGGCTAAATTTAAATGTTACTTGAATATAAATTTGTCTCAGATATAGGGTCAAACTTCTTTGTTTTCCTAGTAATTAAAAGTGAGAAGGATTAAACAAGTTCTTGCATACAGCTAAAGCTGAAAAACGGGAAAGGAAAATTGGGCCAGTGTCCACTGGGTACCAGTCACTATTCTGGGGATGGGAGTAGGGGAATGACATCTATGAGCAAAACAAGCAAAGATCCCTAACTTCCTGGAGCTTATCACCTACCAGAAGGCCACTGATAATATGCACAACAAATAAAATAATGTTTTAGAAAGTGGTAACTGCTTTGGAATAAAAGAAAACATAGAGAGGGGTAAGGTGGACCAAAGGAGTTAGTTGAACCTGTTAAATAGGGTGTTTAGGGTAAGCCTCATTGAGAAAAGGAGAATGAGCAGAGAAATGCAGTCAGTGAGAGTATTAGCAATGCAGATATTAGCAAAATACTGGAAGAGTGGACAGAATATGGTCTCTAAGTGAAACCTGTGTTCCTGGCTCTCCCCACCTTTAAGCTGTGTGAACTTGACACGCTAATTAACCTGATTTCTTGATTTCTTCATGATAACCTGAGAAAAGTATTATTAAGATTAAAAGATATAACAAATAAAAGTGCCTACTTCCCGCCCCCCACCTTGTTCTCATAGCACTCTGTATTTTCATAGCATTTATTACGGTCTATAATTATCTGTGTCATTATTTGATAAATATTTATCTCATTCTAAAACATTGATGGAAAGAACTAGTCATTGCAGTAGATCTATTTTGTTAACATACAGTCATTTGTAGACAAACCGTAAACCTTTTTTCATGTGAAAATCATCTCATGCAGATTTATTGAGAAAGTGTTTTGTACTTATAGAATGTCTTTATGCTACAGCTTCAGATTGTATTACGGGTATTAGCCCATTAATTACCACATGTCATCTTTGTGATGAAGGTAATGGATGTGTATCATCTTGGAGTTGAAGGAACTGAGGTTGCTAATGGCATAGAGACCTAGGAAATCAGAGAATTTGGATCAAATCTGATTATATTTGATTATATTCCCTCCCTCCCTCCCTCCCTCCCTCCCTCTCTCCCTCTCTCTCTCTCTCTCTTTCTTTCTTTCAATAGTGTTAAAATGGACTCTCTAAAGTATAAAAGCAATAATACATAGATTATTGGAAAACCACTAGCAAACAAGCAATTAATATTTTAGTGATGACCTTACTTTCAGTTTTTTTCCCCATGAGAAGCTTCTTATAGTGTCTGAGGAGATGTTCGAATTCTATGCATGTATCAAACACATGTACCCCATAAATAGATAAAATATTATCTATCAGTGAAAAAAAAGGATGGCAATAATTAGAGGCCTTTACACTTAAAAATACTGTATATTGATAAATACTTTTTAAAATTATGGCTTATCAGAGTATTTAAGATTTATGTTGAGGATGTAGTCACATTAAAAGGGTAGGATTTAGAAAATGCATAGCATATGCCTAATGTAGATCAGAGTGAAGAAAGGGGGTTGAAATAACTTCATTTACTTGGTGCAGCCGAGTCTCCATTCCAATCCCAAGAAACTTGAAGTAAAGCAAGTGCCTCCAGGAACAAAAATAAAAGACATTGTCAATCATGTCAAACTTGTTTGGCTTCTGAATTTAGATTTTTTTTTTTTTTTTTAGTTTGTTTTGAAAATGAAAATCCATGGAAATAATTCATATAATAAACTTTTCCCAAAAATGTCATTTGCAGATTGTGACCTAGATATTTTGTTTCTGATTACTATCCTGCCTAGTGTGCTGGTAATTTTTCACTCTAGCTCTGTGGACCCAATCCCTAAAAGTAATGATTATTCTCTGCACATCAGTTATTAGCAAAGAAAATGTCATTTAGTAACTTGTATTGTCAAGCCTACATCTGAAACACTAGAAGTTACATTTTGTTCAGAGCTTTTTAACAGACCTCATTGTTGCTTTTATTAATCAAAGAGTTAGGGGCTGATCACAGTCCGTTTACAACTAATTGGTAACAACCTGCTACAGACTTCTTTGTTCCTTCTCCAGTTCTACTGCTTCTTTTGACTAGCCTGAAAAAAAAAAAAAAAAAAAAAAAACTGAAAGGGTGGGGGTGGGGTGGAAGGTAGGGGTAATGAGAATAGCCAGAAGCAGGACTTTACATATATAAAGGGTGTTCTGATACAAACCACTAGGGTAATGGCTTTCCATTTTTCGTTAGATTCTATAAAAAAATACATTTTGCTTCACAACCTAATTCATACATATGCACCCAGAAACCAAAATAAGTATCACTAAACAGATTATCTAAATTAATCAGCATGTGCACGGGTCAGGGGAGACTGTTTTTGCCAGAGGCTGAAAAACTAGTAAAAGTTGTTTCATTTATTTGAAGGAGGAGTGATGAGTTGGGGAAATTTTATCAACAAAGAAGGAACAATATGTGATAAGGCACAGAAGCAAAAAAGAACCTCTCTTAATGAGGAACAGCATGTTAAATAGAAAATTGAATAGGAAAATGCTCAGAAATAAGGCTAGAGACCAAGGAGGGTGGGGGAATCATGTATCGCATGCCAGAGAATTTAGACTTAAGAGGGCTTGAAAGGCCCATTAGAACATTTTAAACAGGAAGGTGACATCAACTGGTGGCAGTGTAGAGCATGGATTAGAGGGGTATGAAATAGATATTAGTGAGTGATTTTATAACATTCATTGAAAAGTGGTTGAGCTAAAATGTGGCTAAGAGGTTTGCAGAGAAGTCCATAGGAAGTAGACCTTAATTAAATGAGAGGGATGAAGAGGGGCATGGGGAAAGAGTGAAATGCAGATGGAGATATTTCAGAGTCTAGAGTTTAAGGGGAGAGACCTGAAACCTTAGAGATTTAGATTTTTAGATCTAGGTAACATTGTAGTATAAAGGGTAGTTAAAGCAGTAGGTTTGGGTGAGATGAAAAGAGGAAGACAAAAGACCAATCTATAAAAATAAATAAATAGGTTAAAAAAGAGTTTGAAGAAACCATCAGAGAAACCAAGATTGAAGGTTAATTTCAAGAAGGAGGGAAAGGACAACAATGTTAAATGCTATAAAGTGATCCTGTATAAGTTGAAGATTGAAAAATACCTGTTATACTTTGAAATTGTTAAGAGGTTGTCAGTGATGCTACAAGTTGATGAGAGAGGTTATATTACAATTCATTTTGGGCCTGACAGGGAATATTGGTAAGTGAGAAGTAAAGAGGTTTGATTCTGAAAAAAAGACTCAGGTACGGTAAGAAGAATATAGATACAGATACACGCAAAAAAATTTGAAGCATGTGCGTGAACTCTGATGTGGAAACAGCTTCATGCTTTCAAGATACTGAAAAATGGTGAGTGAGAGAGGCTGTAACCATAGTGATGAGGGGGGATAGTATCAAGATATGGTTGGAGGGGTAAGAAAAAGCCACTTGACACAAGGTGTTTAAGGACCTGTGGAAAAGTTTGATTTTTTTCTTTTTTCTTTTTTTTGAGATAGAGTCTCGCTCTGTTGCCCAGACTGAAGTGCAGTGGCACAATCTTGGCTCACTGCAACCTCAGCCTCATGAATTCAAGCGATTCTACCACATCAGCCTCCCAAGTAATCCTGGGTTTATAGGCACACCCCATTACACCTGGCTAATTTTTATATTTTTAGTAGAGACAGGATTTCACCCTTTTGGCCAGGCTGGTCTCGAACTCTTGTCTGCCTCAACCTCCCGAAGTGCTGGGATTACAGGCATAAGCCACTATCCCTGACCTTGATTTTTTTACAAGTAGAGAGAGAAGACATCAAGGAGTTTTTAAGCAGGAAATCACCTTGTAGGCCATCTAGAAAAGAAATTGTAGATTAGGAGAACATATGAATGGAAGAAATTCACATTTACTCAAATATATTTCTTTGTGTTTACTCTCACATTTTGAGTTGTTCTTTCTGTTGTGTTACTCTATGTAACCCTGGTTTGTCCTTTCATTTCCTCATAGTGAGAGACTAGTACAAAAACATAGAAAAGGCAATCTTAATAAATTCAGAGAATTACATTTGTTCTTAATTATAATTAAAGATGACATAAATTGACTTTTCATTTGAACTGTCTTTTTTGGGATTTAGCCTTTTTTTTTTTTTTTTTTTTTTTTTTTGAGACGGAGTCTCGCTCTGTCGCCCGGGCTGGAGTGCAATGGCACGATATCTTGGCTCACTGCAAGCTCCGCCTCCCGGATTCATGCCATTCTCCTGCCTCAGCCTCCCGAGTAGCTGGGACTACAGGCGCCCGCCACCTCGCCCGGCTAGTTTTTTGTACTTTTTAGTAGAGACGGGGTTTCACCATGTTAGCCAGGATGGTCTCGATCTCCTGACCTCGTGATCCGCCCGTCTCGGCCTCCCAAAGTGCTGGGATTACAAGCCTGAGCCACCGCACCCAGCCTAGACTTTTAAGATATTAAAGTCAATGAAAATTTCCTGCGTATCTTGTACTATTCTGGCTTGTTTTTAGTAAGGCTCCTAAAGAATTTACTTTTCTTTTAGAAATGTCATTTAGAGAATTTTTAAAATATTCTCAGTATTTTTAATGGAATGTAGAATTAAAGGTTTTTTGTGTTTTTTTGTTTGTTTTTCCTGTAAGGACAAGGCAGGAAGAGAGCCATATTTAGTTGCATAAAGATAATGTTAACATAGGATATGATATCCCCAAAATAGGTAGTTTACAGAGAAGAGGGAGGATTTAGTATAATTTTGCCAGAGAAGCTCTGTGTCTCATGGTGCATTATTTTCACATTAAAATTGAGGCAGTAGGGGGCATAGAGCTCATTTAAATAGAATTATAGCCAGAACCTTCATTTTCCAACTCTTGGGCTAGTGCTCCTTCCACAATTCCTATATTTCCTACAGATCCAAGTAATGTTATCAAAGATATATTTAACTCATCTAATAACAGGGTCCATGAGATCCCTGCCTAAAATGGTATGCAAGACCATGTAGTAACCTAATGTGCGACATTTGTAAGGGTGAGCAAACCACCCGTCTTAAATGCCTGCTTTCTTCCTTATTACAAGTAAGTATTTACACCAGAGATACCCTAGACATATAGATTACCAAATAAAAACTATAGGCTCAGCCTATGAGATTCATCTCAAATAAAGGATTTGCCTCAATGTTTTACAGACATCTTCATCTTCTGCTTTCCTCCATCCCACTCTTCCCCAGTTGCATTACTTGACATACAACTTTGGAAATGTTGTTCTCTGTCAGCTTTGGCTAAACTTTTCAGACCTACCCTAGGACATTTCTTTAAAAGAAAAAACGAAAACAGTATTTGCTTGTATTCTTGCTACGTGGCTCTCTTTTTTTTTTTTTTTTTTGGAGAGTCTTGCTCTGTTGCCCAGGTTGGAGTGCAGTGGCGCAATCTTAGCTCACTGCAGCCTCTGTCTTCCGGGTTCAAGCTTTTCTCATGTCTCAGCCTCTTGAGTAGCTGGGATTACAGGCACGCACCACCACACCTGGCTAATTTTTGTATTTTTAGTAGAGATATGGTTTCACCATGTTGGCCAGGCTTGCTCTGAAACTCCTGACCTCAGGTGATCCACCCACCTCAGACCCCCAAAGTGCTGGGACTACAGGCGTGCACCACCACTCCTCACTAATTTTTTTTTTTTTTTGGTAGAGACAGAGTTTTGCCATGTTGCCCAGGATGGTCTCAAATGCCTGAGTTCAAGTGATCCACCTGCCTCGGCCCCCCAAAGTGCTGAGATTATAGGTGGGAGCCACCACTCCCAGCCAGAGATTTGTTTTTAAATTTCTCACGTATCTAAACCCGCCCTTTCCCATATGTGTTTTTTTGAGATGGAGTTTTACTTTTGTTGCCCAGGCTGGAGTGCAATGGTGCGATCTCAGCTCACCGCAACTTCTGCCTCCTGGGATCAAGCGATTCTCCTGACTCAGCCTCCTGAGTAGTTGGGATTACGGGCATGCACCACCATGGCCAGCTAATTTTTGTATTTTTTGTTTTGTTTTTAGTAGAGATGGAGTTTCGCCATATTGGTCAGACTCGTCTCGAACTCCCGACCTTAGGTAATCCACCCACTTCGGCCTCCCAAAGTGTTGGGATTACAGGCGTGAGCCACCATGCCCGGCCTCCCATGTTTTTAATTCCTTTCCACCATACACCCTATGCTTTTGTTCTTTCTCACTTTTCACATTATCCTCCAAGCCTGGAAGGTTTTCCCTCTGTTTTGGGAAGTCATATCTAACTGAAGTTCTAATTCTCTTACAAAGGCTTTCTTAATTCTTGATCTCTACTGTCTTCTGATTTCTGAAAGCTTAAAATCTACTCCACATTAAGTAGCCCTTAATTTTTTATTGGATGAAAAGACCCTACAGAACATTAATTCCCAATCTGATATATATATAGTTCTTATTTTCTTATATTAGGCATCCAGACTATTCTTTGAAATCTTTATTCCATTTCTTCTTACGCACTACTGAAAAAAATGTATGAAAAGACAAAATTTCCATATTTGAAGAAAGTGGTGAAATGTAAACTTTTTGAGGCTGGAAAACTTTTAAGCACAAGTAACAAGTGTTTGTTACACATCTAAGAGTAGTGCTATTTCTTCAAACCTTTACTTAACAGATGCATATGATTAAGGGAAACAGCTGCAGCCAGAGGAAAAGGAAGTGGTAGAGATGACAATTTATGCAGCAAGCCAAACTGGGCGGACAAACTGAAGGCCACGTTAGTAAGGATTGACTGACATGTTACAACATCTAGGTAAAGAGAGTTAAAGAGTATTGCATTTATACTGAGACTACGTAAACGTTATAATTCCCCCATATCACTACTAAAAACGTATTATATACAGTATATGGAAAAGGGATCGATAGTTAAATGAGGAATATAAATTCCTTTGGGAAATAAATTCTTTGCAAGATGGCTTCATTTTATTTTCATTTTTTATATTTTTTGAGACAGAGTCTTCCTCTGTTGCCCAGGCTGGAGTGCAGTGGCATGATCATGGCTCACCGTAGTCTCGACTCCTGTGCTCAGGCAATCTTCCCACCTCAGACTCCCGAGTAGCTGGGACCACAGGCGTGTGCCACCACACCCATCTAATTTTTATTTTTTGTACATGATGTTGCCCAAGTTGGTCTTGAACTCCTGGGCTCAAGTGATCCTCCCACTTTGGCCTCCCAAAGTGCTGGGATGAGTCACTGAGCGTGGCCTGCAGAAAGACTTAATATCTTATGTAGAGCAAGGTTACAAGAAATTTAACGATATGGAGTGGTTGAAACTCTCTAAGCCAACTGTTATTAATTAGTTTTATAGGTTGTTCTTGGAGCTGCCACTTCTATAACTTTTCTTGGGTTAATCTTTAAGTAAAAAGGGGACAGATCGATTTATTAGCCATTAGTTGGCACCTAAAATTCTTTCTAGTTATAAATTCATGTGTCTCCCATGAGAGACCTAAACATTTTCTTATTGTTCTGTACTTCCTTTTGGGCACCCACCACTGAACATCTTAACCCTTATTCTAAGGGGTTTTGCATATAATCAGCCCCAGGGCTGCTAGAAGAGAGAGATGACATTTCCTAACCAAGTTCAGCTTCTTCAGCTCAGAAAAAAGGATCTTTTTTATAACAACATGAAAACCTATACAGGGGTTTAATCAGTTTTCTCCATGTCCATTTATCCCATTTTCTCTTTTAATTCTGTCATTTGTCTTTGAAAAGGTGAGGAGAGGGACACTCCTATGTCTTTAAGAAGGTATGTGTATGTGTGTGTGTGTGTGTGGGTGCGCGCATTGGTAGAAGATAGAACTGTGTATGTATAGACCCCTGTTTATTTGGTTGACTCTGTAATAACCATCAGAGGACTTTTTAAACAGCGTTTCCACTAGGAAAAGCTGAAGCCTTATGCTACAAATTTGGCATCTTTTTTATTCGCAGGCTGAAATTCTAACCCTCCTCCTTCATCAGAATCTCTTAGTTACCAAGAACTCAAGATATTTTTTAGAAGTTTGATATCTTGACCAAGTTCTCTTGAACCCCCACTGGATAGGTGACAGAACTAGGGATATTTCTTAATGCCCATAGGTAGACATATTTTCAGGGCAAGAATAAGAAGTCTGCTACTACATTTGTAGTCTGCAATTTTATGCAATTCTAAAAGGTAAAAAAAAATTGAAGTCAGGAGTACAATGCAGAAATTCCTCTCTACAGCAGAGAATGTTATTCATACAGAAGTGAAGTTGGGGACAGAATGAGCATTCACTGAATCAAGATATGAGTAGATTAAGATTCAACTTGGTTTATTTTGTAACAGAAATGTCTTACACAGCACTGGAAATATCCATCTTAACCACAGATTAGATAGATGCAGAAAGGAAGGTTCTTTTAGCTTTCTAAATAGAAATTAAGATATTATAGCTGTTCTAGATTGGGTGAGTGGTAAAGCTTGAGAAGCTTAAAATGAAAATGTAATATCCCTTAACCTCCAGAATTTTGAGAAAGTAGTTTTCAAGTCAGTCTGTTATGAAATGTTTTGGACCTTTTGTCCCAAAATTTTGCATGTAGTTTCAGGAGTTTTCCATGAACCACAGACTCTTAATAGTCCTGTTGCATTCTAAGGTAATTTTTAGGTTTGACCCCAAGCTGTTGGCACATTAAGTGATTTTGCATGGAATGGATTAAATAGTACCTAGCTCCAAACCATCCAAATAAGGGTTTGTCCAAAGTCAGGTCTGAGAGCAATATACAGTATAATGTTATCCTGAGACATTGACATTTTCTGGTAGAAGATATTAATAAGAAAGTTCATTAAGTATTAGGACATTGACAGATTGGTGTTATAGAGGTTGAAGAGCTTGATGCATTCTTCAGATTGCAGACTTTACAAAGTAAGGTAATGTAGTACTTATCAACTGGAAAAATCTATACTGGGTGATGGCCTCCGTTTTCCATACTGGTATTCTACAGAAGGCAGAAGAATCTTGAGAGTAAGTTGCAGAGACATAATTCAGCCTGAAACACAATTATATACTCTCTTTGGCCAGGACATAGGCTTTAGGCAAGTAAGTACTGGTCTAGTCAAATTCCTTAAGAAGTTACAACTTCTTGGCTTCCAGGTCTAAGAACACTTCCTGATGACAAGCTCTGAAATCCATAAATATATTGGTGACATTATAGGGAGAGAGAGGATAGAACTTCCCGTAGTAGATTATCAGGGATTGATGATTTCTAATTAAACAGCCTCAGTAGGCACTAGAAAATACATGCTGCTTCTCAAGATTTCTCTCAGACCTCCTCTAGGGCAGATTTCCTATGTAACATATTTATGCACTTGTCCACTCACTACCACTCATTAATGATGAGTTTTGGTCTCACTGTAATGTGCCCATTGAATGAACACAAGGTCTATAAAACTTCCCAGTTCTCAGGAGTCTACCATGTCCATGGCTCCTAGTTATTCCAAGAGAAGCTCTTCTCAGAAAGATGAAAAGTCTAAAATGAAACATAAAAGGGGGATGGACTTGGACCCAGCTAGTTAGAATGGAGGCATTTTAGGTGGCCCATCCTTGTTTATGGCCTGTTACCCTGAAATACAAGCAGAATTGTAATTATGCTTCATTTCAGTAAGCATGTACATTGACTTCAGATCCTCTTCAGTTACAAGCCACACAGGGTCAGTGCATCTGTAGTGGTTCCCAGGCTAGTGACTCATCTCTGCTCTAACCAAGGTATACTAGACAGCCAGTTTACTTGGCTCTCTGTCTAGTGCATTATTCTGTTTTCCCCCGACCCTACGCAAGTAGAAGCCTGGATTTAATGTGGGGCTGAGGTCTGTGATTTATGTGTCTCAGAGAATGGAGCTGGGGGGTGATTTGAAAGTCAAGTGAACCATGTAGCCAAGCCCCCAAAATTGAAGGGAAAATCTAGTCAGGAAGCAACAGGACAGAGATGACTCAAGATTTCAGTTGTTCCCAGATTAGTTTCTAGATGCAGTGCCATCAGCATCCCAACACAGTCTCACCTATATTAATTAAGATAGCAAAGTTAATCCAATGATAAATCCCCATGGGTTGGTTGTGTAGGTGTTACGCAAACTGATGCCGTTTTTGAGACCAGTTTTGGTGGTCACTTCAGATACTATTTTTTATATATGATGCTTCAATATTAGCGTATGTCCAAAGACTTCCTGGAATCTTCACAAATTTTGTGACTACTGTAATACATCAGGTTTTTTCTTTAAAATTACACCTCAGAATCTTAAGAATTGAACAAAAGCTGTGAATTTATCATGTTAGTCCAGGTTTTGCTTACTTCTTTTTTATCATCTAATAGCCAAGGCCACTTCCTTCCTCTTTTCCCAAATACATCTCACATATTCTGAGCAACTGTCCCACCTTCATTTTTTAATCTAATATTGATAATTTTTTTTGCATATGAAATGGGAGGGCCATTTATCCTTACTTTTCATTTTCTACTGGGCTCATTGTACCCTCTTTCCATATTCACATTGTAGCAAAACATTTCATTCCCGCATATTAATCTAACTCAGTAATTAAAAGTATGGAAGCCAGGCACAGCAGCTCTTGCCTGTAATCCCAGCACTTTGAGAAGCTGAAGTGTAAGGATTGCTTGAGGCCAGGAATTCAAAACCAGCCAGGTCAACATAGCTGAGACCCCATCTTAAAAAATAAAGCATTGACACTGCACTCAAACTGCTGAATATGAAACCTGGCTTTACCATTACCATTTACTAACACTGTGGTCTTGCATAAGTTAAACTTATCTCTGTTTCTGTTTCCTCATCTGTAAATGGGGTGGGAGGAGGGAGGAAAAAATAATATCTATCTCATAGGATTGTTTAAGTACTTGGAGCAAGACCTAGTAAGTGCTGCATAAATATGTTTTGGTAAATTAACACTAGTCTGGCTTTTCTAACCTAGCAAAGTTTTAAACCTGAAAGTTTGGATTTGTCAGTCAATAATAATACTGTTTGATTTGTTTTGACAAAATTCACCTCAGCCAGCAGTGGCTTTTGATTGATTTCTGTGTGACAGCCATTGCTAGGTGTAGGTATACTTGAATTTAAGTACGTGCAATGGGGGAGGGGTGTGTTACATGGTTCAAAACTAATAAGGACAAACATGACCTTATGGTTTGTCACCTAGACTAGTAGTGCCATAGTGTGATCATAGCTTATTGCAGCTTCAAATTTCTGGGCTCAAGTATTCTCCTACCTCAGCCACCCAAGTAGCTGGGATTATAATAGGCATGAGCCACCACACCTGGCTAAAATGAACATTTTTAAGCCCAAGAAGTCTAGTTCCTTTTGAAATAAGACTTTCTGGGCCCTTTGTATACATTTCCATGCTTTTAAAAGGTAGCTTTTAATAATATGTACAGACTGCAATTTAATTTTTTAGTAATAATGCCCCAAGTACTAAAGATAAAACTTCTAAAAAGTTTGATAGCCAGGCTTCGTGGTGGGCACCTGTAATTCCAGCTACTTGGGAGGCTGAGGCAGAGCCCACTTGAACCTGGGAGGCAGAGGTTGCAGTGAACCCAAATGGTGCCACTGCACTCCAGCCTGGGCAACAGACTGAGACACCGTCTTTAAAAAATCTAAAAAATTTGAAATTTAATGTATTTATTACCTTAATCCAGTTTTATGTGTATATACAAATTGATTATAGTATCTATTTTGTTACCAACTGATAAATAAGAAATAAGTCAAACATCAGTAGATGAAAGGACAAGCAAAATACACACTATATTGTGAAATATATATTTGATCTTCATTCTTTTGTTGTGTCATACAACTCTCCTACAATCCTTAGAATCTCCAAAATGAAATTTTTTTTTTTTTCTTTTTTTTTTAAGACGGAGTCTCGCTCTGTCTCCCAGGCTGGAGTGCAATGGTGCGATCTTGGCTCACTGCAAGCACCACCTCCCGGGTTCACGCCATTTTTCTGCTTTAGCCTCCCGAGTAGCTGGGACTACAGGTACCTGCCACTATGCCCGGCTAATTTTTTTTGTATTTTCAGTAGAGATGGGGTTTCACTGTGTTAGCCAGGATGGTCTCGATCTCCTGACCTTGTGATCCACCCGCCTCCGCCTCCCAAAGTGCTGGCATTAGAGGCGTGAGCCACTGCGCCTGGCCAGTGAAGTATCTTTGTATGCTAATAAGTTGACTGAAAGCCATGCACCTCTAGGTAGCTATTGGATGGGTGTTAGTTACCCAGAAACACCCAGGCAGGATTAGAGGGTTGGGACTTTCACTCCTGCCTGTTAATCTCTGGGGAGAAGAGAGGGTGTGAAGGTTAAGTTGATACAGTGGCCAGTGATTTAATCAATCATTGCCTACTTAACAATCCAGAAGGACTGGGTTCAGAAAGCTTCCAGATGACTGAGCACTGGAGGGTGACATCCCCTTCCTACATGCCTTGCCCTGTACATCTCTTTAACGGTATCCTTTGTAATATCCTTTATAATAAACTGGTAAGTAAATGTGTCTGCCTGAGTTCTGTGAGTCACTCTAACACATTAATCGAACTGGAGTAAGAGGTTGTGGGAACCCCAGTTTATAGCCAGTTAGTCAGAAGCATAGGTAAAACAACCTGGGGCTTTAGATTGGGATTGGAAGTGGGGAGCCCTCAAACTGTGGGATGTGGCACTGTCTCCAGGTAGATAATGTTGGAATTGAACTGGGTGGGAGGACACCCACCTGGTGTCTGCAGCAGAAGTGATTGCTTGTTTTGGGGGAAATCTCTCATACATCTGGTCACAGAAGTATTCTGTGTTGATTGTTGTGGTGTGAATGCAAAGGACAAAACAGTTTGTTTTATGTACAATGGAATATTATTCAGCCTTGAAAAGGAAGGGAAATTCTAAGACATGCTACAATGAAATAAGCCTGACACAAAAGGACAAATATTGTATAAGGTACTTAGAATAGTCAAATTCATAGAGACAAAATGGTGGTTGCCAGAGGCTGGCAGGAGAAGAAAATGATATTATTGTTTAGTAGGTACAGAGTTACAGTTGGGGAAGATGAAACGTAGTATCTGGTGATAATTGCACAATAATGTGAATGTATTTAATGCATAGAGCTGTACACTTAAAACGGTAACTTTTATCTATATTTTACCATCATTTAAAAAAACACAACATTATTTCCCTATAGTAACCAAGATACAAAAACCACTCATTTTGGAAAACAGCTGTAGGAAATGACAGCCTCCCTTACTTTCTCACCTCTGTGCTTCCCCCACCTTATCACGTGCCTTGCCCCCTCCAAATTGATTTGCTAAATTTTGGTAAATATAGTGTACTTGTTTGGGAGCTTTTTTTTTTTTTTTTTCCTGAGATGGAGTCTTGCTCTGTTGCCCAGGCTGGAGTTCAGTGGCGCTATCTCCACTCACTGCAAGCTCCGCCTCCTGGGTTCATGCCATTCTCCTGCCTCAGCCTCCCAAGTAGCTGGGACTACAGACGCCCACCACCACACC